>NC_133160.1:172253826-172935612 GCF_040802235.1 Manis javanica | reverse complement strand
AGGGCCACAGCCTTCGCTGTCCCTGTCCTGGGGAGCGCCCGTCCCGGGGCTGGGGGGCTCCAACAGCCAAGAAATGAGCAGCCCCCGAGCTGGCCTCTCTTGCTGGATGGAGGCAACTCAGAGGCAGGGATGGAGCTGGCTCCCCGGGGGTCCTAGAGCCCACCCTGGGCCTGGCACGCAGGGGCACTTGCTAACTGACAGTCACTGGCCAGGTAATGGGGAGTCAGCCCTAGTCTGGGGCCTGCTTCGCGTCAGTACCCTCACCACCTGTGCTGCGCTCCTCAGGGGCTGGGGCCCACCCAGCTCACCCGGAGCTGACCCAGAGCCCACCTGCCCAGCTGGCCTGCCCAGCTGACTGGGGCTGGTGGGTTCAGCTGTCTTCCTGCCCCCCAGGCCAGGAGCAGCCAGCCTGGCGAGGAGAGCTATCTGTCTTCAAGGGAACCCGAGTGCCCAGGAAACGGCCTGTGCCAGCCCCATCCTCTCACCGCCTGGCCCGGCCCAGCCCAGGGTTTGTTCTATTTCTCAGGCAGAAAGAGACAGAGAGGCTTTGAGGGGCTGGGGTGGGGCTGGGACATGGCAGGGTGAAATGAGAGACAGGCAGGGGCTGGATCCCGTCAAGGGCATGGAGGGGCAGCCCCAAGCCAAGCCAGCCCCAGGGGGCAGCGCTGAGGGGACGGCTGTTCTCCGGCTGCCAGCTCAGCCCCGGAGCTTCTGTGGACACAGCCCAGGGAGCCCATCCCGGTGTGCGGCCCCGGGGAATGAGCTTCTCCTGCCTGGCCTGCCTATGTCCAGCACTCAGAAGGCCTCCCTTCTGCCAGGCCCGTGGCCCTCGGTCATCACAGGCCGGCTGTAGGCTGAGGGCAGAGCTCAGCTGCCTGCAGGTCCGGGGTCAGCTCCACAGCAGGCCCAGAACCCAGGAGCCAGCACTGGCCATCTGACTAGTCCCTGAGCAGGCGCCCATGGTCCCAGGTCCCCCTTTCCAGCCCTGGTCAGTCTCAGGTGGTGGGCCGATCCACCCGCACGCGCAGGTGTGGTCCGGAGGCCCTGGCGTGCGGGCTCCCTCCATCAGGCAGCACCCTGTGGCAGACCTTGGGGATGGGGCAGGGGGTCCCACAGACAAAGGTCAGGACCCTGTGCTCACTTCAGGGTCATGGATCGTGGCTGTGAGAGGGCAGGGGTGCTGTCGGGCTGCGCTCTGAGGCCCTGGGGAGCATGGGACAGATCACAGTGTGAACTGTGCGCAGTGTGAGAGCTCGATGGACAGCCCCCGTGTACCCGCCGCCTGGGGACACTGGCCACACACATGACAGACGGTGCACTCTGCCACCAGTCAGCAGACTGACGTCCTCAAGGACACCCACATCTGACCCCTCAGGCCCGTGAACGTGTCACCGTGTGTGGTCAAAGGGACTTTGGCAGATGGGATCAAGGAGCTTGAGACCGGAGTGGCCTGGCATGGTCAGGGCAGGCCCCTATCATTGCAGGGTCCTCAAGAGGAGGAGGGAGGGGGTTGGGGTGGTGTGGCGTGGGAGGGGCCTGAGCCGCGTGGGGCCACGAGCAGGAACGCAAGTGCGCCGGACACCAGAAAGGCCTGCGGGAACACAGCCCCGCCTGCCCGTTTTAGACCCTGACCTCCTCGGGAGCTGTAAGCTCAGGCTTTTAATTTGTGGTCATTCGTTACAGCGGCCACAGGAAATGAACGCAGCCCCAGCTTCCTCCCAGGCCTCTGCATCCCTGGGGCTGGGGGGACTGGCGGGGGATCTGTCCCCTTCCTCGCCTCTGCACACCCCCAGGCACAGGGCCCCGAGTGGGGACGCTGCCAGGCGAAGGCAGCAGCAACCCCAGCACTGAGCAGCGGGCGGGGGAGAGGAGCCTGGGTGGGCTGCTTCCACCCCTAGCCCCTGGGTTCTGTGATTCAAATGACAGTTCTGGGAATTCAGCCAGAATGGTGATGGCTGTCACCTGTGGCACTCGCGGAGTGTGGACCTAGCCACTGCAGCCCCAGAGGCCCTCCCCAGGACATAGGGCTTTGCCCCTCGCTTCCTTCTGCTCAATCATCAGGCCCTCAGCCTCTCTGCCACCCAGAACTGCCATTTGAGACTGAGAGGACCCTAGGGTGACAGAGGAGCAGCTGCAGGCAGTGACCCTGACAGGCAGCCAGCCCAAGGTCCCAGCAGCCACAGACCTGCCCCAGGCCCCAGGACCTTCACAGGGGGACTATTCCCAGCACAGCAGCCCCTGCTGCTTCCGGTGCCCTGGAGCAGGGACCCTGGCCCTCTAGCCCTTCGGGGAGCCCTCCCTCTCCACCCCCAGGCCTGAGGCTCGAACAGCGGCCATGCAAAGGTCTGTGCCCACCAGTGCTTGACACGGGGTCTCCAGGCTGAAAAGGCCTCGTCTTTTTGGGCATCAAAGGTGATCATATGAACCTAGATTAAATCAGAGGCCCCTGTGGACACTTGGATTGGACCCCAAGCAAAGCAGCCGGCACCATCGTAAAATACAGAAAACAAGATCACAAATGGAAGGAGGCGCTTGCCCTGAAGGGAGCACTGGGACGCACAGGGTGACATTCCAGCCCAGCCTCGTGGCCATGGAAAGGGCCTGAGCAATAGTGCACCCAATGCAAGAGGCTGTGGGGGCCAGGGGAGGCCTGGGGGCACGAAGGGGATGCCTGTCCCCCATGGACCAGGGTCCCTTTCCCCGTCCCTGTGGCCATCAGACATGACGTGCACGTGTGTCCACCATTCCCTCCTCTACCAGGGGCATCTTGGGGCAGGACTCATGACTGTCACCTCTGTGCCCCAAGAACAGGGCTTGGCACTGCCAGACCCATGGTGATGGTTGGCCAAGCGAGCAGTGGGGATGCCCAGGGAGTGGAGCATGAAAGCGGGGTTTTCAAACCCACCCAAAGAAATGGGGGACCTTCCTCGGCTGGGCTCTTTCAGAACAGGACTGACAGGTTTGCTGAACTGGGTGGGTCCCCCACCCTGAGGGCACAGGGATGAGGAGGCTCTCTACCAGCCAGCGCCCCTGCCTGGCTCAGAGGCCGGAGTCCATGGGCCTCCATCCAGCCCCACCAGAAATTCTAAAACCCTAAGCACACACAGCGTCTGGGGCTTCTGGGGAAGTGGTCAGTGGGGGCTGGCTGACCAGCTGTGCCCACACTGCAGGGCTAAGGGTGAGGGGGCTCCTGGGGCCCCCAGTCAGAGGAAAGTATGCTGCAAAGGCATAGCGCGGCCCCCAAGCCCCCCCCCACCATGGCGCAGAACTCGCCTGCACCCAAGTCCCTCTCACACCTGGCTGCTCTGCTCTGTCCCCTCCAGGCGGACACTTGCGCATGAGGGTCTTCAGGGCCCCCTGCAAACTGCCTCATGGTAGCCTGTTCCAGGGCGGCGGGGACGCCGGGAACACCCTGTGTGTGGGGGGGAGCAGAAGGCGGGAGTCGCTGTGGTCCTGGGGCTGCACAAGGCCTGAAGGGGTGTCCTGTGGGTCCCATAACACTGGCCCCACAGGGCTCTGCCCCCTCTGCATTGTCCTGGGGCCCAAAGGTCACAGCTCCTGGTGGGGTCCTGCTGAGGCAGTGCCTGCACAGGGTCTGGCACACATGATGCCTGGCAAAGCAAAGTGGCAGAGACATCCCCTCCGAAGGTCTCTGGTTCCCCAGGCTGCAGGTCACCCCTAGATGCCTTAGTGCAATGGTGCAACTAACAGTCAAATCTCTGTCATGTGCTGGGAGCCCAGCCAGGAGCCAGAAACTCGGAACAGAGGGCGCCTTCGCCCAGGCTCCAGGTGAAGCAAAGCCCACGGAGCTGGTGGGACCCCGAGGGATGCGGGGTGCAGGTGAGCTGTGAGCACAGAGGAGTGAGCCCTTTACCTGGCCGGGGCGGGAGGGTGTGGGGCAGGGGGGCAGTCAGCAAAGTCTTCAGCAGTTATGATCAATCTTAAAAGACCTGAAGTAAGAGTTTGCTGGGATGCAAGGGGACGCGAAGGTGTTCCCCGGAATAGGAACAGCATTTGCGGAAGTGCACGCTGCTGGGCAAGACACAGCAGCTGGGGGCATGGGGAGGGGCGAGGGGGCAGAGGGAGGAGCTCCTCCCCCGCTCACTGGGCAGCCCCCCAGCCTCCCCTGAGCTCCTGGCGCTTGCTGGCTCAGGCACAGGGACAGCAATGAGGAGGCAGGTGTGGACCTTGCCCTCCTGGGCCGACATTCCAGAGAGACGCAGAAATGGATGCCTAATCAAGCAAATGGGGGGCTTGGCACGAGCTGCCCAGCCTGCCCAGACCCTTCCTCCCCAGCCGGCCCATCAGGGCTGGTGCGGGGCCATCTTTCAGGCTCCCACTCATGTGTTCTGGGGGCCTTCCCTGGCCTTCCGGAGCAAAGCGGCTCTGCCCCCTGCTGCCCAACCACGTCCTGCGGGCTTTCTCAGGGCACCTGCCCCTCCAGCCTCATTTGCTTGATTAGGCCTCCATTTCTGCGTCTCTCTGGAATGGTGGCCCAGGAGGGCAAGGCCCACACCTGCCTCCTCACTGCCACCCCTCTGCCTGGCATCCCACTGGGCCTGAGGGGGAAGGCCTGGGACTTGCCTGGAGAGCTCCGGCCTTTGCCTGCATTTTGTGGGGAGATCTCTCACATCTGACAGGACGTGTTGGTTTAAGGAGAGGATTAGTCATACTTGACAGTAGGGGGCGGGGAGGAGGGGACGCGGGCTGGCCACAGCAGGACTGGCCATGGGATCTGGGGTGCTCTTGGGTCATGTCACCTGGAGAATGGAATCAACCATGCAGCAATCAGTTTACAGAGCCCCCAAAATGGTCTGGGGGACTGTTGGGAGACCTGCTAACTTCCAGTTGTCCTTAGCCTTTCTCGGCCATCAGTGTCCACTGGACAAATGAAGATGTCAGCAGGGCCAGGGAAGGAGGCCCCGAGATGCCCCTCGCCCCACCTACCATGTCCCTCGGCTGATCGACTTATTTCCACCTTAATACCCCTGAGGTCTCATGCTGCCTGCCCGCAGCCTGGTGGGACTGCCCCGTGAGCCTGCAGAGGCTGGTGAGCATTCTCTCAACTGTATGACAGTTGCCCAGAACTGTTAAAGAATCCATGGGAGGAAACAGTGAATCCCACTGACCTGGTTTTTGTCTTCAGTTCTGGCTGCTTGTCGACATGCCGGGTGCCAGGTGGAGGAACCTGTGGACAGATTCCCGGGGGAAGGGTTTATAGTGTGACTTCCAGAGATGCAGGGGGAGACACAGGGGTCATGGGGAGTGGGGGGATGGGGGAGCTGGTGGTCCACATGCAGACCCACATCAGCCCACCCATCCCCTGCACCCTGCGCAGGCAGATTGCACGTTTCGTTCCAGGGGGCTCACAGCCCAGTTGGGGGGACATGAAATAATCAGGAAAATGCACCACTGTGAACTAACTGCTCTTCCGGGGGCCTGACTGGGGCAGAGGAACCTGGGAGGGCACCTCGCCCATCCTGGGCAGCCAGATGAGGTTCTCAAGGGAGCGCTGTCTGGTGGCTCCTGGTTCAGATGCAGGAGAGGAGGGCTGTCCTGCGGCGCCCCCTTGCTCCTGCCTGCATGTGGGGGGCACAGCTGGGGCTGGAACTGGGGTGGGGGCAGCCCTGGGGTGTGGGCTTTGGGGGGCTCTTGGCTGGCAGGCCCTTAGGTGTGGGGTGAAGAGCAGGGCCCCCGGCCCCACCCTGTCACTAATTCCCTGGGTCTCTGAGCTTTCCGGTACCACAGTTTCTCCCCCTGCCAGCTCCACCTGGCCACCCACATCAGCAGCTGGAAGGACAGTAGCAAGGTTGCAGGTGCCCTGCAGGCCCTGCCCTTTCCCAGTTCAGACTCCCCAAGCCTCAGACTTCTCCCACCTGCAAACAGGACCAATCATAACGCCCCCGTGCCAGCCCCCTGGGAGGATTTATAAGCTCAAGCTGGCTAATGACAGACTGGAAGGGCTCTGCAGGGGCGGGGCGGGCCCACCAGGGGGCTGTGTCTCTCCCTCTCACCTGCCCCAAAGGGCCTGGCACATAGTAGGGGCTCTGACATATGTCTGGAAGGGAAGAGCTGCATCCCATTTCTGGTCTGAAAGCCTTCTAGGTCAGACGCATTGACACCTGGGAAGAAAGCTTATTACTGCCTCTCAGGGGGAACACATTGGTGCGGGGGGTGGGGGTGGGAGGGATGTATGTGTGTAAGATATTTATTTTTTAAAAATGGATTATGACTACAAAGGTAATAGGTGTTCTTATTAAAAATTAAAGAAACCTTAGAAAGTATAAATAAGAAAATTAAAATCCCCTATAATCTCTTATCTACTAGTATATTTGTATTTTTCATAGATGAGGATCAGGCTGTACATGCAGTTCTGTATCCTGTGAGTTTTGCTCAGAAATGTCTTGGACCTTTCCCCGTATAATTAACTATCCAGCACGTAACCACGAGGGCTGGGTGACGTCCCACTGTGCAGACGGACCAGGATTCACCGTCCGGCCCTTGCTTGCCGGCTCCAGTGTTTTATTTCCGAATGATGTGGTGAGGGCTTTGGGGCACGTAAGTTCTGGCACATTGCTCTTATTTAGTTGAAGATTTCCGATAAATGGAGTCCCGGCTCGAAGGATACGGACATTTTTAAGGCTCTTGTTGCAAACTGGCAATTTCCCAATTTCTGCTGCTACCAGCCGGGTAAGAAACCCAATTTGAATTCTTACGACATTGGGGGCATGCCCTCCTTTTTAAACTTTGTCAACACAATGGGGAAAAAAACAGCACTTAATCACTACTTTAATCTGGGTCTCCCTGATAATTGCCTGCGTCTAATGGAAAGTGTGTCCGGCTGGGGGTGAGCCCATGGTGGGAGTGGTGATGCCAGGGAAGGGCCAGTCCCGCAGCTCAGCAGAAGCCCTGCTCTTTGGAGGTCTGACTGCACAGGATTCACATGCCAAGCAACCCCTTCATGGGGCCCCAGCAACCAGGCAGACCAGACAGGAGGGCTCAGGGTGCCCAGGCAGGGTGGGGTCAGGGCCCCCAAAGAGGCCAGGGGCCTGGGACGCTGGCACTCCTGCCTGGAACTTGAAAGCTTCCCACCTAGTCCCGCTCCTCACTGCGCTGGCTAGGAAATCCGGGGCTGGGACAAGGGACGGGACTGGCTCCGACATCCTACAGAAAGCCACAGCAGGACCCCCTTTAGAAGTGGGGTGCCAGCCTCGGCCCAGAGCCATGAACAGCATCTTGATTCCTGAGACTGGGTCCCCCTCGATGGGGAGCTGCATCCCCACGCTACCCCAGTGCCTCTGTGCTTGGCATCAGGAGGGCCTGAAAGCATTACTTCCAGGGATGGGTGCCTCAGGCAGAGGCACCCCTCCCACCCAGACATCCTAGCAGCAGTGGGAGGGGTGCAAAGGGCCCCTTTCATGGGCTCTGAAGCAATGACTCAAGGAGCAAGAGGGGACAGTGGGGATGAGGTTGAACAGGCTGATGTCACTCCATGAGGGTCGGCCCCAGAAAGGGCAGCCTGTCTGACATGCAGCCCAAGAAAACAGCTGATGAGGTCACTACCCGGCCTGCCTGCAGGACAGCGTGGCCCTCCCAGCCGCCCGGCCCTGTGCAGCTCGCCTCCCGCCCCCGGAGACAGAGACATCGTTGAAAAGAAACTGTGGCTAAAGAGAAGAGGTCTCGGTACCAAAGCCACCCTCCCCTGACCCGTCCCGGGGAAGGTCCCAGCGGCATCGGCTCCCTCTCCCCAGTCCAGGCCCTCACCAGGCCCAGGGGCTCTGCCTCTGCACCGCACTGAGTCTGTTCCAGCAGAACAATAGCCCTGGACTGCTGAAGGTTCTCAGCCTTTATTACTATTTTTATAATTCTTAAAATGCATTCATTAGACAAAAATATTAATACTGAAATCACCTAAAATTACATTGGCTAGCTTAGCAGAATTCTAGATGGTGCAAAGAGAAAAGTCACCCCGAAATATTATTTTCAATATTTCTTCCTGCAACATCTTCCTAACTAGTGAGATAATGCCTGTGACCCAGCAGGTCATCACACCCAGCCCGTGGCAGGGGCCCGAGAGCTCGCCTCCTGCCCACGCGGACTGAGCGGCGCGCCTCTGTTCTTACCTTGAAGATACATTTCCTCGCCTTCCGCAAACATGCGGCCGCATCGCACACACAGCGCACACAGAGGGTGGTAGTGCTTCTCGCCCGCCTGTGGAAAGGACAAAGCAGAGGTGTGGCCACTTCAGGTGCGGACGGAGTCACTTAGCTTTGGGGCATGGCACGGCCCCTGCGGGGTAGGCAGCTGGCACCAGAGGGCGTGCTGTGCAGTGGACAGCCGGCAGCCCTCAGGGCTCAGGACCGGGCCAGGGACGGACCCTGCGCCAGTGCGTGCCCCCAGGCTGTGTGGCGTGCTGAGTGTGACAGCTGGCCTCTGCCTTCTGGGGGCCAAGTCTGGGAGCAGAGACTGGCCGGACGCCCCAACCTCCAGGACACAGGTGTGCCCGCCCAACCCCCGGGATCCCACAGAGTCCCATTCGTCTCTGTATCTGGGGGCGAGGAGAACAGGAACCGGGGAAGGACGGAGTTGACTTTATTTCCCAGGTGGGAGGGCTGGAGGAGTGTGGCGAAAAGTGATTGATCGTTTTCTTACGTATCTCTGTACTGCTGAACGTTCTCAATTAGCATTTACTATTTTTATGATTCTAAAAATCCATTAAATTAGATGAAAATATTAATACTGAAATGAGATAAAATTACATTGGCTGGGTTGGCTTAGTTCTACATGGTACGAAGAGAAAAATCTCCCCAAAATACTGTCTCCAGCATTTCTTCATCGTATTTTTAATCTGGGGGTAGGGAGGGCTGCTGTGGACCCTGACCCCGCATCCCGCTCTTCCTTGAAACAGGGAGAAATGCCATAGTCACTTCCTGCGCATGTACGGGGCTAAACATTCACAACGAGCCTCTCGCCTTTCTTTCCCTTACCACCTGCCACCTGGGGTGCCAACCAGGCCCGAGGTGACCCCTGTGTGTCAGGGACGAAGTCTCTGCATGGCAGCTCCTCTCCTGCATGGCGCCTGAGGTGCCCGCCCACGTCTTGGGGCCAAGAGATTCCTCCAGGGAAGCTCAGGGATGCTGGATCCCCGGTCCGGCCCCAGAACCTCCAGACCTCGGCACGAACGGCTCTCTCTGTCTGCGGTGCCTTCCCACTCCCACCCAGCCACCCGAAGGCTCTTCATCTCAAGTGCCCCCTCCTCTTGGAGGCCTCCCCCGGGTGCTCCCCTCCTCTGGGCCCCCACAGCCGCATTTCACAGGGTGTGGATGACTAGGGGTTGTTCTTCCCCCCAAACAGTGAGCACCGAGGGCAGAGCCTGACACGGGTGTTGCAGGAGCCGCTGGCTGTGGGGATCTGTCCTGGTAGCAGGTTGCATGCAGCACGGGCCCTGACACACTGGGGAAGGCAGCTGCCTCTGACTACTGGCATCTTGATGCCAAGGGCTCGGAGCAGCCCCCTTTTTCCGTGGTGCAGACGGGTCAGAACAGCCCTGTATCTTTAGAAGCAAAACCACCTGTCTTCAATGTGACAGCTGTCGAGGATTGACACATCGAAAACATTGTGACCTCTGGCCTGTCCCCCCGCCCACCTCATGCAGGCCACCCTTCCCACTGGGGAGTGGACACCCCCCATCACCTTCAGCAGCAGAAATTCTGCAATAGACATTTGGGGGAGACCCGTCCTGGAGGGAAAGCAGACCCACCGCCACTGAGTCCCTGCTTCCCTCCCTATGCGAAGTGCCTCCCCGCCTGGCACCCAGCAAACTCCCCCAGCCTCCAAAAATAACTGCAACGTGGTTACCGTTTCCACAGCTCCAGGAAAGAAGCCCTTTCACATACAGACTTGTCCTCACTGAGACAGCCCCATGAGCTACATCTTTCTCCTCATTTTCCATAAGGGGCACAGAGAGGTGGAGGAACCTGACAGAGGTCACACAGCAGGAAGGTGGGGGAGCCAGGATCAGAGCCCAGCGTTTGGCCCCTTGTAGCTTCTCAGCCCCCAGCTGACGGTCTGGCTCTGGGGGGCAGACCCCACCCTCACATGCTCCCCAGCCCCAGGCAATCAACATGGAGGCCACAGTCCACCGGAGGCCACAGTGCACTCCTGGCCCGGCTGTGACCTCAGGAGCAACAGCCTCACTGCTCTGTGTGTCCGGCTTCTCCCACTCACTCTAACTGCTCGGGGCCTGGGGTTGGGGGGCGCGTGAGGATGGGGGTCCACACCCCAAAGCCAGACCACCAGGCTGGAGGCTGAGAAGCTGCAATATTCACATTGTGGAAATCGATCAAGCTGCGAGCGTATGCACCATGCTTACATACCAATGAAAGGTTTCCCACGGGACGGACTAATGACCCAGACATGGAAGCTAAACCACAGAGTGCTTAGAAGACAACGCAGGGGCACATCTTCAGGATCCCAGACCCGGCAGTGGGTTCTTGGGTCCGACACTGAGAGCAGGAGCAACAACAGAAATAGAGACATTTTTTTCTCACAGCAATTAAACTATGTGCATCGAAGAACGCTCTCCAGAAAATGAAACCCTGCGGAATGGGAGAAAATACTTGAAAATCACAGATCTGATAAGGGTTAAGTGCTCCGAATACATACAGAACTCCTACAGCTCAACATCAACAGCAAAGAGGCACACAGTCCGATTAAAAAGTGGGCAAAGGACTTGAATAGACCTTTCTCCAAAAACATGGAGAATGACAAGTGTTGGTGTGGATGTGGAGAAATAGGAACTCCTGCGCACCGGTGGTGGGAACGTAACACGGTGCGGCCATTGTGGGGAATGGTTAGAGCCTCCAAGTGTTGAACACAGTTCCATACGACCAGCAGCTCCACGCCTCAGTACATAAGACTAATGAAGAGAAAGAACTCGAGAAATGGAAACACAGGTCCACCCAAAGAATGTCCATGTACATGAACTTTAGGGCAGCCTTATCCTCAATAGGCAGCGCTGGAAACCACCCAAACGCTCGTCAGTGGGGAGCGGATGAGCAAACCATGGTCTGTCCACATAGTGGAATATTATCCAGCCACGCAAAGGGTTGAAGTGCAGACGTGTGGGGCCCCCGTGATGTCTTGTGTCCTTATGAGACACCAGAACTCTCCACCACGTGAGGACCCGGGGAGAAGGGGGCTGTCAGCAGGCCGGGAAGAGGACCTCCCCAGGACCAAACAGGCTGGCACCTCGATCACGGACATGCAGCCTCCAGGGCCGTGAGAAATGACTATTGTTTATGCCATGCAGTCTGCAGTGTTTCTTACGCCAGCCTGGGCAGATGAGACAGGCTTACAGAGTCAAAGACAAAAGCGTCCTCCCCCTTGGGTCCTCCTGTACCGTCACCGCCATGATCTCTCCCAGCGGCAGCTGCAGCGGGGTTCCATGCATCAGAACACTGCTGTCCCCACCCGCCCCCGCTATTTCAGGGCCTCCCCCAGTTACTGTCCGAGAAGGGACAATGGCGCCTGGAGTTGTCATCCCAGCCACCCCAGCTCCTTGGCCTGGTGGGACTTGAGGTGGCTCAGATCTGAAAAGTACATTAAAAACCCATGAGATTTTGTAGGGCATGGCTTTAAAAAGGTGTCTCGTGCCTTCTGACAAGCGGCTGCACCCTTAATGAGACAGGACAAGGCTCATCAGGGAGGAAGCCTTCAAGGCCGGGAGCAAGAGGTGTTCCTCAGCCGCCACCCAGTCAGAGGGCAGGGTTCTGAGCAGCGCCCTTCAGACCTGCAGGGCGGGCCTGCAGCCGGAGCTGTGGCGTGTCTCTGGGCACCAGACATTCCCTTCCCACCCCTGCACAGAGGAGCTGCAGGCCCTTCCTCGCCTGGCTGGGAGGCACAGGAGCTGCCCTGGGCTGTCGGAGCCTGGCACACGGGAGGCAGGTCTCTGTGCCTCCCTAAAGCCATCTGTGGCTCTGCCACTCACTGGAGAGCTGGCTCCCCGGCCCTCCCACTGTGAGGGAGGGCCACCCGCACACCACACGGGCCCCTGACCCAGGCCCCCGACCCAGGCCAGCAGCTCCCAGTGCGCTCACGGTGTACTCATGGGCCCAATTTGAAGCTTTAGGAACTTCCTTGTTGAATGAGCGGAACCAAACCCAGATCTTAGAAGACGCGACCATCGGAATGCGGTGATGAAACAGATGTGCGGGGCAGCGAATCGAAGCTTTAGCAGGGGCAGCAGGGCTTTGGGGAGTTGGGGGCATCTGGCAGCCAGTGCAGAATGCCAAGGGGCCCTACAACCCAAGACCCCCAAGAGCAAGGCCCTGTGCGGTGTGCAGGCCCCAAGCCCTGGGCCTCACCCCAGAGAGTTTGGGGACATGGATAGTCTGTTTCACCCTTGGGTGCTCAGGCGCATGTCAGCCTGTCAAGGCTCTGAGAAGCCCTGCAGCAGGGATGCCTACTCAGCCCCCTGGCCCTGGCAGCTCACACCCGGATGGCAGGGAGCACCGCTACCCGATGCTGGCATCACAGGCCAGCACTGAAGGGTGAGGACCAGGACTCCCGTCAGCCAGGATGTGACATCAGGCTGAAGGCAGGTCACGGTGCGCGCGTGCCCGTGTGGGTGGGGGGTGGGGGTGCCTGCTGTGTCTCTGCATGCATTTGTGTGTGTGTGTGTGCGTGCACGTGACTTCCACATGCTAACAGTAGTCAGCCTGGGTGATGGCACTGACGAGGGACGCTTTCTTTGGTTTAGTCTCTGGTAAACAGGCATTCCTTCTGAATGTGCTTTTAGATTGACACATTCTGTAAGTTGTTTTACAAAAAGAGAAGCTGGGGCCATGGGAGCCGACCTCACCCATGTCCCAAGGACATGCTTTCAGTTGTCTGGAACATACGGCTCCTGTCCTCCTGGAGGCAGCAGCACCTGCACACAGAGGTAGGCGGCAAATGCCAAAGGAGGAGAGGAGGCGGCTTGGGGGGGTTGGGGCCCTAGGCGTAGGGGTCGGTCTGTCTGAGAGCAGAGCCCCTCCAGGGCAGGCAGGGGCCCCGTGCCTGTCATCTCGGTGACCGCAGCCCCCAGCCCAGGGTGGGGCAGTGTGGGCAGAGGGTCCACAGGTGAGTGGCGGGTGGAGAGGGACAGTGAGACAGGAAGCAGGGAAGTCGGGAGGGAAGGAGGGAGGGAGGGAGGAATTAATGAGCGGTCCCAGAGGGACCCTGGGCTTCTCGTTACCGTGGAGACGGGCAGAAGCACCCATCTGCCCCCAGCATCCCCCCAACCCTCACCTGTGCAGGGGAGCATCCGCTAAAACCGTGAGAATGAGACAGAGAACAAGGTGGGGCGGGGTGGCGGCAAGGACTGGACCAGGGACTCCCCCTGCTCAGCCCCCTCATCCAGCTCTGGTCCATTCGGTCTGGTTACGGGGCCAGCCCCTGGCAGTTCCCAGCCGCCTGCCAGCTCTCCACGTGGCGACTGCATCCAGAGGAGGCAGCACTGCCACAGAACCTCCCCAGGCATCCCCTGCGCCCTCGCCTCGTCCCCCACGCTCCCGGCCGGGCATCTCAGGGACAGCGGGGCAACAGGTACCAAGCCCCTCCCAGGTCTCCACTGGACCCCGAGGCTCTTCCACCTACAACCCAGCATGCAGCAGGCTTTTCAAGACAGATGCACCAAGACACGCAGGATGCAGGAAAAGATGTGGTACAGGATGCCACATACTTAGGAGTAGCTGCGGAAGGGGGAGGGAAAACACTCCATCACCGAATGCACATTTCATGGGCAGGCAGGCAGGCGCTGCTGGTGCCTGGCATTAAGATGGCACTCTGCCCGGCCGCCAGCAGACATGGCACAGACTGAGGGCTCCTGCTGGTGGGGAAGGGGGCCTGGGCTGCTCTCTGACTTGGGCTCTGAGGAGAGCAAAGCCCTGGGGCCGACCAGCATCTTAGCAGGCAAAACATGGTGGGGGGTGATGGGTGCCTTGGGGGTCTCACACCTGGCTGACCTGTCCCTGCTCCCAGCAAGCCTGCCCACCTGAAGCCCAGCATGGCCCCTTTGGGCCCCCCATTAACCCTCAGGAGTGCCTGGCCAGGCTTCCTACCTGCACAGGGTCCTGGCACCAGAGTCCAGTCTGCTGTGCCCCCACAGCCCCTCTCCAGTGCCTGCTCCCAGGACAGGCCGGCTGGAAGGGGGAGGGTGACCGTGGGGATGGACACGCTCAGCTTTCTGCCTGTGGTCTGGGTCTTTCTTCTTCAGCTCCTGCCACCTTCCACCTGCTGCTCCCCCAGGAGCCCTCTGCCCACCCCGCCGGGCAACGGCACGCTCTGGCCAAGCTCAGGCGGTGCCTCCTCGGCGGCAGCTCCCCTTCCACGGAGTGGGGCTCTCTCCGCCCGCCTGCAGCCGCCGCCTCGCCCCTGAGGGGGATGTTCAGAGCTTTGCAGAGGCTGCCGACTCAGCCGCGCCAGGGAGCACGGGGAACTTGCAGACAGAGGCGAAAACAAAAGCATCAATCTTTCCTGGGAGGCCCTTTATTCTCCACCTCAGATAAGGAAGAAAACCCCAGGCCTGGTTTTCTCCTGCTCCTTGCATGTAAGACGGCCCCTTTCTGACGGCAGCCAGCGAGCACCAAGAGGGGCCCCACTCCTAGGCACCAAAGTCCCGAATCCTGCATTTGTCCTGGCCTTACATACCAGACGTGTACACTGCAGACGGGGTCACCCTTGCCCGGCTGACCCCTCAAGGGGAGGCCTGGTGATGGACGAATGACAATAATGAGGACACCCCTGACCCCCACCGGTCACCACAGGGCCAGCACTGAGCTGGGGACACTGCCGGGTCTCGGTGAGGCCCCAAGGTTACCAGAGCGTCCTGTTATCAAGCGCAGGGCTTGCTCAGGGCCAGGAGGGGCAGGGCAGGCAGCGGGCTGGGGCGCGGTGTGTCCCCTGCCTCCGGGATGCAGGGAGCACGGCCGGTGCCCGGACGCAGGCCAGGCTGGACTCGCACCTGGAGCAGCAGCAGCTCCACCTGCCTGAGCCAAGATGTGCCAGTACGGTGATGTGCCAGTACGGTGCTCTGCCCGGCCTGAGGCGCACGCCCTCATCAGGGCACTGTGGCAGGCTGAGCCCTGCCCAGCACACGCTCCCCTGGGGGCACAGGTGCCGGGCGTGGGGCACCAGGTCGTGCCGCTCTCTGAGGGCTCGGGAGGTGTGAGGGGACCACGAGTGTGTGTACAGGTGAGGGGAGGCGTTGGTCGTTCCTGAACTTGGTGCTCGCCTGGCCGAGTTTTAGAGCCACCGACATTGCCGAGGAGAAGCACGGTTCAGAGACACAGGCGTGAGTCGGCAGGTACCTGGAGAGGGGAGAGGCCAGGTGCCGGCCGGGAGGAGCAGGCCCTGCAGCCCCAGCAGACAGCCCGGGAGCACGGTGCGTGGGGCCCTGAGGCTGGGAGGGAAGAGGGCGGGGTGGGCAGCAGAGGGAGGGGCTCGGGCGTGAGGGGGTGGGCCGCACAGAGGGAGACTTGGGCTGTTTAAAAGGTCACGGGGAGGATGCCCTCTGAGAGGGGCATGTGTATGCGGCGGGGGGAGGAAGGGAGGGGGGGGTCTGAGGCTCTGGAGAAGGCGGGAGGGATCTGACCCAGCACAGGTGGGGCCTGGGGGGCAGGGGCAGGGCCCAGCACGGGGGCGGGGCTGTGGGGAAGCCGGGCTGCGCCTGCCGGTGTCAGCAAGGACAGAGAGGGGAAGGGCACATGGACAGCCCGAGGACAGCCCCGAGTCATATCTGTCCCGTTCCCCCTGTCAGGTGGAAGATAAGGTCACCAGTGGGGAGCGAGGGCCGCAGCCTTGGAGTGGGGGGGAGGTCTGGGATAGCCTTTTGGGGGAACAGAGAGAAACACAGTTCGCGTGACAGAGCAGTGTGGCCTGACCCGTGTCTCCTCCGGAAGAACCACCCCTGATATTTACCCCACTGCGGGTACTGGGCGAGGATGCATCTCTGACCACATTCAAAGCATGTGGGTATAAATATTAATATGATCATTACCCAAGAAAATACAAGTCGCTCAGCAGACAAAATGCCCACAGTGTCACTGTGTGGCCCACCCACCAATCAGTCAGGAAACACGACAGGCTGGTAGGTTTAGGAAGGATAACTGAAATATAAGAACTCTGGCTAAAGATGACCAAAAATAAGACCCACCATCACCAGGGATGGAAGGAAGGCAAATCGAAGTGAGAGGCCGTGTTCTCACTTAGGAGGGTGGCACAGGATTTCATAAAGTTCACACCCACTGTGAGAGACGCGACACATCAGAACCCACCGATGAGAATAGCCTTTCTGGAAAGCAATTTCTAAGTTTAAAGAACACTCAAAAAGTTGGTAATTGTTGCCTCAGCTTCTACATTTCTGTGAAGAAATGGTTCTCAAGGAAAATTAGAAATGTAATTTTAAAAAAAGATGTTCATCTCAGTGTTATTTATTGCAGTAATCTGTCCAACAGTAACGGATAGGCTTCACAGATTCTGGAACAGTCCGGTGAGACACCACACACAGTGAAGCGTGCTCACGAGGACGGCCTGAACACTTGTGCCGTGAGAAAGGAGCCTGTCCGGGGCCACACCTGTGCGATTCTGGTCATACGAAATGTCCAGAACAGGGAAGACAGCACACAGACAGGGGGCCACCAAGGCTGGGGTGCAGGGGAGTGAAGGCTGGGCATCAGGTTCTTCTCCAGGTCAAGGCACCCCCTAAGGTGCACGTGGGCCCTTGCACAGGGGAGTGAAGACAGAAGGGCGCCGCATAGCACACTTGTAAAGGGTGAGTGTGAACTGTATTCCAATAAAGCTGCTTTTGAAAAGACCCATAACACAAAAAACAAAAACATGGGACTCTGTTAAATGGGAAACACCATGTGAGAAAATCAGGATGTAAAGCTGTAGAAACAGTTTGCTATCAACGGCGATGACATGGACAGAGACCCTGGGAGGAAACCTCCAAAAGGCTTGGCTAACTATGGCGGCATCAGTAGTGTCCCCACTGCTGTTTGCTGAGCCATGAGCTGTGGCCACATGTGTGCCCAACCTCTCAGCAGAGGAGGGCGGGACCCCACGCGGAGCCTGGGACGGGCCCCAGGTGGCCAGGAGGGCAGCCTGGCAGGACTGCCTCCTGCAATGGGTGTGAGCTGGGCCCCGTACACCGCTGTCCCTGCTGCCTGGGAGTCAATGTAACTTCCAAGAAAGCCCCTCGGCATCCAATGTGCAATTTGAAAGTTGGATTCTGAGCCCCATTACGTGCTGGGTGCTGCTGTGGGCGCGGCAGGGCCAGAGTCCTGGGAAATGCAGGGGTAGGCTTGTCTAGTCCCACCTGCTCCAGGCTGGCCTCCCAGCCTCTGGCCTCCTGGGCTGGGCAGCTGCTCTAGGGAGGAGGATCTTTGAAATGCAAATCTGATGGTATTCCCTGGCTCAAAGCCTTTGTCAAGGACGGAGGGTGGGGTGCGGGCTACAGCCTCACCCGCCCACCTATCCACCCACCCCAGCGGCTGCTCCCACCCTTGGCTGGGCCCCTGCTCTGTCCTTGAAGTCCTCTGGTCACCTGCACCCTCCCCCACAGGCTATGCGCACGCCCAGCGAAGGCCAGGTGGGTGGGGCTTGGTCCTGGGTGTCCCCTGGGATTTATCTTACCGACCGAATGTAGAACGGTGCATAACACACGCTGTTTTCACAAAGGAACACACCACGAACTGCCACGCAGATCAGAAACACACTGCCCGCCCCTCACCCCCCTCACCCCTGCTGCTCGGCCTGCCGGGCGGCCACTCAGGCTCCTGTGGGGGACACGGTCCTGCCTGCCCCACTCAGGACCCAGATTCTCCAGCTGGACACCAAAGGGCTGGGCTGAGGGTCTCGAGTCCTTCCTGAGAGAGAAGGTTATGGGGAGGGTTTCCTGGAGGAGGTGGCACTCACTGAACAGGTGAGGGAGGCTGAGGCAGGCATCCCTGGCAGAGATGGGAGGACGGGGAGGCAAAGGTTCGGGGTGTGGGTTTGTGCACACACACAAATGGGGGACCCCCAGGACCCCTCTGGGTCCCCACAGTAGCTCCCTGCGGGCAGGTCAGCCTCAGGAGGTGGAACAGGACTTGGCTCACAGGGCACAGTGCCCCGCACATGACCCCAGGCCTGCCCGGGCTGGTGCCTACTGCCCACGGGCCGCCTTACCTCCAGCACGTGCCCTGTGATGTACTTCTCACAGGCGTCACAGCGGATGCCAAACTGGGTGTGGTAGTCGGTCTCGCAGTAGGGCAGCCCGTTCCTGCAAAGAGACAGGCAGTCAGGATGGCGGGGGCTCACTGTGAGGACCCCCAGATCCAACAGCCCCTGACATGAGCGAGACCAGGACAAAGGGGAAAGGCCTGCCCCCTCCTACTCCAAATACTGATGCCAGCCTGACAGCTCACAGCACTTCCAGGCTCCGGCACGGCGTCCCCGGCCACGAGCCCCGGGAGAAACATCGTGACGCTCGTACCATTTCACAGGGGGAGAAGCTGAGGCATGGAGGGGGGCCGGCGGGGGAGGGAGGGGCTGGCGGCCGCTTCCAGAGGCTGCGCCAGGCCAGTAAAGCCACGCCTGGGAAATACAAGATGTTTCCAAGACATGGCTCTTCTGGCTCATTCTGTCCCACATTCAAGAACTGGGTGGGAAATAGCCCATTCATTCATCAGGGAGCTTTCTGCTCCTTCCAGCCCGGGGCCGATGTGGGCCTGAAAGACGGTATGACTAAGGTGCCCACGGCAGACGGCGGGCCTGAGGGGTGCGCTGGCGAGGGGTGCACACATCCCAGGTGGCAGGTGTGGTGGGGCGGGGTGCCCCGCATTGTTCCCAGGTGTGGCGACAGAGGCGTCCTGCGCACGAAGGACCAGGAAGGCCACCGGACGATGCGTCCGTTCTCCCCACGAGCATTTACGGTGTGGCCCCAACACGCCAGGTGCTGTTCCTGGTGCTGGGGCACTAGTGACGAGCGAAACATCACCCGGTGTTGCTCCTGAATACTTGGCAGCCTTGGGTGAAGTGCCGAAACACGAAGCTCCAGGAGGGAACCGGGAGGGAGAGCTAGTGTCGGGGCTGCTGACGGCATGCAGTGCAGCTGTGAGGTCTGACGCGGCGCCTGGCAGGGGCTAGGAGCTAATTTAAAAGTGACTGTAGGCATCGCCATGAGGTCAACACAACAGGACAGAAGGCAGTGAGGAGGGGATGGACAGCCCAGAGGGGGTGCAGGGTTTCTGGGTGGCCATGCTCCGTGTGGTGCTGGAGGGCAGCAGGGTGGTGGTGAGCAGACTTGCCACGCCCCCACTCTGTGAGCCTGGGCAGTCACCCAACCTCTCTGAGCCTCAGTCTCCCTGTCAGTAAAATGGGAGAAATAACAGTAAGGTCTAAACAAGAGAACGTGTGGCCAGCTTCTGGCACACAAAGGCACTTGCCAATCCGAGGCTGAGGCCACTGTCATTGCTAGCCACGGCTGTCCCCCTGCCCCAGGCCTGGCCCAGCAGAAGTCGGGTGTGTGGCACTCATGGGGGCACCGGCTACTCCAGGGCATGGCCCCTCCCAGCACTGCTGAGGTTGTTGGGCTAGTCCCAATCTGGTTTTTATTTTCACACAGCACCCAACAGAGGGTAAATTTCTCCAGCTGATGGGAGGCCGGAGCTAAGGGCACCCTCTTTTCTGCAGGAGGCAGGGATGCCTCCAGGAGGGGAAGGTGTGTGGGGTGACCAGGCCCTGGGGCCACGTGGCGGATCAGAGAGAAGGAGCCCTTCCTTAGGAGAGGAAGGTATAAATTGGGCCCTCAGGATCCACTCCCAAATGCCCCCACTCTTCCCCACGTACGGGTGTGTGCGCAGCAAACCCAGGAGTTTCAAAGCTAACGTGTCTATGGCAACCCCTGCGCGCCCCACTCTCAGCTCTGGGTGGCTCGGGAAGCTGCTCAGCCACCTCCACAGTGTGGGTGAGTGGCAGCGCTCTGGGCCCTGGCATGCTGTGTATTTAAAGGGCTCTGTCCCCCCACTGCCTTTGTGTGAGGACATCCCTTTCCTTACATGATGGGCAACAGGCCCTGGCCCGGGTGGGGAGCGGTGGCCAGAAACTCACCCAGCCTGATCCAGCCGGGATGGAGGCTCATCTTGGTTTGGGGACTTGTACTGAAAATGTTTTATTTTGAAATAATTGTACAGTCACATAAGAAACAACACAGAAACACCCACCCAGGTACCCCCAACAGTGATGTTGAGCACAAGTGGAGTCCAGATCAACCAGGACACTGAGACGGGGCTGTCCAGCCACCTGCTTTGGACTCCTCCACGGTGACACGCACTCTGTGTGCCTGTGTGCACGCGTGCGCATGTGCGTGTGTATGTGTTCCTCTTTTTCACTCCACACTGTTTTATTGCATGGAATTTTCTAGCCCACTCAGTTCCTGTAGTGGTTCTGTCCCCTCTGTGGCATGAAGACCTAGACAATCTTTGATGGACGTCATCAAAAAGCCCTGACAGGCAGGAAGGAGCCCGCCCTGTGCTCAGAGAGCCGTTCATCTTCATGCAGCCCTCAACTCTTCCCTGGCCCACGCTGTTGGGAGCTGACCAGTCTCAATGCCCTCATCTCTGGGATTAAATACAGCCCCTGACCCCGCCGCCTCCCAACAAACCAGCTTCTGCTGCTCAGGCTGCGATCTCCCAAGCCTCCCTCACACTGCCTCCTGGGAGCATGTGCTCTAACACCCCGACGCAAAGCAGCCATCACTGGGTCCTGACCACACGTCTGGGGACGCTGTCAGCCAGTGGGACAGCCCGGGGGCTCGGCACTGCATGGGATGCTGTCAGCCAGTGGGACAGCCCGGGGGCCTGGCACTGCACGGGACACTGTCAGCCAGTGGGACAGCCCGGGGGCCCGGCACTGCACGGGACGCTGTCAGCCAGTGGGACAGCCCGGGGGCCTGGCACTGCATGGGATGCTGTCAGCTAGTGGGACAGCCCGGGGGCCTGGCACTGCATGGGACGCTGTCAGCCAGTGGGTGCAGCCTAAGGGCCCGGCACTGCACGGGACACTGTCAGCCAGTGGGTGCAGCCTAAGGGCCCGGCACTGCACGGGACACTGTCAGCCAGTGGGTGCAGCCTAAGGGCCCGGCACTGCACGGGACTCTGTCAGCCAGTGGGACAGCCCGGGGGCCTGGCACTGCATGGGACGCTGTCAGCCAGTGGGTGCAGCCTAAGGCCTGGCACTGCACGGGACATTGTCAGCCAGTGGGTGCAGCCTGAGGGCCCCGCTCTGCAGAAGTGGAAATGTGGAGCTACGCTGCCACCCCTGTGACCACGGAGGTTGGTCAGCCCCCCTTCCCCGCTCCTGACATCAGATGTTGTCCACTTTGCATTCTGCAGGATATCCAGGTGCCAGCAATGGGGACAAATTCAGAGGGAGAGTGGCACCCAGGGGTGGGGGCAGGAGGCATCTGACAAAGTCAGAGATGGAGGTGGTGACATGGCTCCATCGGTCTTCAGACTCAGAGCTGCATGCGGGCTCTGTAAGCGGGGAAGCAAGCCTCGCAGGGGAGGCACCAGGCCGCGGCACAAGCACAGCCGGCTCTGGGCCAGGTTTCCTCGCCTGGCGGCGGGACAGGAGTGGCCAGCAGAAGGCCCATGAGGCAGGCAGAGGGGCTGCACAGAGACGGTTGGCTGCGGCCCCCACTCACCTGCTGATGTACTCCGCAGTCAGCTGCTTCCCGCACGCCTTGCACTTAAAACAGCCCAAATGCCAGTGTTTGTCCAAAGCCAGCAGGGACTGGCCATGTTTGATTTCTGTGCCGCAGCCCGCACAACCTGGAAGACACAGAAATGTGCCACCTCAGAGGGGTCTGAGCTTTCATTCCACTCTCACCACCCCATGGCCCTCCCGTGGCCATCGGGCAGCGTCCAGGACACAGGACACTCAGTCCCCCTGCCTGTGTTCCTGCTCCAGGTCTCAGCCCAGGCCCTGGCCGGCCCCCCACGTCGGCCCCTGGACTCCTCCCCCGGGTGGCTGGTGCTCCCCATCCTGTGGTCCCTGCTCTGACCCTGTGACCTGCCTCCGCACGCCCCCTCTGTTCCTCCCAGCCACACCCATCCCTGCTCAGTGCTTCTGGAGACCCAGGTCCTCGCCTCAGCACCTGCCACCAGGTCCCTCCGGCTGTGGGTGGCCACACTGGGGGATCCCACAGTCCAGGTCACATGTGTGAAGGGTGAGGGTGGAGCAGGCCAGGGAGCCTTTGGGGCACAGAGTGGTAGCACAGCCCGCCTGGGGTATTTGTATGTTCGAATGTGTGTATATGTGTGTCTGTGTGCGCATGAGCATGTCTGTGGGCATGCACGTGAGTGTGTGTCCCTGTGTGTGCCCATGTTGTGTCTGTATATATCTGGGTCCATGTGTGTGTCTGTGTGTGTTGGGGCTGGACAAGGACAGGGCCTTGGGAGCCCCTTGCAAGGTCCTGAAGGGCACAGACGAAGGGGGCATCTGGCGAACGGCCCCATGCCCACAGGGGCCTTGTACAACCCACAGGCCCAGCCGAAGGGCTCATGGGCTGGACAGGGACCCCAGGTTCCAACATGAAGGAGTGGGGCCCAGGGCCTGGCAGGCTTGGCTGCAGATCCCGGCCCCACGCGCAGGCCATGCTGGGCAACGCTTTCCCCGTCGAGCTGGTTTTCTCTCCAGAGGACAGTGGTGACCACATACACGACAGATGCACACAGAGGACTGGGCCACGCCCGCACAGCCAGGCGCCCGCACAGCCAGGCGCCCCGCACAGCCAGGCGCCCGCACAGCCAGGCGCCCCACACAGCCAGGCGCCCCACACAGCCAGGTGCCCCGCACAGCCAGGCGCCCCACACAGCCAGGCGCCCGCACAGCCAGGGCAAAGGGACAGGAGCCGCCTGGCTGCGGAGGAGGCTCAGACGCTGTGACACACGGTTTTGCCCCTCTCCTTGGCAGAGACCAGCATCATATTATCTTAAAAATAAAAAATATTTAAAACCCACAAAACTGTGGGTCAAACTGGCTTCCTAAATCATCACACCTCAAATCCACATGTTCCTTCAGAAAACACCGGAAAACCAGACTCAAGACCCTGGGCTGTGAGCAGCTTCCGCTCATCTCAGGACCCTGGGCCAAGCACGGGCTGAAGCCTTAGCGAATGAATACATGTGTGCGTGAAGGAATGAATGAAGGAGAGAAGGAAGGAAGGAACAGGGGCCAAGAGAAGGCCCTCCCGTTCAAGTTCAGGAGGCAGCCGAGCCCTCCCCAGCCCACCTCCGGTCCCCGCAGGGCAGAGACACGCTCCTGCACCCAGACCCGAGCGGGCAGGCAGCTCGCCGTGAGTGCCTCCGTGCAGAAAGGGGAGGTTCCCGTGGCCGGGATGCCCACCTGGCCCTGGTCGGCTGGCTCACTGCACACATGTGGGCAATGCGTTGTTTCTGACTCTATATAAAGAGCTCTGCCCAGTGCTCTGGGCGACACGATGGCATGGCTGCAAGGCTGCAGGAGAGCAGAGCAGAGGCTGGAGTGGTGGCAGCGCAGAGGACAGAGGCCCAGGGGATGGCTGTGCGGGCAGAGAGGCCCAGAGGCAGAGACCGGCTTGCTGCCTGCAGACTCGCTCTGAGTGAACAGGATTCTAGTGACTGACCTGCCACTGTGGGAATAAAGTTGGGTATAAACCCTTTCACCCCAAGAACATTCTACTGTCATTTCTTTGGTCACATTGAATCCACAGTGAACTTGTCTGGGGCTGAACCCATTGGCAAGACAGCCTCTCAGCACAGGGCAAGCCCCAGGGGTGCCCGGGCAATGCATGGGGACCCTTTTGACTGTCACGCCTCCAGGCAGCCCACACAGAGTCATGGGGGCTGAGTGTCAATCATGCCGAGGCTGAGCAACCCTGCTCTAGGCCGTGGTCTGCATCTCTGTGAACGGGCTAAGGAAGGGAGCACAGAGCGCACAGCGTGGCGCTGCGGTTGGAGGGGAGGCAGGGTAGGCGAGTGTTAGGGACACGGCCCTGGGAGCCAGGCTGCCCCTGCCGTCTGTGTGACTTCAGGAAAGTCACTGGACCTCTTTGTGCCCAAAGAATGGGGACACACTTCATGGGATGATAACAGCACCAACTTCACGCGGTTGTTACAAGCATAAGGAGAGCAAACATCCACGGGCCCAGAGCACGGAGGACACGTTTGATGAATGATGAC
This sequence comes from Manis javanica, assembly GCF_040802235.1. Taxonomy (NCBI): domain Eukaryota; kingdom Metazoa; phylum Chordata; class Mammalia; order Pholidota; family Manidae; genus Manis; species Manis javanica. Next base: position 172,911,367 of record NC_133160.1, on the reverse strand, counting down.
ATGCATGTGGGGCTGAACGCTCTATCACTACAGCTGCCACAGGGGAGGCTGGCAGGAGGCCCAGGGGCACGCAATGGGGGAAGGCCCCTGCTCTCTGCAGGACTCCTGCCCCAAGGGCAGTGTGCCCCCCAGGACAGGAGCCAGAGGCCCCTGAACATGCCCCAGAGGCTGCTGCAGGGCAGGGGGACCGACACCAGCCCGGCGCCTCCCTCAGGGCAGAGTCCCACTGATAGTGACCCCTGACGAGGCCAGAGCACAGCGCCATGCGGGCTGTCATGGGAACAGCAGTGTCTGGACATATCTGGGGCTCAGCATAGCTATGCACACTTGGCAAACAACAGCACAGAATCTTGTGTCACAAACCCTGCTGACTACAGTTGTCAACAAGGGGGATGTCCCAAGGAAGTATGCCCCCATCGCCAAGAGTCAAAGCTGGCATCTGCTCACCCGTACACCCTGGGCCTGATCTGCCGCCACAGCAAGGGGACAGGCTTACGCCTCTTCCCTGGCATGGCCCTTCTAGAAACTTCCACATAGTTTCCTGGTTTCCCCCATGTACTACCTCCTCCAATAGACAAGGTTATCGGGTCTCTGTCTCTGCCTCTCAGCGCTGCGGGACCCAGGATGTACTGGGCAGCCTCTCTGAACCCAGCTGTGAACTCGGGGTGGGGCTGCAGGGCCAGACCAGGTCTAACTGGGTCGGGAGCGGAGGAGGCCTCTGAGTCAAATCTGAGATTGACCTTTGAAAGTGAGGAGCTGACTGAGTTCTGAAACTTGGAAGTGCCTGGCCTGTTCTGGGCTTGGCCTGTGATTTCTCTAAGAGCCCGAGTGGAGCAAGAAGGGCAGCCGCTGGGAGAGAGAAGGGGCCGCTGCTCTGAGCCCTGACTGCAGCGTGGGAGTGGGGAGGCGCCCCGAGAGGGTGGGCTCCAGGGGCTGAGCCACAGTCACTGCACCCCACAAGCTGGACCTCACAAGGTGGCCACTGTACGCACCAGGATGGCTGGTATGGCTGCTGCCCTGCAGAGCCCCATTGCCTCTTTTGACCGGGCAGTCTGGCTGCCTCGCTCCCCAGGTGGCCGTGGGAGGCACAGAAGCTCCAGGGCCTCAGCCCCGGCCTCAGCTCTGGCACACACCAGGGGATGGGGGCCTCCCCTCCTGACCCCGAGGGGCCTCAGCTCCTGGCTCCCATGTGGCCCCAGTTTCCAGCTGTGACCCCATCCTCGCCCTGGCAGGGCTGGGCCCCAGCAGGGGTAGTGCGACGCGATGCCCAGAGAGAGGAGTGTCTCCTGTTACTAAGCAGCAGGCTCAGGGCCAGAGAGGAGAGGGAAGGCCAGGCCTGGACCCGGGCATGTCTCCCACCTAAATAGCCAGCCACTCACTGCGCCCTAGGCAAGGGCAGTGCGCCCCTTCCACCCTAGACACTCTACCGCAGAGGCATCCCCTGCCTGCCCACAGCCATGCAGACCTGCTGCTCAGGCTCATCGCCCAGCATCCCCTGCTGGCCGCCGCACTGCCTCACTCAGCAGCCTTCTGTGGCTCCTCGCTGCCTCCGGGATGCAGTGGGAACCCTTCCGCGTGGCTTTGAGATCTGGCTTCATTGCTGTCCCGTCCCCTCAGCAGCACCCCCGGCCACACACATGGGGCTGGAGACTGCCCCCAGCATGTCGCACATGCGTCCAGGCTTTGCTCCCCGTTCAGGTCTGTAAATGCCCACCTACTGGGACCTGTGTCTCAAGTTCCAGAACACAGGCCACCTCCTCTGAAGGCCTGTGGTCACAGCAGGGCGAGCTCCTCTGCTTTGGAGTTGGCCCAGACCTCAGCCTCACCTCTTCCTAGCTGGACACTGGGCCCAGCACATATCCAACTCCCACCGGACTCAGGGAGCCTCTGCACCTACGTAAGGAGGGGGTCCTGCTGGGCAGGGCTGCCCTGGGGACAAGAGGAGGCAGGAGCTGGGAAGGCCCTGCACACATCTGCATGGGGGCCATGAGCTGGGGATCAAAGTTTAACACTTCCTAAGCACAAAAAAGGTCCTAAGCTGGAGATTGTCACTGCATGCTGTAAGAAGGAGCAGGTTACATTACTAGGCCATCTGGAGGTCAAGGGAGCATTTTTTCTTTAAAAATGCAAATTTTGTATTTTAAAATAATTTATATTTGGAAAAGGCAAACCCTTTTCTCCCATGACACTTTAAAAAAATCTCAAAAAAATCTCATACAATGTCTGTGGTTGGGCATATTTCCCCTTTCAGTCTGGCTGCCAGGAAGCTCTGGACAAGCTGTTCAAACAAACCTCTCCCTTTTTTTATTCTGCTGTATAACTTTTGACTACTAGTCTAGATTTAACTGTAACAGTACTATTTGTGGAGCAAATTCTCAAAAATTCAATGAATCCAGACCTCAGAGGGAGAGGAAGTTTTGAATGACGGACTCTCAGCCGGCCCCCAAAGGGACAGCGTCACCAGCTAGTGCTGCTTCGAGCTTGGCTCCCCCAGGGATAAAGGCTCCACCTCATTTCAGAGAGTAAAAGTATTACCTGCCCCTGAAGCCAAAGCTGACCCTGGGAGGCTGGAGGTGCGATCCCCTCTGTAGGGGCGTCCTAGCTGACAAGGAGGGTAGGAGGAGGGTGTTCAGTAGGGGAGAGGAAATCAACTAGGGGCAAGGGGCCGGCTCTGGAAACCAGCACAGACTGCTCCTTGGTTCTGTGACGTGCGGCCCTGGCACCAGGGAACCAGTGACCGTGGCACACGGGATGGGCTCTGAAAACCTCGCTTCTGCAGCGGCAGGTCCCAGAGTGCTGGGCCCCTGCCCAGTCCCTGCGGTGCCTCTCTGGCCTCGAAGAGCCCCGAGCCTGCCCTCCAGCCCAGGTGGTGACCCTCCAACTGGCAGGTGTTCTGCAGGAGCCACCTCCTGCTGCTTCATCTAAAAGCATGTGCTGAGCACCCACTGCAGACACACCCTGGCCTAGCTCCTGGGCGGTGCAGCAGTTAGCCCGAGAGCCCTGGCCACAGCACCCTGAGTTCAAGGCTTGCTAATGGCTCTCCCACAGGGCTCGGGACCGTCTGCAAGGAGCTACAGGGAGCTGAGTGTGTGCTGCAGGGAGGGGACCAGGAGGAGGCCCGGCTTCCTAGAGGAGGCAGGCTAGAGTGGGCTGAGAGCGGGAGAGGAAGTGGGGTGTGAAAGCAGGAGTGACAATGGGGTGGCTGCTCGGCCTGTGCAAAGGCCCAGGGGCAGGAGTGCCGGGAGATGTCTGTCCCTCTTCCCTCCCTTTCCTTGTCATAAGACTCATTTCTGTCTCCTCTGCTTTGGGTCCCTGCCCCTTGCCCAGCCCCCTCCCAGGCTCTGCAGGCCCACCACCCAGCTCAGCCCCTGCCCCTCTGCCGCTGACACCCACTTACTCCAGAGGCCCTGGGTCAGGCACGCGCTGCCACCCACGGACTTGGGCAGGGAGCACTTCTGGCACATGCATTCCTTCCCGTTGAAGGTCACTCGGTCCCCAGGCGGAAACGGCACCCTGAAACAAGAGAGTGCATTAGCAGCCAGACCACCGTCCGCTGTTCTCTTGGCGGGGAGCCCCCCAAGGTGGCCTGCCACCGCCTCCCCCAGGACTCATGGAGACAAGTGCCATCTCTCCATCCGGGCACTGGTGCATCCCTGCTGTGCAACCTCAGGCAGGTCACTGACAACTTAGCCTCAGTTTCCTCACCGTACAAACAGGCAGAATCGCAGTGTGGGGTGCAGCACAGTGAGGCCGGCCCAGAGCCTGGCATAGGGCAGTCACTCAGCTGGTCCAAACCATGGCCTCCGCTGACCACCCAGGAAGCTTTGTCTGCATCGGTTCTATAGTAATGGCAGCAGCTACCACTTCTAGAACACCTGCTATGTGCCAGGTGACAGGCACTATGACTGATCCCTAAAATGCACACAGGACGTCTGTCCAAATTGGTGTTTGCTTCATATTTTCCCTAAAGGTGCAAAAACTGAAGTTCAGAGAGAATAGTTAACCTGTCCAAGGACACACAGCTGATGCATTTCAGAACCAGAGTCAAAGCAAGACCTGTCTGGCTCCAAAGCTCCATGGCTCACCCACTCGGGCTGTGGAGAAGGCAGTGCCCCTAAACGCATGCCGTGCAGACATCCGGGTCCTGCACGCTGGATCTTGCCTTTACTTAAGAGTTTGGCATGTTGGTCATCACGGATTCTTTTTGCATGGATTTCAATTTTTGAAAATATCATATTAAACTGTCATTTACCTTCACTGAGTTTTTGGCACCCCCTTCAATTCTGTATCTAAAGCGAGTGCCTCACTAGCCACACCCTTGTCTCAGCCCTGATGCAAGGTAAGGTTATTGGGCGGTTTGGGGGACAGGGGGCGGATGGAGGCTGGGTGGGGGCAGCAAAGGCCCAGCCCACGTCCGGCAGCCCCAAGGACTTCTCCTCGGGTGACCGAGAGAGAGGGAAGGCGGCTGCTACCTGGTGAGCTTGGGCCAGGCCACCTGTGAACCAGGGCTGGAAACATGACCTGAGTGTCCTGCCCATGTCCGCCCCTGCCACCTGCTGCCACTGAGCTCCCAGCAGCCCTGGGGCCACCTTTCCTGCCCCAGCTGAGCCTGGCTGGAGAACCTGCCCCCCAAGGCAGTAGCCTGCAGAATTGTCTGGACCAGGACATTCCCTTCCCCTGGTTAGACCATTGCTATCTCCCTTCCGCCTTCTTCAGGGCTGAAAACTATGCCTGGGACCATTGTTAATGAACAGGTCATTGTTAATGAAGAAGGGAGGGCTGGAGTGACCAGATGAATGACAAGGCCGAGCAGGGCCACCTCCCCAGCTTCGCAGCCATCTGATGCCATCTCTGTGTTAACTGTGTTAGTGCTGGGCCCTGCCTGCCTCCCTCTTAGTGTCCTGAAACTGGTCTGGTAATGGAAGTCTTGGGACACAGTGGGAGTCCCACACCACCCCTGGGTGCACACCGAGGACCGCTGACTGTGTGACCCAGAGCAAGTTACTTAACTTCTCTGAGTTCCTGGTTCGCACCTGTAAAATGGGACTAAAAACACCCGTGGCCCAGGATTGCTCCTCATCCTTCCACCCACCCATCCACGGGGCTTACTGTGTGGAAAGCTCTAGCATACTTCTTGGGAACAGGAGGGGTTGAATAAATGGAAGCTATTATTTTGTTCATTCAACTTTATTGAAGTGTGTTTTGATAAATGTACACACTCATGTAACCATCACCACAGTAATGACATGAGACATTTTGTCTGCTGCAGAAGGTTCCCCGCAGCTGTCTACAATCACCCCACCACCTCCACCCCGGCCCCGAGCAACCAGATGGGCATTCTGTCACCACGGATTCGTGTCGCCCTTTCTGGAGCTGCGCACGACTGGAACCACACAGGACGTCATCTTCAGCGTCTCGCTCGGCACCATGTTTCTGAGCTCCACTCACTTCGGTGCACACACCCAAGTACACTCCTGGGGCTGAGCGGGGTTCCATCACACGAGGGGGCACAACTGGTGTTCCGCTCACTGGTGAAGGCTATTTGCATTCTTTGCAGTTTGGGGTTGTTACAAACAAAGCTTCTAAGAATATCTGCGGACAAGTCTTTCTGTAGATGTGTGCCTTCACTTCTCTTGGGTAAATACCAAGAGTGGAATTACTGGGTCGTAAGTTAACTCTGTGTTTAACTATAAAAAGCCACCAAACCGCTTTCCGTAGAGGCCGCCCTGCTTGGCATTCCTGCAAGCAGTGTATGAGAGTTCCCTCTGCTTCGAATCCTCACCAGCACCTGACGTCACCCACCTCTGGTTTCAGCCGTTCTAGTGTGGCCGTCGAACGGTACTTCCATGTACTTTCATTCGCATTCCCCTGATGACTTAACGATGTTAAGCGCTGGTTCACGTGTTTATCGACGGCGCAGTGATGGATGAGAACACTGCGATATTCTTCTGTTTCGTTGTCGGGAATGTTTTTTCTATTGCTGTTTTTCTTCTTTCGATTTCTTATTCCGACTTTTCAGAAGTTTGGTTATGATGGACTTGGAAGGTTTCTGTTGTGTTTATTCTGCTTGTGGTTCATTGAGATTCTTGGATCCACGGTTTACATCAAATTTGGGGATTTTTCAAGCATCATTTCTTCAGTTTTTTTCGGTCTTCTCCTATTCCCTGTCCTCCCATCCCAAGCAAGACAGACGGATTGACCTACATGCCCGGATCACTGGGCCTGTTTTCATGTTCTTCAGCACTTTTCCTCTCTTCGCTTTAGTTCGAAGAGTTCCTGCTGTTCTGTCTTCCTGTTCACTAGTCTTTTCCTCTACAAATACCCAATCTACTGCTGACTCCTGTACAGGAATTTTCAGGTCTAGAAATTCCATTCGGTTTCTTTCCACAGCGCCCATGACACTCCTACTAATGTTCACATTTTCCTTTAAACACTTAAACGCGTTTGTTTCCCTTACTGTCTTAAAGTCGTGATCTGCTAATCTCACCGCTGCTCTCATTTCTGGAACTATCGCTACTGACCGATCTTCCCTGGCTTTGAGTCGCACTTTCCAGCTTCTTTGACCTGTAACATTTGGTAGGACGTTGGACATCGTCATTTATGTTGTTGAATGCTGTCTTTTTTTTATCTTCCTACAAGAGTCGGGCTGTTCTGGGCCCAGGCAGGTCAGCAAGGCCATGTGGAGGCTTGCTCGTGTACTTGCTTAAGGCAGGCTGGCAGCAGCCTCTGCTCTGGGTCTGTTCCGCCCCACTGAGGAGGCACGGCCCTTCTGGTGTCCGCACTGCACACCCGGGTGTTCAGCGGGGGGTCCCCACCCGGCCAGAACCTGGGTGTCTCCCAGCCCTGGGAGCTGTTTAGCCTGCAGCAGCCTGGTCACTCCCTGTCCCACCTCGTGAAATGTCGCGGCTTCCTACTCCGTCAAAGGCTCGACGGCTCCTCTACCCGGCTCTCTGATGTCGCTCTGCGAAGCCCCGTCCCCTCTGACAGGCTGCCCCTGCCTCCCAGGTCACTGTCTCCTGGCGCCGCGAAAGCACCGCTCTCCTGGGTCCCCTCTGCCTGTACTGCGCCGGGGAGCTGCCTCCAGGCCGAGAGCTGGGCTGCAAGGCCCTCCGCACTCCTCTCCTCCGTCTAGTCCTGAGCTGCCTGTTCTCCAAGGCCGGAAAACAGCTGTTCCATACATTTTGTCCAGCTTTTTAGTTGTTTTTAGTGGGTGGTAAGGCCAGTCCCAGTTGCTGCAGCATGACAGAGGTCTCTGCTATTATTTTTAAAATAGCAGATTACCTAGAGATGATCTTTCAAACCAACTGTGATGTGTCAGCCCTTGTCTCTAAGCTACATGCACAGAAATCAAACATTCAAGTAGCCCTTGGGGGAAATCTGACCCCCACACACTGTAATGACCCAGTGACTCTGTCATCAGCAATGTCCCCTGTCACTGTCCTTCTCTCTCAGCAGTCCCCGGACAGCGGCTTTGCTTTCTGACTGGTGCATGTGCTGTAACTACAGACAATGCTTTGGAAACAACACCCAAAAAGTCCCCTTTAAACTGGGTGTGGTGAGACACAGAGAACAGAGTAGAAAATAAACTCTGGGTTTTTTTTATATTCTTTGTTTTTAGAAATGGAACAACCCCCTAGGAGCCATGGGAGGGCGAGAGAGAGGGTACCCACATGGGAAAGCTGCCTCTGGCCTCTGTGCCCAGTGCCCAGAGATGCAGGGCAGAGAAGGGAGCTGCGTATGGCTGCCAGGGGCAGGATCTCAGTCTGTCTCCAGGGATCGTGTGCTGCGCCCCTGCTCTATGCCTGGCACTGGGACAGAGGGCTCAGCCCCAGCCTGTGCCTGCCCGGAGCCCACATCAGGCAGCTCCAGGGCCATGCTGGCACAGTACTGTGCGGGCCCGGGAGCAATGGGACAGGGTGCAGCAGGGGCCATGAGGCCCAGGGGGAGGCACTCTTGTTGCACTGCGGTGCTCCTAGCAGCTGAGCCCTGTGGGGTCTGAGCGGACGATCACCAGGTCACCAGTGCCCGCCCCACGCCTGGCCCGTGTACACTTTTAGAAAAGCCTGGATGAGTGAGTGAATGAACGAGTGGGTGAGTGAAGGAAAGGAGAAAGGAACCAGACCGGACTGTGAAGGTCCTCTCCCCCGGGCTGAGGAGCTTGGGCGCAGAAGGAGCGGCAGCAGAGGGAGGCGGGAACCCTGGTCCAGAGGCCGTGGCGAGACTCCAGGCCGGCAGGTTCCGAGGCCTCAGTGTGGGCAGGGGCTGGGCAGATGCTGGAAAGGAAGGGACCCTGGAAGGCACCCCTAGAAGGGGCTCATGCACCTGGTGGGTTGGGCGGTGGTGTCACCCACAGGCCCAGGGCAAGGGGAGAAAGGGGCAAGGTGTGCAGATGGGATGTGCCGGGATGGCTGAGTGGGTGGGCAGGCAGAGACCGAAGCACGGACCCTGCGGGCACCACTGTGAGGGAAGGAGCCTGAGGGGGATGTGGGCACAGAGAGGAGCTGGCCAAGGGCCCAGAGGAACAGGACAGACACCCTGCCCAGAAGCCACAGGAAGCCATGCGTTGGCGGCCTCAGAACCTGCTGGCCTCTACGACTCCCAGGAAGATGGCCCAGCTCTGTGCTGTGGGCAGGGAAAGGGCCTGCAGGGGCTGGGACTGGATGGCAGCCCTTGGTGCCCAGCCACCCAGTGCCCACCTGCCATTTCTTGGCTGGCACCCTCTCCCTTCCCCGGCTGTGACCCAATGGAGGGAGGGAGGGCGGCCGGGCAGGAGGCAGGCAGTGCCAGGGGTGGAAGTAGGGGACTGGCTGGCCTCACTCACCGGCAGGAGGCACACACGAAGCAGTTGGGGTGGTAGGTCTTGCCCAGGGCTGACACCACCTCACCCTCAATGAACTGGTCGCAGCTGAAGCAGCGGGTCCCGTACAGCCGCTGGTAATCCAACGTGCAGATGTACTCGCCCTGCCGCACGAAGAAGCCGCCCTCGGCCAGGTCACAGCCGCATGCTGGGGAGAGCGCATGGTCAGCAGAGTGGTAACCACCTCCTGGCTCTAACGGGCCCTGGAGGACGCCCCACACCCCACCTCTGACACAGGCCTAGGGGCAAACTCAGGGTGACTCACTGAACCCCTAGGGGGCCAGGCTCCAGACAGACCTGATCTCTGGCGCCTCAGCCTAGAGTTGAGTGGACTGTCTTATGGAAGCTTCCAGAAAGGGTCAACAACTTGGAACAAGCAGCAGCCCGAGCTAAGGGACCAGCGCAGCCTCCCTCTCTCACTGGGGCGCCCCCCGAGCCTCCCTGAGCCACCAGGGACGAGCACTGATGCCCCACACACCTGTCGGCTATGCCAGGTGATGAGGAAGGTGCTGAATACCTGAGCACCTACTATGAGCCAGGCAGTGTGGAGGACAGCTGCATCCCCGCGCTTGCCCCGCCGCGCACAGTGAGGCTTCCTGATCCCCACCCCACCCTGCTGCATCCCCACGTCCTTGATGTCTGTCTCCCACAGTGTGGACAACGCCAGAACCCCTGAGAGGCAGAACTCTGCAGGCACTCGAACACGAGTCCTTTGGTTCCCTGACCCTTAACAACACACGCCTCCTGCCCCAGGACGCTGGGCCTGGAGCCTGGAGGGTAGGAGAACTCAGCTGGCGGGGGACGGGGTGCCTTTCTTCAGGATAGCCTGCCAGTTGGTGTCCAGGCCCCCCGCCTGTTCACCCCATGCACTCCCCACCCAGCCCCAGGGGCCCGTGGGGGCCACACACAGCTTCAGAGGGGGCAGCCTATGCCTGCCCTGGCCGGCCCCAGTCCCTCCCTTCCGGAGGCCCAGAGGACCCCCTGCGGCCCCAGCGCCGGGTCCTTGTGCGTCACAGCCCCCAAGCCAGAGCCCTGAAACACCATGAAGCCCTCAGACAGTTCTGAATCAACACCTTAAAGTCTTCATCAAAACACTAACTGATTACAAAGGAAGTCATTTCTGCTGAATTCTAAGTATTGACCCATTTAAATCCAGCTGCCACGTTGCCCTTCGGCACATCCGCTGGAATGCTGGCACCTAAGCAAGACCGCCAACGTCCACTTACAAAGCCCACAGCCAAGTTCTCAGTAAAGGTGGAAAGTTCACGTGTGTCCCCTCTGTGCTGCAAGGTCCACTGCCACCCCACCGCCAAAAACGGAATGCAAATGTATTTTAAGACAGAAAGTGCCCTATCGTGCTGTCTAAAACAAAAAATTCCAGAGTCAATGTGGAAACTGATTTATTGGAAATTTCTTGTGGTCACAGGCTCTAAATATTTAAATATTCTGGATTGAGGTATTATTACAATAGGAGTACAACACACATGTTACACACGTTGGTAAGTTGTTACTAAATGTACCAAGTAAGTCCTCTCTGCACACAGCTCTTGGTGACAAGGATGGGGACCCGGGGGTTGCTCCTGGCAGCTTGCTGAGACCAGACTTTTGAACTGCGCCTTTGTTTGGCACCCAGGGAGTCTGGGGGGCGAGAGGCAGCCAGCAGCCTCCCCCGGCCACGGGTGCCCTCTCAGGAAGGCCAGGTTTCAGAACAGCATCCGTGGAAGTCCGTAGTCTGGAAGCTGCATCTCCGCAGTCTCCAGGGTGTCCGGTCAGCAGCAAGGCCTCCAGCTTGGGTGCCATCAGCGCTCAGGACCCGCCACCCACCCGCCACCTGGGGAGTCCAGGCAGCCACCCCTCAGCTCAGCTCCCATCTCCCACACAGGGGGAGGTCTCTCCTGGGTTCCCCGTCCCCCCAGCCCAGGCCACGTTCACAGGTGACAGCCCTGCCATGCATGGAATGTCATTCCATGTCTCCAGGGAGATGCCAGCTCTTCAGACAAGGTGAGACGCAAGCTGTGTGGCTGACAGCACAGATGCCAGAGCTGCCCAGATTTAGATCCCGCCTCCACGTGGGCACTGCTCTGGGTGCCGTGAGCAGGTTCCCTAACATCTCTGGGCCTCTGTCCCTGCACCTGGAACCAGGGCTGACCGAGAGCAGCAGCACAGAGGGGCCACGAGCTAGTATGGCGTGAGCCCCGACCGTGCAGGGCCTCCGTCCAGGCAGGGACTGTACTGGCTTCACTCTGAGAGGACAGAGGCTGGTACCAGGTCCCATGTGCTTCTCCACACCAGCCTGAGGGTAAAAAGCCCTCATATAACCTTGCACCCTGGGGCAGGCCAAGCAGACGTGCCCGCATGTGGAGAGAATAGACTAGCTGGTGCCTTCTGGGGGAATCGGTGCCTTTTTCGGTAAACGCTGCCTGTAGCAAGACAGCTGTGGAGCGGTAGGATGGCTCCCGGACACCCTCCGTGGGCTGCTTCTCCAGTCTTCGTGAGCACGTGTTGGTTGATTGTCCTTGAAGGAGAAAAATGTGAAGATGGATGTAGTGCCCGTTGAAACAATGCAGGTCTACGTCACGAAGGCCCCGGACAGCAGTCAGAACAGTTTTCCAGCCACACCTGCCGCAGGCTGGGCCCTGGCCAGTGCCATCTGCAGCAGCCCCAAGGGTGCTAAGGTCGAGGCCAGACAGTTAAAACCCAGACTTCTGCCTCCTAAAAATTAAGAGTCTAGCCTCACTAATAATTTAAAAAGTCCTAATCAACACAATATAGTATTACTATGTTTTATTTTGCTTATCAAATTAGCCAAGACTGATAAGGGAAGCAGGGCCATTGTGGGTGACCGAGGGTCGGCCCTTGGCGCTCACATAATATGGGCATTTATGAGGACCAGTCAGGAGGGCAGGCAGCAGTAGGAAGACAATTTCTGGAATACCATTTGGCACTGACTCTAAAGATTGTTAAAACCGCCCCTGCCCTTTGACCCAGCCATCTCTCTTCCAGCACATTATCCTGAGAAATAACTGGGAATATGCACTGAAGTTCAATTGCCCAGTGTTGACCTCAGCATCACTGCAAATGAGGTAAATAAATGCTGGGCTTTGGAGTCAGGCAGCCTGCATTTGAAGCCTCAATCCTGCCACTTTCCAGCTGTGTGACCTTGGGCATGTTACCTAAGCTCTCTGGGCCTCTGCATCCTCATCTGTAAAACAGAGAGAACCATACCCACGTCTCCTGGCTGTCCTAAGATACCAGTGTGGTACCCAGGGCTGGAATTGATGTAGGTGTTCAGCAGCAGGGGACGGCCAAGTTTCCTGTGGGCCTTGCAGTTGGAAGAATTGGGGCAGACCCTGAGAACTCACAGGAGGGACAAAGGGCTTCTGCGGTCAGTGACAGTGAAAAACCAGGATACACAAATGTGTATACAGCGTGACTTCAGATTCAAGAGGACTCAGACAGGGGACAAGATCGGAAGGAGGGATGCCAGAGCCCGGCCAGCGGTTCCTGGGGCCGCCTTCCCCTCTCCTGTGGTGGGGGAGGAAGAGGGACTCCAGGCATGCACCCCCATGTGCGGCAAGCTGGCCTGGGGGTCACGGGGCCATGCCAGCCCTGGTTCTGTCTTCAGCTCAGCCTCTGACCCTCCACATGTGACACAGGCCTGAGTCAGCGGATTCCCTCCCCTGGTGACCTCATGCAGCTCTGGCATGTGACCTGTGGTCCCTGGAGCATGGGTGGGGCTGTGCAGAACGTGTGTCCTGGGCCACGGACAAGGCCCACCTGTCCGGAGCTCTACTTTCGTTCTGGAAGCCCTGGTCAGTTTCTCATCGATGCCCCGGGAGCACCCCAAAAGGGGAAATGCTGGCATTTGCACATTCCATTGTCACCCCCAGTGCCCAGAACTGCTTTCCACGTGGCTACTCATAGTCCCCACATGGATATGTCCCTGTGCACAACTGCACCCACCGTTACCAAGTCACAGGCGGGGCTGGCGGCCCCCTCGCCAGGCACACAGCCTTCCTTCCCACTACCGTGGACCTGCACCGTCCCGCTGCTGCCCCCTCGGAGCGCGCCTGCTTCCCTGTGGTCCTGGGCTGTGGCCTCACCTGCCCATCATTTCAGAGTCAGGGCCTGAGTTCCCAGGGCATTATGGGCAGGGCTACCGAGCACCACAGCGCTCAAAGCACAGACTGAGGCCACACACGGGTCAAGAGGACCAGATTCAGTTTTCAAGGCAAATTTCAAGTTGTTGGTAAAAATGGCAGAGCCTTATTTTTTCTTGAAGGACCTACTCTGTGCCGGGTGTGTGACATGTTTACATCTTATGTGTATCCCCATTTTTTAGGGTGAAGATAGAGATGGTTGTTTTTCCAGATTTGTCCAGAAAAGGTGACGTGATCAGATGTCCTCAGGCTCTTGCCTCAGACGCCATGTGCCCGAGCCGCCCCCCCTCCCGCCCCGGCCCCTGTGTCAGCAGGGCGACCGTGGTCCGTGGAAACAGGACGGCCAGAGCGCTCCTCTGATCCTCTCCCGCGGCAGGCGGCCGGCCGAGGTCCTCACAAGGAGCTCCCCTCCCACCCCAGCCCTTACTGTCTGCTTCGGACACCCGCCCTGCTGCTCCCAGACCTGCCAGCCTCGCTCTACGCGTCAGTGGCACTGTCCTAGCTGATCTCTGGCTGCAACACTTCACTCACCTCCCTCAAGCCTTCTCTCAAAGGGCACCTTCTCTGTGAAGCCCACCCTGATTACCCCATTTGAAACAGTAACTCCTCCAGCACGCTGACCCACGCCTTCACCTGTCCCTGTCCTTTCCTAGCCCGTCACTTTCCAGCAGATGGTCAGATGTACCTACTCTACCCAGTGTTCCCTGTCTCCCTGTCCTAGACCGTGATCGCCACGAGGACGAGGGTGCCTGGTTCCGTTCACGGGCGCATCCCGACACGCCGAACCACTTGTTCAGAATCACATGGGGGCGCGCCTGTCTGCGCTGTCAGATCTGCTTTGGTGCATCTGGCGACGTGCCCACACAGGGGTGGATGCAGCTGGTGCTGGTGGACGTGCGACGCAGGTCCGGCCAGTGACTCACACTGGAAGTCTCTGGGGGGTCCCCGGGAAAGGGCCCCTTTGCCTGGTCAAACCCCTCCTCAGTCCCTTCCTGGGTCAGGCGCCGCTGACCGGGGAACTGATGCTTGGGGCTACAGCAGCCATCTTGGGACCCTGAGGCGCAGCCCTGCTGAGAAGCGCAGGACAAGGCGGGAGAGGGGGCAGCTGGGGGTAGAGAAGCGGAGACAGATTTCGGAGTGACCTTGGTGGGCTGTTAAATCAGCTGAGTCTGGGGGTGAGGGGCCACCTGCAGGCTTCATGTCCAGATGATACATGTCAGTGCTGTTTAAGACATTGTGAGTAGGTCTCTTCATTCATCCCAAAGCCCCTGCAGGGTTCACAGACAGCATTTTCAAAGAGCCTGGAGAGAAGCTAGGACCACCTAATCCTCAGGCAAACACATCTTTTGTTAAAGCGGCAGGAAATCTCAGGGGCTCCATGTCCTTCTTCAGCCCGGGCAGCAGAGGTGCCACTCAAGGAGGGCAGGGTCCCCACTGCATCCGCAGGGCCGACAAGGCGCCCGTCAGACAGTGAGACTCAGTCCCTGGCTGTGGCGGAGGGTGTGGAACTGTAGGTCCCAGGCTCCGGACCCCCCACCACGACGGCAACCTGCTCAGCAGCCGCCAGGGACCAAGGCTGAGTCCAGGCGCCCACCTGTCTCCTCTCTCCCACCAAGACTGGTGAGGAAGGTGCTTCAGCTACTCCCAATCTGCTCAGGAGGCTGAACCTCCGAGGACACCACGGGGAGGGCGCACCGGGGGCAGCTCCCCTCCTACACACCAGGCGATGGGCTGATGGGCTGATTCTAGGATCTCATTAGTGCCCTTTGCTGCATTCCTAAGGTCTGCTCCCACAGACAATCCTTTTAATCACAGTGGGCCTTTCCCTTTGTCTTTTAAAATAAGCTTGTAGAAACAGCCCCCTAATGGATTTTGCTTTTCTGAAATGTAGCAAATGCGTTTTTGTGCAGAGAAGAAAAAATTGAACCATTGAACTGTACGAATCCCACACTGGCCTGAGCAGCTCTGATAAGGAAAGACCTCACTGGCACCGACTCAGCCTAATTCTAGGGCCCAAGAGGGCGGCATAGACTCACCGGCAGAGCCAGGTGGGTGGCCTCTTGTTTACGGAAATGCTAAGTTTGCCATTCTCACACCCACAGGGTCTGCTCTGTCTCCTCCCGGAAAACACGCTTCCTGGGTCATGCCCCTCCCTTCGTCTCCCCCCAAACTCTCCACAAGCCACTGTCCTGGGGGCACCCTGAGGCCCATTATCAGGCCCCTGGTAGCCTCCTTCAGGGTGGCAGTACACACCCAGGAGGGCAGGGTGCTCTGGAGAGAACTCCCCAGGGCTGAGCCAGGCTGTGGGTGCTATGGGAACCCTGGACCCAGGAGATTGTGGGGGCACCAGGTCACCCCAGTGATGCCCCTGCCAGCTGCCCAGGCCCATGCGTGCAGCTGCAGCCCCTTGGGGATGCAGGCGGGGGTTGGGCTCAGACCCAGGGTCCCAGGGCACTCCTACCCCTGCCAGAAATGGCACAGCCCCCGAGGGGTCCCAGGGTTGGCTGCACTGGCAGCCTCACCATCCTCCCCAAGTCACTGGCCCATGCCAGATCCCCCAGAACGCCCCTGTTGCACTCTGACCGCCTCCAGGTCCAGGAGGCATCGGGGCCATTTCTGGAGCACTCCGCCTGGAGGCAGAGGAGGCCTGGCTAGGGGTTTTGTTAGGCAGAAAGGAGTGAGATGAAAAGAGGGTGGGCCCAGCAAGAATGCAGGGAGTTGACCAGAGGAGCCCAGAGCCAGCAGGGACCCAGAGCTGACACCCTTGCAGTGTGCGCTCATCCTGCGTGCTCTGAGTCAGGGAGGGCCTAGAGACTTGCTCTAGCCAATGGAACGCAGGTGTGACAGGGCAGGGACACGGGACAGGCATCATGAGTAATTTTCCTAAAAGTGGTGAGAGGAACAGGAGAGGCTTATCTTAAATCTATGATTCCATTTTAAAAGCAGAGAGTTGAGAAGTTAGATTCCTAACATACTCTTTGGTAATCAGCCAGATCTTCGGGGAGGGCAGGCAGACCTAA
This sequence comes from Manis javanica, assembly GCF_040802235.1. Lineage (NCBI taxonomy): Eukaryota > Metazoa > Chordata > Mammalia > Pholidota > Manidae > Manis > Manis javanica. The sequence goes on along the minus strand of NC_133160.1, from coordinate 172,895,330 downwards.
CTGGTAAATCCCCAGGGCTTGGGGGTAACCACTACCTTGGAGAAGAACAGGATCAGTAAATTCCTTGTGTTAAGTTTATCTTAGAGAATTATCTAGAGGACTGACCGTGGATAATGACATACGGTCTCTCACCAGAGACGGACATCATGAGACCGCGTGACAAGCCTACGGCCCCCCATCCCTTTACCTTTATCCCATTCTTGAAAGCCTTAAAAGAGAATCCTAGGCCCTTAGGTGTGCCTCTTCTCTGAGGTCACCCACACTCTCCTTTCTTTGAGTGGCACCTTTTTGCCTTAAATAAACGTTCCTTTACCTTCACTCTAGCCCACTCCTCCTCTGGAGTATATTTGAATAAAATTTTCATTTTGCTTCACTCCTGTGTCTCTACCCTTCAATTCTCTGCTGCGGTGGGGACAGGGGCCGAGGAGAATGAACTTGACCCTCAACAGTTTTCACGTTTTCTCTTCAAACAGGAGGACTCAAAATCCAGTCTTCACCCAGAGACCGAGACCGTGGTGTGGCCATAGGCCAAGCAGCTCCGGGGTGGGCGGCCCCCCTGCAGTCTCGCTCTCCCTGCCGCTTCTGCCCCCACGGAAGGCACCTCCACGGAGCCCTGGGACGGAAGCGCCTCACCCAGGGGCCACACGCAGGCCCGCGGTCCAGCCCTGACCGAGCTCCTGCAGCGCCAGGCCTCAGCTGCCCCTCCCCAGGGGATAGCCACACGTCCCTCCTGGGGCTCTTGCACTCAGCAGTCAAACCCTGGCCCTCCCCACGGTCCAGACTGCCCCCCGCCCCACACTGCGTGCTCGCGGCCCCTGCGTCCTGGAAGGGCTGCCTCCCCCACGGACCTATCACCGAGTAGGAGCCTGAACACCATCTCCTCTGTGCAGCCCTCTCTGGAAGCTTCCGGATCCTTCCCTGACCCCACCCCACACCCTGCCCTTGGTTTTTACTGCTAAAATGACCAGAGGGTCCAGTGCGGGTTTTGAAGCGAGGCTTCACAAGGGCTGCGCACACCCGGGCAGGGAGGGGGGGCCCCGCCAAGCTCCTTCCCCAGGAAGGATGCTCAGCATCAAGCCCCAAGGGCTCTGAGCTGTCTGTGAGCATCGTCCTTCAGCCCCATTATTTTGTTCATCTTGGTGAGACGTGTCCTCTGGTATCAGAAAGCCTTGAAGGGGTGATTTTGAGGGTCTGAGAACCCAAAACGCTTTCCATATGAATCGGCGGTGAGCGCCTCTCCCCTCTTCACTCCGCACCCTTTGGCCCACAAGGTGTTGAACACCCGGCGTCTGGACAGCGGGGGGCGCTGTACTATCTCCCCAGTCAGAGCTGAATCATGCCCTCTTACTCCTTAACACTTCCAGGCCCACCCACCAGGCTGATACAGGAGGGGTTCCTGAGACCTCGGGGAAGTGAGGGGCAAGAGCCGACACCGGCTTGACAGGGCCACGGAATAGCTACAAAAATCACATCACTTCATCATCTATATGTGGCGTATTTCCCGCTGTGTTTGCCCATAAAGAAGCAGACCCTCAAGGCTCCTGGGTCCCAGGGGTCCCTGGGTTATTACGGCCAATGCCGTGTGCCTCTCTGGTGGCCGTGGAGGACACAGTACCCACAGGAGAGCAGGTCTTGAGGACTCTGTGCTTACAGAGACGTGCCATTAACAGAACTCCTTTAAAACTACAAATTTTGGGGGTTTGGATACTGTCTCAAATTGGCTTGATTTGCCCCCCTTACCCCAAATTCTAGTCTTCATACATTTTTAGGAAACTAAATGTAAATACACACCTGTGCACCTGCCCATTGCATCCACACCGCCCACAGTGAGCCCTGGCCTCCTGGTTTTGGGGCCCGGGTGGCCACTCTGCTCTGGCCACTGGATCTGAATCCTCGGACGCTGGGCACAGTGTCCCAACCCTGGGGCCTGGACCCCATTCTCCATCCCGCCCCACTTCCATGGCGCACCCGCAAGGGACACAGGCCGTAATGAAGAGGTCACAAGCTGTATGACGATTCTGGACCGAGGTTTCCCAGGATCCCAGTTAACAAGCTTCCCAGAGACTCCAGGGCTCAGAACCCCAGCTGGGAGGCCTGGGTTGGAGGCCACACCTCGGGGCTGTCCCTGCGACCACTGTAGCCCAGACCGAGGACAGACACTCACCTTTGCAGATGAAGCACTTGATGTGGAAATACTTGTTCTGGACCCTCAGCACCTCCCCCTTGCACACATTCCCACAGGTGTCACACAGGATCGCCGTGCTGGGCGGCTTCTCCAGGGGGCTGTGACCAGCCTGGGGCTCCGACACTGTCAGGACAAGAGAAGCCACATTAAAGGGCGGCTGTGCCGGGCAGAGGGCGAGCAAACCAGCCAGGTGCAAAGGCGCCCCCGCACCCAGCACAAGTCCCAGAAGACATCGCGGGACAGGCTCATCTTCTCCTCAGGGACCAGTGAGAAGAGGATGATGGACAGGCCGGCTGGCCAACCCCCAGTAAGGGCTCCTGTCTGTGCCAGCCCCAGTCGGTGTGCGAACTTGTCCCCATCCCTGTATGCACAGCAGCAGTGACAGGGAGCTCACAACCCCCTCCCGAAGGGCGGCTCCCTGCTGCCCTGACCCGGCACCGCTCTGGCCCTCAAGGGGCCTCGTCAGCTGGGCCCCTGGTGAGCACAGCAGACCCAGGGACACAACCCTGGTCTTCCTGTGAGCCTGCTTCAAGTTCCCTCTGTGTCCCAGGGACACTGACCTCCTAAAGCCAGCACTGCCCGGGGTTTTTATGGAGGCACTACTAACCCTGGCGGGATGGGTCAGGGCAGATGGTGAAAGGGCCCGACCGTGGGGCCCTTGGGGTCTGGGTGGGGCCCATGCACATCCTCCGACAGCCTGGTGGAGGCCAGCGTGCAGGACGCTGGGGCCCACAGTGGATCCACACCTTGAGGAGCACCAGCCCAGTGGTACTGACAGTGGGCTAACGACAGTGACAAATCCAAGGGGCAGAGCTGGGGGGGTGGAGACGCAGGGCTGGGGGACCAGCTCTCCCCAGTGGGGTCACTTCAGTGCAAGTAGGACCTGGTTAGATGGTGGCGTTGGGGGTAGCGTGGGGCTCTGCCAGGCAGAGGACATGGCCGATGCGGGGCCCAGGCAGGCTGGGGCCGCTTCCATCCCAAGACCAACCCAAGAAAGCCATACCTGCCCCTAGTCTGTCACCAGGATGTCCCTCCTAGTGACCCCCAGCCTCCGTCAGGCACACCGGCCCCCTGCCCTCCTCCAGGAAGGCTCCCGCTCCTCTGCCTGGCTTTGAATCTCTGCTGAATGCGGGTGGCAGGTGACAGTGGCTGACCCACCCCCATGCAGCTCCTAGTAAACAGCCTTTGTCTTTCTCCTGTGTGTGTATGTGTGTTCATGTGCATATGTGTGTGTTGCAGTGGGGGGACGGGGAGGGGTCTTCACTATTTCCGCATCTCCTAATGCTACCCTCCTTTCTCATCTGGCCTGAGGATGAGACAAGGATGGGGTGCAGGTGGTGCATCTTGGGGACCCCAGGTGGCAGGGAAGGTGGGCAGGGAGGGTGGAAGGCAGTGAAGGGTGTGTTACTGAGCTGGTCACCCGGGGCCCTGCAGGGAACCAGGCAGTATGCGTCCCAGGTGGTACTCAGGAGGTAGGGAGGCCGGGGCCTGATCCTGTCTCCTGCCCCCTGCCCCCTGGGTGAGGGTTGCCCCACAGGCCGAGCTCCCTGCCCTGCTTTTCTGGGCCACGTGGTCTGGGCTGAGTGAAGCTCCCAGGATTAGTGGGGGCCTGACGCACAGAAGCTGGGAGCTGAAGCGCCTGAGGTGGGAAGTTGGCAGGTTCAGGTGAGGTGCCCACTTGGCAGCAACGGAGCCCAAGGTGGGCCCAGGGGATGTGCACAGCCCAGAAAGCACCTGCCATACTTTACTGGAGGGTAAAGGGTATTCGCACACACACACACACACAACCACACACATTTTTGCAACCGTTTAAGGCTAGCCTTGACGGAGCCCCAGGCCTGGAAGGTCTCTCCCCCTGAACACGGGGAGGTGGGCGGCAGACAGAGGGGGCCCGTCTCCATCGTGTCCAGCCTATCCGGCCCCGGCCCAGAGCCCCTGACCTGCCCCTAGTGTGAAGTTGGACAGGGCACGGCACAGAGGAGGACCTGGGCCACTCTGGGGACAGCAGGCCTGAGGGGGAGAGTTCTGGACACCCCAAGGGTAGTGGGGTGCCAGCAGTCTGGGGGCAAGAAGCCACACTGCCTGTGGAGGCAGGTGCAGGAAAGGAGTGGCAGGAAAGCTGGTGTGGCCTCGCGCTGGGCACACAGGCCCGGTGTCTGCGCCTGCCTCGCGTTTCCACAGTCAGGAAACCTAACAGCGGACGGGACAGTGCAGAATCCAGCAAGTACCCCATGAGCTCCGTGTGCCGGCCTGAGAGCTGGGGTGCCATTTCCTGCTCTGGGCTGAATGTCCCCAGGAGGCTTGCACCTGCTGCTGCTACTTTTTCCTGTAGAATAACTGCAGAAACTTTTTCTAGTATTTAGCAGTGATATCATTACTTCACTATTGATAAAATTTGGGGCAGCAGGCAGAGAACAAGGGCTCCCTAGGCTTGAACTTAAAATTCCCTGAGCAGGATGACCCACGGGAGCCTGGGCTTGAAACCTGTGCGGGGCCTGGGGCCACCCAGGCTCACGTGAGGCTGACAGGCGGCGGAGCCACGTGGTCCACAGCAGAGGTTAAATCAAGATCGGGGGGCAGGGTGGGGGGTGGGGAGGGACACACAGATCGTCACCACTGTCGTCTTCTCTCTGTCAGACACACAAAGAACGATACGCTGTCATCTCTCCACGGGCAGAGAAGGCAAGTGGGGGGTGCACAAACCTAGTGTGGGGGAAATGTCGCGCCGACCACACTGGGGACCCCGTCAGGGCCCGGGGAGCGCATGGCCGTGCAGCCCCAGCTCCCCTCCTCCGCGCTGCGGCCGGGAGCTCCCAGCCTCCCGTGCGCCCACTGCGCGCCCATCCGCCCTCTGCCCACAGCTCCTGCACGGGGGGGGGGGGGGGGGGGGGCATGTCGGGGTAACGGGCAAAAACGTTTCCGTAGCAGGTGGCAGGCCCCACACGTTCAATGCACAATAGCTACTGTCATTTCCAAGAGGACACAACCTGACATCACCGGTTCCCTGGTCGGTCCGGGGGACGCTACTCTTAAGGCAAGGCTTTGCTGGGAGGCCCCAGCTGCACCCAACTGGACTGTCCGCGCTCAGGGTGGTGGTGCTGCCCTCTGGCGGTAGTAAGTGGACACTGTACCATGGGGACAGGCCTGTGTCCCGGGCAGGCGTGGCCTCCAGTACCTGCAGGTGTTCCCTCCAGCCCACGTCTGTCCGCTTGCCCTTGGGGTCGCATCTGTGAATCCTGCGGGTGGCACGGGCCTTTTCCCCCCCCAAGATGAGCTCATCCTTGCACCTCCTGCAGCTGCCCTATTGCAAGGAGATGCCTTTCCCTGCAGGTCAGCTCTGCAGACCGGAGCTCGTGCGAGGTGTGCTTTCGCAGCAGCCTGCGAAGTGCGTCCCTGCTGCCACTGAGCGTACTGAGGCCTGGAGAGGCAGCCCAGCCGGTACGCGCCCCGCAAGGAAATCCGGACCTGCGCAGTGCCCTGGGGTTTCTCCACGTGACCCCTAGAGAGAGATGGGCTGTTCTGGCCAGGCTCCCTGCAGAGGTCCTTAAATGCATGTGACTAAGTGGTTATGAAGTAGCTGGTCCGGAGCGCTGCACCATTGCAACTATTTGATGGTATAAAAAAAGCAAAGCTCTGGAGACAGTGAAAATACCAGTGGTTTGTCAGGGGTTCTGGGGGAAGGATGAACCGATGGAGCGCAGGAGAGTTTTAGGGCAGGGAGCCTGCTCCGTATCATTCCGTAATGGGGGCTACATGTCATTATGCACTTGTTCAAATCCACAGAATGTACCCCACCAAGGGTGGCCCCCGATGTGAGCTACAGACTGTGATAATGATTCATCAAAATTGGTCATCGATCATAACAAATGTACCACCCCAATACAAAATGTTAATAATGGGGGAAATGGGGACTTGGCGCGGGCGTACAGGGGGCGCTCTACTTACTGCTCAATGTTTCCGTAGACTGAAAACTACTCTAAGCAATGAAGTCTGGGAAAAATTTTAAAGACAGAAGTGCCACACACGGAGTGGAGCCACAGGTGCACAGGTTCACTTCGCCGCACTTCCAAGATCGGCTCTGACATTGGACTGAACACGTCCTCAACCGTGATAGTGACATAAACCACGAATTCAAGTCACACAAGGGCTGTGACTCTAACCCCTCCGTGATAATGAAATCCCAGCGCCGGGGAGCCTCACACGAATAGAAAGAATATTCCTGGTAAAAACAACACAAGGAGGGAGGTGGCTTGCCCGCTCTGACCGAGGGCCAGCAGCCCGTGATCCCTGCAGGCCACAGTCCTGTTCTGTCACCAGAAACGGTCTGGAGGAGCCACGTGCTGTGAGGAGCTGGGACGGGAGCCGGTTTGGACCCGTGTCCAGGGAGGCAGTGGTATCTTGGAGAGCCGACAAACTCCAAGAAGCCGCAGCATTCACATCTGTAAGTTGTAGGAACTTTTCAGACTCCACTAAAGTGGGGAAAGAAAACACCTGCCATGCCTGACAGGTGTTGGTGAATGACAGCTGCCGGCGTGGGTATTTCCAGGCCTCAGAGGCGGACCCGCCCCTGAGGGTGAGAGAGAGCAGGGCAGGGCCACCAGAAAGGGGACCGGGAGTCCCCAGAAGGCCACATGCTGGGGGAACATGCTTCCGCTGTACTGACCCACCAGACACATCAATTCTCCTCTCCACTCCACTGGTGCAGACCCAACCAGGGTGACTTCCTTCTTTGTTCCTAGAAGTTTGCCAACCTGACATCATTCAAGATGCTACAACCAAACATCCCACATTTCCCCAGTCAGCAGACCTGGAAGGCAGCTGTGGCACCACTGGGCCCGCGTGCCCTGTGCTGTCTCCGTCCCCTTCCATGTGGTCCTCATCAGTGCAGGTGACAGTGAGGGCCCGGCCCCTCCTGCTCAAAGCACCCAGCCCGATCTGCAGGTGCCCTAAGCCGAGGAAGCCACTGCAAGTCCCCGGGACTTCGTTCTGAAGTCAGCACTGCCAGGCGCTTGGCCAAAGGTCACTCAGTGCCAAATACTAAACAACAAAGCTATTCTAATCATTGCCGGCTGGTTCATTCACTCACACGCCCAGCAGGCGTCAGAGGACCTACTGGTGCCCAGAGCCCACGGGGACATTTCCTTGTTGGGTACATCCCATATCCCAGGGGAATGGTCTCTCACCCCCACTTTGCAGATGAGGATGCTGAGGCTCAGATATGGGGCCTACAGAAGGGCTGGTTGGGCCCCTGCTCAGGTGTGCCTGACGCCCTGCCCAGTGCCTTAGCCACCTGCTGGTCTGAAAGCCAGGTGCTTGGTAACTCGACCAGCAGAGGAACAGAGGGGCTTTCCGGCATCGGGGGAGATGGCTGTGCACACTCACCACCATGCCGGTGTGGCAGGCAGCAGGAGGGGGCCACCCCGTGCTGAGGGGGCTCAGGCAGGGCCAGACGCCCCTCTTGTCCCAGGGACTCCCCCCTCGCATCCCAGGCAGCCAGGCGAGTATCACTGTGATCCTTGGGGATTTGCCCAACTCTTCATTTTTGCTGTCTTACTGGCTCCGCATTTTATTATGTCCCTTCTCCAAAGGCCCAGTTAACACACTGGACCCCAGCAGGCATTCCTGGCTTGGTGAAAAACCACAGGCCACATCTGTCTTGCTTTCTAAGCTTTGCCCTGGAGATAAATCCACCTTGACATCAGGAGTGGGAGCCCCCAGGCACTCGGGGTTCTAACTGGAACCCCACCACATCAGCCATGATGATTCTGCAGGGCTCTCCATTCTGCTGTTTGTATGATGCAAACAACTAACTTGGGCTACCAAATTTTATGATTATGTTCATTCCACGAGCCTCAGAAGACCACACGTGCACATCCACTCCAGAGACTCAAATACACCCAGAAGGGGGCCCAGGGTGAGCGGTCTTGCCCTCCCTCTCGGCTGTGACTTCTAACTGTAACAGTGGGCGAGAGCTGTGGAGGGAGGCACAGGATTGTGGGCAGGCACAGCAGGGGGGGCTTCTAGGAAGAGGGGGCATGAGGTGGGCAGGCACCTTCTGGGACTTCAGTGAGCGTGCGTCACCATGCTCATCTCCGTCACAGCACTGGCTTGCCCTGTGCACAGGCCCATGTGCCTCTCCTGGCCTGGAAGCCCGGCTGGGGCCGGGGGCCAGGTCTGAGAACGTGTGCCTCTAGGGGAGACCCAGGCCTGGACAGGAGGTGGCAAGCACTCCCCACCTGCCTGCAAGCATCCTTTCAACTAGCACGCCTGCCGGGACAGGTGCTTCTTAGGCTGCTTTCCCAACTATGAAGTCACTGGCACAAAGGCACGTGCACCTTGATTTCACACGTCCTGCCAGACCACTCTCCCGACCCAAAGCCCAGTGCTTTCAGGGCCCGCCTCCCCTGCCCTCGGAACACTCTCCTTATGGTGTGTGTCTCTGCTGAGGAACAGGTTCAGGCCTCTCCTGCTGCCCACCCTGAGCGTTCTATGTTGCAAAATCACAGCAAATGACTCCCTTCCTAACCTACTTGAGGGCTGACTGCTAATTATAACCATGAACCAGGAAGCTGCTCTCTGGAGCCGGTAGGTCCTCACCAAGGCCCTCTGCAGGTGTGTCTCAGGCTGTCCCCACCAGCCACGGTGGCGGTCCTGTCTGACTCTCCAAGCACATCATGCCTCCAATCCTCGGTCCAGCAGAGGGGTGCCCACGCCCTGCCAAGCTCTGGGCTGGCATGGGGCGTAGGGAAAAGCCCAGTCCCTGCCCAGGGAGCTCACACTCCAGGGCACAGAGATGGGGCAGACGTGAACGCCCCCCACGGGAGGCTCACCGCACCAGACGCCTGAATTCAGGGCACAGGGATGCCCCCGGGGCCCCACCCCCACCCCCACCCCCACCCCCACCCATTTCAATAATTATGGGATCCAACAGCAGGAACCCTGCTGGATGTCACCCGGCGGCCTCTGAGCCCCCACCTGTGTGGCCCCCGGTTTCTCCCCTGAGCTGAATGTGCCCCTCACCTTCACCCCCGGCCTGCCCCAGACTGCAGCCCCCAGGGCCAGCGAGCAGCTCTAAGAATTAGACGCGGGGCTTGAGCCCGAATGTTTTCAGACGCAACCGAGTATGTAAAATGCCCAATATTCCCAAACCAGCCAGCCTCCACAGAACCTGGCAGCACCCGTCAGCCCCAGACCGTGACCCTGGGGAATGGTGGTCTGTTACGCGGCCACGGAAGGCAAATGCCACAACCGGGACCCCCCAAGCCCCTCCCCATTTCTGAACGTGGCCCTTCTGCCACCCTCCGCACACGGCCTGCCCAGGGCTCACCCCAGACCTCTCCAGGGGCGGTACCACCACTCCCTCCAGAGCTGAGATCCTACACGGAGGTGCTGGCTATTTTGACCCAGGAAAGGAAATCCCCGAAGTCTGGTGTAACCTTGCCTGGAATTCTCGCAGCCTGGAGCCAACTGGGGAGACAGATATTCTCATGCCCATTTTGTAGAGGCAGAAACCGAGCTCAGGGGGCTGAACCAACCAGCTCAAAGCCCCACGGCCAGGAGGGCCAGGGCCAGGATGCAAGCCCAGGTCCACCCTCCGCTGCCAACTCACCCTGCCCTTGGGGCGCCTGCGGCCCGTGTCCAGCCCCCTGCCTCCGCCCGCTGCAGGCCCCGCCCACTGCCGCCCCCGCAACGCGGCTCCGCCCACTGCGGCCCTGCCCACCAGAGCCTCCCACTCTGGGGTCTGCGGCCCTGCCTGGGCTCTGCCCACCTCCCCTGCTCCCTTGAGAAGGCTGTTCCTCCCAGGCTGGGATGGCGGTGCTCCCCACAGACACACCAGCGGCTCTGAGCTCCCTCTACACAGGGACAAGTTCGTTACTCTCTGGGCCTGTCTGCTCCAGATACTACCAGGGACATCTCAGTGAACTCCGCCCCCCATAGCATCTCACCTACAGCCCCCATGCGCATCCTGGGCCCAGCTGGTCACCTGGGGAAGAGATGTCAGTTAGACTGTGCCGGCTGCCCCTGCCCCGGTGACCAAAGGCAGAGCTCAGGTTCCCCCACAGCCAGACATGATGACCTCACAGCAGCCAGGACGAGAAGCCACTGTGGCTTCTCCAAGAAGCTGTCCCTTGCCCAGGTACGGGGGGTGACGGGGAGTCGGCTCCGCCAGCTCTGGGCCAAGGGCCCTGGGCAGGCCACTCAACCGGAGCCTCACCTGTCATCTGCACAGGGCGGACCCAGCTGCACCTCACTGCCAGTGATGGGTGCGTGTTAGAGGGGACCGTGCAGGCAGGGTGTGGGACACCACGCACACAGCACGAGTCCCGCATACTGTCCCGGGAGCCCAGGGAGTCCTTGGGCACAGACCTGATGGACAGGGGTTCTCAGGAGGCGTGGGCACACACGTGCCCTGGTGCACGTGTCCAGAGGCCCCTGTGGCCCTGGGCAGGAGCTGGCTCTGGGGGCTCGCCCTCCAGTGCCAGGCAGGCCCTGTCTTGCAGAACCTGGGGCAGCACCCCCAGCAGAGCCGTGTCTGATCTGAGCTGGTCTCTAAGGTCCCAAGCATCTGAGAAGCTCCCTGTGTGGCCCCACAGGAGGGTGTCCCCGTGAGCCCCAGTGAGCTCCCAGCAACAGGCAGCCAGGAATACAGCCCCTGGGGCAAGCTCTCCGAGCTGACGAGGTGCTGGGTTAGGGAGGGCGACCCTCTGCTCAGGGCCCCTGCCCTGCGCAGTAGGCGCCCACAGCTCCACTGCCCACAGACCCAGCGAATCCCATGAGAGCACAGCCACGTGAATGCCAACATGGCAGATGAGGGCATCTGCCTGTCGTCCCCCCAGGCCACCGACCGCCACCTTGAACAAGCCATGCCACCCAAAATGGACAGTGAACCTCTGGCCTTGAGATGGTTGTCTGGGCTTCCCAGTTGGGGACGCCGTGGGAGGCTCCTGTCTGCTCTCTGTGGACCCCTGGAGATTGGCGCTGGGCAGGGAATGGATGACGTAACTCCAGCCATCCTGCTCATGCCCACCATCCCCACATGATGGAGGGTCACCCTGCCAGTAGTGGGGCCTCCTCACAGGGGTACCCATGCTGGAGTCCCTTCCAGCAGGTCAGCAGCCTGGGGACTGCCACACAGTTAGCCCCCCCGAGACCCAGGGACCGATAGGTCAGGGAAGGATCTCCAAGTCCCATGGCTCTTCCTGTCCCGAGGCAGAGCACATTCAGACAAAGTCACCCTCAGCCATAAACAGGCTCAGGCCACACACGCAGGACCGCGGGGCACCCTCGCCGAGCCTGCAAGGAGCCTTTTCTTTGCGGTGCCGGCACGTCATCCCCCTTCTGCTTACACAGAGTGTGCAAGCAAGCAAACTGGGGTCCTCGGAGCCCATCTCTGACAGGCTACAGCAGGTCCCCCAAATTCTTCTGCTGGAGTCCTAACCCCCACACTTCAGAACATGACCTCATTTGAAGAGAGGGTCTTCACCGAGGTGGTCAAGTAAAGTGAGGTCCTGAGGTGGGCCCCCTCGGGCATGCCCGTCCTTTACATGGGGAATCGGCACAGGGATGCGCAGGGCAGGAGGAGGCGTGAGGACACGGGGAGGGCAGCCCCTGGCAAGCCAGAGAGGCTTTCCCTACGGCCTCAGAGGGAGCCCTTCCTGCCCACACCTCCACCCCAGCCTGCTAGCCTCCAGGACGGTGACAGTGCCTGTCGTTTAAGGACCCCTGTCTGCAGTACTTTGCTACTGCAGCCCCAGAGACGAATCCCTCATCTCTGAGGGTGGAAGGACCTGGGGGGTCCAGGCCTGGGGTGTCCCCACTCGCTGCCCCTCCTCTGAGCTGTTTGCCATCTGCAGAGTGACAAGGTGTCCCATACGGGCTTTTTGAGAATGGTGACATGGCAGAGCTGATGGGTGATCGGGGCTCGGCAGGGGTCTGTGTGTGCATGGGGCCTGGGGGACAGGGGTGAGGACAGAATGGCAGTGAGCGGCCTCCAGAGCACTGGCTGGTCATGGCACTCTCAGCAGACCTCAGCACAAGCTCCTGCCAATTCCAGGGCCCCCATGCTTCCAGCAGCTGGTCCCAGAGCCCTCGCTGCCTGTCCCCGAGGGTGTTATTTCATCTCCGGAAGAGCGAGTACTTCCTGACTGGAGGGGCGTCTGAGGATCTCATGGGTGGCATTCCAGAAGGTCTGGGCTTAGCAGGCATATGGGCCCATCCTCCCCACACATACAGCAGCCATGCTGGGTGGGCCCGGCCAGGTCACACAGAAGTCTGTGGCCGGACCAGAACCAGGACAGACGCTTACTCTGTCACCGTCCTGGAGGCTAGCAGGCTGGGGTGGAGGTGTAGGCAAGGAGGGCTCCCTCTGAGGCTGGAGAGAAAGCCTCTCTGGCTTGCCAGGGTGTGCCCCCCTGCCCGTGTCCTCACGCCTCCACCTGCCCTGCGCGTCCCTGTGTTGATTCCCCGTTTAAAGGACGGGCACACTGTAGAGGGCCCACCAGTGCTTGTCCCCCAGGTCACATTGCCATGGGCCAGGGCAGCCACTGCTGGACCACAGGTGGCCTCAGCTGGGTCTCCAATATATGCCCAGGGTCCAGCACACAGCTGATGCCTATAAATACTCCTTATATCCAATGGGAACAGGAAACGCATTTGGTGACTCAAAGCACAGCACAGTGCATCGCCTGGGCGATAATTAATGTGTGACGACCTCATCTTTCAGTTCCTGTGCCCGGGATAAGTGTCAGGCCCTGCTCTTGGAGACTTCAATCAATGACCAAGTCACAAAACTGGAAATGGGTGAACAGCACGGCCGGGATTTGAACCCAGGCCACAGAACCCAAGCCCCAGCTGTCAGCTCCCACCAAGAGGGTCGTGAGGGCCAAGTTAATCCTGCCAGAGCCCCTCACTCACCAGGCCGCCTGCCTGGGATGCCACCGTGGGGGCCCATGAGGCTGGGGGCCTGCCAGTATGCCCTGGTGCACACGGCCAGCTTAGGGTCACCAGCTGTCCCCCTCCTGCCCAGGGCTCTGAAGGTGGGGCTTCACTGCCCCGCTGTGTACCGCCAGCAAGTCCGAACGGCCTGGGAAAGCCCCTGGCTTTGGGTCTGACAAGGATGGCCATGGTAGGGGGTCTGAGGGGCCAAGCACTCCCCCCGGACCACCCCTCCCACCCCGTGTCCCAGGAGGACACTGTCCCCTTGCACAGGCCTGTTCTGCACCTGCCCTCTCTAATTATCCTCTCATCCCACACAACCGGGGACTGTCCTGTCTGGACCATTTTAGAGATGGGGATCCACAGGTTCCAGGACATGAAGCGACTTGCTCAGGCTGGAGGTCAGGATGCTGTAGGCGGAGACAGGGCCAGGATAGAGGAGGACCTGCCCCTGGGGGGGGCAAGAGGGCCTGGGACACGCCCAGGTAGGTGCCATCCTCCTGACAGCCGTGCCTGCCTCCAGGGTGTCCCTGCTGGGCACACCTCCTTACCGTTTGCTCCCAGCAGCCCGGACTGGGCACCCTCACAGTGTGTCTCAGACACCCACCAACCTGCCCTCAGGACCCAGCTGCGTTCAGGGAGGGCCCTTCTCTGCCTGAGCCTGGAATCAAGCACCCTGTCTTCCTTCCTGCCAGCTGGCAGTCTTGCTTGGGGTCTTCAATCCCTGCCCAACCCCCACCCAGCACCTGACCTGGTGGCCGCACACTTCTGGCCCCACAGGCACTTGCACGGCGCATGGAGACCCTTTCCCAACTCATGAAGTGTCTCGTTGTGCTGGAGCCTATAACCCCCACAGGGAAATGCTGGCTCTGCTCCAAGATTCAACTTAAAATCTCCCAACCTGCTCCTCAGGGTCCTGTGCTGTGGCTCCTCTGTCCTTGGCACATGTCGGGATTCCAGACCAGCAGGGCGGCTGAGTCCTAGAACCGTCACATTTTCACAGACCGTGACCATCAAGGGCCCTTTAGTGATCTGCACTGCTAATGATGGGGTCTCAGTATGGGCCTGAACATCCTTGCCACAGAATCCTCAACCATGCCAGACACCAGACCACCAGGCCACCAGGCTGGGAGGGTGGCTGTGTGGACAAAGGCTGAATCTGTGGAGGGAGGGGGAGCCTGCAGCATGGCCTGGCCAGGCTTCCAGGGCCCTGTTCCTGCCTCTGACGGGCAACCCGCACCTCTGCCCCTCTGAGCCATCACTCCCCCTTCTGCAGGACTGCGAGGCCCGGGGAGGGTAATCGCGGGTGCATCGGTTTGGGGCCAGCCTGTGGCTTTGGAGAAGGCCCTGGGAACAGTCTGTCCCCACTGTCTCCCTGAGACACCCACGTTTCCCTCTTTTGTGCTGCCTGTGGGCACTGCGAGCCAAGCCCACCTTCCTGTTCCAAATCCCACACCTGTCAACGCATCAATGAGCAGAGAGAGTTTGAGAATGTGCATGACAGTGACACCACTAACACAAGGCACCCCACTAGCCTGTAACTGTCGGGCTCCCAGCACATGCCCAGGCCTCCGGCGGCACCTCAAGGGTATCAATGGGCATGTCTCCCAAAGGGAAACATGTGGGCTTCAGGTACAAAGATTCCTCCTTCCTGGAGACACAGGCAGTTCCACCCCACTTGCAGGCATTCTGCAGGGTGCCGTCATGATGGGGCATCTCCACCCGGGCTCAGCTGGACGTGGCACAGCTATGGCTGGGATAGAGGCCCTGCTATCATTCTTGGCTCTAAAAGCAAATGAGAAAACAGGTGGTGCCAGCATAGGTGGGCTCAGGGTGGACACAAGGACAGCTGGGCAGATGTCCCCATCCCTATGTGGGCACCTTGACTCCAGTCCTGCCACCAGCGTGCATGAAAGGCCTTACCGCCCCCATGCTGCAGGTAAGGAAACTGAGGCTCAGAGATGGTTGGGAACTTGGCAAGATCACGCAGCCTGTACCTGGTGGGGTGGGGAAGGCCCAGTCTCTGTGTAAGAGGACCGGTGTTCTGTTTCTTCTGGCCTTTCCCCTTCCCCTCCTGGCTCCCCACATGTGCATCCAGGGAAGGCTGGTGCTGGCAGAAGCATGTCCTGGTGTCCAATCAAAACTGGGCATCTGGAGTGCTGGCCCGGGGCAGAGGGAAGCCGAGCCAGGCAGCAAGAGCACACACGGGCCGTGTCCGCCGCACCAGGGCGACACGCATGGGCACACTCAAGCCCTGCTCCCAACCCTGGGCTCCAGCGGGCTTTTCATATCTATTTGTACCAACAGGGCCCAGCACACAGACCAGTGTCCACAGGCCATATTTGGCCTCTAAACTCAGGAAGGCCAGGGCTCACTGATGCCTGTCCCACAGGCCGTCTGCGGTGACAGGTCCTGGCTCAATGCGAACAGGCCAAGAGGTACGGCCTTCTGGGGCCAGACAGTGCTGCACGGGAGCCCAGCCTGGGGCCACTGCCTGCCTCCTGAGACAAGGCTTCCTCTGGTTTTAATGACAGAAATAGTTCCTTATGATTATAGGAGTAACACTTCATTATTAAAAACCCAAGCAGTATATAAAGGCTGAAGAAAAATTAAAATCCTCTGCTAATCTCCTACCCTGACATGGCCCTCCCCCCGTTAGCATCTCAGTGGTCTTTCCACTGTGCAGTTCGGTATACACAGCAAAAATAACGCACCTATATACATATTCACACACATGCCCATGATATGATATGACAGAACATGATATAATAGAGCATGATTCTTTTCATGGGAATGTGCTCCCTCTAAAACAATATCCTGAGCACCTCCACAGAACCTACCCAGCTCTGCAGAAGGCGTCAGTAAACAGCAGCTCTTTCAAGATATAATTCACATACCATACAATTCACCTATTTAAAACATAACAATTGCATGATTTTCAGCACATTGATGGAGCTGTGTGTCAGTCACCACAATCAGTATTAGGACTTTCGCCCAAAAGGAAGTCCCCTGCCCATTATGTCACTCCCCACTCCCCCGTCCGCCAGCCCCTGGCATCGGATAATCTACTTCTTGTCTCCAGATTTGCCAGTTCTGGACATTTCACATAAATAGAACATGCAATATGTCATCTCCTGTGATGCTTCTGACACTGAGCATCATGCTTTCAAGGTTTGTCCACATTTTAGCATGTGTCAGCACTTCATTCCTTTTTATGGCCAAGTAATATTCCCTTATGGGACCACACCACATGTATCCATTTCTCAGCTGAAGACTTCGGGTTGTCTCTACTTCTTGGCTACTAGGAATAAGCTCCTGTCAGCACTCAAGCACAAGCCCTTTGCATGGACACGGGTCCATTTCTCTTAGGGACACACCGAGGAGGGAATGGCTGGCTCACATGGTAACACTGTGCTTGACGATCTGAAGGCCGGCCAGGCTGGCTTCCTGATCAGCCGAATCATTTTTCACTCCCACCAGCAGGACTGAGGGGTCCAAATCACCGCATCCTTGTCAACACTGGTTATTGCCTTTTTGATTGTAGCCATCCTAGCAGGTGTGATGTATCTCATTGTGGATTTGCATTTCCTTGATGGCTAATGTTTAGCATCTTTTTATGGGCTTGTTCACTTTTTGTAAATCTTTTTTGGAGAAATGTCTATTCAGATCTTTTGTTCACTTAATTGGATTGTCTTATATGATTGAGTTATGAGAGCTGTTTATATATTCTTGATACAAGTCCCCGATCAGACATGGTTGAGATACTGTCTCTCATTCTGTGAGTTATTTCATTTCTTCATAGTGTTCTTTGCAGCACAAAAGTGCTGAATTTTGATGAAATCTAGTTTATATCTGTTTTGGTTTTTGCTTGTGTTCTTGGTGTCATTTCTAAGAAACCATTGCCTAATCCAAGATCACAAAGATTTATCCCTATGTTTATGTTTTCTTCTAAGAGTTTTATAGTTTTAGTTTTATCCCTTACCGTAATTCTACATAAAAAGAATCACATTTCCCTTACTGTTATGTTTATCACAAGATGCCATTTCTTCACCTGTGAATCAGGAACGATGGTGCTCATTTACTGGATTTATGTCATTTTCAATGTCCCTACTGTTTGCATTCCCCCTCAGCGTTACTGCGCACCACCTGGTAAGAACACCCAGGGTGGGAAGGACATGGTGTACTCGGCTGAGCGGGGAGACCCACCCAGCCCCGGCATGGAAATTCCATTTGAGAAGTGGACGGAGTCACATGTCTCAGCTCTTAGAATTGCTGGTATTTTCAGAGCAATCCAGTACACCGACCAGGCCAGAGGGATGTTCTCTGACCCCAAGCCAACTGGTGCTCTAAGGTCAGCTACCCCAGGAAGTCCCCCAGGGGTGTAGCTGGCTAGCCGGAGGGCCCCCACAGCTACCGGCTTTGGGGAAACACATGTCCAGTGTCTGCTGTGCTCACCCACACACCCTGGGAGGCAGGAGCCATAACTGGCCCCTCTGTACAGGTGGCTGAGGCCCCCAGGAGTGGTTACGTGCCCCGACCAGGACACAGTGAGATGAGGCCAGAGCCAGGGCTGGAAGCTCACTGTCTGGCTTCTAGGCCATTGTGGCTGCCACAGCCAAGGGCTCCCCCCTCCCACAGAAGGCCTGGGGTGTGCAGCCCGCTGGGGAGACATGGATGACGTGGGGATGAGAGGTGCTGTCCCAGCTGTCCAGACGTGAGACGACCACTGAGCACTGAACCCAGTGCCGGACGAAGCCAGGACCCGGGGTGCATTTCGGGATGGAGGTGAGGAGCTGCAGGGTGAGGGCCCAGGACAGAGCCCCCACACACTCAGGCTCAGCCAGCATTCTGGGCCCAACAGCTCTTTTCTGGGGGGCCATCCTGTGTGTTGGGGGATGTTGGGCAGCTGGCCTGGTCTCCACCCGCCAGGCACCTGGAGCACGCCCTCCCGGGGTCGTGACAGTCAAACTGCCTCCCAGCATTGCCAGATGTCCCTTGAAGAGCAAGACCAGCCTGGTGGAGAATCCCTGCCCTGGAGGAAGGAATGGGGGAGACGGCAGGTGCCGCGGCTGCGGCCCCAGGACTCCTGGCCAGACAGCGGGGTCGGAGGGCCCTGGAGCTCACTCTTGCCTCTGATGCCCACCACTGTGTAATGTTGGACCAGAACCTCCCCTTCCCTGAGCCTCAGCAGATCACCTGTTAAACTGGGTCTGTCCACAGGGACATGGTCAAGAGTCCGTAAGAAAGCCCCCGAAGCTGGACCCATGTGGGCGCTCGTGAGCGCCGATTCCTCACTACAGTCATAAACGGCAGCTCAGTGAGGCGGCCCCCTTCATGTCAGACCCCCACAGCTTACCTGTAGGACTCAAGACTTCCAGCTAGAGAAACCAGCCTTCCTCCCTGCCAGAAGGTCTCAGCTAAAAGGCAGTTTGGGGCTTTACCTGTCTCCCCTCCGGGTACCCCCATGGAGCACGGCCTCCTCGTGAAACGTGGGCACTGTGGGGCTGCGGACAGCAGCTGGATGAGTGGGAGAGGCTCTGTGGCCGGCGTGGATCTGGACAGCATGTCAGAGGGTCACGTGGTAGCCACCACCCTCACGCCCGAGGGCGCCAGGCCCATTCCCTTCCCAGCTCACTGAAATAGACTCCCACCACGCTCCAGAGATGCACCTGTTTCCCAGGCATCAGGGAAGGGACTTTGAAAAGCTGCGTGGGGCACTGGGCAGGTGCTGGGGAGGGCCAGCCCCACTCACTGCCAGCGTGTGCCAGGGGCAGCAGGAGAGAGCTTACCCGCCCCCTGGGGCCCGGTGTGGTCGCAGCTGCAGCCCGTGCCAGGGCCCTGGGGCTGCCTAGCAACCCCAAAAACACATGCAAAGCTTCATGACACATTCAGGCTCTCAGTCTGGAGGCCGGAAGCTCCAAATTAAGGTGTGGGCACAGCTGCCCCCTCCAGGGCACCAGGGACAGCTCCTTCCTGTATCTTCCAGCTCCTGGGGGCTCAGGCACTCCTGGCCTTGTGTTGGCATCGATCCAGTCTCTGCCACTGCCTTTACATGGCTGCCTCCTGTGTGCCCATACGGACCGTTCTCTTATCAGGACACCAAAGTTGAGATTCAGGGCAACCCCCCAACTCAGGATGACCTCATCTCCATCCCTATCTTAATTACATCCACAAAGACTCTTACTCCACATGAGGTCACAAGCTAAGCTTCTGGGTGGGCATGAATACTGGGGGGACCTACTTAGCCCAAGACATAGCCCCAGTGTGCCAGAGGGGAGACTGAGGCTTGTGAAACTAAGGTAACTGATGGGAGGCCCCTGGGCATGAACGGCAGCACTGGGCCCCTGCCCAGACCTGGCTACTGCGTGGCCCCATGGCATCCCCTGTTCTCCAAGGTGCCGCTCTGCTAGTTTCAGCTTTAAGATCTCCGAGATAGAAACTTATCTGACTGGCCAGCCGTGTAGCACAAGGTGCTGCCTGGACCCAGCTTGTGGCTGCAGAGAACGCACAGGCACTGTCCTGGTCAGTGGTGTGCAGGATGTATGCAAACCCAGTCCTTAGAAAACCAGGCCAGGATCCCGCAGGAAAGAGACTTTGGGCCACACCCCAAAACACAAGTCACATTTCACACTGCTCGGCCCGTGGAGTGGCCCTGCGTGGGCCGAGTGACCCCTCAAAAGCACCCAGAGAAAATACCCTATGCCATTGGCTCTAAAGCGGGTGCGGGCAGCCGGGGGCCAGAGTGGGGGCTCCCTCACCCAGCATGCCTGATCTCACCCTCATTAGTCATGCTGGCCCGAAGCCTCGATCTCAGGGCCTAAGTGGCAAGCGAGTCCCGTTCATTGGGTCTGTAGTCGGTGCCCTGCGGCTCCTTGCCCAGCTCAGGGCAGAACAGTGAGGACAGTGACAACACCCGGCTGAGGGCTCAGCAAGTCCACTGGCTGCCTCAGACCTGAGGCAGGAGCTGCCGCGGCCCTACTTCCCCAAGAGGAAACTGAGGCAGAGACACAGGCAGGACGGAACCAGCTCTGGTAAGCACAGGGGTTGTAGGTACTGAGCCTGAGAGTTGGGTGGAGGTTGAGGGGCCCATGGGGTGTGACAGGTGCCCTGGTTCCCCTGGGCAGTGGGCACTCTGGGGACCTGAGGGGGGAGCCCTGGAGGAGAGCCCCACAGGGACACAGAGGCCAAGGAGCAGCTGGTCACGCACACCAGGCAGAGGGGGCAGTCTGTGTGAGGTCAGAGAGGGCAGGCCTTGCTCCGAGGAGGTGCGCGACCTGCCCCAGCAGAAAGCTTCCCAGGAAGTCACGGAGAGGCAGACCAGCACCCAGAAAACCGTGAGCCTCGAGGTCAACAGCATCCGGGACGTGTGCTTGGAGCTGGTTCTCTGTCACTGGCCAGTGGCTTCCAGACTGTTCCGACCTCAGCACACAGAAAGCAACATGCAGGTCAGACGTGGCCCTGCACGCACAGGTGTGCATACCCGTGGGGTGACTGAGGTTTGAGCTCTCTCTGTATCCTCACCCCCCTCAAGGCAGCTGGGCGAGGGGGTGTCTTCCTGTCCCATAACTTTGTTCGCTCACATGGCAAACACGTGATAGTTGTGGCCATCGGCACGTTTGTGGGGGTCATGCGGTGGGCTGGTTCTGAGTCTTGGCTTCACACGCCTCCGCCAGCCCCTGTTCTGCTCCTGCCTTTATAGGAACGGAACCATCCGGGCCCATCTGATGACCCAGGAGGATGGTGCCATGTGTAGCAGAGCCCCGGCCAGCCCGACTGCCGCTGAGGACTGGCTTGTTTATTCCAGCGTCTGAACTTCCTGCGGCTGCTGTGACCGACTTCCAGCTTCCGGAGACTGTGCTTCCTGCCTGTGGCTGCGTCACCCCAACTCCATCCCCTTGGTCACCTTGCCTTCTTCTCTGTGGCTGTCCGTGACCTCCTCTGCCTCCCCTTCCCATTGTGATTGCATTTGGGGCTCACTCAGATAATCCAGGATCACCTCCCCATCTCAGCATCCTTACCTCAACCCCATCTGCAAAGACTCTTTCTTCCAAATAAGGCCGCGGATGACACCATGTATTTCAGAAAGGCCAGTTTCCAGTGTGCCGCACACAGTGACAGTTTATATGGTACCTAAAGATGTAACGCGTTTTTTTCACTAACCAGTACTTTCCCTTATTACTGGTGAGGAACTCTGCTATCTCTCCAATCCATTCAGCTTTTTACATAACAAATGCTGCTGTGACCCACTGAACTGATTTGCATGCCCGCAAATGGGTCGCCACCCACAGCGTAGAAAGTTCCACCCCACCTTCTACACCTGTGCCCCTGCCAGGGCGGGGGACCCGAGTGAAGCCGTGATGACTGAGAGAAGCGTGCTCTTCTGCACACCGAGGGTGCCTGGAGGACCCTCCGGCTCTAAGCCACGGTCCTGCTGCGCCTCGAGAGGGCCCACCCTCCAGCCGCCCGCCGCCCTGCACAGCCCGAGCCCCACTGGCAGCCTGGCTCATCAGGCGGTGTGGGGGCCTCTGACCAGAGGGGAAGTGGTGACAGTCCCAGAGGGCTTCAGTCTGTCTGCTGCCTCCCCAAGGCCCTGCGCAGGCCCACCCCGCTCCCGGCCCTGGCTCCCGGCTCAGCCCCCGCTGCACGTGCCAGCCTGGTTCCCCACCCAGCTGGTTCACCCATCATGGTGCCAGGAGCAGGCGTGCTTACTCACACCTTCATTTGCTGTGTTACTCGAAAAGGGAGAAACAAATGGGATCAAGGGCTTGCGAGCTTTGTGGCACATAGTACAGACGTTCAAGGTGACTTTGAAGCAAGGGAGCATCAACACCTTTTCCAGGGCATAAAACCTGAGGCCTGGAGAGATGGAGACATCACCCGGTGCCTGGGCAAGGATTCTTAAGGTACAGTCCTGGCCTATCCTGAGCACTCAACACTCAGCACCAGCGGCATGCTGGACACCTCCACCTGGAAGCCCCCACGCCTCGCAGTTGGAAAAGAGGATGCCTCTCATTGCATCCGTCCTCAGCCATGGCTCCGCACCAGCCAGCAGCCCCTCACAGCACACACCAACACCCTCTCTCAGCTGCTCCCCTTCCGCAGCTCAGCAGGTGCGTCTGCACCGGCCCCCTTGCTCAGCTGCTGGGTCACTGGCACAGAGGCTTTGCCTCTCTGAGCCCACATCCTTGTCTGTGAAAGGAGGATGCCTACTACCTGGGCTGCAGGGACACCAATGAGATGTGACAGTGAAAGCACCTGGCACTGCCTGGCACCTTCCCAGCTCTGACTGCATTAGCATCCCATGTGGCTTAGCAACTGACCACAGCTGGGGTCTTAAGCGACAGAAGCAGGTCTCTCACTCCTGGGAGCCTTAAGCCCCGCACAGCGGTGTCAGCAAGGCCAGGCCCGCGCTACCATGTGTGGGGAGCCCTTCCCTGCTCCCCTGGCTTCTGCCGAGGGCTGGTTATCCTTGGCTTCCTCCAACCTCTGCCTCTGCTGTCACTCCTCCTCCACTGCGTGTGTGTGTCTGTCTCTCTCCTCTTACAGGGACACTGGTCGGTCTGGACTGGGGCCCACCCTAGTCCACTATGATCTCACCTTAACTAGCATGATCTGAATGAGCCTGTTTCCAGATAAGGTCACATTCACAGGGACAGGGCTGGGCCTTCAGCATCTCTGTGGAGAACACAAGCCACAGAGAATACTGATTTTCCCGTGTTTATCAAAACCAAGGTGGTCTTGGAGCAGCCGGCACAGAGGCCACCCTCCCACATCGTGCTTTATCCTCTGTGCCTCCGACAGCATCCCTCGCCTGCCCATCCCCAGCTTCTCTTCCAGCGGAGACCCCATCCCACCCTCATCAGTGTCCCTCCGCCTGCCATGCTAATCTCCAGGTCCCCAGCACTGAGCACCATCTCCAGGGACTCACACGGCCTCCCAGGCTGAAACCTAACACCTTGCTCCGGAGCTCAGCACCCAGCCTGGCTCAGCACCCAGCCTGGCTAGGACCACCGCCCTCCGGTCCCACCCTCCTGTACCTGCCCACCCCCTTTGGTCCTCTGCCCCTCCACCTGTGCTTGGGAACGTGTTGACCCACGCCAAGTGTCCACCTATGGCGTCTGCAGGGCCATTTGTGATGCACATGTCCCTGACATGGCACTTCCAGGGACCCCTGAGGTAAAGAACACACAGGGACCCCCAAGGTATTAACCAGGCACTGGCTGCAGTGGGGACCACCCAGATGTACGAGGCTCAGGCCGGTGGGCAGATGTCTCATCGTGCGACAGAGGATGTGTGCAGCTGGACGCCGGGGCCATCACCTGCCCCAGTGTGGGGGCCTGCTGGGTGCTAAGTAACAGCCAGGTGCCAGGCCTCATCCCGCACGGGGCCAGGGGATTAGCAGGGTCCAGGGAGCCAGGGGAACCAACTAACTGCATCTGCCTCGTGGTCAGTGTCATGAAGGAGAGAAGCAGGAGCAGCCGTGGCCGCCGCTGTGGCTGAAGTGGGGAAGGCATCTGCCGCCGTCGGGGGATCTGGGCCTCCAGAGGGAGGAGGTGGGTCGGAGCTGGACTCTGAAGGCAGAGAAAAGGCTTCCGCGGGTCCTCCAGGGGGGTCGGCAAGTGTGGGGACCACAGCGCTGGCAGGAGCCGGAAGCAGGAGGCCCGGGGGGCCACCTGCCACGCCGGGACAGGCGTTCCGACCCTCTGCTGGGGCCTCAGGGGGCCCCAGAGCAAGCCAGGCAAGCCGGGAAAAGCAGCCAGTGGGGAAGGTGGGTCGGATATGACTGAGCTCCTGTCTCCCTGTTCAGAAGCTGTCCTGTGCCCACCTGCCCATGACCTCCTGGAGCCCCACCCCGCCAGGGACGCCAGCCTGCACCAACACCACAGCGATCTGCCTCCCTGCCTGACAAAATGCAGTCCACACACCCATCCGCTGCCGGAGTCAATACAGACAAGCCACGGATTGGAAAACAAGCAAAGGGGGGAACAGGAAATTCACAGAGACACAAATGGCCCCGAAACACAGCAACTGCTCTGGACGCCCTGGTACCCGGGAGGTGGGGCAAAGCAGGGCACTGCTCCTCCCATCCGGCCGCACATGTGGGAAGACAGACACTGTCCTGTGCTGGGCCGGAAGGGGCCAGATCGAGGGCCCCTCCTACCCCCTTTGCCAAGGCATGAATTGGGACAGCCTCTGCAGAGAGGGGCTCGGCAGGAGATATTCCACTTAGCAAATCCCACTTCCAGGAATATCTCTGGCAGATCTGCACAGGCGCGCAAAGGCACACATGCAGGAATTGTCATCCCCACTGGGTGTGCACAGGGTGCACTAAGATCTGAGTGCACACGGGACCAATGGGCCATGTGCCTCCTGAGGAGGACGGAGGTCACAGTGGCAGCCTCCTTCCAAAAATTCTCAGCCCACATCCTGCCGCCAAAAAACAGACCAACTCAGATTGTGAGATGATCTGCAAGGCGACAGGTCTGGACTCTGCAAAAGTGCCTATGGCACAAAAGAAAAACGGAGGGAAGAACATTCTAGAATACAGGAGACTAAAGACAGAAACATGCTAACCGGCTGTGGAGCGTGATCCTAGACTGGACCCCGGAGGAGAAAGGTTTGGAAGGCGTACATCATCAGGGCGCTGGGTAACGCAGGACGGCAGACCTCTTCTCGCAGGCGTAGGCCAGGGCCGCGGGCAGGACACCATGTCCGGATGAACTGACCGCTCTGGCTCAGAGAACAGAGGAAGAAAAGCGGCCTGGGGGGACCGTCAGTGCCCGACTCACCCGGGTGCAGGCCCTACAAGCCAGTCACCGCACTGCTCTTTCCCCAACTTTTCTAAACGCTTACAATTTTTTCTAAAGAAAGAGTTGGGGAAACACTGACAGAGAAGAAAGCAGCGCGGAGCCAGAGACCGGCAGCTTCGCTTTCCCGGATCCAGGAGACAGACTGACTGAGAATACCTGGCTGCGCACCCGAGGAAATGCTCTCCTCTCCTGGGCCTCAGTTTCCCCATCTGTTGCCAAAGTTGGCAAACGCTGGTTTGCACACCCCCCAAAACACACCTCTGGCTCCTGCAGCAGGCATGGGGAGTCCATCCCCCTATACTCTGAGCTCCCAGGGCAGAGCTGAGCCCTGAGCATCCCGCCTGGCCCAGCCCAGGGCAGGGCAGAGAGGGGACCCACTCAGTGCTCAATGAGCAAATGAATGGGCATAGGCAATCAGACACTCTAGACAAGGTGGTGACGTGGGTACCAAATGCGGCGCTCCCATCACCCAGCACCTACTGCAGAGGCTGGATCGCTGGAAAGTTGTCACCCAGCTGGCCTGTTTCCTCACCTGCACATTGGGGACACAGGAGCAGCCATGTCACAGGGCTGTGGTGAGGGGCAGATGAGGCACCCTCTCGGACCTGGGGTGCAGGGCCTGCCTGTGGCTGGTCCTGAGGTCGGCGGCACAGAGCTGCTGACGGGACCATTAAAAGCGGACTGTGCACTTACACACCTGTGTTCACAGTGGCACCAGTCCCGACAGACAAAGGTGAGAGCAGCCCAGTGTCCCCCAGGGCGTGAATGGAGAAACAAGTGCAGGGTGTCCCCGTGACACGACGTTACTCGGCCTGAAGAGGAAGGGGTCTCTGCCTCCAGCAGAACGTGGATGAGCCCTGAGGCTGTGACGCTGGGTCCTCCGCAGGCACAAAGGACAGATCCTGTGTGACTCCACTCATACGAGGTCCCCGGAGTGGTCACACTCGCAGAGAGGAGAGCAGGGTGGTGGGCCCAGGGCAGGGGAGGGGAGGCAGTTCATGTTTAATGGGGACGGAGCTCCAGTTTGGGGAGATGGAGAAGTTCTGGGGGTGGATGGTGGGGATGGCTGCCCAGCAATGTGAATGTACTTGATGCCACTGAACTGGACACTAAAAATGGTGAAAATGGTAAATTTTGTGTTGTGTATATGTGACCACAATAAAAAACAAAATGTGCCGACAGAGGCCCCCTCTGCCCAGGGCAACAACACTCCACATCAGAAAGCTGGGGGCAGCAGGGTCTGCGAGCAGGCAGTGGAGGGTCCTTGCTAGCCACGCCCCACCAGGGCTTTGTGGATGGGGGCCCGTCACCCACCAGAGTCCCCGCATCACCAGACAGTGGGTGATCGGAGGAGGCCTTGCCAACAACGGCCACCCTGAGTCATACTCACAGGACCAAGGGAAGTGGGGGAAGGTGGACACTCTCCAGTCAGCGTGGCCAGGTCACACCTCACTGCCCAGGCAGGTGCCCCTTGCTGTGGCCCGGGCCCAGCTGCTGCCCTCCACAGCACCGTACTGCCCGGCTCAGGCCTCAGGGCACCCCAGCTGCTCTGCACTCATGCAGACGCTTTCCAGGTCCGGGGTCGATGCTCTGGACTACTGACCCTGACACAGGCCAGGCATTCAGGCCCCAGGGGAAAGGGGACCCCAAGAAGGGGAAGCGCCTGTGCAAAGGTGCAGGGTGGGGAAGAGCATGGCCCGCTAGGGGGACCTCCAAGAGCTCAGCATGGCCTGGGCCCAGGGGGCATGTGGAGGTGACCAGCGGTGGGGTTAGGGGTGGGCAGATCTCAGCCCTACAGCCAAGCAAAGGTGTCCGTGCCATGCAAGGTGGACTCAGAGACCAACCCAACGAGGTCCTACCCCTAAACACCTCTCACTGGATGTAAAGTGGCATGTGGCTGCAGAGAACAGCAGGGTAGCTCCTCCAGAAATGGAGTTGAATCACCACTTCGCCAGGCGAGGCTATGTCTGGTGTGTCCCCAGAGAAACGACAGTGGGACTCACACAGGTATCTGCACACCCATGTCCATGTCTGTAGTGGTGTTTTCACAGCAGAGGTGGGAGCAGTCCAGGTGTCTGTCAGTGGATGGCTGGGTAAGCGAAATGCGGTCCATCCATACAGTGGACTATTATTCAGCCTTGAAAAGGAAATCCTGGCGCAGCCTGTGGCGGGGATGACCTTGAGAACTCTGAGCCAGTCCAAAGGTGAATCCTGTGTGACTCCACCTGCATGAGGCCCCCCGAGCGCCATACTTAGAGAGACAGAAGGTAGACCAGAGGGGCCAGGGCTCGGGGCTGGGGAGGGGCCAGGGCATTATTTAATGGGGACAGAGTCTCAGTTTGGAAAGATGGAGAAAGTCCTGGAGATGATGGTGCAAAGGCTTCACAACAATATGAACATACTTAACACTACTCAGCTGTACATTTAAAAATGGCTAAAATGGTGTATTTTATGTCAGGCATATTTTACCACAACCAAAAAAAAAAAAATACAAAAATACAAAAAACAAAAAAAACACTCCCCACCTAGTGAAGGAAAGAGAGCATGTGGTCCAACCACAGAAAACCCACTCCACAGAATCACACGGGCCGCTCATCAATCAGCTGTAGAAGAAATAAAAGGTCGTGGGGGAAACTCCATGAGATGGAGCTCCAGGTGAGGGCGCCGCACAGGACCTGAGCCCCCGAGGGGCAGCGTCCACGCCGAGGGGAAGGCCTGCGCCACTCCCACGTGCTCAGTCTCAGAAGGCCTCCTCTGCTCGCGGCTCTTGGGAAAATGGATGCGTGTCCTGTCTGCCGCTGCCCCAACTCCTACTGACAATAATGATGTAACAAAATTGGTTCTAGGCTGGACCAGTGAAAGTGACAGCCCTAAGAGGGGTTCAGTCCCCTCGGTGAGGTCCTCAGTGGTCAGGGGTGGCTCCCAGATGCACGGGGGGAGGAAGAGGCAGAGGCCAGGACGGAGGTGTGGGTGCCCACAGGTACGTGTGGCCAGCCTGTCAGTTCGGTGGGGAGGCCGAGCAGCGCAGCGCTTCGAGGGACCGGTAAACTCCAAGTTGGTGCAGTTACGGCCTGGGTTTGTGGACGGCATCTAAGTCTCTTTTCTCATGAAAATGAGTGGCAATGTCTGCTCCCTGTGGGCACAGCTGCCCCAAGGTCATCACACCTGGTCACAAGCTCAGCTGGGTGTCATCTGGGTCCCCAGCTCCTCCCTGCACGGCCCTGGCCATCTGCACACCAGCTCCAATCCCAGCAGGTGGGAAGGGCCCAGGCGGGGGCCAGGACCCTGGAGCCCTGTGTATTCCTGAGGACTCTGGGAGAACTCAAAGAGGGCCGCTCGTGGAGTCCCCAGACAGGAGTGCCCAGAGACCCAAGCAGCGGAAGGTGGACTCTCACAGCAATCCCTGCCAGCCCAGGCCCCAGGCTTGCCCTGCGGTTAACAGGCAGCCCCTCTTCCTCCTGGGCAAGACCACAGGCAGAGGGGGCCTCACTCAGAGCCGCCCCTGCAATTCATTTTCCCTCACCAGAAGCTCGTGGGTGCCCAGGGAGACGGCCTTTGCCAAACACTAATACAATTCGGGCCTGTTTGTTCAAGCAGAGGCCAGTGATGGATGTCTGAATAAGTCAGTGTCCACAGAAGCCATGGAGAGGGTGAATCCGCTGTGCTAGTATTCGGAGCACCTCTATACGCAGGGCTGTGTGCAGGAGACCTATTCGTGAGGGTGATTTTGAGTTTTAAGTAAAAGGAGAATTTGCAACAACGTGCTGACTGCATGGCTTACCAAGCTTTGTCCAGGGTTCCCACCTTGAAATTTCTTTTGTTCACATGCTTGGGGTGACGGGTTCTACATGAACATTGTGCCTGCACACTGGTGGTTCGAAGGTGTTGGACACAGAGTGGAGGAAGACCTGACTGGGAGCTTCTACTCACTGGCTCCAAGCAGAAGGCAGGACAATCACCCCGCACCAACCACAGGCCCTGCTTGGAGGGAGAGAGGCCCCCAGCGCCTCTGCTGGAGCAGGACCCCAGGACGGTGCAAGGCGTGGGAGCTATTGAGGTGGCCGGGGAAGGTCCACACCTCCTCAAGCCACAGATCCCGGCCGCTGGCGCCCCTGCTCTCTGCATTGCTGTGGCCCCAAGAGCCCGGCCTGCAGTGGGAAATAAAAGGTTCTATTCCTGGAGTAACCCTCTTTCTCAGAACTGGGACGCTGAGGGCCAGGCTGCAGCCCGGTCTGGGTACTGGCCTGAAACCCTCCCTGAGTCTCTGGGTCTCGCTTGTTTATGTGGCACTGAAGCCCAGCCGCGGTGACGGTCTGCTCCCGGGCCGGACCACACTTCCAGAGGGCGGGACCCCATGGGCCTTAGGCCGCTGCCCCAATATCGCCCTTTAGGGTCGGCACAGGGAGCCCCTGAGGCCAGGCAGAGCACCCCAGCCATTTGCAATGGCCCCCACCACAGACACAGTGGGCACGCATCCCTGTCACCTGGCCTCACAGGTCACACTCCCGCTCCCAGGAGCTGAAGAGACACATATTTAACAAGCCATATGAAGCCTGGAAAAAGGCCACTCTGCTTTTCTTAAGTGAGATGACCAACAGGCTGATGTGTCCTCATCATGTACTGTCCACCTTTCTCATCAGGCTGGCCAGGAGCTTGCAGAGGAACGAGCTGAGGCAGGGTCACCTCCAGCACCTGGTCAGGGGACCGACACACTCCAGTGAAGCCATCACCTGGCCCACCCCCTACCCAACCCTGCGGATGCTGGGCTGGTTGGCTGCCCACTAGAGGGAGCGGCTGCCCAGAGACGCAGGGTGGGGCCTGCCTTTGGGGCAGGGAGAGGGGCTTCTGTGATGGGGCGTCCTTCCTGGGGTCAGCCACCCCAGGAAGGAACCAGGAACCTGTCGGGAGAGGGGCAGGGAAAAGCCCCCACCTCCTGCAGATGCCACAGCTAGGAGGCAGGCTGAGGCCCAGCTGTCCACCATCCCTCAAATCCAGAGCAAAGTCCTACTGAGATCTCCCACTGGACTGCAGGGGCACCCACAGAGTCAGGGGAAACGGGGACACGAAGGCTCAGAGCAGGGCATCAATGGGGGAGCAGCCCATGCCCATAGGGTGGGAACAAAAGCGGTCCTCAAGACCCCAATCCCCAGCAAGATGCTCTTGCCAGGGTGCCCACCTTGGAGGCTGAGGGATTTTTTTAAGTAAAAAAAAGGATCATTTCTTTCTAAGTCTCTTTCAGAATCCTCCCCACCCCCACCCCCCATGGCTCCTCGGTGATGACATTGCCCAGTCATGCCCGGCCAGCGGCTACAGGGCAGGAGCCCAGCCTCCGGGCAAGGTGAAGCGTGAGGAGAATCTCAACCATGCAAACGCTCGAGGCCATGGGCTGGAAGCTGACCCACATTTAACGGCAGATTACGGAGGGAGGAGGGTACAGGATCTGCAAAGAGGCTGCCGGCATCCACACGACCCTTGGGCTGCTCAGGGCAGGTTTCTCAATGTCACCCAGCCTCATGTCCCCACCAGTAAAATGGGCAGCCGTGGTAACTACCCTGCAGGGTCAGGGTCAGAGGACTACTGCAGACTTGTCCCGGGCTATCACTATACTGCTGTTCTTTATCACCTGCAAGACCCCTTTATCAGTTCGGAAGAACCCAGCGGGGAGATGCATGTTCTCAAGGGAGGCGACACTCGAGGGCTCTCCCAGAGCCAGGCGGGCGGTCTGAACCCTGCCTCCCCCTTCACCAGCCCTGTGACCTTGGGCAACTCACCCTCCCTCTCAACTCCCTGTGTCCTTGTCTGAGACTTGGGGGATTAATCCCCACCCACAGGGATTTGTGGCCTTGGAGATGGAGCCTGCCCAACCTCTCTACCATGTCCATAGCTACTAGATGCTCCATCAACGGCACTCCACTCGCTGATTTTTATCAGACAAATCAATCACTCCCTTGAGCTCCAACCAGGATGGGGTGTGGGGTTCCTGAGGTTGCCAGCACACACCCAGGATATATTTAGCTCTCTGCTGGAGCCCTGCCTGCTACAGACATTCCAGCTGAGGACGTGGAATTTCAGACCAGCTCCTCATTCCTCCTCAGCAACTGTGCAATTTGCTCCAGACGAGAGCTCCTTCTCGCTTGTAACTATGGACTAAATTATCACAAGAGCTCACACACACACACACACTACACACGTTGAATTCCTATGCTTGTAACGTGTTGATGCCGTTCACAGCCCTAGTGCCACAGTGAAAGTGTATTCCCAAAATAGAGAATGCCATCCCTGGAGCAAGAGCTGGCTGGGTGCCCGCGAGCAGACAGCTGCTCTCAAATCAAACCTCCTGGAGCAAAATCCTGTCTCTTGCAAATCCTTAACATGAATCAGCAAGAAAAAATAAAATAGCAAAGCGCCAGGAAAAAAGGAAAAGTTGCCCACAACCCTATTGGCATTTTGATCTATTTCTCCTAGTGTGTTTTCTCTGCATGTTTTGTAGAGATGAAACCATGTATAAAATTTTGTATCTTGTTTCATTTATCATCAATACTGATACCAGTACTTTATAATTCCTTCAAAATTATTTTGACAACTGCATAGTATCCCATCCTTTATGAGCAGTTCTTGAAGTGTGGTCTAGGGAACCCTGAGGATACCCAAGACCCCAATCTGTAGGGTCAAAAGAATTTTTATAATAAGGTTAAGATGTTATTTTCTTTTTCATTTCTGTTTTTATTTATGTTTTCTCCCAAGTATAAAATGGAGCTTTTCAGAAGCTCCATGACGCATGACATCACCACTGAGTGAATACAGACCAGACCTGAGGTCCAGCTGTCCACTATGAAGCCAGACAGTAATGAGATTTGCAGAACTGTAAAGCAGTGCCATTCTGTTCACTAGAAAATACTGTGTTCATATACAAAGAGCTACTATTCAATGAATTAACAAATGTTTTAGAATTTTACCCATTGTAATTTCAATAAATATAATTTATTGAATTATATAATTACAATTACCCATTGTAATTATCAATAAATATAATCCACTTCAACATAAGCTCTTTGGGGTCCTCAATAATTTCGAGTTGAAGGGGTCCTGCACCCTAAAAGTTTGAGAACCACGGCTATGGAGAGATGGTAACTCACTCCCCCAGCGTTCTGCGGCTGGTCCTCTTTGCTGCAGTGTGCAAGCCCTTCAGTGAGAGACTGTAGGCACAAATCCACATGTCTGTTTTAGAGCCTTTCTCCAGAAAAGACTCCCGGAATCAGCATCTCTATCAAAGGGCATGAGTGTATTTAACGCCCGATGCATTTGCCTAATTGTCCCCTAAAGATGGTACAAACTGATGCTCCAGTCAGCAATCTGTGACACTATTTGGCTCACAGAATTTGGGATGTTTACATTTAGTGAAGAGTACCATTTTTTATCCTATTAGAAGTCATCCTCTCAAACCCTCAGCTATTCTAGAGACCCTTATGAGGAGGGAAGTGGTGTCAGTCCCAGACGCGGAATGCTCCGGAAGCCGCCTGGGGTGGGCTGAATGGTTCCTTCCCACCTCCCCCCAGATACTCACATCCAGTCCCCAGGACCAGTGAATGAGGCCTTATGTGGTTTAAAAAAAAAGGGGGTTTGGTCTTTGCAGATGTGATGAAGGTAAGGATCTTGAGATGAGGGTTATCCTGGCTTATGCAGATGGGCCCTACCTGCAGCCATAGGTAGTCCCTATGGGAGGGAGGCCTGGCACACGCAAAGAGCAGTGCGAAGGCGGGGCACAGGGGGTGGTTTGGAGGTGCTGCTCTTGAAGACTGAGCAACGTGGCCACAAGCAAGGGAGTGCTGGTTGCGCCGGAGCCGGGAGAGGCAAGGAGCCCTTCTCCACAGGCTCCGGGGAAGGAGGCCTGCCGACACCTGGACTTCAGCCCAGTGACAGTGGCCTCGGATTGCTGGCGCGCAGAATGGTGAGAGGACACGCTCCTGCTGTTTGAAGCCTCACGATGTGTGGTACTTGTCAGCGGCCACCTCCTTTTAGGGGTGCACAGGCCCACCTAGTCAGAAGTGGGGTGGCCACGTGCTGTGTGCCCTGGCGGGGTGTCCAGAGCCGGGGGCATGGCCCACTGCCCGGGACAGGGGAGGCTGAGTGAGCCGCACTGCCCTGCAGGAGATCTGCTTCAAACGCTGGCCCCTCTCAGCCCCTCCTCCCCCACAGCCGCCCTCACTCGCTCATCCACAGCCTGCAGGAGCAGGAGGCCCAGGCGCACGGCACCCCAAAACCACACAGCAACATAGCCCTGCAGTTCTGGAGCCATCTTCAATCCGCATATCTGGAGGCTTAAAGCAACAGAAATGTGCACTCTTACAGGTCTGGGTCAGAGTGTGAACGGGTCTTCAGGGCGGGCTGCCTCCGGAGGCTCCAAGGGAAAAGCCATGCCTGGCCTTTCCAGCTTCTAGAGACGCCTGTGCCCTTGGCCCGTGGCCCCTCTTCCATGTCCAAGGCCGGCAGGGTGGCAGCGTCCCTCCACTCGCCTCTGCTTCCATCGTCTCACCATCTCACCAGCTTCTCTTCTCTGATCCTCATGCCGCCTTCGTATGAGGACCCCTGTGATCACAAGGCGTCCACTAGGGTAGCCTCCCATTGCAAGATCTCTAACTGAATTCCGTCTGCAGCCCCTCTTGCCATAAGGAGCCCTACCCACAGCTTCCGGGGATAAGCACAGGGACATCTTCACCCCTACCCCCGTCTGAGGTGAGGCAGTTCAGAGAGGGGCAGTGCCTGGCTCTGGGTCACACAGCTGCCAGGAGCAGACCGAGTCCTCGGCTGGAAGCCCCTGTTCCATCTGCTGCCCACCAGCTCTGAGGAGGGAGGGCCGGGAAATCCCTGAAGGAGTGGAGGGAAGGGTCACAGTTCCGGAGGCCCGGTGGGACCTGGGAAGACTGAGGAGGAGGAGGACCCCCAGGATTCGGGGAAGAGGTGGGGCGGGTGCAGGAAAGCAGCGGGGAGATGCAGGCAAGGGGCCTTGCAGACCTCTAGCAAGGCCAGCGTCTAAGGAGAGCTCCTCCTGGCGTGCGGTGGGCCCGGGCCCCAGAGGCCCGCAGGGGCTGCCCACCACCCAGACACCCCCGACCATCCCTCCTCCCCAGCCCACCCTCCTTTCTCTCTCACTTGTGCTTCCTGGGACCTCCTCCCAGGCAGGCCCCCTGTACCCAAGTCCTTGTCCCTCGGGGGCCTAGACAGACAGTTGCCAGGCAAAGGGGCGAGCTCACCCCGAAGCACCTGAAACCCCGCTGCCAAACAAGTAGGGGCCTTGCGACTCTTCCTCTCTGGAACTTCATGCCCAGCTGCAGTGCCAACTGGGACCTTGGAGACATCATTTTCTAGTAAGATCCTGGGGCTGCTGGGGTCCCAGGAGAAGCAGAGGGTTAGAGAGAGGCGGGGCCGTGAGCCCTCCACGCAGAGGGACGGCCATCGGAGGAGGCAGAGCGTGAAGTAAAGTAGGGGCTGCGCGCCATCCAGCATTCGTCTCCCACTGGACAGACATTCATGGAACAGCTGTCACAAGACACCTGGGTGGGCCCCTCAGAGAGCAAGCCTGGGCCTGGCCCTGCCCTGAGGACAGACCCCCAGCAGGGACAGGAGCCCAGTGTGCTGTGCAAGCAGTGACACTGTGGGCTGGATGCATATCACTGGATCATCTCCCCGGTCTCCCCGTCCTATGCATGAAGAAGCCGTAGCTCTAGGTGTACAGCGAGTGCTACGTGCAGGAGGCAGGACCGTAGCACGGAGGGAGGCTGGCCCAGCACCGCGCAGCTACCACCACGCTCTGAGCCAGGTCTGACAACCAGAACACCACACCCCATGAGGATGATACTACAGCCCGCACTGGCAGCTCTCTGGGGACTGGGCTGCTCCTGCAACAGGCCCTGGGCGGGAGGTGTAAACAGGACTGGGGCAGGCCGGCAGGGGAGGGAGCGGAAGCAGGAATAGAGGGAGCTGTTCTGTAAGCCCCTGATGGGGTAAGCGATGTCACATGGACCCTGCAAGGCCAAGTTCAGGTGTGACCCGGCTTCTGAGAGTGACAGCTGGGAGGAAGACCCATCCACTCACTTCCTGGTACCACTGTACCCCAGGCCCTTGACATAGCCCACGAGCAATCCTGAAAATGGGTGCTACTATCTCCACTGTACAGGTGGGGAAGCTGAGGCAAAGGGCAATTAAGCAACCTGATTGCAGGGACACAACTAGCTGGGAATGGAGCCCAGGTGTGCTTATGCCCAAAGCCACCGGCTATATTTTCCAAGGCTTCAAGACTGTTTCCCTGGTTGCTGAGATGCCTCTGCCAAGGCAAAATGAAATCCCCAAGTACATCATTTTGCAACAGAGCCTGCTTAGTATATACTTGGCTCACCAGCAAGCCTGATGTGGGCAGGAGACGCCCAGGACCAGCCCCAGTGCCAGCAGGACTTGCTGTTGGCTGAATCAAGGAAAAGCAAATGTCACAGAATTCAAAGCACACCTTCCACCTGCCCAACTCGTTCCCGCTGACACAGAGGCCGTAGCAGCCCTCCTGGCACTGGCTCCATGCAGACAAACACAGACGCCCCTTCCCCAGCAGGCCGTGGAGAAGCCCCTGCGCATCACAGGGCCTCAGTGCAGAGGGCAAAGGACCGAGAGACTGTCAGAGGAGCTCTGCACAGGAGCGGGGAGCCGTGCTGCCCTGATACGATGGCTCAGCCTCAGACCCAGGTGACCTCTCTGGGGACAGTGTAGGAACCCGTGTTGTTGGAAGGAAGCAGGTCACACCCCCGAAGATGGCAGTGGCCTGTTTTTACAGATGGGTACACCGAGGCAAGAGAGAGGAGATGGCTCACCCGAGGTCCAGGTGGGGTGCTGAGAGTCCAGGGAGCTCAGACACCCTGGATGGGGCTGGCTGGTGCCGATGGGCAGGGCTGGGCACTGCAGGAGGGGCCTGCGGTGGCTGTGCTCACTGATTCCAGAGGGACAGACAGCGCAGGGAGGGCCCCAGGACCAGGCAGAGCGGAGAGTAGTATTCAGGTCAAGGCTACAGGGAACCTCATGGACCTGAAATGGTGGCACTGTCATTGTTCGAGCTGACTGGGGGGGGATCCCCTGGGGCCATGCCATCACCCCAGCAGGACACCCCACAGGAGGCAGAGGAAAGAGCCTGCACTCTGGGAGCAGAGATGGGCCTCCCTGTGCAGCAGGCAGCACACCTGGGAGGTGGGACGGTGCTTCCCGGCCCAGGTGACGGGCTATGCACATACCCCGCTATGAGGCACTGTCACAATGCCCAAATGCGTCAGGCTTCATCCATCCCAAACACTCAGCCACATGTTATGGGGCAGTAAGTTGCCCACCGAAGCCGACTAATGCCTGCAGTGGGGGAGGGGGGGAAGACAGCAGACAGAGCCCACCCAGTCAGCACATAGAGCATCTGGGCACATGGAGGTTCAAACCCAGCTCGGCCATTTACAAACGGTGAGACTCATGCAACGGTCGGGCCCTCAGCACCTGTGTCCCCATCTATAAGGGGGAACACCCCAGCAGCCCTGAGAGGTGCTGTGTGGATCTCAGGAGCGTCTGGATGGGCACAGTGCCCGGGGGAGCACACATCACCATGGCTGCCGTGACACTGAAGGAGGGTGCTGCCCGACACCCTAGCGACCTCGGCAATGGAAACATCCCTGAGTAAACAGAGCCGCCCCACTCAGGTTGCCTGCACACCTGGAGCCCCAAGGCCCACTATGCCGCAGCCGCCGCTGGCACCCTGCTGCTAGGCCCTCCATGCTGGCAGGCCCATGTGACCATCACTAGAAAACAGGAACCGCCATCTGAACACCGCCCAAGTTTTCCTATCAGAACTGTTGAACTGCTTTTCCAAGCCCCTCCCACGTGCCAGGCGTGTGCTCCTTCAGTCCCTAGCAAGACCCTGGGGGAGGCGGAAACAGAGCACAGAGGTCTGAGGAGAGGTGACACTAGCGGGTGGCAGAGCTGGGATTTGAGCCTGAGACCCAAGTTCTGAGGCAGTCTTACCACGTCCTGCCAAGGCCAGGACAGAGGTGGGGTGCAGGGAAACTGTGTCTGTGGGGAGCATGCCATCCAGGCTGTGGGGTCAGGCTGCTGTCGGCCACTGCGGCTGGCCTGGCTGAGGACCAGGGGCAGGACAGACCCCTCCCCAGCCCGGATCCCTTCCTGCCCTCTCCTTTCATTGCCAGGACATGCCCATTTCCTGGCTCCAGCTCCCAGCTCTCCCAGGCCCCAGAGGAGGCTGTGAATGCTCAGGGTGTCAGCCGAGCAACTTCTCCCTGTGAGGGTCACATTCCCTTTCTGGGACAGTAAGGCCGGACTTTCCAAGAGATCACCCAAGGCAGGACTTGATTCTAGAATATATGCCATGTGTCCCCAGACTGGCTCATTAGTACAGACCATGAAGAATCAGAGGGTCTCAGGGGGCAGTCAGGAGGTAACCTTGAACGTGAGGGACAAAGAGCTCTGGGCTCATGGATGCATGCCCTGAGCCAGAGAGGACCAACGGGCCACGGCCGTCCTCCTCAGATGCCATTTCAGATGAATTTCTGGGTCAGGACAACCTGTCTTCTGCTGCCCCTAATTCAGATGGAGTCATGCAGGGAAACCTGGCCCCAGTGCCTCTGCCTGTGTGAACCTCCAAAGTGCTGCCTGCTGGGGGGCCTTTGCTCCAAGCCAAAGGGCAGTGGCCTGTGGGGAATGGAATCATCTGGACCTCTCACTGAGTCACAGACGACCTCGTCAGAGCGTGCCCTCCTTAGACCGGGGAGGTCTTTCTCCTCTTCACTGGAGTTTACATGGTGTAAGAAAAGCATGTACAGTGAGAAAACCTGGAAAAGCCACAAAAAGTATAAAGATGCAGATGGGAACCTGGCTTCTCCTTTCTACAGGAGAGGAGGGCCACTGCTGATGTTGCCACATATTTTCTTATAGGTCTTTCTCCTTCCTTTTTTTGGCAGAGTTGAGGTCACATATAATACAGGATTTTTGCCTTCAGCTATTTCTAAATTAAACTTGTTTTCTTAAGTATTTTCTCCTAACAGCAAAATTTCATGTGCTCTTAACTAGAGTGCAGCCCCCCCACCGGGTGGAAGGGGTTTCAGGGGGATCTGGGGCTTCGCTTGTTCTTGTGCATTGCTGAATCCAGGGCCCAGAGCAGCGCACAGCGCATGGGAGGCATTTGTGAACATTTGTTGACCGAATATATGACGACATATGTGAATATTTGTTGACTGAATGTATGACGGCAGGGCCGACTAATGTCGCACCACGCTGCTCTGAATTTAGGGGCCTCTAACTTGCTGCTGTTCGTCATAACGCTCAGGTGAGCATCTCTGTGGCTACGTCAGGGTCCGATGAAGTATGCACCTCACTGTTCCAAACTCTGCCAAGCAGAACTGGGGGCCGGAGCTCAGGTCTTGGTGCTGCCACACACTCTGACCCTGGACAGTTGTTTTTCCTTCTTTGGGCCTTGGTTTCCCCTCTGTGCGATGGGTGAGTTTGCACGGAGCATCCTCAGGTCCCTCATAGCTCCGTGAACCTAACCCGCAGCCACGGGAACAGAGGACAGTGGAGCCAGGCCCCAGGCCCCCCACCCGGCGGTGCTTCCCTGTGAAGGAATGAACTGTGTCCCCCCAATTCATATCCTGAAGTCTTAGCCCCCAGCACTCAGAATGTGGCTGTCTTTGGAGATGGAGTACTTACAGAAGGAGTCAAAATAAAATGAGGCCACTAGGGCAGGCCCAGATCCCATCTGACTGCTGTCCTTATGAGAAGGGGAAACCGGACACATGCACACAGAGGGACAACCACGTGAGGACACGGGGGGACCACCTGCAAGGTAAGGAGGCCTCAGGAGCGGCCGGCCTGCCCGCGCTTTGACGGCGGACTTCCAGCCTGCAGAGGCGCAGGAAGGTAAATGTCTGTTGTTTGAGCCACCCTGTCCCTGGCAGACTAATACAACCCCTGGCCTCAGGGCTGGAGGATTCCAACAGCCACCCAGGGAGGACATCTAGGCTCAGAGAGGGTATGTCCTGCTCAAGGACCCAGTGCCTGTCAGTGGCAGAGCTGGCACTGGAGCCCCTGACAGCTGACGCACATTCCTCCACCCCACTGCTGTGACCACATAGGCTGTGATGTTATGAAGCCACCACCATGCTGACATCATCCACTGGGCCCCACTGTACATAGGCTGGCACTGTGCACGGAGCTAAGGCACGCCCTCCATGCAGTGGGTAAACTGAGGCATGCGAACCCTACTGCTGGTGTGCTGGATTCGGATCCAACCCTGTGTGACACAGAAAGCCACTTCCTACAATTTCCCTGGCCACCCAAAGTCAGTAAGTGACGAAACAAGCCATCAGCTGCTCCTGTGCCATCTCAAAGCCGCCCATCTGTGCTGCCATACTGGAAGAGATGGTGCCTGCAGCCCATGGCACCAAAGCGAGGTGGGCCCCTCACCTGGGGGCATCATCCAGGCTGCCTTGGGCTTTGGCCATCAGGCCCATGTGAGCAGCTAGAGATGGGACCCAGTGATGCCCGGCCACGCCTGTGGCGCTGAGCTTCAGCCTGGTGCCAGCCTTCTGTGTGGAGGGCTGTCAGGTGACCTTGCCCTTGCTGACAATGGAAGCCCGACCTGCCACATGCGCACAGTGACCCGACATTATGGCCAAGGGCAGGCACAAGGGACCACTGCTCCCCCCACAACAGGTGTGGGTGAAATAATGGGTTGGGCACAGGTCTGGGGCATGAGCCGCAGGTAGACAAGAGACCATGTCCACTGCCAGTTCCAAAGCGCTGGAGTACCTCAGGAAGACCGAGGTAAGCCTGACCGCCTAGCATGACCATCACAGGCTACTGAGGACTCACTATGCATGTGACTTCTCACTTGACTCCCATCCTCTCCAGACAATACTGCTTCTACACGTCAGGAGGCAAGCCCAGGAAGGTGCCATGATTTACCCCAAACCACCACTGTCCACTACCAGGCAGACACTACGGGTCAAACCTCAGTCCCCTTGCTCTTTTGAACCATGATCCCCCACTCTCCCTGGGGCCCACATACCTCTTTTCTCAAGACAACCAGATACAGGGAGGGGAGAAAATGCCAGCCCTCTGGCCAGGACCCTCCCTGGTTATAGGAGACACCAGGGGTATCAATTACGGTCACAGAAAGCCTAAAATTACCCTGTACACACCCTGCCATCACCCCCACCTGCCCTCAGAGAAATGTCTCTGGAGGTTCTGCCAAGCGTCAGGGTGCCCTGCTCTCCAGCCACCCCCAGATAACAGGTTGGCCATTTCAAAAATCTTCCAGAGAATCCTGCCTCCCACCGCCTGCCATTTGCTCTCAGCCACCCTCTCAACGCCCACTGCCAGTGTGGTTCCTCCTTCCCTGGCTGGGCAGTGGAGGGGACTGACTCCCCGGAAGCTTAGCTTTCCCTCAAGCCCAGGGCACACAGTAAGCACCCACTCCCCTCCCGGGCTGAGCACCCCGGGGAAGCAGCTGTCCCCACTGATCTCTGCACCGTGGCCACAGGCCACACTGCGGTCTGTGGCCAGACAGGCTCAGGGGAAAGAGCACAGAAGTCAGGGTCGAATCCCCGCCCAGCTGCGTGAGTCTAGCAAGTGATCCGAGCCTGGTGAGCCTCGGTTGCACCCTGAAAAATGGGGGGAGGCCGCTCGCTGCCAGGGAATGTATTGGACGGGCCCTGCGCCCTGTGCCGGCCGCCAGAACACTCTCGAAACGGGGCTTCTCAGGTTATGCTCCAAATTCTCGTCCCCTGGGTCTCAGTTTCCCCGGGCGCACTAGGCGCGGCTGGCTTGTGGCGCTGTGGGATTTTCCAGCGCCACCCAGAGGCGGTCAGATCCGGTGGGTGCGGCAGGAGAGGCCCCGGTGGGGATGCGCAGGGCTGAGGGGCCGCGGAGGACGAGCGGGGACACGGGTGGGTAGCACACACTTGCGGGCTCCGCGCCCCCAAATCTGCCGCGGGCGAGCCCTGGACGCCTGGGGTTGCCTGACGCGCCCGACTCAGGCGCTGCGGGAGCCGCGGGAGGGCAACGCCCCCTGCAGCAGAGCCCCCGGTGTCATCACACCGCCTGCCGCGGCCGCGCGCCCCTCGCCCGGACTCCTCGCCTAGGGCAGCCAGAGACCCCAGACCCCACTCGGACGCAATGGAGTGGCGCCTTCCAGACGGCCCAGCGCATCCTCCCCCAGCCCGTGCTGCAGAGCTGCACGCGCCCCAGCGCTGGGCCGGGAGGCCGCGCGCCGGGCCCTCGGGACGCCAAGACCCTGGAGCAGAAGTTGGGCGGAGCCGCCGGGCGATTTTCCCCTATGCTGCAGGTGCAGCCCCAGAGAGCCCCCAGCCCTTGTGCGCCGCCAACTCGCCCCGTCCCCACACTCACCTGCACTCATCGCAGCGGCAGCGCGACGGCGGCATCCGACGCCACGGCAGCCCACCGACGCCGACTGCAGGTGCCGCGCCCGCCGCCAGCGGGTCCGCGGCCCCCACGCTCCGCCGGCGCCCGCCCGCAGCGCCGCAGCCCAGCGGCTCACGGCCAAACCCCGCCCCGCCGCCCCGCCCCAGAGGCCCGCCCCGCCCCCTTCGCGCAGCGGACGGGGCGCACCCTGGGTAGTGTAGGCACCGCGCCCCCGCCGCTCGGCCTTCGCGCCCAGCCGCCTCACGGAAGGACTACAAGTCCCAGCAGGCCGCGCGGCCTACGCACGCTCACGCGGGGGACACCGCTGCGGCCTTTCGCCGCTGCTCCAGGGTCTCGGCTGAGCTGTCATCGCTGCCTGGCTGCCGGTGACCAAGGGAAAAGCGAACTTGTTGCAGCTCCCGTTGAGTCGTACGGCTGCAGGGGGACTTGAAGATATTCTGGGCCAACCCCTGCCTTTCCCAGTTTGCAGAGAGGGAAACATGAGGCGAGGCGCTACAGGATCGCCCGCCTCCCCTGCCGGGACTCCAGGTGCACCCGCGCTTTACGGACCCTCACGCGAGCAGGGGCACGGCCCACCCCGTCGCAGTCCCGGCCCTATCCCCCCAGTGACAGACTGCCCTCGGCGACCGTCCCAAGCGCAGGGCTTGGGTCTGGGTGCAGGAGAGGGAGGGCTAGGGGTGGATGTCAAGAAATTAACGGGAGCAGGCGGACCCCACGTTGCCTGGTACTGACAAAATGGGGCTGCAGGGAGTGCAGAGGGCCTGAACGGAGCAACATTCAGGAGGCAGAATCTCTGGGACGTGACGCTGATGGTCAAGGACGTCTGACTTGGGCCAATGCTATTTGGAGATGCTGTCAGCAAGGGAAAGACGCTGGCCACAGAAAACTTAGGCTCTGATTGGAATGCTGAGGCAGGAGCAGATCTGCCCTGGCCCTCAGCAGCGCCCATCTACCCCAAGGAGCGGCCAGGAGCAGAGGCCAGAGGCCAGCAGAACCAGCCATGGACAAGGCCGGTTGCTCCCAGCGCTGCACACCCTAGAAACCCAGGAGGCCTGGCTGGGTGGCTGGGCCTGCAGCTGCAGGGCCCCAGAGCCTGCCCACCGAGGCCTTTTGCCGAGAACACATGTGATGCAAGACAAGGAGCGCAGCAAGGGGTCGCATGCCTTGTTTCCGACCTGGCTTCCCCTCTCAGCTGGGCCCCCTTAAGCAAGTCCGGTCCCTCCTGCAGGCATCAGGGCCCTGTCTGTGAAGTGACCGAGTGAAGGATCCAGGTGAAGGCAAAATCAGTGTTTAGCACTGGACAGTAGCAGGTCCCACCTTTTAGGATGGTTCAGAGGGTCACATGAGCTAATGCGTGCCCTGGCTCTGGCATGAGCTGGGACCAGCAGGTGTCTGCCATCATCATGCTATCATTCTCAGTGCCTCGCACTGACTGGGCCTGGTGCAGAGTGGTACTCCACAAAGTACATAAGGGGGAGGAGGATGGGGGAAGGGAGAGGGTGGGCACACTCCTGCCACCACTTGCCCTCTCCAGGAAGCTCTCCATCAAGCCCTGTTTCCTCCTAGCAGAAGCATCAGCCGCTCTGTGTCTCCAAAGGCTTGTAGGAGCCTCTCAGGGCATGCGATTTCCTCCATATAGCCTGGTGAGGATGGCAGGGAGACCACCACCACACCGGTTGGCCAAGGGAGAAACCAAGGTCTG
The DNA here is from genome assembly GCF_040802235.1 of Manis javanica. Lineage (NCBI taxonomy): Eukaryota > Metazoa > Chordata > Mammalia > Pholidota > Manidae > Manis > Manis javanica. The sequence continues at coordinate 172,852,225 of NC_133160.1, read as the reverse complement.
GATGGGCACTTGCCCCTGAGTCCCTGTGAGTCAGAGGGTGGACTTGGGTAGCCCCAGAGTTCAGCCTGCCGGCTGACTGCCCCAGCTCCATTTAGCCCCATCTCTTCTAAGCGTCCTCACCACTTACTATGGGATGTGGACCATTTGGTGATGGAGGCTGCAGAATATGCAGAGGCCACTCTCAGAACCAACTGGACCCAGGGTTAAGCTGTCCTAGCCAAACTGCTCTCCTGTAGACAGATTATATAATTTTGCAGTTCCACTCCTGGTGACCCAAAGGTGATTATAAAACAGAAAAGTAATAAACACAGTATGTGCTTTCATAAATGTTAGAAATGCAAAAGCATCTGCTCAGTTAAAAAAGCACAATTCTTCATGCTGTGTCCCTGGGGAATACTTTCCTACCCAGCCTGTGCCCGCCGAGGCTCCCTAACAAAGGAGTCCAGTGACCTGGGGTAATAAGGACTCATCTTTCCTTTCATGATCAGCCCCCACGAAAGCACAGGCACCTGCCACTGCTTCACAGGCCTGCAGATAGCTTCATACTAGGATCATTCGTCCTGAAAATGGCTCTTGCCCCTTGGGGAGCATGAAGGTTCTAGGGAGGGCAGAAAGCGGGCCCGGTGCTGACCACACTGGGTCAGGTGGAGATTTTCGTAGGGTTTCTGGAGGCAGGCCCAACGGTCTGGGAGGGACAGGGGCCAGCAGCCTGTGGGTGAGGGGGCTGCTTACATGGGCAGGAGAACCTGGATGGAGGGGTTCTGGCTAACCCCTGGGGGGCAACCTGTGCTCAGTTGGAGGCTGAGAGTATGAAGTTGTGCCTAAGAAGAATGCCCAAGGTCAAGCCTGGTGACGGAGCGGTCACAGCTTGGGGCTGCTCTGTGCCAGAGGACCCTCCCTCACCGCCACCATCCTCCTCCTCCCCATTTCACAGATGGGGAAGGGAGGTTTTATTTTACCCGAATGCCAATCTTTCTGGAGGAGAAGAGCTAGGATACACACCCAGGTCCTTCTGAAGAGAGAGCCCGTGGGCCTCAGCACAGCGCCCCTCCTAGATCTGCCACCACCTCCAGGAGGCACTGGGGAAGGCCACGGGATGAGGCTGCGGTCCTGGCCCAGAGGACCTACCCACTGAATCCAAATCATGCCAGGCCTCTGGCCCCTTGGCTTTTTGGAATGGCCGTCCCCTCACCCGGATATCTCAGGCTCTCCCTCTGGATGTCACTGGAGAGTCCCTCCATGGACAGGCCCCCTGACTAAGCCAGGGGCCACCTCCGCTCCCTGAGGCTAATCACTGTCTTGCCATTTGTCGCCTGCCCGACTCCCTCACCAGACATCAGGCCTCCCAGGCAAGGCCGGGTCAGGCCCATCTCGGGGTCTCCAGCACAGCGGAGAGTAGCCACTGAACTGCAGGATCAGCATGCACCCCGCTGTGGCTCCTTTTGATGCCTCTCAGACAGCCCTGAGCCCCTGCCCAACATGCCTGCCCTGGCCCTGGGACAGCAAAGGCTTCCCACAAATGGCTCCTACAGAGAGCAGCAAGGTGTGACTGGGCTCACCTGGGGCCCGGCCGAGAGACGTGTCCACCTGAAAACCCAGCTGTGGCAAAGCCCTGCCGGCCGAAGGCTCGGGGTGGCCAGCTGAGGCAGACAGCATCCCCAGGCCTGGGGTGACCCTGGGCACCTCCAAGCCTTCTCTCTCCAAAGCTGCAGGAGTCTTTGTCCATCATCTCCAAATACAGCCTGGGAATCGATTTGCTTCTCAGCCAAGTAGAGAAACAAATGAAATATGATTTCATCAGGGGATCTTGCCAACCACTCAATAATGTAAAACTATGCCATGTGAAGCCAGGAGTAAGAATAACAGGAGACTCACAGCTTGGAGCCTTGCTCACTCAAAAGCAGGTCCACACACCTGGATTATTCGGGCCCAGCCTCGCCATCACACACCTACAGTCCACTGAGCTCTCTGGGCAGGATAGAAAGGGGGGAACACACTGGTGTGGGTACATGCACATTGATTATCAGCTGAGTCTCTTCCATATTTTCCACTGTGCAGTTAATTCTAAGTGGTTTTAGACTCGGCAACATTTTGCCATCACTGAAAAATCATGAGAGATGGTTCATTACAAGTGATGGAATGAAGGAGAAAATTGGGGCCTGATTTTGGAAATGACTCAGACTGTACAATTCTTGGATTTTTGGCTAGTGATCAAAAAGCTTTTCCTCTAATTAAATTCTGTGTGGCAGAAAAAGACAAGCAGAGTCAGGAGCATGTGAGAGAAATAGAGAACGGAAGAGAAGAGCTAGCTCAGAGGTGAGGTCATGCATTTATCGAGCACCTACTGCATACCAGGCCCCGTGCTGGAAACAAGAGATGAAGAATGGCTGGTCCAGACCCCAGGAGGAACTCGAAGGTGCAGGTGTATGACTCCTAGGGCTGCGTAACAAAGCACCACACACGGGGGGCTTAAACCACAGATCTTTATTCTCTCAGTGTTCTGGAGGCCAGACGTCTGAAGTTAGGGTGCCATGCTTCCCCAGAAATTCTAGGACAGGATTGTTCCTGGCATTTCTCCTGGCTTCTGGGGGCTCCCAGAAGTCCTTGGCTTCCAGGGTGTCTTGCCAATGAGTTTCAGACCTGTACAAGTTCACTGTGGATTCAGTGAGACCGAGGAATGACAATGGAATGTTCTTGGGGTAAAGGGTTTATACCCAACTTTATTCCCACAGTGGTAGGTCAGTCACTAGAATCCATCCACTCAGAGCAAGTCTGCTGCAGCAAGCCGGCCTCTGCCTCTGGGCTTCTCTGTCCCTGCAGCAGTCTCAGTCCCTGTCCTCGGCGCTGCCACCACCCCAGCCTCTGCTCTCCTGCAGCCCTGCAGCCATACCACTGCATCGCCCAGAGTGCTGGGTGGAGCTTTTCATACAGAATCAATAAGAACGTATTGCCCACACGTGTGCAGTGAGCCAGCCGACCAGGGCCAGGTGGGAATCCTGGCCACAGGAGCCCTCACTTTACCCACACTCCACCCCTCCAGGATTCTCGCCTCTCGGTCTGGGCGCCCTAAATCTTCTGCAATGGTCCCTGCGCGAGGAAGCTGGAGCATCGTAACCAAATTCCATAATAACATAGTACAATATACAAATAACAAAAATTACGGCAAATTATAATGACCCTCAAGCCTGAGGAGATCCACTGCCACCAAGTGGTCATCCCGGCTGTACGCAAACCAGTTCCACTCGAGTGAGTTACCAGAGGACCACGGGTGGGCCTTACGACACCCGCCTTCTCCAGACTCTCAGCAGGAGGTCCTGCAGACACACGGCCCGTCCTCCTGCGTCATCTCTGGCTGCTGCCCCGTCCCCAGTTCAGTTGCTGCCGCAGCTCCAGGAAGAGTCTGTCTGACTTCCCGTCCAGTTTCCGTCTGTCTGCTCCTGCCTTTATCCCGTAAGCCCACGTCTGGGTCCTCGTGACCTTCACGGGGCCCCTTACATTCTCCCTCCGAGTAGCAGGCCGCGTCTCCCTCTGTGCCTTCAGTGCTTGAGCCCAAGGACAGGAGTGGGGCACGGGGCGCTCCCCGACCTGGGGAGGGGGCTGCGCCTCTCCTGGAGGAGCCCGCGGCTGCCGAGGCTTTGTTTTCTTTCAGGCTTTCCCCCAGCTTTCCACCTGGTGGGGTCTCCACCGAGGGGGGCCGATGCCTCCGGCCCGGCAGCAGGGCCTCCACCCCCACCTGTCCCCCACTGCACCCTTCACCTGCCCCACGGCACCTGGCGGCCTGCGCTCTCGGGCTGCTCCTGCTCAGGCCACTGCTCCTTCTCGTGTGCTTCCTCTCGGGCCACCACGATGTCCTTCGCCACGTCCACACGCCTCACAGTGACCCCATCTCAGTCACCAACCAATGTTTTACCTCCTCAGCGGCACCTCGCAGCTCACGTTCTCAGCGGCCTCCTCTCGTGCTTCCTGCAGGAGGGCGTCCCTCTCCCTACGGCCTTTCCCAGCGCTGTGCGGAGGAAACTGGCCATGGTTCCCGCCACCTCACGGGCGCTCTGCTTCCTTAGGGACCTAGTATTGCGTACCAAGGGCCACTCCTGCTGCCTCAGGCGTCACCTCCACCCCTTCCCAGCCTTGGGGTGGGGCCCAGTCCTCCAGGAGGCAAGCCACGTTGGACCACACGTCCACTGGGGGACACTTGGGTGTACCCCCATCCACGGGGGCAGCCGTGGACACACTCTCCTACGAGGCAGTCATTCTGTTCCTAGGTCAACGGTGAATCCTGCCAAGGTCGCCAACTGTCTTGCCAATGGGTTTCAGCCTTGGGCAAGTTCACTATGGATTCAGTGAGACCAAGCATTGACAATGGAACCTTCTTGGGGTGAAAGGGTTTATACCCAACTTTTTTCCCACGGTGGCAGGTCAGTCACTAGAATCCTGTCCACTCAGAGCCAGTCTGCAGGCAGCAAGCCGGCCTCTGCCTCTGGGCCTCTCCGCCCCCGCAGCCGTCTCAGTTTCTGTCCTCGGCGTTGCCACCACTCCAGCCTCTGCTGTCCTGCAGCCGTGCCCCCCTGTTGCCCAGAGCACTGGGCAGAGCTCTTTATAGAGAGTCAATAGCAACGTATTGCCCACGTGCGTGTAGTGAGCCAGCCAACCAGGGCCAGGTGAGAATCCTGGGCACAGGAACCTTCCCTTTATCCACATGCCCTAGCAGGGCCTGGGAGGAGAGTTTCAGGTCTAAGGGCTCCCAAGTGAGAGAAGGAAACTGACGCCCAGGAGAACCAGGTCCCCAGAAGCCTGATCCACTGGATACCCCCAGCCTCTTAACCCTGATTTCCCGTGTCCCCACCTGCTGATAACAATGTGGGAGAACTTCCCAGCAGGGGGCTCAGAAGGCAGCCATCCCTAACACAGACTGGTCGTCTCCTGGGTGGAGGGCAGAGGCTGGGCTGACGCCGGACACAGGTGTCTGATGACCAGCCCCTGGCGGTCTGCCAGAATAGTTTTCAGGCTATGACCAGGTCATCAGGAGCGGACAGCAGGACTGCTCAATGGCAATGCAAACACCGCTGCCAGGAGAGCGCTAGGAAGTACATGTCTGGTGCCTCCACATTAAACAAAGAACAAACGCGAAGCCCCCAGACTGACCCGGCCCATTCACCCCTGCATTCTCAGTCACCTTTCTCCAAAGAAGGGTCTATGCTGTCTACACGGCCTCACCTCCCATTCACTCAAAAACCACTCAGCTGTGCCTGTCACCTCACATTTCCGTGCGATTGTTCTCGGTCATACACTGGGGACCTCTGCGTGGTTCCATCCAGTGGGCAAATCTCTGTCTTTAGCTGACTTGCTGTCTCTGTGGGTTCCGCACGAGCCACCTTTCCTGAGCAGTCCTGGTCGTCTGCTGCTCGGACCCATGGTCCCCATCACAGGCTGCTCCCTTCCTGTCCCCCTCCATACTCTGCCCTCCCCCCAGGTGAACACCTGCAGCCCTCACAGGGAGGGGTCCCCCTGGATGCTGCGGTAGTCGTCAGCTTCACATGCCAGCTCGGCAAGGCTGCAGTTTCCAGGTAACCGACCAGATGCTCCCCTGATTGTGCCGTGAGGTTATTTGGTAGCTGTGGTTAACATCTATTATCGGTGGGCTCCGGGTAAAGCAGATCACCTCCACAACGGGTGCCGCCTTACCCCGTCCGCTAAAGACCTTAGAGTGAAGCTGAGTTTCTCAGGGAAGAAATTCTGCCTCAAGACAGCGGCCGCTGCTCCTGGCTGAGTTTCCCGCCTGCCATCCTGCCCTAGAGATTCTGTGCTTGCCAGCCCACAGTCCCCTGAGCTAATCCCTTGAAATAAACCCCTACCTGCCTACCTATCCACCCACCCACCTACTTACCTACCTATCTGTCCATCTAGCCTTCTGTTCATTCTGCCACCCATCCATCCTGCCATTGGGCGATCCATCCACCCATCCATCCACCCATCCACCCATCCACCCATCCATCCACCCACCCATCCATCCGTCCATCCATCCACCATCCATCCATCCGTCCGTCCATCCATCCACCCATCCATCCACCCACCCATCCATCCACCCACCCATCCACCCATCCACCCATCCACCCACCCATCCACCCACCCATCCACCCACCCATCCATCTACCCATCCATCCATCCACCCATCCATCCACCCACCTATCCATCCGTCCATCCATCCACCATCCATCCATCCGTCCGTCCATCCATCCACCATCCATCCATCAATCCATCCATCCACCCACCCATCCATCCACCCATCTACCCACCCATCCATCTACCCATCCATCCATCCATCCGTCCATCCACCATCCATGCGTCCATCCATCCACCATCCATCCGTCCATCCGTCCATCCATCCACCATCCATCCATCCATCCATCCATCCACCCATCCATCCATCCACCCACCCACCCATCCATCCACCCATCCACCCACTCATCCATCCACCCATCTACCCACCCATCCATCTACCCATCCATCCATCCGTCCATCCATCCATCCATCCACCCATCCATCCATCCGTCCATCCATCCACCATCCATCCATCCATCCGTCCATCCATCCACCATCCATCCATCCATCCATCCATCCGTCCATCCATCCGTCCATCCATCCACTCATCCATCCACCATCCACCCATCCATCCACCCACCCACCCATCCACCCACCCACCCATCCATCCATCCATCCATCCATCCATCCATCCATCCATCCATCCGTCCATCCATCCATCCATCCACTCCTTCATGCATCCGTCCTCTATTCATCCCTGTACATCATGTTTCTCAGGAGAACCAGGCTGACAGCACCTGTAAATCTGGGGCTGCTCTGGACTCCCAGGCACCTAACTGCAGGCTCCTAGCTGAGCTTGGTGTTCAGCAACTCCCACCTGTTCCCAGCATCAGAAATAGCAGCTCCAGCCACCCTGTTGCTCCCTGACACTCTCATATCTTTCTGGGGGCTTCCCTCCTTGCCCTGGCACCCCTCCCTGCCTCCAAGTCCTCCCACTTACACCCAGCCTTCTGCAGGACCCTGGTCCAGGCCTTCTCTCACCTGGGCAGTCACGGCTACCTCCTCCTGGTCTTTCTGTTCCTACTCCCGCCCCTCAGTCCCTTTCCCTGCATCTGAGGCATCCACTCAACCTGAGCAGATCGGCCCTGGTGGCGCCCATGCTTGCACCCTCCATGGTGGCCTTCTGATGCTTTCATTGTAACACCCTCAGGACACCCTCCATGCCTGGCCCTGCCGCTTCCTGGCCAGCCCGTCTCTCCCCCAGTCTTCCTTGACCCCAGCTCCCCTGGACTCCTTCAGACCCTAGGACTTGGCCAGCTCACTCCTGCCTCAGCCCTCCCTCATCTGACCCTTAGCTGGATCCTCTGACCCCGCTGGTCCCCATTCCTTTGGATCTCAGCTTATTGCTTTACTCAGAGAGGCTCTCAGGGTCCGCACCCCATCTGAATTAGATACCCCTGCCCTAATCTCTCTCCCACCCTTTACCCTCCCTTAATCCCACCTATCACATATAATTGTGTGCATACACATGTGTGTTGTGTGTGCATTTATGCACATGTGTGCATGAGTGTGTGTGTGCATGTGTTTGTGTGCGGAACCCCTGTCCTTCCACCAGCTGCAAGCTCTGTGAGGGCAGGGGTGTGTGTATCTTGTTTATCATATTCATAGTCCCAAATGCAATGTTGGCACATAGTAGGTGATCAATAAATACTTTCTGAGTGAATGAGGAGCCAAAGCTCATAAAAGCAGAGAGGGTGCAGGTGCAGGAGCTACGACAGCTCAGGTGTCACCAAGGCAGGCTGGTGACAGGGAAATGACAGGGCTTTTGTCTATCATCATGGAAGGCAGAGAGGGAGAGGGCCCTGCTCTCTTCTTGAAGGGTGGTGTGCCTAATTCCCTCTGGGGTGGTCCCTTTGCCTCGGGCCCAGCACACAGTAGGCGCGCAGGGCTGGTCTGGGTCCTAGAGAGTCAGGGAAGCCCGTCCTGCCCATCCACAGCCTGAGGGGTGGTGGGGAGCCGGCCTGCCTGTGCCAGTCCCATCCTTTCTAAGAAGCTGCTCCCAGGGGCTTGTTAACCTGGATTTCCCCCCAGCTCTTACCCAGCCATGCCAGAGCTGCCAGCAGCTGCCCAGTGGCAAGGGGGCCATGCTTGGCCCCTCAGAGGCTGAGGGCAGAGGCACCAGGCAGTCTGGCAAGGCAGACCCGGGGGGCTGGGCCAGAGCGAGGGAAAGCGGCCAGCCCAGCCCCGGGGGTCCTCTCTCCCCTGGGTCCCTAGGAGAGGAGGCGCTCGGGACTGCTGCAGACCCAGGCCACAGCCAGCTGGGCCCCTGCCTAGCTGTGCGACCCACACAGTGTCTGGATTCCTAGAGTCTGGGTGTCCTCGTCCATAAAATGGGGGTGACAAGGTGGTTGAGGGGTGAATAAGGTAGAAAAGGGAAATGAGAGAGCTGAGAAGCACAGGAGGGCCTGTCCTTGGGAGCAGGACCTGGAGGTTTGTGCTGATTGATTGATTCAAGACAGGCTGGGACTCAGACAAAAAGGAGGGCCAGGGAACCCGGGGAGGCCTGGGCGGGCTCCTAGGGCAGCAGAGATGGGAGGGGAGAGGCGTCTGGGCTGTGCGTGGCCCACCTCACTGCTGGGGACGCCCAGGCTCAGAGGGGGGAGCCGCCTGCCTCCGTCGTGCAGCTGCCGGCAGCAGGGCCGCGACCACCACCAGGACCTAGAGATTTCTAATCCCTGCTGCTCTTCAGTGAATTGTAGGGACCAGTGGGGCCTGGCAGAGCATTTTATGAGATCATGCTCATCTTTGTCCTTCCAGAAAAGCAGGTCCCACTTGTCATTTGCTCTCCAAGGTGCAAACAGACCCGAGGCCTTTCTGCATCTCCTTCTTCAGAGGAGGAGCCAGGCTCTCCAGGGGCCTGGGGGGCAGGGAGAGCCCCAGGGCAGCACGTAGTTCCTGAGCGCTGTCCCTGCTTTGCCCCGTGGTCCCGCTTTAGATCCTGTCCACAGCCCCTGAGGTCGCTGCCTCCGAGGCATGGACAGCGGCCCTCCCTGAAGTCAGCCCGAAGCCATCAAGCGACAGAGTGAACAGATGCACAGCTCCATGTCCTTGGGCCACACCCTGGTCTGAAGCACCTTGTGCCTCCCCGTGTGTCATCACAGAAAGCCCTCCAGGGCGAGGGGCAGTGGACCCACACTCTCAGGGGCTTAGAGGAACAAACATTTGTTATCACTCGGCTGGCGGCTCAGGGGCTCCCCTGAGGCTGCCCTCAGGGAGTTGACCGGGTCTGTGGTCTCATCAGAAGGTTCACTGCAGAGGACCACTTCTCAGCTTGCCCACCTGTGAGCCCCACTGTGAGATGGTGACACTGAGGTTAGCAAGATTATATGTCTGACCCAAGAAAATACCACCTGAAGTGTCTGCTAAGGGGCAGCGTCACCTGTCCGGGTGGGAACAGAGCTTGCAGTTTCCACGGAAAGGGCACCTGCTCTGCTTTGATGACAGCTGCCACCGCTGCAGGCCTGCGATGCTCGGCGGGCACAGCTGTGCTGAGTCCCAGCATGCGGCCTCTGCATGCATTTCTGCCCTGACGCCCAGATGTTACTTAAGCTGGGACGGGCATCGCCCAGGACTGCCTTCTGGGTGTCTGGTGCGGGCAGGACTCAAGCCGGGTCTGCCGGCCCAAAGTCCTCATCCTTTCTCCTCCGCTATTGGTCTCTCCTTTGAGCAGCACACAGCTGAGAGCTGGTGTGGGGCCCCTGCCTTGGCCGGGCCAGCCAAGCACCCTGTCATCCCAAGCACTGCACACCCCCGGTGGCCCCAAGTCCTGCCTGTGGGGTCCCAGCCTGACCATGTCCAAGCTGGCCCACTCACCAGCTGTGTGACCCGGGCTCCCTCGGGTCCCTCTTGGCTCCTCACTCTGAGAGGACGAGGCCAGAATGCTCGCCTCCCACTCTGGCTGCTTTGCTGATCAGGTGAGGTGACCTGCGTGAGCAGTGACTGCAGTGAGCACGGGCTGGGGACAATGCCGGGTCACTGTAAGTGACCAGTGCACGCTGTCCATCATTGAATTATTGATGTTATTGTGTGAGTGGAGAGAACCAGGTAAAGCCCAGCTCACCACTTCCTGGGCAAGCCATGTGCCTCTCGGCCAGGGGGAGCATTACGGGAGCACAGCTGCAGGGCACTCCCACTGAGGCTGCCCTTGGGGTCTTAGGTCCGCTCCTATCCCAGAGCTTGTGATTGACCGTGGGTGAGGTGGGGGTGGGGGTGGGGGCTTTGTGCGCCACCTCCACGTTCCACTAGAGGGCAGTGGTGGGGTGGGAGTTCCACCTCCAGGCTTGCCCCAGCGTGGGGAATGTGGTGCCCAGCAGGCAGCTGGTCTGACGTCTGTGCCCACATGGGGAAACTGAGGCCCGGTGGGGGAGGGACTTGCTGAAAGCCAATCGGGGAAAGAACTGCCTCCAGGCTCATCCACATGCTTGTTTGCAATGGGAGACACCACAAACAGGTGACAGCACCTTAAAGAATTGAAGACTGGTGGAAGGGGTGATGGGGGTCCCAAGCCCGGGGCCACTGAGGTGGTGGCCCCTGGAGCACAAGTTCACAAGTTTTGAGGGTCTATAAACTTGCTCAGAAATGCTTAATTTATAAACTTGCACCCCAAAGATGGTTTTTATCACACTAACTGCCCTTTTTCTGATTACAGAAATACTCATCTTCTGATCATAAAAGTGACACGATCCAGAAAAAGCATGATGAATATTCAGTCTCCTCACCTCATCACCTTGATGGCCACAGTGAACATGCTTGCATTCTGTCCATTTTTTTCTTCTAAAGAGCATTTTTAGAAGCAAATGTGGGCCCCCTTGGGGAGGATGTTGAGAACGTCATCAGGGAATCGCTGTTTATCCGCCCCTGATGTCGCCAGCACTTGCCCCGGGCCTTCCCGCTGCACCCGGCCAGAGGGAGCCGCGGCTGCCCCACTGCCGCGTGGCGAGGTCAGCCCCCATGACCCGGCCAGGAGAACCAAGCTCACGGCCGTGTGGCCTTGGGACAGCACCCTCCGGGTCACACGTAAAGCTGCCATTATTGTTGTGGGACCACACCTGCCCCCCGCCTGTGGCGGGGCCCTTTCTTTGCCCCGATTGTGTCTTGCTCTGGCTGCAGGTGCTCTGCGTACCCCAGGAGACAGGCCAAGTGCCGTCCATTTAATGCGCAGCGTTTGCTCCCCTGCCGTGCAGATCTCAGCTTTTCCACACGCGTTCATCTTCTAGGACCTTGGAGCTTCTCCTGGGTCCTCTCCACTCTGACGCGGCCGCACCTGCCCCTCAGGGCCACCTCTCTCCTTCACTGCGTCACATGCCCTGGGGACCTCACCATGGTGGGAAGCTCACCCCGAAAACAGCCTGTCCATCCAGCCATGGTCCCTGCAGGGGCTGACGGGGTGGCCTGGCCAGCCTTTTGGGGTTGCGGCTGGTGAAAGGAAGGTGCACGGGGCTTAATTTTGCTTTTTAAGCAAGATCTCTAAAGTGGTCTTTAAAGGGCAAGGCAATAACTTAAGAGCTTAGGGGATCTGTGTGATTTTAAGTGAGTTCTGGGCTCGAAAGCACCAGCAGGGCGAGAAGGTGTGCCCGTCTCACCGCATCAAGGAAGCTCTCGTGCCTCCTGGGCCGATCCTGAGCCCGTCAAAATCAGGCTAAAGGAGGCAGATGAGAGGTTTTCTGTATTGTTGAGAGAATTCTCACCTAAAGGGGGAGGAGAGGCCTCGTGCCATGTCCCAGATGTGGCTCATACCCTCAGCCAGGACTGCGCGTGGGGGGCAGAGGGGCAGGATCCCGGCCTGGCAGTGGGGTAGTGCCCTGCGGCATAACCACGGCCCAGCCACTCAGCTGGCAAACGGGGAGCCAGGCCCAAGAGAGGAGTACATTTTCTGCAGTCGAGCTCGGATACAAAATGCAGGCCCCAGCCCAGCTCAGCCATGAGAGATCCCGCCAGGCTAGAGGAGGGCAGGAGACCCGGCCCCCAGCACAAAGACCCTCCATGCCTTGGAGACGTCAACAGTGCGAAATCCCATGGCGGGACCCCAGCCTGGCGACTTCAGAGTGAGAGTCTGCCACGCTGATGAGTGGCTTGGGGTCTTGGTCTCCATACTTGGAAACAGGACACTCTGCAGACCTGGCTCTGTGGCTAAAGCCCTTGAAATCAGAGGGTGTTGGGAAGCCTGAGGGAGGTTCCCTGGCCCTGCAGGCCTTCAGTCTGGGGGACAGCCCCTTGAGGACAGTGGCTGGGACCTAAGCAACTGTAAGCCCCCAGGCCGGCCTCGCCTGGTCTAGTGACCAGTATACTCCCCCTCTGGGGCACTGGCTGGGACCCTGCAGGCCAGCTAGCCTGAGGCACTGTGCCAGAGCTTGCAGGGCCTCAAGTGTTCTGAGATGCTGGGCAGGTTCTCCGGGACCAAGCCGCCGCCAGGACTCAGCTCCTGGGGCCCCACTAGGCCCAGGGAAAGGGATCGCAGCCCAGTCCTTGCAGGGTATCACTGGTGAAGCAGTGGAGCCCCCTGTGTGGCCACGGGCTTTGAAGAGCTCATCCCCCACAAAGGGTCAGGAGCCCCTTAACCATTGCTGAATGGTCCCAGTGGTAATGCTGCCCTGTGCAGGTAGGCCTCCTAGATTTTCCAGAACAGCCAGATGTCTGGTTTTATTGTGGCCTTTCAAGTGTTGAAAGCAAATTCAGTTTTAAGCCACTTACCAGTGGCTGAGGGCAGCAGATGGCTGGTGACAGTCACGGGAACGTGCGCTTCAAGCTGGAGCCTCCTCCTTGCAGAATCCCCAGCCCTGGGACAGTGCTGGACACATGCACAAGTGTGGGAGGGTTTGTGGGAAGGAAGCCCAGGTCTCTAGAGCGGAGGGGCAGTGTCAGGGACTGCAGAGGACCCCCGTCATCAGACACCTGCCGGTGTGGAAGCAGGCTCCACACTCTCACAATTAAAAGCAAAGGAAATGTCAGAAAACTTCGTATTTCATTCAGTCCTCCAGCCACACAGGTAACCAGGACGAGTGGGCAGCTCCTGACAAGCCTCGAGGCCCGGCTCAGGCCCCACAGCCCAGCATGTCCTGCCTTCAGCAGAGGCAGCCCTTTCCCCTGGTGGATCAGGGGTCTGCAGAGGGCGGGGCAGCAGTATCTGTTCCAGGCCCCAGGGGACTCTGCCCGCCTGATTGATCATCGCCAAGTAGAAGCACTATGCCATGAGCGCTTAGCCTTGCCTGGTGACAAAGGTCACTTGGGAACTTGTCACAGATCCAGATTTCTGACTCTTGCCCCCAGGGATCCTAACCTGATATGTCTGGAGCAGATAACTAAGGACACCCCCAAGTGACTCATCATGAGAAAATTTGGGAACCAGTGTCTCTGGAGACAGGAGAGACCCTGCCCACCTTTGCTGACAGCTGCTGGCCTCGCACCATTCCCGGCACACAGTAGGTGCTCATAAATGTTTGCTGAACTCCCCAACCAGCTGCCCTCAAGGCCCAGCCACAGAAACCAAGCCCCGGGGTGAGTAACACACCCTGCTCAGCCCAGCTAAGGGGCAGCCCCAGCAGCTGTGCAAGAGCCCAGTTCCCCTCTCCCTGAGGTTCCCAAGGCCCCCGCACACCAAGCCCAGGCTGGGAGCCAGGCTCCTGCACTTTGCCAGCCCAGCAGGCCACAGCTCCTCCCCTCGCAGCCCGGGAATGCTGACCCAGGCCTGCAGACACTCTGATAAGAAGGAGGAAGGTCAGTGAGGAGACCCAGCCCCTGCCCAGAGGGCGGGCCGGCGTGGCAGCCAATGACCTGGGCTTAGTGCTCAGGCCACCTGACTGGGGCCTGGAGGGCTGGCCTGGCTGAACATGTGTTCCTTCCTGCCTAGGCTGCCGCGTGCCAGGGAGCGTCTGGAGGGACCGGCCCAGCAACAAGGTGGCAGTGCAGGGGAGGCCCTGGGGCCTCCCTCCTTCCTCTCCACGCAGCGTCTGCCCCCTGGCAGGGTAAGTTCTAGACCACTGCATCCTGTCTGCACCAGGAGCTGTTCCTGCACTGCACCCGCCAGCCCCACACTCTGGGTCCCTGTCACGACAGGTGGAGCCAGAGGATGCTGTGCATGGGGGCTGCACCCCAAACCTGGCCTGGCCGGGGAGCAGTAGGGGAGATGCCACTTCAGGCTGGGATTCAGGTGGCTGAGGAAGGGCCCTCCTGGTCTGAGGAAGGGGCTGAGAGAAGGGCCAGTGAAGCTGGGCCTTGTCAAGGTGGAGGCTGTGAGGCTGGCACACGCCTCCCTCAGCTGGGGGCAGGAGCCTTCGTGAGAGCCCAGGAGGCAGAGGCTGTGGGAGTTCTGATCCTGGCTGGGTCCTGGGAGCAAGTGATTGCACCCCTCTGAGCCTCAGTGTCCCTGTCTGCAAGATGAGCACGTTTGTGCTGGGGGCCAGCCCAGTGCCCACACGTGGCCTTTGGCTGTGGTCCCCGGTGAACTTGGAGGAGAGCTGGGCTGGGGGCCTGGGGGCTGGTGTTGCCTCCGTAATGCTGCCCTGTCCCCCCTGGATCTGGACACCTGGAGTCTCTGCCCCTACTCTTTCCCTAGTGCCCCAGGGCCAAAGTCCCTGCAGCCCTGGGGGCAACCCCTCCCTCCCTCTGGGTTGGGCCCAGGAGGGGGTGTTGGATGAGGAAGGGGCTGTGCAGAGGGGGATGGGGGCCTGACGTGGAAGGAGCAAAGGAGAGCTCCACCCCCTCAGTCCTGGAGCCCTCGCTGTGGGCTTTGCACAGGCTGGCCTGGCGAGGAGGGGCTGCTCTGCGGCCCCAGGCAAGGACACCCTGCGTCTCTCTGAGCCTCAGTTTCTCTACATGTATAGTGAGCTGGTGGCGCTCCCTCCCTCTCCTCTGGGCCTTCAGGGAATGGTCACAAGCCCCAGGGGGCCCTGGGCAGAATTCTGTTTATGGCCTCTCAGGAGCCTGGTGGGCAGGTCCTCACCCCTGACCTACAGGCGGGAACAGAGGTGGAGGGGAGACGCCACCGGAGATCCCCGCAGGCGGTGGCTGGAGCTGGGGCGCCCTTCCAATGGCCCAATTCGGTTTATCCGGTGCTTCAAGGTCGATAATGAAGCCAGGCTCTGCCCAGTGCATCTTCTTCGTGCAGCTTCGCCTCCCACGCTGGCCTCTCGGGGGGCGCTGCCGGCCCAGCCCAGGCCTGCGGAAGTCATTGGGAACTTCTCTGTGAGAGGTTTGTTTCTTTGCCCTCATTTATTTATTTGCTCGATTATTTATTTATATCAGACTCACAGATATTTATTTTACACTTTGAGTTATAATCAAATGCTAATCAATTTTGTGTTGTTGGACTTTTCCTGCCTTTGGCCGTCGGGGGTCTCTCAGTTGGCCCCCTGTCCCAGGGACATGCCCCATCACTGTGGGAGTTCATCCGTCATTCATTCACCCCCCGCACTTTCCCGGCACTACAAGCCAGAAGCGTCTTGTATACATATTTCCAGTCCTAAAATCAGCCACTTCTCCAAGTCCTGATTCCCTTTGTTGGAGAATGGTCTTAGAAACCAAGATCTGCACTCAGGGTGTGCTTATTGCTATACCTGGATGTCTTTTCTTTAGGACCTTTCAGAGCATGGAAATATGTATCTACTAACATATATTCATATACTAAATATGTATATACTAACCAGTGTATGCATGCCTATTTGTAAGCATACTCCCCAGTGTATGTACATATATCTATAAGTTAGTATACAGTGTATCTAACCTGTGCATGCACACACACACATCTATAAATTCTTCTGTATGTCACACAGGTATCTATATAAATGAAACTGGGGTTCACAGTGATGTCCTCAGCTCTGATCTATCACCCCATGGTTTCAGGCCCCTCTCCCTGGTTTCTTGTAACTCCCACTCTAGCAGTGAGAAAAACCGCCTTTCACCACCCACCATCCACTGACTTCATTGCTCAAATTCCAGCTGCTCAGCACATGGTTAGAAGTACAAGCACATGCACCCGGGCCCCTGGGAGCACAGCGCTCTCAGCTGCAGCCGGGGCACGTGCGCGGCCCGTTGGCTTTGGTCCGTTGGCTTTGGTCCGACAGGCCCCACACATCGCCAAAGCTCCTTAGGTGCCACCTGCTGCTCCCACTTCAGGGAGGCTCATATATCTGTGACACAGCTCGCTCTACGTCACACTCTGCACCCCTCCTGGGAGTCCTCTGTCCTAGAAACTTTTTTACTTGTATACATTGAGGTTCATATTTGTGCTATGAAGTTTAATGTCTCTGGACAAATGCATGTTGTCATGGGTCTGCCATCACAGGGTCACACAGGAGTTTCCCCTAAAAAAATCCCCTGATCCTCCTACTCAACCCACCACTGCTAATTCTAAACCCTTCAATTTCTTTTCACAACTGCCAGCAGATATGAATGTATTCTCGCCCTCCTTAGGACGCAGGGCAGCATGACGTGTGCCACTGCGTCCGGCTTCTCTTCCACTTGCTGTGCCTCAGAGCTCTCTCGTCGTTGGTGTGCAGGGCGCGTCCCCGTCCTCTGTCACACGTGCGCGCTAGCAGGTGCCCGGCTGGAGCGTGATTTATGGGACACCTGGGTTATTTCCAAGGTGTCACTGTTGTAAAGATTGTCTGCTGCCTGTAGGCTGCGATCTCAGGAGTGGGCGGGCACCTGCAGGGTGAGTCCCAGAGGCGGGCTGCTGTCAGAGGACGGAGGGAAGTGTGGATTCGGGGGCCTTGGTTGGCAGCCTGCCCTCCCGTCAGCCCAGCACTCCAGGCCCTCCAAGGGTGTACGGACAGATGCTGGCTGCTAGCTCACCGGGGAGGTGACGAAAGGTTTTGAGATCATTTTGCACTTCCGGTGAGGGAGAGATGGAGCATCAGCTCAGATATTTAAGGCAATAGATGGGAGCTGTCTGCTCCTGGTCCTCACAGCTTCCACAGTTGGTCATCTCCTCTGGTGTTGAGTAGGGGTCAACTTCTCAGAGGCACTTAACTAAAAATGACTGTTGGTAGACGGACCAGGGTCCTCCCGACTCGGAACCCTGCTCAAACGTCATCACCTCCAGGAAGCCTTCCCTTACTACCCGACAGAGTGGATCTCCTCCCTTGTCACCCCCACTGCACTACCTTGCCTGTGTTACCCAGCCAATTTCAGTTTGTCTGATGGTTTTCTCATGGTAATACTGGGGTAGAAGAGCGCAGAGGGAAAGTACCATCCCACTATGGTGTATCCAGGGCAACCGCCTATCGCTGCTGACAGTCCCTCCATCATGTGGTTGAGGTGGCGTCGGGTCCACCGTAAAACTACCGTTCACCGCCATTTCCATCCAGTGCTCCCCAGACGGCAGCCACCTTGCGCGGCCCACAGCTGAGGAGGGGCGCACGGGCGCCCCACCTGAGGGCGGAGTAGCCGTGCACATGATTGGGAAGATTAGTCTCTTTGTTATTCAATCATTTATTTATATTAATATGGGCTTGTGGATATTTATTTTATACTTTGGGTTATGATCTAGTCCTACTTTATTTTCTTGCTCAAATTGGAATAACTCCTTCGGCCGGTTCTTGTGTCCCTTTGCCATAGTGGCGTCACTGTGTGGAATGTCCACGGATGCCGCGTCCTCCCTTCTGGCACCGTAGGTGCTCCAGGCTTCTTGTGTTTCAAGCCGGGAAATGCATTTCCCTCGGAGCTCACGTGCCGAGGCCTGGTTCGCGGCCCCCGCTGCAGGCAGCTTCCGCAGCCCTCCCCGGGCAGACCTGGGGCTGTTCGTGTCCCCACCTGTCTGCCGGTCCTCTGTCCCGGTCACTCCAGCTCTGCGTCTTGTCCGCATCTGTTTTGTCAGCTGTCGCTTCCACGAGGCTGGCAGCCCTGGAGGACGGGGCTGTGTGATTCCGCAGGTCCCTGTGCCAGCACTGGGCCAGGCACAGAGCAGAGCTGGCAAGGGTGCAGCTGAGTGACGCTGCCAGCACCCCGCTCTTGCCCCCACTGAATAACAAGGGTAACAATCACCCTCCTTTGTGAGAGCCTCTTCTCCACGTTGGTCGGGTGCTGAGCCAGGATAGACGGTTGAGACAAGAGCCCAGGGCCTGTGCTTTCCACTGCCATGTACACCTTAGCATGTACGGAGCAGGGTCCGCCTGGGATAAACAGCAGTGGGCGTGTGCGGTGGCTGGACCACAGAGCTGCCCTTTGTGAACGCAGGAGAGCTGTGCCAAGGAGAAGGAGGTGGGGGATATGCCCATCCTGCCACTGGTGAAGGGAGGCCCCTGGCTCCCCCCAGTGCTGGCATCAAAGCCATGGGTGCTCTGGCCCTACCCCTGAGACAGGCGTGAAGCCTTATACCTGGGTGCTGGGCCTGTGAAGGGCACAGGGGTAAATGTCAGCCTAAGGGGCTGCTGCCCAGAGCACAAAGGGCCTGTCAAGGCTGTGACCCTGTCCCCAGCCCTTCAGCATTCAGGCCAGAGGGACAGGCACCATTCACACACCCCCTCGGGGCTCCCAGAGGGGTCAGGAGGTCACTGGAGCCCATGCCCAGATTGAGGCCTGAGTGATTCCCTCCTGACCAGTTGCCCCCCTAGAGAGCTGGGAGGACAGCGCGCAGCAGGGCAGTGGGCAGAAAGGGGAGGGTCAGCGTCCCGCACGGTTCTGCCTGATCAGAGGTGCTGGTCACTCGGGGGTCTGCCCCTAATGCGCATCCGGGATCCTGTGCACATGGGCTTCCGGGCAAGGTCCCGTGGGGTCTGGGGAGCTCACTCTCCCATTGCTGGTGCTGCTGTTTGTTAGTCATTCAGCAAACACTTTCAGAGCTCCCCATCAGTGCCCTTGAGGAGCTCACAGTCGTGGGGTCCTCTGTGCTCACTGAGTGGCATCCTAGACAGAGACCCTGTCACAGCACAGACGTGCTCGGGGCCCTTCGGAGCTGGGGAAGGGCTGGCATGTCTGCAGTCAGCAAAGGCTTAGAAGGAGGCAGTGTGTGATGGAAACCTGCAGGAGATTGGCAGGTGTCAGGGTCAGAGCCTGGAGGAGTGATGGGCAAATGCAGGGGGCACGGGGGCACCGTGGTCAGAGAGCCTGAGGCATGGGGCAGGGGGGCGGCGGGAGGGCTTTGAGGCAAACAGGTGGGAGGACAGCCAAGGGCCAGGTGCCGAGTAGCCGGTGGTGACGTTGCTGAGTAGGGAAAGGTGGTGGAGGGGTGGGTGGCAGTGGGGCCGCTGTCCCAGGCCCCCTGAGGAGCATCCGAGGTGGCCCCCTGACCTGGGCAAGAGGGGCAGCGGGCCAGGAGGGGCGCTGGAAGGAGGGTGTGACCAGCTGGGCAGAAAGAAGGCCACGGTTGGATTGGTGGAGGATGGAGCTGGTGGCCTGGATGAGGACAGGGTAGTTGCCCCGTGGGCTTTGCCAGAAGGAAGCAGAGACAGGAGCTGAAGGAATACACTCCCTGAGCCTCCGTGCCCGGGGACTGACAGCGTGGCCCGTGTGCGTGGCCCCAGGGAATGCTGGGAATCTGTGGAATTCCCACCCGGCCTGCAGCACCCTGGGCCCAGTTTCCAGGAAAATGGGCTTTGGCAGGCAGGTTGTGCTGGGCTGGGTTAATGTCTGTGTGGGCCAAGTTCAGGATCTGCCCCCACCCCCACTCCCCCATCCCCCCGCCATGTGCCTGGGCTCCGGAGAATGTCCAGAATTCCAGCCAGGGTCCCACACCCAGAGTCAGGAATGTGGGTGCTCTAGGGAGTGAAGGCTGATGGGATTAGGGTGTCCCTGGGGTCTCATCTATAAGGTGGGGTTGCCTTCCCAGGCTCCCAGAAAATCGGCAGGTGTGGAGCCCACCTGTGTGCCACAGACTGGACCTTCTACTCCAGCCTCCTCCACACCCCCACTTCTTGGTCACCCCGTTACTCACAGCCACACGGTCCCGGGGGTGGGATGAGCTGGTCCCACTGTGGGAGAAACCGGAGTGCTTCTGAGGCTTGGTGTCCCCTAGCTGTGTGGCCTCCCAGGGCCTTGTCCCTCCTTTTGCCAAGGAGGGGCCTGTGTGGCAGGACCTGCAGGGCCACCCTGAGGTTGGGCAAGGAGGACGTGGCCGCCCGGCCTGCCCCCATGCAGTGCGCCTTTGTGACCGGCCTTCTCCGAGAGCCTAGTGTGCATTATTTGGGGTGTTCAGGAGGGAGTGCCACATACTGGCAGATCACCTCCCTGACGGCCCCAGAGGAGGGAGCACTGTTTGGAGGAGTACCTGGCACAAATATCCCAGGCACCTGGCCAGCTCCTGGGCCAGCCCAGCCAGGCGGGCCAAAGTCGGCGATTCCCGGACACCGGATGGACCGAGTCCGAGGCCAGGCGGGGTGGGCGTCTTCAGTCCCAGGCGCGGGAACTGCTGACTGCTTCCTGCGCAGCCTGAGACCCGCCCGGGGCGCCGCCAGTCACCTGCAAAGCCGGCTCTCTCTGGATATCCTTGTTTTGCAAAGGGCAGTTCCTGAAGTCCCGGGGCCCAGCGCTCTGCTCATCTTTGGTCGGGGCCAGTTTCAGCCGCCAAGGCCAGAAATAACAAACACAGACAGAGCCTTGCTGAGCACAGGCCCTTTCCCAGCTCCTCCTGCGTGTCCGGGGGGCAGCCGGCTGCCCGGCTCCAAGCCAGCAGCTTCTATCTCTGTCCTGGGATTGCATCTGTCCTCGGACTGGGGTGTGCAGAGGTCTCCCAGGGAGGGTGTCTCCAGGGGGCTCCTTCCTGCTCCCCAGACCTGGGTGGGCTCCAGAATGTGCCTCGGCAGGTGTGTGCTGGCGTCTGTCCTCTTGTCTCCCTGGGAAATGGCTTCAAGCTGGGTCACATCTGCATCTTACAGATGTGGAGCCAGAGATCAGGAAAGATGATGGGGCGCTGCCTGGTGGGCCCGAGGCTCCTGCCTGCGACCTTGGGTCTCGGTTCCCCCATTTGTAAGCCTGCAGGATGCACTTCGCAAGCCGATCAGCCGCCTTCCTTTGGAACGCATCTCCTGCACTCTTAAGTGTTGGTCCTCGTTGTACTCGGTCATTCAACCACTGTCTGCGGTCGTTCTCACAGCAGCATGGGGAGGGAGGCAGGACACAGCCGCATGTATCATGTCCTGAGCCGGCTTCAAGCACAAGACGGTCTTCAACTGTCCGGCCGTCAGTGCCCATTCCATGTTCCCTGGCTCCCCGGCTTCCACCCACCCCTGCTGAGATGCGCTCCTTATCTGGAGCCTTTATCCATTTCGGTTGCAGTGTGGCAGTGTGTCAGGGATGGCTTGGTGCTGACTCCTTCCTGCACTGGTGGAGATCCTGAGAAGCTTCTCCACCAAGCCCCCAGCCACCCATTCTCTAGAGTAGGGCCCACACACCTAAGGCCCAATCCAGCCCCTGTTTTGTAAATAAGGCTTTAATGGCACAGCCACACCCACTCATCTCTATGCCTTGGTCTGCTTTCAAGCCCTGAAGGGCAGGGTTGTGGCACAGGCCCACCAATGGCCCTATTTTCTCCGGCCCCTCACAGAAAGCGGCGGCTGCCCCCTGCTCTGGAATTACCTACGTGGCACTGCGCATCTTATTTCTACTGCTCGGGGCTGCTGGACAGAACAGAAGCCTGGCACAGAGTGCAGCTGTGTATCCTCCACCCTCCAGGGCTTCTGTGCTCCTGGGAGTCACACCTACGGCCTGCTCTGGATTAGCCCCGGGCGCAAGTGTGACCCGTCCTCTCCTTGGTATCCCCTGTCTGCAGTCACCCGAAAGGGTTAGCAAGCTGGAGCGGGGCTGTCCCCGCAAAGGCCAGTGGAGCCGAAGTGCCTCCTGGCTGGCCCTGTGCCCAGGAAGACCTTTACACCCCCTTTGCCTAATACCTCTTCCTCCAAAGACTTGGCCCAGGAGCCTCCACCCCTTGGAAGCCTTCCTTGCTTTTGCCTTCCTCTCCTTTTTCTGTCAGGCTTCCCTCTGACGCTGCAAAGATCAAGCTGTCATCCAATCCGCCCCCTGGTCTGTGAGCCCCACCTCATGGATGGGGACCTGGAAGTAGAGCTGAGATGGTGGGGCCATGATCTCTGGTGGCAGGGCAGCTCTGCTGAAATTCAGTGTGAAAAAATGAAAAATCAAAATCAAAAACAAAAACAAAGAGCAGAGCTTCCTCGAGGGGGAGTGTGGGATTCGCCAAGAAGCCAGACCACCTGCAGGGGGGCCATCAGGGTCCCGGCCAGGCTGGAGGAGGCCTGGGTCTCCCTCCCAGCCTTGAGATTCTGCGCTGACGTGGTCTTTGCGAGACTGTGATTGCTGCTGTCTGTCTCGGGAGCTGAAGAGCGGGAAGTAAGCAGAGGGTGGAAGGCTGGCACCCCTCAGACCCTGCCTCCCGGCTCTGGGTTGCAGCCAGGGGCTTGGTCCCCACTGAGCCTGGGTCAGTGGCTGGTCCCGGAGTCTGGCAGAAGCTGTCCTGGGGCCCCTTGGTCCACTGAGTCCCTTGGAGGAGGGCTTCTCCACCTGTAAAGGCGGGGCGGTCATGGCAGATTTAGGGTGGGAGCAAAGCCACCTCAGACCCTCAGAGACAGGTGATTACAGGGGGGCCCTGAGAAGCTGCAGCGGGGTCCCCGGGGGGCTGGGGTGCAGACTTTCCCATAGGAAGGACACAGAACAGTTTCCGGCATGTTCTGGAGCCACCTGGCATAATCCTTTCACCTTGAAGGGGGGCTTTGAGCATCTTTGAGAGGCCTGGAGGGGAGTGAGTCACAGCACGTGTGTGAGAAGAGGAGATGAGGCCCAGGGCTGTGTGCTTGAGCTCCACAGTCCCCGCAGCCCACGAGGAGGCCCTGCTGGGGGTCCCCACACTGAGGCTCGCTGGGTCTCCGTTTCCTGTGCGACACAAGGCCTCACAGAGGACACGGGCCCCCAGCCTCCTGCCCTGACTGCGGGCTCCAGGCCCTAGGCACGTCCTGCCCTCCCTCCTCTGGGCAAGGGTGCTCTCCCAGGTGAGTTGGCTGTGCGTGTGGCTCCTACTTGAGCTAGAAAATGGTCCCTTGCACTTTGTGTGCTTAGACTGCAGAGTAGCCCAAGGGCAGGACACAAAGCTGTGGCGTGGCCCAAAATGTGCCTGTTCCTCTCTCGGGAAGCACCTCCCTCAGATCGCTCTCTGTCCAACTGTACTGAGGCTTCCCACCTGGAGCAGCTCAGAAAGGAAGGGAAGGGCCGGCGGAGGGGGCAGGCGGCAAGGAGCAAGGTGCTGAGGGTCATGGAGTGCTGGGCTGGGGCCTGCAGGGCACACGTCCGGTCATGCCTCTGAACCTTACAGTCAGTTAAATAGCCGCCCATCCCAGTGATCGGGAAAGGGACAGAGGCCAGTCATTGCTCTTCGGATCATCACCTGAGTAATTAAAGTCAGGTTTGGTGTTGAAGGCAAAAGGGTTTCGTTACCTAGAAAAGTGCAGCCTTGGGCAGGACTGGCTTTCCTGGGGCTCCTGAGAATCTGGTGCTTTTCCTGGCTGCTAGTCCCTCACCTTAGAGAGTCAGGGCATCTGCTTTGGTACTGTACAGAACTGGGACCACTGGGACCCAGGCAGGTGCTGATGCCTGGCTATGTGGCCCTGGGCAGGCCCCGTCTCCTCCAAGCCCACCTGCTACTCAGTGGGGTCATCCCTGTATGTACCCTGGGAGGGCCGTAATCTCTGCATGCAGCATCTTCTTGGCAAGTAACAATTGGGATGTAGTACAAGCATGCCAGGGATCTGAGCTGTTGAGCTGGGGGCCACTGAGACATCCCCAAGCCCAACTCTACCCGTGGCAAGGGAGGAAACCACGGCCCAGGGGGTAACAGGTTTCTCCGGAGGGACTCAAAGGCCAGGCTGGGCTGGGGTGTCAACTGACTCCTGAGCAGGGCTGCCCCATGCCCAGCCTCTGGGTGAGGGGACCCCAGATTGGAAAGCTTCTTCCTCTGGAAGGCTGTTAGGGTATGCTGTGCAGAATTGGGGCACTCGTCCCGATCAGGGGTGCCTCGTGCAGATTCGAAGGATGCTGGGCCTAGTCGGGGAGGCTCTTGGAAACCCCCCTGGCCTTGGGCCAAGAGCACAGCTGCAGAGACAAACAGGATACAGGGTCTTGGGCTGCAGCAGGGACAATGGCCAGGAGAGGAAATGTGACCAGAGCCTTTTATGGACATGGACATGGAGCCTGTCTGGGGCCTATTTCAACACAGTTTCCAGAAAAACAAAGGGAGAAGTAGCCAAGTGCATCTTGTTCTGTACCATGAGGGCTTCTGGACAGCAGGCTGGAGAACTGGGGGCCCCACATCACAGACACAAGACTGAGGCCAGTGGGAGCTGAGGGTGTCCCCCAGGGTGCTTTGTGAGTCAGAGAAGAGGGTCTCTGCACCTGTGCACAGCGTTATCCTGCAGCCCCGGGCCTCACCGGGCAGTGGGGCAGGCCAGCCCCGGGCTGTGTGCAGGCGTGCGGCGGTGTGGGCGGTGGGGCCAGCGGACTGGGGAGGTGCTGGCCTTCTGGGTGTGTTTCTCTTTCCCCTCTTGCCTGGAGAGCTGCAAACCCTGCTCCTAGTGGGCTGAGGCCATGGCAAAGGACTGGGCACTGGCATTTGTGACACAAGTGGACATTCAAGTATGGTTGTGGCAACGGGCAGTGCTTGGCCTGGTAGAAAATTCCAGCAACAGCTTTCATCCTCATGATAGCCTTAAACTAGGCCTGAGAGTGAGTCCAACCCCACCAGGGCCTCTCTGAGCAAACTAGAATGCTGAGGCCGTGTGCCCAGCACAGTGGAGCTGCCCTTTGAGGCGGTGTCCAGGGGTGGGTGCATCGGCTGGCCCAGCTCCTACCCCATGTGGCAGCCCTGGAGATAATGGGCCTGGAGAAGGGGAGTCGAAAGGCTAGAAGGGGCAGCAGGGTCAGGGCTGATGTTGGCCCATCTGTGTGCAGCCAGGTCCTGGTACCAGCGCAAAGGGGGCTGGGACACCCGGGCCGGGACGCGAGGAGCACACCCTACAGGAAGGTACAGGGACAGTCCAGCTTTCACGGAGCACAGGACCCTTTGCCAGGGGCGGGGCATTGCTGGTTCCAAGGCCTAAGAAGGTAGTAGTGGGGGTGGAGGTCGCTGACAGAGGCTCCTGCCCACTGGGCCGGGCAGGATGGCAGCCCAGCTGGGGCAGATGTGCATGGAGGAGCAGGTGTCGTGGCAAGTGGGTGCTGAGGACCCGCAGCTGAGGGGGTTTTCCAAACAGGGCACCTGGACCTGTTTAGGTCTCCCTGAGGCCCAAGGGGTGCCGGAGGGCACGGGGCTGAGAGGATTGCAGGTTGCTGTGGCCAGGAAGGTGGGTGTGGGCGGTCACTGAGCAGGCCATCTGGCCTGCCTCACACCCCCGGGCACCTCGGTGCACAGGCTGGGTGGTAGTCCTCTCAGGGTAGGTCCCCAGAAACTTATCGGGAGCTTGTTTCAGAAAAGGGTCTTTACACAGGCGATGAAGGTACAGATCCCAAGATGGACTGTCCCGGGTCATCCCCTGGGCCCTAAACACACTGTTGGGTGTCTTTAGAGAAGAGGAGCCGGTGAAGGCCGAGGCCCGGGCGGGGCAAACGCAGGAAGAGGCAGGAGCGCCCTTCCTGGGCCTCCAGGGGGTGGCCCTGCCCACACGGGGGCTTAGGATCCTGCTTCTGGACCGTGAGAATCAGGCTCTGTTTCAGGCGCACAGGCTGTGGGGCTTTGTCAGGGTGGCCCCAGGACACAGCGACCCATCACAGACCCCCTCCAAAGAGAGGCCGCTGTTCCCACTCCGTGGAGGGGACAGCTGGGCTTGGGGAGGCCTCCCCTCCCAGTGGGGCAGAAAAGCCCTGTGCTCCTGGTTGGCTGGGACACGTGAGGCAGCATGAAATTCACCCTTGCTTCTCAGGCTGCGGCCATGGGGACTTTGAAACTTCTGCCCCAGAGCCTCAGCACCCCCTGTGGGGTCTCCGTGCAGAGGGCATGCGGCTGGGAGTGCCAGTGGGGAGCCGGAGTGCTGGGCCCCTGAGGTGAGCTCCGCCCTGTAGGGCTCAGGCCTCACGCAGGCCCTAGGTGGGGAGCCGGCCACCACGCAGTGGAACGTGCTCACCGCATCTACAGATGCTCCCTCGCACCTGGGCTCTGGCCCCGCTGTGACTTTGGGGTCTGTGTGCCCAGGGGCAGGAGCAGACAGAGAAAGGACAGCCGGGGTGGAGTGTGGGGGGCAGGCCATGGGGCAGGGGTGATGCTGCCCAGAAGTAGCTGGGCCTGGAGCCGCGTCCCTCAGCCTGGTGACATTGCCCCCACAGGACAAACATCTAGATATGTGTTCAGTTGTTGCAGCTAGGGTCAAGGGGTCAGGGTTCAGGGGGTCAGGGGGTCTACTGGCATCTAGTTGGTTGGGATGCAACATTGCCAGAATCCTACAGGGCACGTGGCAGCCCTCCCCATGCCAAGGAGCCATCGCCCCAAACGCCGGTAGTGCCTCCACTAGAAGCCGGGGCCTGGAGCGCATCTTCTATCGTCCCAGGCCTTGGGCATGTCACATGACCTCCCCGAGCGTCAGTTTCCCTACCTGTAAAACAGGCACATTGCCACATGACATAGAGATTTTTCCTGGTTTAAAACAGGCGATGCGTGAAAGCCCAGCCTCCCCCAGGCACGGGATGGCGGAGAAAGTCACCCTCCTGTTCTCAACTCCTCGGGCTGGGCTGGCCAGCAGGCGGGGCCGGCCCCACCTCGGCGAGGGCCTGAGGGCCGACCCTCTGCTCCTGCTTCTTGTCCAGGCCCCTAGGGCACCCAGCCCCAGCTCGCCAGAGAGCACGGCTCAGATGACCTGCCCTCTGACCCAGGTCTGGCCTGGGATGAGCAGAAAGACAGGGAGGAAGATAAACATGTGGGCCGACCTGCTGTGCCCACGACATGTTTGGATTGCGCGGGCCAAGCAGGATGGCACCTGAGCGGAGGGAGGGGCTGCACATGTGTGTATGCACGTGAGCACATGTGTACCTCTGCATGCAGCATGCATGTGTCTGTGTGCTCATGTACGTTATGTGTGTATGTCTTTGCTGTGCATGTGCACACCGTGTGCACGCATGTGTGCACAGTAAGTGGAAGAGGAACGGAGCAGTGCTGAGGGTGGCAGGGCCGCAGCGCCGGCAGCTGGGGGACGTCCTCAATCCCAGGTGTCAGGCAGGAGCTGGGGTGTCCCCTGGCTTCCACCTCAGAGCCGGGGGCTGGGTAGCGGGCTGGCGGGACAGGGCCTGGAGCTGGTCCAGGAAGGAGCTGATGATCAACTGGCCGCGGCGTCCTGGGGCTGCCTCTGCCACGGCCGAGGCGCAGGGAGGAAGTGGGGCAGGAAGCAGGGGGCGGGGGTGGCGTGGAGCAGTCAGCCGGGCTGTGGGCGGCCGCCGCCCGCTCTGGCTTCCTGAGACAGTCCACACCGCCAGCCAGCCAGGAGCCGGGAGCAGCCACCTGGTGCCTGCCGTCCTGCAGCCGGCGGGGGGGCTGCCTCTGAGGAGCGGGGCGCAGGTATGGGGCGCTGGGATGGGGGGTGTGGGCTGGCCCACCAGGGTTTGTGCACACAGCCGGGTGTTCTACTGCTGCATGTAGAAATCACCTCTGGCCGTTCACTTTCTTGAAAACTTCTCTGACATTGTGGAATTGTGGGGTGGCTGTGCGGAGTGGTGGTGACTGTAGGGAGCCCACGTCTGCCGCGGCACCGCTGCTCTCTGGTCTCTCCCGACCTCACCGACACGCAGGCACTTAGCTGGTGCGTCCCGAGGGTCTGGACGAGCCCAGGAAGTCCGGCCAGCAATAAGGGATTACAGCTCTAGGGAGGCTCACTTGGGACACCAGCCTGGTTGGTGCCACACCGAGCAGACACCACAAGTGTCTGGGTGGGGCTGCATCTCTGACCCTGCCACACTGAGGTCACCAACCCAGGCCTCTTTCCATTAACATAATGGGTACCTTGACCAGGGGTACCAACCAGAAAGTTCTAGGGGAG
This sequence comes from Manis javanica, assembly GCF_040802235.1. NCBI lineage: Eukaryota > Metazoa > Chordata > Mammalia > Pholidota > Manidae > Manis > Manis javanica. Next base: position 172,824,176 of record NC_133160.1, on the reverse strand, counting down.
GATGCAGACCCAGGCCTTCTGGCATCAGGTCTTGCCCTGGGCACGTGGTCCTGGCACACCACTGAGACCCTCGCCTGTCCTCTAGGGACCCCTCCAGGAGTCCCAGGACCCCCAGCCCTGTCTGCGGGAGTGTCCAACTCACAGAAATGATGGATGGCAAAGTGACGTCAGAGGAGTAAGGGTGATGGCCGTTGTCGGAATCGGGGGCAGCCTGCAGGAGGGCGGGCTGCTTGGGCGTGACCTCTCTGTGCCCCATCTGGGGGCGCGGCAGCTGGGTTCATGCTTGGAGGCAGGGTGGGGGCTGAAATTCTGTACTCAGGCCAGCAGGGCTCAGACCACGCCTGTGCCCCCAGCTAGCCCATCACCGCAGCAGCACACTGAGCCTCTGCTTGCCCATCTGGGAAATGGCACAGTGACACCTCCTGCAGGTTGCCAAGAGGATTCAGCGAGGATGCTCAGGTGGCACCCAGGTGGTGGCTGTTATGTTGCCAACACCATTGTTGAAATGATGACTCCTCCCATGTTGGGCAGTGTACCATGTAATGCGCCACACACAATGCCACAACACGGGGGAGGTTCACCTGCCTCGCAGCAGAGAGAGTCACACCGTGGGGTTCCTGGGTGAACTAGTGCCCTGGAGCGGCCATAACCAAGGACACGCTAGGGACCAACAGCAACAGAAATGCACCCTTTCCCAGATCTGGGGGTGAGTCTGAAATTAAGGTGTCACCAGAGCCACCTCCCTCTGGGGGCTCCAGGGAGGGTCCTTCCTGTCTCTTCCAGCTCCTGGGGGCTCCAGCGCTCCTGGGCTTGTGGACACATTATCCCAATCTGTGCCTCCATCATTGTGTGGCCTCCCCCTTTGGGTCTGTGTGTCCCCCTCTTCCTATAGCGACACCAATCCTTGAGTTTAGGATCACCCTAATCCAATATGACCTCATTTACCTGCATCTGCAAAGACCCTATTTCCAAATAAGGTCACTTCCGGGGTTCCAGGTGGATATAAATTTGGGGAAACACGATTCACCCAAGCACAGGGTGTACCCTCCACTTCTCAGTGAAGTGGGCAATGTCTGCACGGGCCCCCAAAGAATCTGCTCAGGACAAGCCCAGGGCGAGTTTCGGCCAGACCTCTCCATAGCCATTCAGGGCTGGGGTGGTGCCGTCTCCACACTTCGGTGAGCCCCCCTTTAGTGAATGCCAGCAGTCACCCAGGAGCGCTGTCCGTTTCGCCCGCTGACCTCTGTGTGAGGCAGCTGTCTCCATTCCCCATCTCCGTGAGTAACGGGGGGCCAGGACCTGTCCCCCAGCCCACTGACCCCATATTTCCATGTTCTGGTGCCAGTTCCCCGGCCCTGTGGCTGTGCCTGCGGCTCATTGCTGACCCCTGGGTATTCCCCACAACAAGGGAGGACAAAGGGGGGAGGAAGAGCCTCTGAGGGCCCACAGGACAGCTGGCAGTGCCGCGAGCCCGTCTCCTGAGCGGCCGCTTTGGCAGGAGGGGAGGACAGCCTGTGCTGCCAGGGAGGCCATCTTACAGACCAGCCCCTGGGTTGAGATGGAGCCCACATCCTCATCGCCGGCTGTGCCTAGGCATCCCACGCTTACAATTGTCACCGCAGCCCCGCCTGCTCAGGCGGCCAGTCACACTGAGCCGCAGGAAGGTCCCCGAATCGTCCCTGAGCTGGCTCAGTGCAGGACTGTGAGCCCCAGATGCAGGCACAGCCAGGCTGGTCCTGAGCAGGGGGAGGCCGGTGGTTAAGAGCTGGATGCCCGGATGTGGCACCGTCCTGCAGGCGGGGACCCGGAACCTGCTCCTGAAAGATGAGGCGGCGGAGAGCAGGGAGGGCGGGAGACCCCCACAAACAAGAGCCAGGTGCTCTGCTGGGATGCTTCGTGCCTCAGAAGGGCGGCTGCAGCCGGGCCTCCACCGCCCTGTGGCCGGGCAGCGTGCAGGCACTGAGGGGCGGGGTGGCACTGTGGCAAAGGGCAGAGGGAAGGGCACTCTGAGGTCAGGCTTGGCTGGGGCTGGGGAGGGCACTGCGTCCTGAGGGATGCTGAGGGTCTTCGGGCACGGTGAGACTGCGCCCTGGGAGGCGGGAGCAGGGGGCATGAGGTACAAAATGACGTGTGACCCGCTTACAAAGTCTGGGCTGAGATTCTGCAGGACACGTCCTGCAATCTGCCTGCTTCCTCCTTTGGAAAGAGGCCTCAAGCCCGCCCCCCCACCCTGGGGCTCAGCTGCTTCCGGCTATGGGGGCCGGATGCCTAGGAGGGGTCCAGGGGGCCTGGGGGCCCTGGGGTTAGGCGAACCCCCACCCACCCACCCTCAGGGGTGGCTGGGGGTGGGAATCAGGTCACAGGTGAGCCCTGGGCGCAGGGCAGCAGGGAGGGGACTGCCTGCCGCGGCTTCACAGCTCTGGATGTCACCTCGGCAGCCCTGCCAGGCTCTGCCTGCCCGGGGGAGAGCAGACAGCCCACCTTTCCCCTTTCCACGTTCAGGCCATTTGGGAAGGAGGGCATATGAGGGCTCCGGAGCGCCCAGGCTCCGTGTGCCTGCCTATGCGGCCCGCGGGCCCTGCCTGCTCTGTCTCTGCTGTTAACTCTGTGCGTCCCAGTTGCAGAAGTATTGTGTCCCCAGAGGGAACAAGTCACGACAAGGAGCTGAAAGGGCCTTCTAGGGTCCTGGTAGGGATCCCCCTCGCCATTTGAAGGGAAGAAGTAGAGGCCCAGAGCAGAGGGCCAGGCCAAGGCCCTGCGGGCTGAGGCTCCCCCGAGTCAACATCCACGGACCGGCAGGTGACTCCCTGCACCGCCATCTGAGCCACTACCATACGCGTGATGCCTGAGGGACGCCCGCTGGGCCCCAGGGCAGAGGCTCTGGGGACAAGAGGACCGGCGACTGGGCTGGGTGCATCAGGTGCTAGTGGCTCCCAAAGCCCTCAGGTCCTGGAAGGAAGGTGGGAGGGGCCCTGGCCGCTGGCACCCCCTCGTCCTGCCTGTGGATTGGGAAGAGCCTGTGGGGGCAGGGATGGGCCTCCCCTGGGTCCGGAGGTCTGGAGCCTGGTAGCAGGTCTGGGACCCAGTCGTTACTCTGCAGCTGCCCAGCCCCATGGCTACTGCAAGCCCCCCATGCTTTGCCCTGTCAGTGATGACCCCTTGGGAGTTGGGGTTAACTGACCAAGAGGGTGCCTGGCCCTGCCCAGCCGCACATGGTCGCCTCTCCACTGTCCCATTCTCTCTACACACTGCACAGACTAATGGTTGCTACCCCCCCCGGGAGGCCCTCCTGACTGTCTAACCCCTTCCCTCCATCTCCGGGGTTGGGAGAGCTCTCTCCCCTTCACAGAATTCACCACAGCATCATGACTGCCCACTTTGTGTACAGATCCCTAGCACAGCAGGCCCGGGTCATCTGCCCTCTGTTCCTGCAGCCCAGCATGCAGCTGGCCACAGGGGCTGGCCGTGGTTATGCAAACAACCAAAGACTTTAGTGTGCGGTCCAGCCCTCCATCCTGCAGTGGGTGAGGAAGGGGTCTCGGCCTGGCTGGCGCACAGCTGCAGCAAGCTCAGGGCAAGGCCAGCTCTCAGAGGAGAGCGGTGCCCAAGGGGCAGAAGCACCCAGGGGCCCCCCTGGATCACCCACCTGGGGCTTCCTCACACGACGCTAAATGCCTCAAGGGAATGGGAGCAGCGTCTCATGACAGCCTCTTGCCACTCAGTCATGGTCCCCCTGGCTGGGTGCTGCACCGGGCACGTAGGAGGCACCCGGAGGCCCGAGAACAGACAGAGGAAGCCAGCCACCGATGTGAGTGTGTGTGCGTGTGCGTGTGAATGCACACAAATTAATGTGAGGGCGTGTGGGGGGAGAGTTGCCCACCCCCTTGGGTCCTGTTCTCCCTGTCTGTAAGCCGGGGAGATGCGCCTTCCCCACGGGCTGCCTGGAACCGGCTGAGGCACCGGTATGCGCAGATGGTGACAAACATTGTGCTGGAGGCCGTCTGAGAACACAGGCCTGCGCTGTCCTGCCGCTGTCCGGCTGTCTGTGCCCCTGTGCAGGCCTCTGGCCTGGCTGCTCTTGGGCTGGAACCTGGAAAGAGGGTGGGGAGGGGGGCCTAGAAGGGGTCCTCAAAATGGCTCTGAAAGTCATACATGCTGGTCAAATGAAGGGCCAGCTACCCCTTGTTTTGTTTTTGGTGAAAATTTGAGGCAAGTAAATAAACCCCCAGGCCCAAGAGACCCCACCGCCTCTCTCTCCTCTTCGGTGCTTTCTGCACACACATAGGGTGAACTTCGCAGAGCGGAGCAGCCCCACGCCAGGGTTAGGCCACTTCGGTGTCTCCCTGTGCTTCCCAAGAGCTCGGTGCTGCGGACCCCACGGCAGCTGTCACAACCGGGGCCCCATGTCCTGTGCCCGGACCGCGGTCCCTATCGCCGTCTCTGGCCCGTTCCCCCACCGCAGTTGCTGGCAGAGCTGGGCGACGGGGACTCGTAGCCCTGGCATGTCTGGTCTGCTGCTCGGTGCTCTGTTCCCCAGCATCTGCCACGAAAGGGGGCAGCCCAGGAGGCAGACAAGCCTGGCTTCTCACCTGCAGTTTTGTCCCCAGAGCGGGTCAGAGGCGTGGCTTTCCTGCCTGTGTGCACGTGCACAGGGGATTCCCACTGGCCTGCTCTGGGTTGTGGGTTGAAACCGTACAGCTCAACGTCAGTGAACAGTGAGGCCCAAGCGAGGGACTTCCCTTGCGTGTGTGTCCTAGCTTCGTTCTTGCTGACCTTCCACACGAGCAGGGCCACTCCTTGTCCCCGAGGCAGAGGCTGAGCCCAGACGTGGCTGATGCCTGTGGCTGAGGGTGGGGGTCTGCCTCTGTGCGCCTCAGCCGTGCTCAAGGCCACACAACCCACCTGCCTGGCACCTCATGTGTTCCGTGCCTGGAAGGGGACTCTGTGCTCTTCTGAGTCCTTTGTCACCTGGAGGTGACAAAGCCTGTGACTCCAGGAGCACGGTCTGTCTGGTTGTAACAGCCCAGGAAGGCGTGAGGCACAATGACCGGCTCCTGCTGGGGGGGCCGCTGGCACCCAGGCTGGGGAGCAATCGCTGGTTCCCCTCGGCCACTTCCTCCTTCCCTGCCCCCAGCCTGCTTCCTTCCCAGGGCAGCCTGGGACCTGGCCCACTTCCTGCCTAAAGGGACGGCCTTCTGGGTACCCTCATAGGGCCAGGCCTCTTTTGGCGGGAGGGACGGAGCCAAGGAGGGGCAGGAGCTCCTGGGGACGGGAGGCCTGCATGACATGGGCCTGAGCAGCCATCTCTCGGGGATGGGGAGTCCCTGGGGAGGGTTCAGCCCAGCCCTGCCCGGCGGGACGTGGGGTGGGCTTATCTCAAATCCAGTGCCGAAGGACACCCGCTTATTCCTGCCCCCATGCGTCCCTCTTGCACATCCGCCCAGGTACCTGCAGTGACACCTTGAGCAGCCACCACATGTCAGGCTCTGGGCTATTTCCTTGGGGTCTGCTGAGGGGTAAACATGGGCACCCCACCTGCTCATAGGGACTTCCAATCTCATGGGCCAGGTGGGCGTTGTGGGCACCCAAAGGGGCTTGTGCTGGCCAGAGAGGAGGCGACCGAAAGCCATGCTCTGTAAAGATGTGCCAGGTCCGCCAGGCAGAAGGGAGGCGGTCTCTCCTGACCCCAAATCTGGTGGCAGTGTCTGTCCTTGGGAGAGGCTGTCACTGCTGACCCCCACCCTGTCTTCTCTCCACAGAGGCCGGCTGGGCATGAAGGGGGCAGCAGAGGCGGTCTCTGAGGAGCCGGGCCTGATGGCGAGGGGTCCTGAGGGGCCCTTGGGAGGCAGCAGCGGTGGCCACCAAGTCCAGAGAGGGGCTGGGAGCTCGTCGGTCGGCTGGGAGCGAGCAGGGCCTGAGGAGGCCGGGGGTCCGGTCAGAGGCGGTGAGTTGCTGCCCCAGGTCCACCCCACTGTCTGCCTGCCTGAGGACATGGCCGTGTCTGCCTGGCCAGCGTGTGTGTGGAGAGAGCACTATGTCCAGTGAGTTACTGGTCAGAGAGGGGGGCCCGACTCATGTTTGTCCAGGGGCACGTCAGTGATTGCAGAACGGGCGGAGGAAGAGGAAGGGGTTGGAAATTCTAGAACACCTGCCCCGCCAGTTTATGCCTCTCACAAGCCTGTGTATTCCCAGAGTCCTGCTTCGCCCTCAGGATGAAACCCCCCGGACTGCTCAGGGTAGGGCACCAGTGAGTGGTCAGGCCAGGCCTGGGGCCAGGCGGTGAGGAGCAGCAGCTGATGTGGGTGGAGTTGTCTCCCACCCCTCAGGCCCCTGCATTTCTGATCCATTCTGATCTTGATTGGCGCAGGGCCACTGCCCAGCTTGGGCCCCAGAGTCCCCGCTTAGGAACCGGGGGGTGGCCTAGGTCATCTCCAGGGCTCCGGAGGAGAGGAGGGAAGGAGGCAGAGACCGCGGTGTGCCCAGGCCCCTCCCGGAGCTGGGGACGGCCTGTGGCCCCCGACTTCATCCTCAGCTCGCCCGCCTTCCTCCCAGTCACCCAGCTGCCCCCTGGGGCGCTAGAGCTTGGCGCACAGGAGACGCTCAATAACTATTCGATTGACCCATGAATGATTGATGCTTTGGGAGGATGGAGATAGAACCTCACTCACGGTACCTGGCCCAGAGCCTGGCACGGTCCATGCTCGGCGGGTTGAGGAATTTTGTACCTGTTATCCTGGTCCTTCTGGGTGTGGGCAGAGAAGGGGAGGGCCAGGGTGGGCCCTCCCGGCTGCCAACCCACAGTGAGAAGTGGCCCTGCCATCAGTCACCTGCCTGGCCTGGAGGGGAGCCCAGAGGAACCGTGGGGGCTTGGGGTGGGGAGCTCACTGCCGGCATGGACCCCAGCTCCCCGGAGACGGGGAAGAAGGAGCCGGGCCTCCTGGGCATGTGCGGGCCGGCCCAGCCTCCCAGTGACCCCCAGCCCGGGGAGGGGGTGACCGCGTCTCATGCTGCACCCGAACAGGAAGCATTTGCCCTTATTTCCAGGTGCCTCCTGCCCCAGCCCCTCTGCCCCAGGGTCCTGTGGGGAGGATCCATGAACCCAGGCCGGGGGCAGTGCCCTCCCCTCCCAGGAGGTGCCCCGGCTGAGGCAGGGTCGCCGTGTCCACGTGGGGCTCCTTCACCTTTGCCTTGTCTTTTGGCGACTTCGGACCAATGACTATATTTTTCTCAGCTGTTTAAGAGTAAATTGCAGGTAATTTATCTCCAAATACTTCGGCATGTGTGTCTCCTAAACCAGGATATAACCTTCCACAACCACAGCGCCGAGAGGTTCCACTGTTACCCCCTGGTTTAAATAACACTGTCATCCAATCCGCAGACCTTACTCAGATCTTGCCATCTGTCCCAATAACGTCCTTTCTAGCAAAAGGACACCCGGGCTCGCGCCAGTGCTCGCTGCCGCATCTCCGGGGTGCCTGTAATCTAGAGGTTGATGTTCGGAAGAACACAGGCCAGTTATTCTGCAGAACGCCCCTCAGTGTGGCGTGGCCGACGTGTCTTCACCTGCACAGTCAGGTACTGGGAGCAGGAACACCCGGAGGCGCGTGTCTCAGAGCAGCGTAGCGGGAGGTGTGACGGACGCCGGTTCATCTCCACATGGTGACGGGCATTTTGAGCACTTGGGTAAGGGGAGGGTTGACAGGTCCATCTCCCCAAAGTTAGACTGTTCCTTTGTCACTAGCAAGTAGCCTGTGGGAAGACATCTTGAGACTACGGACGGCCCTCTGCCTCCTCACACTCGTAAAGCACTGGTGTGACCTTCCACGGAGGTTCTGGACAGAAGGCACAGTCGCTATGATGGTTGATGGTTGCTGAACGGTGCCTTTCTAGTCTTCATGCCATCTACATTCATTAAGAGACTTTCTACTGTAAGGGAGCGCTGCCTCTGTCCGCAGTGACATTGAATAATTAAATACAAATTCCTTGTTTTCTGTGTGGGCTCACGGATCTGAACTTCATTTCCTGGACGTTATTTATGTTGTTGAGACCGCTCCAGTTTGGTCTTCTGACAAGCTCCCATCGTTCCACGAGCTCATCGTGCTTTCTGGGGCCGCAGGCCACTCAGGTCTGGTCCTGCACTCTCCCTACCTGAGCCCTGAAATCAGCCATTTGTCCAGGGGCCTTGGCTTCAGAATTGAAAGATGGGGCTTAACGCCAAGATCTTAGCGCCTTCTTCGACTTTGAGAGGCATCTCTGGGCCCCCACGGCAGGCCTGGCTCTGGGGCAGTCCTGGGACACAGAGCAGGCAAGGCCTGCGTGTGAGCCGCACAGGCAGTGGTACGCACGGGGTTGGTGCAGTGCATGGAGGCGGTCAGCAGACGCTGGCCGGGAGAGAGTGAAACCGAGCGCCATAGTGACGCAGGTCCAGGGATGAGCCGCGTCCTGCCCATGGCTGTGAGCAGAAGGTCTGGAAGGCGGGGAAACAGCTGTGTGGAAATTCAGCACCCTCTGCCAAACCACAGGCTTTTCCAAACCATATCCTCTCTGTCCTAAGACCCGACGGCTCCTCCCGTGTTACAGACAAGGAAGCTGAGTAGCCCAGCAGCGAGGTGCCCGAGCCAAGATGTGGACGGGAGCCGGGGTGGGGGAACAGCCAGCCAAGGACTGAGCAGCCACTCAGGGTTCAGGAGCCCATTGTCTGCTCTTGTTCCTGTGTGAGACCCCCAGCCCTGCACTTTGGGGCATCTCACTAACCCTCACCAGGCAGTGAGCCACATTCCACCAGCCTCACCAGGCCCAAAGAGCGCGAGTCACCCAGTGAGTGGCTGGTGCAGCCGAGGCAGGTGCGGCTCTATCCATGCCAGACTCTGGGTTCCTCCTGGGCTGTCACCTCCCCTCTGTAGTCAGCAGAATAATGACCCCCCAGAAGCCCACATCCTAAACCCCAGAATTTATGGCAAAAGTGGCTCTGCAGGTGAGATTAAGGGTCTTGAGAGGGGGAGGTCACCTGGGGTGAGAATCAGAGGGATTGCGAGATGTTGCCCTGCATCCTGGGGTTGGAGGAGGGGCCACGAGCCAAGGAACAGGCGCCTCTAGAAGCTGGAGAGGTCAGGGCACCTGTCCTCCCCGGGGGCTTCCAGGGGGAACCAGCCCTGTCCACACCTTGATTTTAGCCAGTGAGACTGTAGACTGCAGAAGGCAAGATAATACACTCCTGCTGTTTCAGAAGCCACCAAGCTGGGGGCGATGTGTCACAGCAGGAGGAGACCCAGGCCTCTGTCCAGGCTGGGCTTCTGCAACCCTGGGGGACAGGAGCTCATGGGAATGGCGGTTTGCAGGGTCGGGGTGCACCCCTTCCAGAAATACCTGGGGAGTGTGGTGCCCGCCTAACTGAGAGTGGCCGGTTCTCACCCTGATCTCACAAACCTGCTCTGTTACAGATGCCACTCCTCTGTGCACCTCTCCGCCGGCTGTGGGGACCCCTCCAGGCCAGATGGGAGCCTACCCCACAGGTAGACGTCTTCAGGTGCTACGGGGTTGGATCTGGACTGGGGGTGTGAACATGGGAACCCTGGGCATCCCCATCCCTCCACCCCAACTGTCCCATGGACTTTGAGCTCAGGAATGTCCAAACCAAAGTGGACATTCTCAAAGTGTGGCCCCGGACTTCCTGCCTTGAGATCACAGTGGGGTTGGGGAGGGACTCGTCCAATGCAGATGCCAGGTGCAGCTCTCCAGTTCCCATCCAGCCGGTCAGCATGGGGCCCAGGGGTCTGCACTTGCACTTGGAGCGAGAAACCTGGTGTCTGCCTGCGTTTGCCAAGGCCTCCCTTGGCCTCTGTGTGCATCTGCCCAGAGAAGGGGACATGGCCCTGGATGCCAAAGGCAGGGAAGTGAGACCCCATGAGTGCAGCATGGAGGGGTCACAGGCGGGACATGGGATCAGACCAGAGAGCCCACTGTGTTCCAGAGATCTCAGAGGGAGGCGGCAGGCCCTGGGAGAGGCATCCAGGCTTCTGGGAGGGGGCTCTGAGGACAGGTGGTTTTCCAGAGGGCATGGAAGGTGGGGGGCAGCCTGAGTGGTGGTGGTGCATGCTCAGGCTGGGGAGGCGGTAAGGTCCCCCTTCTGCTGGGGACCCCATTGCTGGCCCCTGGCTGTGGTGGGCATGGAGACCCCAGTGCTGTTGTCGGTTCACCTCTGCCTTGACGCCGCTTACCCTCCCTCCTTCTTTCTGGGCGGTCAGCGCCGCTTGTGGCCCCTGCGTGTGTGGTGGCCGTGGCACGGTGGGCAATGCAGCAGATCCTTCTGGGTCTGAAAACGCAACCACGCCCTTTTATGGGAGTAGGAGGGGCCTGTGGCAGAGCTGGCTGTGAGATACTGGGCCAAGCTTATGCCTGATCCCAGAGTCCAGAGATGTCCATGTGCCCTGCCCCTGGCCCTGCCGCACAGGAGAGCTGGGGTGTTTTCTCCAAGGTCCCTGGGCTGGGAAGTTCTAAGGCAGGTGCAAGGCTTGTTCAAAGGGTGTGGGGAATCTCTCCCCGCCTCCCCTCCCCCTAGCCTTCCGTCCTCCCCCATCACTCCCCTCTTCTCCTTCCTCCTCTCCTCCTCTGGAGCAGCCCATGCTCTGGGACCCCTGTTGCATGGCCAGGAGGCCTTTTGGGGGAACTGGGATGGGTATGTGTGGCAGGTATCTGAGCTGAGATCTGAATCATAGGGCAGCCAGCCAGGCCAGAACTTGGTCTGGAAGAGTGTACGTCAAGTGGAGAATATGGTACATGCAAAGGCCCTGGGGTGTGTGTGGAATGCCTCCGTGTCTCAGGGCAGCAGAGAGAAGGCCACAGGCTGGAGGAGAGGAGGACAGGTGGGGAGGGGGAGCAGGGCCAGAGGCTCAGGCTGTGCCAGTGGAAGCCCACAGCAGCTGCCCACAGTAGCCACATGTGGTGATTTGTATATAAATTTAACTTAAATTAAATAAAAAATCGAGTTCCTTGGCTACACTGGCCACATTTCAAGGACTAAGCAGTGTCCTGGCTAGTAGCCACTGTGCAGGACAGTGTAGAGAAAACACGTATGTTGAGGCAGAAAGCTCCAGCGATGGCACTGCCCCAGAGGGCTGGAAAGGGTGTGCAGTCAGCCAGGGCTCATTGTCAGGGGCCTCTCTGGCTCTCCGTGGACCAGAGGACTGTCTGGAGGGAGGCCCAGGGCGTAGACAACTGCCCAGGTCAGGCCTTGGGGCTGGGGCAGTGAAGAGGGGCTCGCAGGGGGGCCATCCGGTGGGTGATGGAGGGCGGTGTCTTGGTCTGAGCAGGTGAGGATGGGGGCCCTTCTGGAGATGGATTAAAATGGGGAGGAGCCCATTTAGGGGGCAGGATTGAGAGTTCTAGGGTGTCTGCTAGATGCCAGATGCCCCTGTCTGGAATTTGGGGTGGTGGAGAGGCCAGGGCTGAAGGTCATGGTGACCTGGGACCATTGCTGAATGCTCCTTGCTGGCCTGTCCTGGGCTGTACCACGAGGCCCCTTCCTCCTGTCACTGTAGGATATAGGAGGCATGTGACCTACTCACCATGACAGAAACCGGGGCTCAGGGGAGGCAAGCAACTGCAGAATTTTCATAGGAGCTGCCTGGCGTGGCGACTGACCGTGACCCGGGAGACCCAGTGAGCCCAGGGCCCCAGGCCTCTGCACTCGGTCTGCAGGCTGGAGGCTCAGGGGACGGAGGTCCCCCCGCAGGACTCCCAGCCTGAGCCCCGCGAACTGCCTGACCTTGACCTGCCCCTTCCAGACCTGACCCTGCAGCTGCTGGCTGTGCGGAGGAGGAGTGGGCTCCCGGACCCCCGACTGCAGCAGGCCCTGCAGGGCCAGCTCCGCCTGCTGGAGAACGACAGCCGGGAGGTGGCCCGTGCTCTCGGGGTGAGATAGCCCCTTGGGGGCCAGGGGAGGTGGGTGGGAGGGGCCTGGGTGAGCAGAGGTGTCGAGGCTCCACGCTCGAGAATGGGACAGAGGAGGAGGGTCCGTGGCGGCCAGGTGTCGGGGGACCAAGGACGAGGGCTGGGGAGGCCGCCCTGACCGCACCTTGTGGCTGTGCCGTGACTTTCCCTCACCTACTCTTCTGGGGGTCTGGCTCCAGGGACCACTGACCACACTCTGCAGTCCCAGCCACACATAGGCCACCATGTTCCCAGTGTCACCCCCAGCCACCCTGCCAAGATTTCAAGAGCATCTTTTGTAGGGTGTGAAAAGGACTGGTAGGAGTCCAGCTCACTTTCAGCTTGATTTTTAAGGATCCCGACCCTGCTGGCGTCTGCACCAATGAGTGGCCTGCTGACGGGCCCCGTGGCAGGGGTACTGGGACTGAGGGCTGGGCGGTCACCACCTGGCCTTGCCTGGCCTTGGCTGATGCCCCTTAGCTTCCATGAGCCGGGCTTCCTCAGTACATGCCAGAGATCCTTAGAGTGATGGCCCTGCGGAGTGGATGTGAGGGTCCTGCAGACAGCATGCCAGTGCTCAATGGCGGGGCTGCCCTTTGATGCCGGGCAAGGTAGCACAGTGGCTCTGAGGCTGAGTGCGGCTCATGGAGGGTCAGACCTCAGATGGCGGCCATTCTGCTCTGTCATGTGGAGATGGCACTAGTGCCCCTTCCCTCCCCAACAAACAAGCTTCGTGAGCTGTAAGGGCTCTGGCGTCAGCTGGTGTTATTTGTAATGCCCGTCCCACCAGGAGCGTTCATGGGACAGAGGTCAGAGGGGTGGACGTGAGGGAGCAGGGACGGGGTTGTGGAGGGCAAGAGGCCGGAGCTGCAGGGCTCTGAGCTCTGGGAAGGAGCAGTGCTTGGTCCAGGCACTGGGGAGCCGCTGCTGACCTAGGAGCAGGGCAGGAGCAGCTTTGGGCTGTAAGGCAGTCAGCTCCATGCTTGCTGCCCCTGCCAGGGTCACTTCTGCAGAATATTCCCGCTGTGTGGCTTTGCCCGCCTGATGGTCAGATGCCCCAAAGCTGCTGGGCTCGTCTCTGATTCCTGTTTCTTTGCCATAAGGAGTTATCAGCCAGGCTGCTGTCCATCCACAGTGACCGGCATCGGATCGTGGTGACGTTTAAGACTTTCGAAGAAATCTGGAAGTTCTCCACCTACCACGCTCTTGGTAAAGCTGTGGGCCTCCCGGAACTGGCTGTGGGAACCCCCCCTGGGGGACACCTGTCACCACCAAGCACTTCATGTCACAAATCAGGGCTTTAATATAGGTCAGTTCACAATGGCTCGCCCAGTGAAACATGGGCCCTAGGGTGCTCACCTGTCCTCAGGGAGATGGTGACAGGCTGCTGCAGAGGCACGCGGGCCGAGCTCCCAGGTCCTTCCCAGCACGTGCTACCTGCTCACCTAACCAGACCCGAGTGGAGCTGAGCTCAGACCGGCCAAGCACAGACCAGAAAATGTTATTTCTCCCCGGACTGAAGTGCTTCCTTTCCAAACTGCTCCCCTCGCCACCGGGAGGCATGTGCGGGGTCTCACCGCATCCCCGGGGCACCCCGCTTAGCATCCACGGTTCAAGTACCAAGGGAGCAGAAAATCAGAATCATAGCAACGATTTCCTATGCGCCGTGAGGAGGGCCCATGCCGGCCCCCTTGTGTGCCCAGTCTCTGAATTGTCTTGTCCCATCTCCTGGATGAAGAGACTGAGGGTCGTTGAGGCAGAAACCAGTCTTATCTGAATGTTCTGCATCACAGGGAGATCAAATAAGCTGTCCGTGGTCACGGCCAGTCTGCTCGCAGCCCAGAGCATCAGACCTGTGGCCTACCTGGGTGTGGGTGCGACTGGGAACCCCAGAGAAGGGCAGGCTCTTTCCCTGGAGCTGGTCAGTGCAGGGTTTGGCCAGCCCCGGGCTGGGGGCGCTCTCCTGCCTGCTTCCGGAGCCTGCTGGCGACCAGGGCCTGTCTGGTGCCCCTAGGCTTCACTCATCACTGCCTGGAAAACCTGCTTGTGGACCAGGCCTTCTGGCTGCTCCTGCCCGACGAGGATGAGGAGGCGGCCATCCAAGTCCACGTGGATGAGGAGGCCTTACAGCTGACGCACAAGAACCTCCTTGCCCAGGAAGGTGAGGGCTGCGTGGTGACACTCACTGGCCAGCTCTAGGCTGTGCAGGGCCCTGGGGCTGTGGGCACAGAAGGGCTCTGGAGCTGGCATGCATGTAGGGGCACTGGGGCTTCGGGCAAGGAGGGGTCCCTCATAGTGAAATGCCTGGGCTCCATTACTTCACTGTGAAGACGCTGGTCAGCCCCCAAAGCAATAGCAGAAAAGGGATCTCTGGAGGGCTGCCCCTTGCTGCATTCCTATCTTGCTAGTGGCCTCCTAGCTGGGCTCCAAGTCTGCAGCAAAGGGCACATAAAGCCAGCTGGCCTGCCCCAGCCACCGTGAGGAAGAGAAGTGGCCTGCTGAGGGCGCACACCTGGTGGGGATCCAAGCAGGAAGGGCTCCTGGGGCTGCATGTCTGGTCCTCAGCACAGGCGGGAGACCCGAGGCTGAGAGGGGCCTGCAGGACAAGTCCAGGCAGCCCTAGGACTCCAGCCTGGCAGGCCTCCCATCGGGGCCCTTGGGCACCCAGTGTCTGGGAGCAGCTGTCTCTGTGGGTGGTTCTCGGCAGGGCCCTCCTGCAGGCGCCGCCTTCACACGGGGTGGGGAACAGGGTGCCCCACTGGGCCAGGGTACAGCTGCCTTGGTGGCCAGCCACGCCAAATGACCCTCTCTGTCACTTTGAAGGTCCTTTCTTTGTCCTGTGTCCTGACTACCACGTGAGAGTGACAACTGGCCTCCAGGGTGCAGCAAGGGGTCCTCAGGCCCCCAGCCAGGCTTTGGGGGTCCCGCAGGGGGTGGCAGCCCCGGCAGCGGACTCTTTGGCCCCCTGCCCCAGCACACCCTCCGAGGAACCTTTGATTGCGTTTCATCAGTAGGTACCGACATCTGTTTCTCTGCCTCCTGCGGGTCCTGCGCGCTGTCTGGCTCCTGGAGACTCTCCCAGGCCCTGGGCCAAGGGCGGTGGATGGAGTGCCAGACTGACCCAGCCACCGCCCTGTTCTGCTCTTTCCTGGTGTGCAGCCGTGGCAGCTGTCAGCCTCAGCGCTGCCACCTGCACAGCACCTCCCTGGCAGGGCTGTCCTGGGATCAGGTGGCAGGGGGGCATGCAGCATGGAGCCCTTGCTGCATATTCCGGCTCCTTCTGAATAGCTTTTGTGGGAGCAACATAACAGACACCACGGGGAGGACGCAAGCAGGGATCTGCACAAATAGAAAACAGATAGCACCAAGGGCAGTCAGGGACTGGGAGCATGTAAACTCCTGTTCACATCCTGGATGTGGGACTTAATCTTAGCTTGGAGCTTCCTGGCAGCCAAGGCAAAGAGAGAAATCTGACCTCCTGACATTCAGTGTCCATGGAATAACCAGCAGTGGCTCAGTTGCTCTCCTGGGCTAGTACAGAAGGTCTTCCAGGCCTGCAGAAGGAAAGGAGGCACCTGGGCTGGGGGTGTGGAGCTCCCTGGAGTCAGTGCCACACCCCTGGGCCTGAAGGCTGCACACCCAGGCAGGTGTGAGTGTGTGTGTGTGTGTGTGTGTGTGTGTGTGTGTGTGTGTGTGGTGAGAGCAGGTGTTGGAAATCACTTAGGTTCCTGGGGGCTGCTGATTTGTCCAGTCTCCACACAGTTTCAATCTTCCCCAAGTCTGAAGTCCTGTCCTGCTGCACTCTAGGTGGGCTCTTAGGGTCCCCTGGGACCCCACCGATGACTCCATGGGGGGATTCATGCCACCAGACAGCCCGCTGATGGGTAAATATTTCCACTGGCCTTTCTTCCCTGAGAAAGAGGTGGGTGAGAAGGGGAAATCACCAGCATTCTAGAAGCTTCGGTGCTCTGAATCCTCCCCAAACCAGAAAAAGTAGCCAGAGTCCTCTTGAGCTCTTGAGGTGATAACTGAGGCTCAGAGAGGCCCATCAGCTGGTCCAGACTCACACAGCACACAGCAAAGCTGGGCTGGGGTCCCTGGCCTGTCCACCTCCAAGTTGCCCTGGAGTGTGGCTTCCACACACCATTGAACAAGCACACTCTTTCTGGCCACCTGAGCAAGGACCCTTGGTCAAGGCTGGCCAGGCTCTGCTGAATCTGCCGCATGCACGGCTGGAGGGCCTTGTGGCACAGGTCTCCCTGTGAGAAGACGGTTTGGACCATTAGCTTAGGCTCCTGGCCGTGCTTTCTGCCCTGGGCCAAGCTGGCTGGTGTTTGCACAGCTCTGCATACCTGGTCACTGGAAGGAGGGACAGGAGGAGCTTATGTTTACAGCTGCATTTGCCTTGGCCAGGCCTGGCCAGAGACAGATGGAGGAAAGAGCCATAGCCTTGGCGGCCAAAGGCCCCGGGGAGAGGTTAATCAATGTCTCCTGACCTCAGGTTCTCATCCTCCACATGGGGATAAACACCCCCTCCAAAGGCCACGTAGATGTCCAGCCCCTCGAGACTGGTGGTCAAGCTCCACTGCAACCCCCAACAGGCACTAGATGATGCCCACAGCAGGACTGTGCCCCCTGCCTGAGGGCCACCCGTCTGCCCACCCCCAGCACTGACCCCAGGGCCTCCTTCCTGCAGCTGTGGGCCTGGCCTCGGCAGCGGCAGACTGCCAGGGCTCGGGGCCCGAAGAGGTGACCTTCCGACGCGGCGACCGCATCCAGATCCTGGGCGCACAGGTGCCCGGCCTGCCCTGGTGCGTGGGTCGGCACGTGGCCTCGGGCCAGGTCGGGTTTGTCCGGACGAGTCTCCTCAGTGCGCAGGGCCGAGTGTCTGAGTGAGTGGCCGAGGCCCCGCCCCTTCCCCACACCCCACTTCGGCCCCTGTGAGCCCAGCCGCGGTTTCCCTGACTCCCAGGTGACGAACCTGGGTGTTGTCTCCTCCCTCTGCTCCCCTGTCCCCCCGCTGGGCCCAGGCCAGGCTGCCTTTCCGTCGTCTCCAGGGTGACTTCAGCCTCCTGTCTGGACCCGTGTCCTTTAGCTGCCGGGGTACCGCCATGACAAACCCTACAGACTGGGGGCTTAAAGCAATAGACATTGATGCACCCACGCTCTGGAGGCCAGGAGTCTAAATCAAGGGGTGGGCTGGGCCAGGCCCCCTCTGGGGGCTCCAGGGGAGGCCCCCTCCTGCCCCATCCTGCTCCTGGGGGCCCCGGGAGCTCCTGGGCTTGTGGTACCTCACTTAGTCTCTGCCTCCATGTTCGCATGGCTGCTTGCTGTGTATCTGTGTCCCTTCTCTTCCTATAAGGACACTGGTCACTGGACTTAGGGCCACCTACTCTAGGGTGGCCTTATCTTAACAAATCACATCTGCAAAGACTTTCTTGAATAGGTTACCTTCTGAAGCTCCAGGTGGGCATGAATCTAGGGGGACACTAGTCAACCCAGGATGCCATGCCACCCTCTCCCCCAAAGCCCTTCAAAGGCCCCACAGCCCAGGCCTGGTGACCACTAATTTCAAAGGCCGCCACTGTCATCAGCTGCCCCTGAGTCTAACTGTGCGGGTGGGTTCATCCCTTCAGAAATGACCCTGGGCCATGGTGTGCGCGCTATGTGAGATGTCCCCTCCGTCTTGGCCCTCCCATTTTCCCGGGGCTCTCACTGGCCCCCAAGTCCCATCTCCAGTGGCCCACCCCACGGAACACTCTTCCTGGCAGTGTTCCCTCCCCATGTGAGCCCTCCAGGCCCCTGCGCCCACCTGGAGAATCCTGCGGGTCCCCACTGCCTGGCCCCTGGCCTCGGGGTAGTGGTCGGCAAGCACGTCTGTGGCCGTCGTCTGGGGGAGTATGTTCCCCTGGGCTGGAACCCTGCCGAGGATCCCAGAGAATGTGGGTGTGGCAGCCCCGGACTTCACCTCCGCAGTGGTCCTCAGGGGCTCCCCCAGCACTCACTCCCTGTCCTGCTCTCGTCTGGCACTGCCACAGACCAGACCTCGGAGGCCGCGGGCATCCTGGCACGCTCCACCCGTCATCCTGTTTCCCAGGTTGGCGTGTTGGCTGCTTCCATGCCTCTTGCTCCTGTCCATCAGAGGCAGTTTGAAGCTGGCTGGGCCTGTGCTGAGAGTGGCAGCTTTCCCAGAGGGGCTCCCTGTTTATCCCCGCTGGCTTCCCAGAGCCCTGTGTTCATGTGGGGAGCTGCGGGAAGCACCAGCATGGGTTGTACGAGCAGCTATGGGAGCCTGCAGTGGGGAGGGGTCGAGTCAGCCTGTGGCTAGCATGGCCAGCCTCACAGCAAGGGGCATTTGAGGTGGGGCTTTGAAGGTTGCTCAGGAGCTCACTGTCCTAGGCTGCTGTGACCCCTGCATCTATTGTAGCCTTTCATGCTGCTGGGTGTCTGCATCTGGCCAGAAGAGGCACCCTGGAGGGCAGGATCTACTTTGTATCTTGGTGTCTGTCTTCATCACTGGGCACAAAGTTCATTGTGCAGGACTGCCTGTCAAGTGGGGGAGTGGGAGTGGGTCTTACTTTAGAAACACTCTATCTTAGCACTTTATTTTCTCCAGGTTGGAAAATGTGGTTTTTCTCAATGAGGAAGAAAGGTCATTCTTCAGGAAGGAAGGACACTTTACTGAGGAGGATGCCAGGCAGCTCCTGACGAGGGTGTCTGGCACAGACGCCTGCACGGTGTACAGCCTGGGTAGGTGTGAGGGGCGCTGTGGGTGAGGAGCTGCTCCTGCCACCCCTCACGCTGCCTGGGGGACATCCTAGGACTTGCAGCCGATTATTTTGGACATTTTCTTGGGGCAGATTCCCTGGCGCTAAGTGTCTTTGCCATAGGGTGGAGCCGGCTGGTATTCCATCGACCCCATGAGGCTGCCTGCCCGTCGTCTCCGGGTCATGGGCTTTTACTGTCTAGCCAGGGGCATGTGGGACCGTCCTGGCTTCCATCCCCCACCCACATTCAGCCCCTCCCCTCGGGGAATGCTCACTGCCCCCCTGGTTGGCAATAGGGACTGTGGAACCTGGGTACGAAGCAGTGGTCTCCCGCGGCTGCTCTGCTAGGGACACCGAGGGCTGCAGGCAGGCCTGACACAAACAGGAGCTGTTCCTATTTCTCCACAACACCCCTGTCCTTGGCAAGGGATTTCCTGCAGGGCTTCAGCGCAAAGCGTGGATGAGGGGGGTCTGACTCACAGTGGGGAAGGGGACTGCGGCGGAGAGCGGTGTTGGACGAGCCTGCTGGGCAACTGCAGTGGGTCACGGGGTGTGACTCTGCAGCCCATTCCTAGGGAACACACGTGCGTACACACCTCCCACACATATACACGTACATGCACACATGGATATGCACACACACAAATGCACACCCATACCCCCTACATACATATATAAACACACGTGTGCACACACACATATGTACACACATATACAAAGACAGTTACACGGATATGCACATGCATACATATACATACACACCCACATAAATGTACACACATCCCCACACATACATATGTACGCACACACATACACGCACGCATCTGCTTGCTGACGTGCATGGAAGACCTTTTGCACCCACAGTGGATTTAAACTTTCTAGAGCCCACAGATCAGTTTCCCTTCCTGAACAGGGAAACCTAAATTTGACCTTAGCAGATCGAGGCTTTAACCAGCCTGGTGTACAATTTACTCTCCTTCTAGGAAGGGCTATTGAGACCCTTCACTTGGGGGGATGTTTTTGGGGTACTCTCTCTGCAGGATGCTTCATGGCTCCTGGGGGTGGTGATGTGGTACCAGGGTCGACAGTGCTTTTTTCTTTACACATCTTGTTACATCTCTGTCCTCCTCTGGTTTCCATGGCAACCCAGCACCCTTAGTGTCAGCCCATTTTCAGGGGGTGGGCCTGAGGCTTAGGAGAGGACCTGGCCCTGGCAGGAGGAGCGTAGGAGCGCCTGAGGGGCAGGACGCCAAGCCAGATCTGCTGCCCTGCTCCCTGGGAGAGCCGGTGAAGTGAGGGGGTGGCCCTTGTGGGGAGCATGTCCCCTGTCTCCAGAGTGGTAGCAGCAGACACCAGTGGCCTCAGGTGGGAGGATGGAGTCCTGCACGGGGCCTGGGTGGGGCACTCCTGGAGGACATGGCTTCTCTGCACCTGAGCGGCAGGACCTCCAAGCCCCCCAGGCCCTCAAAGGTGCTGGTGTCAGGAGTGTCCTGGGGGCCCTAGACCTGGAGGGTGCTGGCCGGAGGGTGACGCATCTTTTCTCTCCATTTTCAGACAGGTTAGAAGAAGCTGAGTTTAAGCAGCCAGAAGAACAAGGTAGGCTCTTTCCACAGGACACAAGGTTCCTCTGGTTCTGGCTCTGGGGCCTCGGGGATGACACCGGGCCGAGTGGGCAGGGTGGGTGCTGGCTCGGTCACTCCTCTGTTGGGGAGCTGGTGGGTGGGGAGTCCACCCTGGAGAGGAGGTTGGATGAGGAGAAGGTGAAGCTCCCCTCCATGGCAGCAGTGGGCCCCCAGCCACCCTGCACTGGCCCCAGCTAAGGTGGGGTGCCCCTCAGGCCCATGCCTGACCATGGGTTCCTTTCACTAAACCTGGAGCAGCTAAAATTCACCCATGTTCTGCTTTGGATGGGAAGTAGGGGGTTGATGTGGGAGCCTTACGCTGGAGAAGCCCCTCGAGGTCTTCTCCTTCCCTGGGGGGCTGCAGGGAGGCCCCCTCCTTCTCTCTCCGCACCCCCATCTCCTCTCCCCACAGAGGACAGACATCAGGGAGACCCTGAGGCGCACTTGCCTGGGGGGCCTTTGGGATTCCCTGGCCACGGGATGGACCCAAGTGCAAACACAGAAAAGCCACTTTGGGGTGTGGAGGAGGAGGCCAGGCCCCTGGGACCCAGGGCCACTCCAGGGCCCCCTCTCCCAGGCCTGTGCAGGGCGAGAAAAAGGCAGAGCTGCAGGCTGGCCTCAGGGGAGGGATCGCGCACTCTCCGCAAGCCCCCGGGGCCCGGTGGGAGCATGGCTCTCCCTGAGGCCAGGGCAGCAGCGGCAGCACACGTCAGAGAAGATGTTTTCCTAGCCCACCTCATGGATGGTCAGGTCAGACATTTGCCACTGAACCACATTCATTTCATTTTTTCCCCTAGACTTCACAGACTAATAGACAGTTTTGAGCCTGTTATTTACAAGTGAGCTTGGGACAGAGGTGTCTTTAGAGCCTGGTTCTTTCCTTCCAAATGACTTCCACTTGAAGCCTGGGCTTTTCCAACAGGAAATGTAGCGTGTTTGCTCCTCACGCTGGACGTCCCTGTGGGTACTGACTCTGTCCAGAGCAGCATCCCTGCAGGCAGGCGTTTCCGGGCAGCAGGGATGGCAGATTCTCCAGCACCTGTCCTTTGGTCTGCTCTTTAGAGACCCTGGGCCCCAGGTTCGCAAACCAGCCAGAGTGAGGGTGGAGACCCCGGGGTCTGGGCACCTCCCAGTCTTTCCTGTGGAGAACGGCCCCCGTGCCAGAGCCCGGCAGGTGGACGCAAACAGGAGCTTCCCCTCTGCGGCTGGCCTTGCTGATGCCCGAGGAGGCTCTCGCCCTCAGGCTGATTGGCGGTGCTGACCGGCTCTAATGATTAGTGGAGATTCCTGCTCCTCCTGACCCAAGAGCTCCAAATGCTGGCAGAATCGCACGTACGCAGTCGTAGCAGCGAGTGCGACCGTGTCCGACTGAGGGGCTCTTGGTTCTTTCTGAAGGGAAAAGGAATCTCCGAGTGATCACCGAGCCACAGTGCGGAGTTCCTGAAACCGTGCTTCCCAATGGGAAGCCAAGAAAAGGAGGGCTACTTGGTAAAAAGCTTGGCCCCACTGATCTGTCTTCTCCCCGTGGCCATAATTACCCACTTGCCTGTGTGCCCTGCAACAGGTCTGGGTATTTCACGTGAGCCAGACGCTCGGTGCAGCCAGTGTCTGCAAAGCACCATGACAGAGGGACAGAGGCTCAGGGAGGGACGTTCCTGCCCAGTCTGGACTCAGATCAAACTCTAATCCATCTGGGGATTTGGTGACTTGCAGAAATGCCTCCGCCTTGCCTGAACCCAGAGCCACATGAGACCCTGAAGAAGGTGAAGAAAGTTCTAGAACAATGCAAGTCTTGCCAGGGCTGTGCCAAGGAGCCAGTGTCCTGGGGTCTCTCCGGGGCATCCAGTGCTGCAAGCTCGCCAGACACGGAGGAGCCCTCCTTCTGCCTGGACTCCAGAGACGACTGGGCAGACCCGGAGGCCCTGGGCTCTCTGCTGCTATTCCTGGATGCACCTGGGTACAAGGCCTGCTTCCGAGGCCTGTACGACATCTCTTTGCCGGGGCTGAGCAGTGTGTTCTGCGGCTTCACGGATGAGGAGGAGCTAGCCGGGCACCTGGCGCAGGCCCGGGGGGTGGCCAAGAAGGCCGGCTTCCCCATGGCCCTTGCCAGGCTCTGCTTCCTGCTGGGGCGGCTGTGTGTGCGGAAGCTCAAGCTGTCCCAGGCCCGGGTGTACTTTGAGGAAGCCCTGGGGGCCCTCGGGGGCCACTTCGGTGACCTCTTCCTGGTGGTAGCCGTGTATGCCAACCTGGCAGCCGTTCACCTGAAGCAGAAGAACAGGGACAGGTGTGCCCAGGTGGTGCCCAAAGCCTCGGCCCTGCTCCTGGGGACGCCCAGCCACGTCTGCAGCACCGAGGCAGAGGCAGAGCTCCTGAAGCATGCGCTCCGGCGGGCCATCGGCAGTCGGAGCCCACAGGCTGAGGCCCGGGCCTGCTTCCTGCTGGCCCAGCACCACACCCGCCTCAGGCAGCCCGACGAGGCCCTGCCCTTCCTGGAGAGGCTGCTGCTTCTGCAGGGGGCCTTCGGGTCCCCAGAGGCCTCGTGGCCCGCAGATGGCTACCTACTCCTGGCGGACATCTACAGCCGGAAGTGCCTGCCGCACCTGGCGCTGAGCTGTGTCCAGGTGGGCTCACGGCAGGCTCGGGGCTCCCTGGGCAGCTCGCTCAGGAGCGTGGCCCTGGTCCTGCGGAACACACCACGGGTCCACCGCCTCCCCTCCCAGATCGCGCACCACCTCAGGCAGGCACTGGCCTCCCTGGCCTCAAGCACAGGGCAGGTGCTGCGCGGCCCCCTCTGTGCCAGCCTGGCCCAGCTGTACAACCAGCACGGGCAGCACGGCAGGGCCATCGCCTTCATGATGCGGGCGGTGGAGGCTGACGCTGAGACCGGAGGCTGCCTGGCTGTGGACCACCTGCTGGCCCTGGCCTGGTTGCACGTGCTTCACAGGCAGAGCCCGCTGGCCCTGGACATCCTGGAGTCTGTCCTGGACATGGCAGTGGCCAGCATGGACCAGGAGGGCATGATTGCCAACATGGCGGCCGTGGCCCTGAAGAGGATGGGCAGAATCCGCCCGGCGGCTGAGGGCTACCACCGCGCCCTGCGCATCGCCAGGAGCCTAGGCCGGCTGCGGAACCAGGCGGTGGTCCAGGCCAATCTCGGGGCCCTGTGCCTGCAGGTGGGTGCCCGCAGGCTGGCCCAGCACTACTTCCTGGAGGCCGTGAAGCTCTTCTCGAGACTGCCCACCCGGGAGTGTGGCCAGGACTTCATCCACGTGCTCCTGCAGCTGGGGCTGCTGTGCACCCACAGGGCCCTCGCCCGGCAGGGCAAGTGCTACTACGAGTGGGCCTTTCTGGTCGCCGTGCAGACGGACCACCTGGAGAGTAAGTGCCAGCCCGGCCCCGGCCCCATCCCGCCTGAGGGTCTGAGTCAGGGCACCCTGCTTCCTGGAAAGAAAACATGTTTTCTTTCCATCTCCTTTCAGAGCACACCTGGGGTTTGCGATTCAGAGGCAGGGGGTTGTTTTTCCACCGCGATGCATGCTGAGTGGTGCAAACCTGCAGCTGTCTGTAGGCGTCTCTGAGACGCTGTGGACAGCTCTCGTGGGAGCTCACCGGGCTGTGTGTGGCTCACCACAGACAGGCCCCTGTGGCCCTTGCGGGAAGCCGCCAAGCGTGGGAAACAGACTCCCAGGTCACAAGAGCCACAAAAGGGGGCACTCAGCATGACAGGCCACTCCTGACCTGACTCATGGCTCAGGAAGTCTGGGGTCTGAGGTTTGAGGAGAGTCTAGTGGAGCACGGGATCGGGGGCTGGCAGAAGGAGCAGCTTCTACAAAGGCCCTGGGGTCAGTGAGCGGGGCTATGCAAGAAGATACGAAGTCTGAGTGGGGGCCCGGGTGGGCAGTGGGAAGCTGGGTGTCCTTCTGTTCTTGACTGGATCGCACCCAGTGTCGTTGGAGGACGTTCCTCCTATTACGTCAGTCCTCCTGCACTTGCTGAGAACTGCTCTGGGACCTGGCTGACGCTCTGGCCTGGAGAGCCCTCCATCCGCGTGACGAGCGCGTGTCCCGCGGTGGCTGGGGCCTGTTCCCTAGACGTCTTTCAGGCCTCGTTGGTTCGTGGTGTTGTTGAGATCTGCTCCCTTGTGGGCTCTGGACCACTTCTAACGGGGAAAGCTCTCTGCTGTTCTCAGCCCCCTGCTTTCACAAGAAGCAGGTGGATCCTGGCTTTGTGAAAGGACGCTGGCTACGAAGTGCCGGGAGCAGGAGCTGAATCCCGTCCCCACCACAGGCTGTGTGCTCCAGGCGTGGTGCCCAGCGTTGACTCAGTCTACCCACCTGGACCGTGGGGATGCCAGTGCTCCCAGCCTCATCAGCTCTGCCAAGAGGAGTTTGTGAAGCAGAAACAGGCAGCCTGGGGCTGTGGGAGAGCCTGGCCAGGGCCCCCAGTTATAAAAACGAGGGGTGCCATCTCGAGCATCTGTGACATGCTGTGTGACCTTGAGCAGGCCACTAGCTCAGTTTCCCCGACTGAGATGACCCCAGCTCACAGAGGCACAGAAGAGGCAGGCCTCCCGCAGGGCCTCAGGACCCTGCAAACATCCCTGTGAGGAGTATCGGTTCGTCTTGTTTGTCCTCCCTCCAGGCCAGCTGCATGCCGTCGAGCGGCTGTGTCACTTCTACAGCACCGTCATGCCCAGCGAGGCCCAGTGTGTCGCCTACCATGAGTTCCAGCTCTCGCTGGCCCGCAGGGTGGCTGACAAGGTGCTGGAGGGGCAGCTCCTGGAGACCATCAGCCGTCTCTACCTGTCCCTGGGCACTGAGCGGTGAGGCCTGGCGCTGCGGGGCGGGAGCGGGCCGCAGGGATGCTCGGCCGCGGCCCCGGGGCAGCCTGTCCTTGGGCACCACTTCATTACTGTGTCAGATCAACTGCGCTGGCAGGCCTGGGGGCTGACCTGAGTGGTGCTCATGACACGTGTGTCCCAAGACACGTGTCCCGAGGCCCCGCCAACACACCTTCCCAGGGAGGCACAGCATGCATCCTGGATCCTTCTTGCCATGGTGGCTTTTATGAGCTGACCTTTGCCTGCCCTGAGTCTTTGCCCACTGGCCCAACTCTGGACCAGGTGGCCTGGTCCTCGTCTCTCCCCTCAGATGTGAGGACAGTGGCCACATGTGCCCAGAGCACTGTCCCTCCTGCTTCCCCTGGGCAGGGCGGGGTGGCATGTCCCATGTAAAGCCGACCCTGGGCACCCTGACCAGGCCGTAAGGACAGCCAGCCAGGCCATGCAGCCTGCAGCACACGGGGGTCACCAATGGCGCGCTCCCCGGGTGGGGCCTCCCTGGTGGGCAGGGAAGGAGCTGGCTTCCACAGGGCTTGGGACACAGGCTAGTCTTGGCCTCCACCCCTCAGCCTCAGGCCTCGGTTTCAAAGTGGGGTCCCAGGATCGACATCATGGGTGGAAGCTTGTTGGAAATGCACATTCTCAGGCCCCACCCCAGATCTGCTGAGTCAGAACACCCGGAGCAGGGCCCCAGGACTTGTATTTTAACAAAGTGACCTCTGGGTGGCTCTAATGCACAGTGGAGCCTGGGAACTACCGGCCTAAATAATCTTTAAATATCCGCCCGGTACTAATGTTCCCTGTGGTGTCTGCAGAGGTGTGTGCCTGCTTTGGGGAGGCGGGGAGACGGAGTAGCATGCTTCTCCTGTTTCCCCCAGAGAGTCTCCTTTGTTTCTGTCTATCGGTAGTGTCTCCATCTGGCTCCCCCATTAGTCAGGAGAGGGCCGGGTCTGCTCTGACCCCCAGCTCCCAGGCCCTTTGTCACTGGACTGTCACCGGGAGGAGCCACACGGCAGGGCTTGTCCTGAGCGTCCCTGTCTGATTTCAGGGCCTACAGATCTGCGCTCGAGTACACCAAGCGCAGCCTGGGGATCTTCATCGACCTCCAGAGGAAGGAGAAGGAGGCGTCCGCATGGCTGCAGGCGGGCAAGATCTACTACATCCTCCGGGAGAACGAGCTGGTGGACGTGTACCTCCAGGTGTGGGCGCCAGGCCCGGGCACCCCTGCCTCCGCAGCCCCACCCCCAAAGCATGTGGAGCCCCTGCCGCCTGCCAGAGGCCCATGCCACCCCCTGCCCCAGGCCCTGGGGCCCCACTGCCCACGGCAAGCTGAGCTCCTGGAGGCCAGAGACTTGTGCCCCTCGCCATGCCCACCCCCATGCAGGTGCACAGCAAACATTCAATAAATGTGCAAATAATGTGCCCTCTCATTTGACACCCAGAAGAACTTGCATCAACAGCATCTCCTTAAAAGATGCGTTTATCACAGAAGCTCCATTTTTAGATGTTTTCCTAAATATGATGTAATTTGGAACAAATTGAGAGGCTCACGAGTCTTGTGAGTTTTCTCATTTTTGAGCACCTGCTGTGCACCTCCCTGGGTCAGAGGCTAAGGAGCCCGGATCAGGAGCTTATGGCTGAGATGGGGACAGGCACGTCAATAAACGGCCCAGACTCGGGGCCACGGGCTGCTGTGGGCATGTGACTGGGCAGAGGAGCCAGGAGGGGAACTCCCCTCTGCCCGGGGTACCAGAGGCTGGTGTGAGTTGCAGGCTGACTGGGAGCGAGTGCCACCTGGAGAGGAGGGTGTTCCCAGCAGCAGGAGTCACAGGTGCAAAGGCCCAGGGGTGCATGGGAGAGTGGCAAGCTCTGGGGCCTGCAAGCAGCAGCTGTGGCTGGGATGTGGGCAGAGCTAGTCCACTCAGCCATTCCCCCAGCTAGTGTCTGGTGAGCACCTATCGTGAGCCAGCACAGATGCACAGAGAAGCCTGGGTCCTCTGGTGGGGGCGGCAGGCAGACATGTGCTAGCTAAGGACTCCAGGGGAAGTCAGTGGAGGCGGAGGGCCAGGATGTGGAGCCCGGGGAAGCCAGCTGGGGAGCATGGCCCCGCCCCCTGCCGGGGCTCTGGGAGTCTCAGGAGGGCTTCTGCTTCCCCACAGGTGGCACAGAATGCTGCCCTGTACACAGGGGACCCCAACCTGGGGCTGGAGCTGTTTGAAGCCGCAGGAGACATCTTCTTCAACGGGACCTGGGAGCGGGAGAAAGCCGTGTCCTTCTACCGGGTGAGTGGGTTGCAGGGTATTTGCGGGTGGGCCTTGGGTGGGGGGCCCTGCATGGGGGAGACACAGGTGTGGGGCAGCAGAGGCCTCCCTCCTGGAGGCAGGACCGCCCATGCACATGCTTAGTTTCCTGGTGGTTTTCCTGGGATGATCCGACCTGGCAGGGACAGGGGAAGCAAGAGCCATTTGAGGGGAGAGGCAGCTTCAGACCTACAGCCAATCTCAGCACTGGATTCGAGTCCTGTCGCCATTTTTTAGGTGAAGGAGGTGAGGCTCAGAGGTGTGTCGGAGGGCACACGGCATGTAGCAGGAGGACCAGGGCAGGGCCCAGGCCCACACGTGCCTCCCGGAGGGCGGCTTCCCCCACCCCGTCAGCCCGGATCCCGCCTGCAGCCCAGCCCTAGGGTCGGATGAGCACAGAGGGGTGCTGGACCCTCCCGCTCAGGCCCTCAGGGTCCAGGAGTGGGGGCTGGTCTGAGGTTACTCAGTGTGGACAGATGGGTCCCACCCCAACTTTCTCATGGCCCAGTGGGCCTGGGGTACCAGGACTTCTCTGAGCTGACTTTCCTTTAAGTGGGCAGAACTGAATAAAGGTAGTGGGATGACAGGGGCCGTGGGAAGCTCCCAGGACACATCTGGGGCTCCCGGAGGGGCCTGGGCCTGGGCCTGCCTCTGCAGGAGAAGGTCTGACCCATCACCTGTGTGAGCAGGATCGGGCGCTGCCCCTGGCCGTGACAACAGGGAACCGGGAGGCTGAGCTTCGGCTGTGCAACAAGCTGGTGGTACTGCTGGCCGAGCTGGAGGTACCCCAGGAGGGCCTGGAGTTCGGCCACATGGCCTTGGCACTCAGCATCGCCCTGGGTAAGCCCCATGCCCCTGGCCCCACGAGGGTCTCCGACCTCAGGAGACCTGTGGGCTCCTCTGCCCTGCAGGCCACCCCCTCCTGAGCAGGCAGGCGAGATGAGCACAGCAGATGTGCCCAGGCCCTGCCCCAGGGATGGCTTGGGGGCTCAGGGGGTGCCCCACTCACTGCGCAGCTGGACTGCCTTTGCCAGCTCCATGGCTTCCTCTGTCTCTTTCCCTTGCTGACCACAAGGGCCAGCCAGCATGCCCTGCATTCTGGACACTCCAGGCTTCTCACCAGTCCCTGGACATGCCAGGCGGGCCCACCCATGCCTATCTGCAGTGTCGTTCCCCTTGTCCTTCCCCGCATGCAGCCAGCCTCCAGCATTGTCTGGCTGATGAAATCCCAACCCCCTTCCGGAAGCCTGTCCCCCAGGGCTGGGCCCACTGTGTGTAGCACCTCCTGTTGCACAGGCACACAGTGGGTGCACAGCAGAGTGTGCATGTGGGCCCCACAGCATGCATCCTGGAAGGGGGGGTCCTGGAGGCAGCCCAGTCGGGCAGCTCCCCCAGGATGGGGTGCAGCTGAAGATACACCAGGGAGGGTCACACGTCACGTCTGCAGGCTGCCCAGAGTCTGGTGCCTGCAAGCACACAGACTGGATGAGCTTTGGGGTCCCCACTCAGAAGCAGCAGACAAACACCCCAGTCCAGGTGGCCACATGCCCACATGGGCATGGACTTCCCCATGTCCCTGAGGGGCACAAAGAGCAGGCATTATTAGGTCCATTTTACAGGCGGGAAAAGTGAGTCTTGGGATGGGAAGGGACTGGCTGGAGCTCTGGGACGGTGTTGGCCTGGGCGTCCCCCACCCCCGTGACCCCCACAGCCATGTCCTCGCACGTGCTCCCTCCCCGTGTGCCCAGGGGACCAGCTGAACGAGCGAGTGGCCTGCCACCGGCTGGCTGCCCTGCACCACCGGCTGGGCCACAGCGAGCTGGCTGAGCACTTCTACCTCAAGGCTCTGTCTCTCTGCAACTCGCTGCTGGAGTTCGACGAGGAGACCCTGTATTACGTGAAGGTGTACGTGGTGCTTGGAGACATCATCTTCTACGACCTGAAGGTGGGTGGGGGCGGCTGACATGCGAACAGGTGAGAGCAACCATTGGGTAAAGGACAGACAGAAGGGAGTGTAATCAGGGGACTGCCTGGAGGAGGTGGCTACAAAGCTGAGTCTTTATAGTCAAGCTGGGGTTAGCCACCAAAAAGTGGAGAGGTCACAAGGACATTCTGAGGGGCATGAGAAGGAGAGGGGCATCACTGTTATCTCCAGAGAACCACACTGCAAGGAGCAACCCAAATACTGGCACCTCCTCCAGGAAGCCTGCCAGTCTGTGCAGAGCTCTTCCTTCCTGGAATTCCGAGAAATGTTTAATCCTCACGTCAGCTGGGTGGGGCAGGTACTGTTATCATCCTGCTTCAGAGAGGGAGGGTGGGCTTGGGGATGGGGTGTGACTTAACCCTGGGTTGTATAATGGGGACACAACTCCCGGAAGCCTGGCTGAGTCCCTGTTGGAGTGGAGGGCCTCGAGCTGGGACTTTCCCATCTATCTCTGAGCCCTGCAGCGGACACAGATGAGGACCTGGAGACATCTCCACCGCTCCCCCCATGGGCAGACGCCCCCGGGCCCGGCTGGGGCTTAGCTCTGCCCCTGCACCGTACCTGCTGTGTTGGCTGTGGGAGGGCACTGCGGCCCAGGGGCTGAGTTCTCCCCATCGCTCCTGTCCCCCAGCAAATGTCATCTAGGAGCTGGGGCAGCCCTGGGAGACCCCCACCCAGTCAGTACCCAGCAACAACCTGCCTGGGGCCGTGCTGGCTGTGCACTGGCGACACCTGGTGGCCATAGTTGGTCACTGTGGCCTCCTGCTATGTCAGATCAGGCAGTTCTGGGGAGCCCACCGGCAGCGCTGAACACGGTAACTGAGCCTCACTGCGGTCTAGTCTGCGTACCACAGACTCAGGGAGATCCAGGCTGTGTGAGATCCAGGCTCTGTGTGGTTGTTTCTTGGCATGTGTTTGCTGTTTTGGAGGAGCAGGGCCCCCACAGGACAAGGAGGAATACGGCTAGGCACGGTCAGCTCATTGGTGTAGGATCAGGAACTGTGAGGCAGGGCTCCGGTGCCTGGGACCCTGGGACGTGTGACCCTCTGGCCCTGAGACCCGGCATGCTCCGGTGTCTGTGCCCATCCTCCCGGGCTGGGCTCTGGGCCAGGCCCGCCTCTATGTGCAGGGCTGTGGAGCCTGGTGGTGGAGCAGGGGTGAGGCCGGCCTCACCTGAGCTGTGCATACCCAGAGCCCTCTGCTGTCTGTGACACGCACCCTGACCTGTGGGTGGTCTGACGATGGGGGCACATGGAGCTCACCCCACCCCAAGTGTTCCAGGTGACTGATGGCCACGCAGCTCCACACAGGAAGGGCAAGCAGGCTGGGGAAGCAAACAGACCCACCTGAGATGGGGAATAGAAGCCAGCCCAAGGGCAGCTCCCGGCCTGGAGGTGCCCGATCTCCTCCCAGGCAGAACACACACTCACCTCTGACCCTGGGAAGGGGCCCCAGGGACGGGGGCCTTCTCTGTTCCCAGTCACATGGGGCAGGAAGGAAACGGCTGGGCTGCAGCTGAGAGGCCAAGGTCCCTGGGCCTGGGCGGCTGACCTCAGGGTTCAGAGAACACCTCTGCCTCCTTCCAAACGCTCTTCCCGGGCCGCCCTACTGCCCGCAGCCTCGCATGACTGCTCTCAACACCAGGCCCGACTTCACAGACGAGCCCTTGCATTCCATCAGGCTGACTTTACATCTTCCTCCACCTGCCCAGGAGAGAAAGAGGCTCCTTCCTGCCCTGCCTGTGACCAGGGGCTGCCCTGCACAGGACAAGGATGGGCAGGAGAAAGAGTGGTCTGACTGTGCCTAAGAGCATTGTCCTGGAGGTGGGAGACAGCAGGGATCTTGGCTAATGGTCTCTGAAAACAGGGTCATCTTTAACCTGGGTGTGGGTATCAGAACCAAAAGAACCCTTGGAATAGAATGGATTTGGGTGTGAATCCTGGGTCTGCTGCCCACTAGATGCTTCATGCACATGTGCACACAAGCATGTGAATATATCCCTGCCAACTGTCCACTTTGGTCAGGTCTTTCTGTTTAGTTGGTATGTCACCTCCTCCAGGAAGCCCTCCTATCCCACCTGGGGCTGTGTCTGGTGTTGCCTGGGGTTCCCATATGCCGCTGAGCTTTCCTCTGCCACCAGTGTGGCCCAGAACAGCTTTCCTCTGCCACCGTTGTGTCCAGAACAAGCCATAGCTCCCAGGCCACACAGGGTCCAGCCCTGGTGGGGGCGGGGAGTGTTTGCCGAGCTGCTTGCCACGCGTTTCTGCTTTTCCCCCATCTGGGAGGCTGTGAGAACGCAGTGAGGAGCCTGGGCTGGTGAATCGGGGCTCTGTCCTCTGTCCTGGGGGCTGCCACGGGCAGGGGAGGGCGGGCCAGGCTCGGGTGCAAAGCAGTCCCTCAGGAGCCTCCGCGTGGAGGTGTCCTCAGGAGCGGCTGCGGGAGGCCAGAGTGGTGGGGGCCGGCTGACTGGGGGCAGACTGACCTGCGGACGTGGGGTCTGAGCCAAGCTGCACCCTCAGAGGGAGTGTGTGTCTGGGGGCGTCTCGCCCTGACGTTGCCGGGAAGGCCTGAGAGAGGCTCCTAGGAGGTGCTCTGTGCTGAGGCTGCCCGGCGGGGCCCAGACGTGCTGGTGTCAGCATGGACACGGGGCTGGACACTGATGTGCCACGGTGGCCCTGGCGAAGGTGGGCCCTGCAGGGGGTCTCAGAGCAGCCATCAGACCCCTCCTCAGCTCCAGGGGAAGCACAGATGCCCTGGGGTTGGGGGGAGAGTGGGAGGAGGCCACGAGGTGTGCGGCCCTGGCTCCAGGGAGGGAAGGGGCCTGGAGTGCAGGCAGGGCCGGGGGCTGGCCAGAATGCCAGGCCAGGCCCACACAGACCCCAGAGGGCCCCCACACATGAGCCAAGTCCAGAGGTGCCAAGTGCAGGAGCCTTGACCCAGGCAGAGCGGGCAGCCTGGTGCCCTGCCGTTGGGCACGGTGGCCTCCCACCTGTCACAGGCCGCAGCCTGCAGGGTAAAGTGCTGTGGACAGAGGTGACAGCATGGCCGTGGGGAGGAGCGCCCTCCTTTCCAGATTAAATGCTGGTCTCACCTTCAGGACCCGTTTGACGCGGCTGGGTACTACCAGCTGGCACTGGCGGCGGCCGTGGACCTGGGCAACAAGAAGGCCCAGATGAAAATCTACACACGCCTGGCCACCATCTACCACAACTTCCTCCTGGACCGCGAGAAGTCCCTCTTCTTCTACCAAAAGGCCAGGACCTTTGCCGCTGAGCTCAACATACGCAGGGCCACCCTGATCCCCGAGCGGTGCTGTGGGCGGGCACCCTGGCTGGCCCCTGGCCACCCGCCCTGAGTCCCTGTCCTCATGGGAGTGGGCTCCCCGTCTGTCCTGGTGTCTCCAGGTGGCTCACTGTCTGGGAAATGGAGGCACACAGTGGGGGTCACGCAGCAATAAACACTTTTTGCAGTAACCTCCTGATGTCTGCAAGCCCCCTTCCCTAGTCCACCTCCTGGGGAGTGCCCAGGGACCAGGCCTCATGCCCGCAGCCCTCTGCTGCTGCACTGGGCCTCGGGTACGAGCTGGGAGGACCGTGAGTCCAGCAGACCCAGGCCAGGTGCCCCTGCTGTCACTCAAGCCCCAGTTGCCTGTCAAAGTGGGAAGCAGTCGTGGGATTCCCCAGACCCCTTTTCCTTCTCTGGACCCTCATGGTGTGTGAGCACCTTTCATCCTCCAACCAGCCTCAGGGGTGGGACTGTTGTGGTCTCTATTTATAATTTTAAAAACTGTAGGAGGCACAGAGAGGTTAGGTGCTTTGCCTGCAATCACACAGCAGACAGGAGGGGCAGAGCTTCATAGCCCAACATGGTAACCACTGACCACCTGCCAGCTGCCTCAAGGGATGTGCCCCCGTTAGGACCCAAGGTGGGTCCTGGAAGGTGTTGGCACAGCGCTGTTCTGTACCTCTCCACCCCTCGTCTGTGTCCTGAGTTGATGGAAAGCAGGGAGGGTGTCCCAAGGGCTCCCCCCCAATGTCCTCTGGCCCAGCCTGGCCAGCCCCACCTGCAGCCCCTAGTCAGCGCGGCAGGACACATGGTGGCAGGGCCACCAGCCCCACAAGGACAGCAAGCCCCCAACCCACCTGTCCCAGCAGCCAGGGGCCAGGATCCCAGGCATGGCGGAAATCATCTTGATTTACAGGCAGAGAAACTGAGGCTCAGAGGAACCCAGTGGTTCTCACCCACATGGCACTAAAAGGCCTTTTTCTTTAGTTTGTTTTGTTGATGAGTTGAAATTCACACAACATAAAACTCACCACTTAAAGGGAACAATTCAGTGGTTTTGCGTATTGAGCAGCGAGCGTCCTGCAACCGTCACCTCTGTGTAGCTCAAAAACACTTCATCTCCCCCAAGTCCTCCTGCACCCGCAAAGCAGTCACTTCTGGTCCCCCTTCCCAAGGCCCGTATTTCACAGAAGGGAAACCAAGGCCTGGGGGACGGCCTTCTGCGGCCAGGAGAGCCCCGAAGGCCCTGGGTGGGAGGAAGGGGGCGCCCTCCTCCCTTCCTCTGCTCCGGAAAGCCCTGCGGAGGCGACCTGCAGACCCCGCCCCAGGCCTCTCTGCCAGGGGGCAGCAGAGAGCCGCCCAGAACGGGGGCCGTGGCGGGGAATCAGGGTTCGAGGAGCAGATCCCAGCCAAGCCGCACACTTCTAACCTTGAGCCCTCGCCGCCCTCTCTGTGGGCCGGGGCCGGGAAGCCAGGAGGAGGCCGCACGTGAAGACCCGACCCAAGGCCTGGCACAGTGACCCGAGGACACAAGCCTCTGAGGTCACCGACCTGCTGGGCAGCACCCGGGCCATGCCTGCAGCCACTCCAAGGGGGCACCTGCCTCGGAGGGCAGGGACCTGGGAACCCATGCCTTCCCTGACCTTCCACAAGGTCATCCCCTCCCCTGCTGGGACCCCTCAGCCCTCTGGCAGCAGACCTGGAGGTCAGGGGAGGTCCTGCTTAGAGGCCGCGGGCTTTGGGCTGAGCTCATTTCTCTCAGCCGCAGGTTGGTCACAACCTAAACAAAGTTGCTAACCGCTGTATGGGGGGGATGCAGAGAGGATTCGAGAAGCAGAGGGCGCAGCTGCACGCCGAGCCAGGGCTGAGAGTCGCCTGTTCCCTTGAATGGTTCTTATTGCTGTGGAAGAGGGCCAACAACCGCAGGCTACAGAACACTGAACCAGGGCTTGAGTCACTCTGGTCAAATTCCTTACTTCTCAGACCCTCAGTCTCTTCTTCATCTGCAGAAACAAACAAACCCCACCTCAACGTTCTGAGAATGAAGAGAGAACGTGGGTCGGGCCCAGAGCTGACGCCCTTGTGTGCAGCCAAGACCAGGAGCACGCGGGTGGGGGCCAGGGCTCGGCTGGCTCTGCTCCTTTGGAGGCCAGGCCTGGGCCACAGTCCCCCGCCCCCAGCCTTCCAGCAGAGATGGGCATGTGCACTCAGCCCTGGGCACCAAGTGGGCACACAACCCAGAAGTCCCACTGCCCTGGTTTTAGAAGGAGGTACCTGGGTCTACACTGGGTCCATTCAGTCCCCCTTCCCATGCAGGTTCACTGTGCACCTACTGTGTGCAGGCTTCATCAACCACTATGGGACAAGTGCAGAACTAAACCAAGTGGGCCTGGAGGGACAAATGGCCCCTCCAGGAGGAGCTCCTGGGGCTGGGAATGGAATCACATCCCTTGCTAGTTCCCTGAAGACTCCTCCACGCACCTCCCCAAACAGAGAGGCAAAGCAGCCTGCCCAGGGGCACACAGCCCCACCTCCTGCCTGTGCTGTCCCCACCGTCCCTGGAGACACCCTTCTCGGCATCAGCATCATCCAAGGAGCAAACGTTGACCCAAATGTGGGTTGGCCACTAGCTTTGTGTGAGGAAACCAAGGCTCAGAGAGGAGTAGGACTACCCCAATGACACACAGCATCTGTCCTCATCATCACCTCCCAGCTACAGGCGACAGGAGCTGCAAGGAGGGGTGTGCCTCAGCGTGAGACTGAGTTCTCCAGAGACGGGAGAGCTCACCGTGGGGAGAAGTGGGCTCCCTGTCAGCACAGGGGTTCAAGCAGGACACAGAAGGGTTCCCTCTAGCACAGAGAGGCATGTCTAAGCAGCCCTCAGAATCTGCTGGGGGCATTAAGGTGCCCCTGGACTCCAGCCTGCACTAACTGTGATCCCAGCTGCATGCGGTCAGCTTGGGCACCCTGTCTGGGCCGGGAAGGGGGGCTGTCGGCCACGGGCTGTGCGGCTCCTGGCACCGGTCTGCTGGCAGCTGGGTGGGAATCTGCAAGTTTAAGGGTGGGTGTCTAGCCAATGGGTTTCAGCCCCGGGCAAGTTCACTATGGATTCAGTGGGACCAAAGAAAACGACAGTAAAACGTTCTTAGGGTGCAAAAGTTGGGTATAATCCTGTTTCCAGGTGGCAGGGCAGTCTCTAGAATCCTATGCACTCGGAGCGAGTCTGCACGCAGCAAGCCGGTCTCCGCCTCTGGGTCTCTCAGCCCGCACAGCCGTCCTGCACAGTTGTCCTCTGGGTCTCTGTCCTCAGCGCTGCCACCACTCCAGCCTCTGCTCTCCTGCAGCCTTGCAGCCCTGCCACCGTGTCACCCAGAGCACTGGGCGGAGCTCTTTATATAGAGTCAGCAGCAACATATTGCCCACAGGTGTGCAGTGAGCTAGCCGACCAGGGCCAGGTGAGAATCCTGGCCACAGGAACTTCCATTTTATCCACGCTCCACCCCTCTGGGATTCTCTCCTCTCAATCTATGTGCCCTCAATCCTCTGCAATGGTCCCTGGGCAAGAAAGCTGGAGCGCTGTAACCAAATTCCATAATAACAACAGAGGTTATGA
This sequence comes from Manis javanica, assembly GCF_040802235.1. Taxonomy (NCBI): domain Eukaryota; kingdom Metazoa; phylum Chordata; class Mammalia; order Pholidota; family Manidae; genus Manis; species Manis javanica. The sequence continues at coordinate 172,787,837 of NC_133160.1, read as the reverse complement.
CAATATACAAATAACAAAAATTACAACAAATAATAATAACCCTCAAGCCTGAGGAGATCCACTGCCACCAGGTGGTCATCCCGGCTGTATGCAAACCAGTTCCACTCAAGTGAGTTACCAGAGGACCACGGGTGGGCCTCACGACACTCGCCTCCTCCAGGCTCTCAGCAGGAGGTCCTGCAGACACTCGGGCCCGTCCTCCTGCTTTGTCTCTGCCTCTGCTCCGTCCCCAGCCGCCGGAACCGCTGCTCCGGGCTCAGCTGTTGCCACAGCTCCAGGCGTCCAGTTTCTCTCTGTCCGCTCCTGCCTTTTCGAACAAGCTTCAGAGGTCCCTTTAAATTCTCCCTCCGAGAAGCAGACCGCATTTCCCTTTGTGCTTGAGCCTGAGGATGCGAGCAGAGCGTGGAGGGCTCCACGGCCCGAGGAGGGGCTGCACCTCTCCTGGGGGAGCCCGCGGTCGCAGAGTCCTTCCGGCTTCCCACCAGCTTTCAGCCGGGCGGGGTCTCCCCCCAGGAGGGGCCGATGTCTCCCCCCAGGAGGGGCCGACGCCTCCGGCACCGGCAGGGCCTCCACGCCCACCTGTCCGTCAGACCTCCGCTCCTCCGCTCCCCGCCCCGGGGCTCGCGGCTCCACTACTTCTCTTACCCCGCGGCACCTGGCGGCCTGCGCTCTTGGGCCGCTGCTTGTCCAGCCGCTGCTGCTTCTCGGCCACTTCCTTTCGGGGCAGCACGACATCTTTACTATTTTCACAGCACTTTGTAGTGACGCCATTTCAGTCAGCAACAAATTTTCTTTCTTTGGGATGGACCCCAGTCCTCCACCCCTGCCCAGGACCACATGTCCACTGGGAGAAACTCGGGGTGTCTGCCGGTCTGTAGGGGCAGCTGCTGAAACACCCCTCCCATGAGGGCAGCCTGTCCCTTTCCCTTGGTCACCAGTGATCCCTGCTGACTTCGCCGATTGTCTTGCCAATGGGTTTCAGCCCCAGGCAAGTTCACCATAGATTCAATGAGTGTGGATAAAGTGAAGGTGCCTGTGGGCAGGATTCTCACCTGGCCCTGGCTGGCTAGCTCACTACACATGTGTGAGCAGTGTGTTGTTATTGACTGTATATTGTGCTCTGGGCGACACAGTGACAACGGCTGCAGGAAAGCAGAGCAGAGGACAGAGGCCCAGAGGCAGAGACCGGCTTGCTGCCTAGAGACTTGCTCTGAGTGGATGAGACTTTAATGATTGACCTGCCACTGTGGAAATAAAGTTGGGTATAACCCTTTCACTCCAAAAACGCTCTACTGTAATTTCTTTGGTCACATTGAATCCATAGCGAACTTGCCTGGGCCTGAAACCCATTGGCAAGACATTGTGACCAAAGAAAATGACAGTAAAATGTTCCTGGGACGAAAGGGTTTACACCCAACTTTATTTCCGTGGTGGCGGGTCAGTCACTAGAATCTCATGCACTCAGAGTGAGTCTGCAGGCAGCCAGCCAGTCTCTGCCCCTGGGCCTCTCTGCACAGTTGTCCTGCACAGCCGTCCTCTAGGCCTCTGTCCTCGGCGCTGCCACCACTCCAGTCTCACCTCTGCTCTCCTGCAGCCCTGCCACCGTGTCGTGCCCAGAACACTGGGCGGAGCTCTTTATATAGAGTCAATAGCAACGTATTGCCCACACGTGTGCAGTGAGCCAGCTGACTAGGGCCAGGTGGGAATCCTGGCCACAGAAACCTCCACTGTATCCACAGTGGGAAACAGGTTCAAGTCCAGGCTTTGCCTCTCTGGGATCATGTGACCCTGGGCACCCAGCACAAGGCACCATTCCGGTGCCAGTATATGCCTGCCTTCTGTGAGCCTCAGGTTTCTCTGTAAAAAGGGCAATGAGATGTTCCGTGCAGCCTGCTGAGATGAACAACGGCCTATGAAACAGCCAGCCCCGCCCCGGAGTTTATTAGGGTCCCCAGGGCTGACGTGAGCATAGGAACAGAGCCTGTGATGTGCTTCCCCCCGGGGAGAGCAGGGTTCCCGTCAGTCTTCTCTGCCTTCTGTGTGATCCCACCCACTGAGAGGAACCGTGAACGTGGGCTGCGCCCCCACAGCCAGGTCCTGCCACCTGGCAAACGAGTGGTCTTGCCGATGTAATTAAGGCCAATCAGTTGACTTGGAGTTACTCAAACGGGAAATTATCCTGAGTGGGCCCACCTGTACCCCTGCCCCCTGCCCACCATCCACCTTCCCCCCCACCTACCTGCCCACCTGCCCCTTTGACCCCTACCCCCTGCCCCCTGCCCACCTTCCCCCTGCCCACCTCTCCACCTGCCCACCTGCCTTTTGCCCCCCTTCCTGCCTGCCCCCTACACCCCTGCCCACCTACCCCCTGTGCCCCTTCTCACCTGCCTCCCTGCCCTCTGCCTGCCCTGCCCACCTGCCCAGGCCCCCAAGGCTGCCCAGGTCCTGCTCCTGCCCCACTCATTGGGGAGGGAGGAAGGGAGGGAGGGAAGGGAGGGTGTTGGGACCTAGGTTCTCAGCCACCCTCCAGCTGTGGGACCCAATCAGCCCAGGCCACAGGGCCCTCCCTCACTGCACAGAGGGCCGTCTTCGGGGGCAGGCCTGGCTTCCTGGGCAGGAGGGGTCAGCAGGGCACTCCTCACCCCCAGGGGCAGTGGGGTCCAGGGGCATCGTCCTTGTCCGTGAGGCTGTGCTTGCCTGGCCAGCCCAGATCCCCAGCCAGAACCACACACAAGATTTCACAATCTCTCTGGCTTTGGGCTGGGTTCGCACAACATCCCAGGAAGAGGGAGTGAAGGACTAGGGGTGTCTCCAGGAAATGGGGAGGCCCTCCCAGAACACAAGGCTGAGCTCGGCATCTGGAGGGCTCTAGTGAGCTGTCTGCAGGGTCAGGGGGCTCTCCAAAGAAGCGTTTCACTGGGGGGGCAGCAAGACCTGGAAGCCTGAGGGAGGGAGACCCAGATGTCTTGCTCTGGGACAGGCCCCACCCCTGGGGGAGGGCAGTAGGGGCGGGCAGTTCCCTCCCTGGGGCTGGGCAGCCCCAAGAGCAGGCCCCTCTCCTCACCTTCCATCACCACCTCCCCCCTGGGGGCAGCCACTGCACATGTGTCGCTTGAACTGCCAACCGCTTCCCAGGCCCAAGGTCCCAGGCCAGCAGGGAGGCCGGACTGCTGTGCCAGATGGTCACCACCTCACCCAATCCAGCCAACACTGTGGGGCAGGTCCAGAGAGGACCCCAGGGCAGCCTGAGATGCAGGAAAAGCATTCCACATTCCTTCCTGCCCACCCCGGGTAAATAGTCTCAGCAAACGGGGAGCAGACCCCTCAGTCCCAGGGCCTTAACACCAGAACCCACGGTGCCCCCGGGGAAGTTCAGGGGCAAGGCCAGGCTGCCCCCTACCACTTCTAGTCAACAGGATGCTGAAGGTCCCAGAAAGCACAGCCAGACAAGGACAAAGGAACTGGCCCCAAGGGCTTCATAGAGAAAGGGGCAACGCACCCCACAGGGCACTGCCTGGAAGGAAACCCCAGGAGAGATGGGGGCCTCACCCCAGGACGGCCTCAGGCAGCTTTTAGGGTTGGTAAGAAGGCAGGTTTGCTATGAAAAGAGCGAACAAAGGTCGATTCCATTCCTACAGACAACAGAGGGTTAGGAAAATGCGATTTTAAAAACCATACAATTTAGAATATCAAGAAAACATACAAATATCTAGGAATAAACCGACCCAACTATTTACTGTGCTCGTGGGTGGGAAAGCTCGGCATGGTAAAGATGTCAGTTTTCTTCTAATTGACGGACAGCTTCGTGGCAATGCCAAAAACAATTCCCACAGGGAATGCCACAACCCGATTCTAAGACTTACCTGGAAGAACAAAGGCCAGGAATCACTAAAACTCTCCTAAGGAAAGGGGAAGTCTGTGCAGGGGGCCCTGCGCTCTCAGATCGAATGGTTTACTGCAAAATCATTGAATGAGCACTAGGTAGCACTGGGACAGGGATGACCGCATAAACAAGAAAAACAACGGAAAGCCAAGAAGTGGGCTCCCAAGCGCATGGATGCCGGCGCACAGATGCACAGTGTGGGGCAGGGTCCCTCGGGAAGCAGGGCGGGACCCTCAGCTGCCCGCCTTCCCCACGGCCTCCTCACCCCGGGCCCATCACGACAAAAACCAAAATACAGTGAGCAGAAATGACAGGAACCTCTTTAAAAAAAAGAGAGAGAATATTTTCATGAGCCAGGGTGGGGAAGAATTTCTCCAACAGGACACAAATAGCACAGAAGATTGATAAGTCGGAATATATTTAACTTATAAATTGCTGTGCAGACAAGACCCCCAGGACAAAATTAAAAGACAAGCTGCAAGCTCATAGAAGGTACTGGCTCTGCATGGACGCAAAGCGACAGTGACAGTGCATGTGCGTGTGCATGCATGTGTGCTTTATGAAATACACATGGTATGTATGTGCATAGAACATGTAATAATTATGGCTTTGTATATGTATATAAAGTCTCCAAACATCATGTATGACCATACACACAATTACTTTTATTTGTATGGTTATTTTACTGTTTAAAAATGGAAGTACATATAATAAAATTCACAAACCATAGTGCACAGCCGATGAGCTTTCGCATGTGCACACACTCATGTCACCATCACCCAGACCACGAGAGCAGACACTCTCGGTAAGTGTTTCCCCTTCAGGTATGTCACCGTCACCGTGCCCCTCTCCCTTATGGCCACCACCAGTCTGTTCTCTGCTGAACAGTTATTTTAAATGGAGGATGAAATAGAAGCTGACGATGTCTGGAAGTGGGAAGCAAGCTGGCCAGTTGTCTGCAAAACGGGGCAGCCGCTCCAGCAGATGGCACCATGCAGACCAGGGCGCAGGGAGGCACCGGCTCACCCCCAAGCTCAGGAAGCACGGCCAGGGCACAGAACACGAGCTGCCATATGCGGCCGCCTCACAGAGCCCATGGCGTTGCCTACAAACCATAGATGTGGCCCCCATCCTGCCCAGGGTGTGCACGCCTGAGTTCCCAGCGAGTCTCCACCAGGCCCTGGGAGACACGCACTGAAACCCCCTTTGTCGGGGGCCACATGGAGAAGATAAATGGATACAGGGCTTTTCCCTCAGCCCCCAAGAGGTGGAGATGCCAGCCCAAGCACTGGATCCCGACTGGCTCTGACCAATAAACATTAGCACAGGGCACAAGCAGAGGCTTGGAAGCTCGAGGGCACTGCGGTGTGGCTGCTCAGAACTCTAAGTCCTGCATGAGAGTACAGGCAAGGCCGAGGGCCCAGGCGCCCTCCCTGACCACCAGCCCGTGGGAGAGCTCAGCGGCCACCAGCCCAGCTGGCCCTGTCCAAGCTGCCCAGTGGCCCAGGGACTCAGGAGCTCCATAAAATAGTGTTTGTTCAGGCCCACTAAGGGTTAGGTGGTTTGTTACACAGCAAAAGCTGACAGATACAATAAAAGGCAGAAAACCTCCTTACTGTCCCAGGGGGAAAAGAGGTGCACGGTGGTCTCACAGTGAGGAGCCACCCGCAGCGGACAGGAGGTGTGCTCTCTTGAAGGGCCGCTTCCCGTGGTGTCGGCCCTCCCAGCCAGGCCCATCTCAGGCTACCCATGAGGTCCCTGAAGGCTGTTTTGGGAGGGAAGGCTAGTGCTGGCCTCCTGAGCCTGCAGCTCCAGGTGTCCCCTGCCCCCCCTTCCCCCCAAGGGACAACACATAAAATCCAACGGGTTTTGGGTTTAACTCCGGGACGGCTCAGCTTGACTGGTTCAGAGCGAAGCCTGGAGGACTGAGAACAGTTTCACAATTACGAACCAGATTAGCAGATGGGTAACAGTGCCAGGAAAAGCAGCGTCCTTTTAAAAAATGGGTCAGGGGAGTACATGCCTACCAGAATGGCCCAAATCCGGACCCCTGGCGGCCGCGGAGCAGCAGGAACCCTCGCTGACGGTGGCAGGAATGCAGACACTGCAGCCGTGCGAGAAGGCGGTTGGGCGGCTTCTTACAAAGCTAAACACATTCTTCCCATTCTGTCCTGCAATCCCGCTCCTTGGTGTGTACCCAGAGGAGATGAAAACTTACATCCACACAGAAACCTGCACATGGATGTTTCTTGTGGTTTTATTCATAATGGACAAAAACTAGAGCAACCGAGGTGTCCTTCAGAAGGTAGATGGACAAACAAGCCATGGTCCTTCCAGATGGTGGAGTATCATTCAGCCCTAAAATGGGATGGGCGATCAAGCCAGGAAAAGACGTGGAGGAACCTTAAATGCACACCTCTGAGGGAAAGAACCAACCTGGTAGGGCCACACGCTCTGTGGTTCCACCTAGATGATGTTATAGGAAAAGCAAAACCATAGACACGGTAACAAGAGCAGCAGTTTCTGGGGTGATGAGCGGAGGGACGAACAGGCCGAGCACGGAGGCCTCTTAAGGCCGGGAAGCTGCTCTGTGTGCCGCGGTCACGGCGCACACCTGGCAGGACGCACGTGTCCAGGCCACAGGACGCACAGCACCCAGAGTGGCCCCGATGTGAGCCGTGGGCTCTGGGGAAGATGACGGGACAACCCTGGGTCACTGATGGTGACAAAGGTGCCCTCATGTGGGGGGTGATACCAAGGGGAGGCCGTGCATGGGTAGGCGCAGGGGGCATAAGGGAAATCTCTGTACCTTCCCCTCAGTTTTCCTGTGAAAGTAAAGGTGCTCTAAAAAATAAAGTCTGCTTTTTAAAAAATAGATAAGGGGTTTGCTGAAGACAGGCAGTGGGCGGGGGGAGGTCAGAGAGGGCGCTGAGTTCTGAGGGGCCCCCGTACCCTGTCATTCAAAAATGAAAGCCCACTCTGAGGGGTGAGGGGAGGCGCTTTGGCTGGAAAGGCGCTTTGGGAGGACCCTTCTGCTCTGGGGTCACCCAACTCACTTGGGGGGATTGGAGCAGGGCAGGACAAGAACGTGGTCCAGCGTGGCTCCAGCGGTGGCCAGTCTAAGGGTCCCAGCCCTTCTGGGGGACAAGGGAGTGTCGACAGGGCTCTGGGAGGCCCAGGGCTGGCCATCCCCTGGGGAGCGTGTGCAGGCTGCCCTCTGGCCAGGTACCTCCTCACACAGGCTGTCAGCAGGGGGGGATGGCGCTCAGGACTCCCAGGACTGGGGGCTCAGGACCCCTCAGACAGCAGGCCCTCCAGTAGCCCTGAGAACCGAGGAACAGGGAGAGGGGCATCTCAAGTTGGCCCAAAGTGATTGAGTCCCTGAATGGAAACAAGGTGTCTGCGGCCGCAGGGCCCTGAGTTGCTTGTTAGTTGGCCCCGTGTGGGGACCTGGCATCGGTCTTTCGAAGCTCCCAGAGGGAGAACCCCAGTCCTTGCGGCCCGCCCAGAGTGGGGTGCCCTCATCCCCGTGGGAGGTCTTCAGGGTTCACCCAAAGCACGTCCTTCTCCTCTGCGGGCCACCAGGTCCTGGGGGGCCCTTCTGGAAAAGGCGGGTGGGTGGGGGGCAGGAGAAACCCACCAGGTGGACGCAGGGTCTGGTCTGGGAGTCAGTGTCGTTCTTTGAACTTCTCGTTCGATTACTCTGGTGTAAGACTGCGCTTCCTGTGAAGCTATGAAGAATGACCACAAACTGGGAGGCTTAAAACAACCTAAATCCATCCTCTTGGAGCTCTGGAGGCCGGACGTCTGAAATCGGGGTGCCGGCAGGCCTCCTCCTGGGGAAGCTCTGGGAGAAGGGCTCCTCGCCTCCCCCGGCCCTGGCGGCGGCCAGCGCTCCTTGGCTGGTGGCCGCCTCGCTCGGCCCTCGGGCGACGTCTCCGCCCCCGCTGCTCCTCTGCACGTCGGTGTGTGTCAGTCGCCCGTGGCCTCCCTGCCGCAGGGACACTGGGACTGCGGGGGGGCCACACAGGTCATCCAGGATAACCCCCATCTCAAGATCCTTATTTTAACCACTTCTGCAAAGTCCTTTTTTTGTCATATGAAGTCACAGTCACGGGATCCGAGATTAGAGCCTGGACACTTCGGGGCCGCCATCCTGCTGCCCGCCCCTGTCACGGGCAGGTCAGTCCTACAGACGGTGCTAGAGGGCAGGCTGAGGGCCCCAGAGGGAGGGAAGTGGGCTGGCCTGTAGCCTGGGGGGAGACTCCAGCCTCGGGGAAGCAGCAGTCCCTGGGGAAGCAGGTTCTCTGCGGGCGCCACTGGCCGTGCGGGAGGCGGAAACCCTAGCGGGAACTCCAGGGGCCGTGTGTGCCTATCTCCTGCCCTGGCGGGCTGCTTTGTGTTAGACGAGCTGGGTCTCTGCCTTGGAGGGGTGGGCCTGGAGAGCGGAGGCAGAGAGATGGGGAGAAGCACAGAAGTGACAGGGCTGGAGCCCCGCCCAGTCTGCCCGGCCCACTGTCCCCACTGCCCTGCCCGAGGGCACTGACCTTGACCTCTGACTCAGAAATCAGCCTCCCTGAGAAAGGGACAGACAGATGCTCGGGGCTGTTTAGGGGCACCTGGGGGATGCTCTTCCATAAAAGCCATCAGAGCCCCCTTCTGCTCACCTGGCCATTTGGGCAGTCCCTCCCAGCACACGAGGGACCCAGTACAGTGACGGCACGTGTCCAAGGCCACGCAGCCCGGAGGCCCTGCCACTGCTCAGAGCTACATGGTCACCGGCAAGTCAACTCCCCTGGAGCCTGGATTTCCTCATCTATAAAATGGGGATAATGGTGTTGTTTTGGGGTTACCATGAAGGTCATGTAGGGTGTCTTTGTACTAAGTGTCAGCCCTCAGTAGATGGCGCTGTTATTGATGGGGTCAGCCACACGCACTGGGCAACAATCTACCCCTCACAGCCCTCCGCATATGCTCCCTCTCCTGCCTGGTGGGCTCCTACTCACCCTTCAGGACCCACTGTGAATGGCCCCTCTGTAAAGCATTTCCTGGCCGGCCACACCATCTCCTCACTGGGTCCCCACCTCACTGTGGAACACGCTTCCCAGTAGCTTGTCGTCCCTGTTTATCAGCTGGGCTCCTGCTTGCTGTGAGGCCCTGGAGGCCGGGGGTGGGGGGTCTCCATCCGTGCCACAGCCAGCACTGGGCTGGCTCCCAGGAAGCTCAGCTGTGCCTGTTGAGTGAATAAGCGGGGAAGGCATGTGTGTGTGAGATCTCCTGACTGAAGGTGGTCCCAGACAGTCGGGAAGCATGCTGAGGTCTTCCCCAGGGGCTGGGGTTCGGAGAGGGTCCCAGCTTCCCTGGAACCTGGCAGCAGGTGTGCCCCTCAAGGCTGGGCAAGGGCTCTGGGCCCGCACGGAGGACTAGAGACTGCTCTCAGCTGCATGCTCCCCTCCTCAGAAGTCCCTTAAGGCCCCCTCCCCTGGGCTGCACTTTTGGCCAGTAGTTATTGTCGGATATTTCCCGCCAAGGACCCGAGGATGGCCTGGTGACTGGGTGCTGGACGTCCTGCTCCTGAGCACTTTGCCAGGATGCTTCCGTTCACGGTGCTTTTCACAAATGCATGTTTGCCAGTCCCTGCTCTGAACCACCACTGTGGGTGGGCAGGTGTGGCCCTGGCATTTTCCAGACAAAGTGCATGCTCTGACCACCGGACCACAGCCCCTTCTGGTGGCCAAGACCCAGAGGGGAAGTGGGTCAGGAAGGGCAGAACCTGGACCCCCCTTTGCAGCTCCTGGCTTCCCACTAACAGCCAGGGTGGCGTTTCCACGGCAACCCCAGGGTGATCAGCAGGTGGCTGGAGGCGCTCGGCCTTAGTGGGAGGCAAGCTGGGGCTGGAGGCTGGGCAGAGCCTGCCGGGGTGCCCACCACAGACACCCTGCCCTGCACCCGTGTTTGTCTTAATGCCTCAATTGCCTCGTTAATGGTCTGCTTATTTTATGTTGTCTGAGAGCCCTTGGCCTTAGCTGGGGGGAAAAACTGGGGGTTGGGGTCATAAAGTGTAGGGCAAGTATTATCTGCCTGCTGGTCAGGGTGTGGAGATGACTGGCAGTGTGATGGAGGGGTACCTGGTCGTGGCTGGAGCTCAGAGACGTCTGTGTTTTGACTGCTCCTTGTGCGGGTCCCCAAACCCTGACATTCAACCTCCCCACTCCCACGGGGGCTCTTCCAGTAAGAAGAGGCCAGCACGCCCTGCCCGGCACTGACCCCGCAGAAGGCGGATGTGGGGAAGGCCCGCTGGTCTACCTCTAGGTGGACGGAGATGCCCTCTGGCCATGGGACGGGCACTCCCGGGGGTGGTGACTGAGGGCCAGGTGGGGGCACGCCGCCAGGTGGGGTGGGAGGTGGCAGAGCCTTGGTGCTGCTCACTTGCTCTGTGATTCAGGCCCCCTGGGCCTCAGTTTCCCCACCTGGGCAGTAGAGAAGGAGGCTTTCTCAGGCCCTGTCAAGCTCTGCTCCTCTGGTCTGCAGTGACGAATGGGAAAGCCACTTTTCTTCCTTGGGTCTCATTGGTGGCCCCCGCGTTCCGGGAGCCGGAAGTCAGCACTGAGACCCCACCTGGGCCCAGCTGGGTGCAGCCAGTTCCCCCTCTCCAGCCCCTTCCCTCTGGAAAGAATCCTAGGACCGCAAGTCTGGGAAGAACTCTCATCCTGGCCCTGAGAACAGCCCCAGGGAGCAGAACTGCCTGCTGGGCAACACTGGGACTGGTGCGTCGACACGGACACACACCCAGACAGAGCACACAAGCACGCTCGGCCTGCACATACACCATGCCACAGATGTATCTGCACCCACACAGCAACATACACACTCACGTGCAAGCCCACACCGCACACACATGCACACCGTGCCCATGCACATACATGCACCTGCACACTGACACACACGAGGTACACATGCTCACACTGCTCCAAAATGACTATTAAAGTTATACTCTTGATATGTGTCAATGTAGAGAAAGGCCATCAGTATAAGAAAAATGTCCCAGAGTCCTACCACCATGGTGCATTTCAGAGAATTTCCTTCCAGATTTGAGAGGAGGATGTAGACATACATCTGTCCTAACTTTTATAAAATGGCATCATCAGCCCCTCTTGGGCTATAAACTCTTCTCACCTCCGAGGCTCCTGAAGGCCGCCTGTGCCCAGGGGACACAGCTTCCTCAAACAACCCACTGGGCGGCAGCCAGGTCACGTCGGATAGCCAGTGCCGTAGCAGCGCAGCGGGAAGCGCCACAGCTGAACATTCACGCAAAGCTCTGCTCATTTCCTCAGGCTGGGTTTCCGGGAGCCTTGGGTGGTGGCTATGAGAAGCATCTCTGCACAAGAACCTGCCACCTGCCTGTCTGTCCAGCTCTCCCTGGCCCCCACCCTGACAGGTGCCTGGCCCAGGGTCTGACCACAGAGGTCCCCTAACGGGGTGGACAGGTAGGAAACTTGTCTCTAGAACCCCTCTCGGTTCTGTACAAGTGACCACATGCCAACCACAGAGATGCCACTGCTTGTATGTGAGGCGGGTGCGTGCCGAGCAACTATCCCCCTGGCCTGGACTGTGGCATGAAGGCCTGCCCCGCTGGGCAGGAGTCCCAGAGGGCCTGCTCATGGAAACATCGGCTTACGAGGTCATCCTTCCAGTGGATTCCATGGGCAATCCCTGCCTCTGGTGCGGCTGCAGGGGCTGCTCACAGAACACAGCTCTGGGTGCTTGGGGGTGTGACCCCAGCCAGGGCATGGCTGCGTGCCCAGGAGCAGGGACCAGGGGAGGGCCCGGGAGGCTGGACGTGGGCCAGAACCACTGGTAGCAGGTCCTGCTCTGTGCCCTGACCAGCCCAGGGACCCCAGGATAGCATCTAACTGCCTGGGTCCCAAAGGGCAACTGTGGGCTGAGGATGGGACCCCGAGCTGTGCCTCTAGGGGTGGTGGTGAGTGGGAGGAAGTGGCCCGCACTGAGGGGACACGTGGGCAGAGGCTCAGAGGTGGGAGCTGGCAGGGGCGTCAGGGAGGCCCCAGAATCAGGATGGCCAAGGCTGACTTTGGTTATAGCAGGAAGCCCTTTACTGCCAGAAAAGGAGGGTTGATTTATTTTTAATTATGGTAAAATATATATGACGTAAAATTTACCGTTTAAACCATTTTTAGGTATACAGTTTAGTACATTAAGTGCATTTACACTCACTTAACTCGACCTCTGGCCCCGTGCCCTCTTGAACTCCCCCACCTCCCTAACTGCCCCTTCTCCGTCCCCTGTGTCACCCCTCCTTATCTGCTGTGATGGGCTGTCATGTCCCCCCAAATCCACATAGGGAGGCCCTCACACCCAGCACCTCGGAGTAAGGCTGCATTTGGAGATGAGGCCTTAGAGAGGTGATTAGGGTAACATGAGGTCAGAGGGTGGGCCCTGGACCAGTCTGACTGTGTCCTTGTGAGAAAAGGAGATCAGGACACAGACGCGCACCGAGGGATGACCACGTGAGGCCCCAGGGAGGAGACGATGTCGTCCTTGCAGTGGATTCCATGGGCAGTCCCTCACCCGAGGAGGGGCTCGGAGAACCCACCTGCCCGCCTGGCACCTCGGCTTCCCCGCCGCCTCCAGGCCGGGAGAGGGCAGGTGTGCTGTGTGAGCTGCCATCGTGCCATCGGTGGCGTTTTGAATGGCAGCCTGAGCTCACACACAGGCCCAGCCTCGGCCAGTGGGGCCCCGACGCAGTCCCCGGGGATCTTCTCCGTCTACACTAACTCCCTGGACAAACTTATCCCGCCTGGTGAATCTAAGCGCTGCCTCTGTACCCGGGACTCCGTGGGTGGGTGACGTGCCCTGGCCCTGCTCGGGTGTTTCCCACTCCCCTGCACCATTCAGCGGCTCTACCTGATGCCAACAGGCTTCTCACACGGGATGCCTGAGCCTCAGCGCCCCGCCTACCATTTCTCATCTCAGTTGCCACTGCTGGAACCTTCCAGAAGGTCCAGCCCAGAATCACGCAGTCAGACTTGACCTCTTTTGTCCTCTCACCCCACAGCTGCAGCGCAGACCCAGAGCCCGCCATCTGTCTCCCCCAGCCGTGTCCGCGCCACCTGAGCCCCCACCTGAGCCCCCACCACTTCTCCCCTATGTCACCACAGCAGCCTCCTCCCTGCCTCAGCCTCAGCCTCTGACACAGGAGCAGAGGGAGGCCTGCGAACATGAGCCCGATCATGTCAACCCTCTGCTCGGACCCCCAGTGCTGCCCCCACGCCCTCCATGCCCTGAGACGCTGTGGCCCGACCTGCCCCCTTCGCCCACCGGGTTCTGGCGTCTGACAGGCCCCAGCATCCCGGTTCTGCGGGGGCTCTTCCCACTGCCCAGAGCCCTCCCCTCCGTAAGCCTGCAGGCCTCCCTCTGCCCACTCCGGTAGGCCAGGGCTCAATGTCCCGTCGTCAGTGAGGCCCTCCTGGCTGCCTCCAAATAGCATGAGTCCCCGCACACCCCCTCCCGCGGGCCTGGCCTTGCGTTCCGTGTGGCTCTGATCACCGTCAGGTATCTCGTGGGCTGGCTCGCTGATTCTCTGCGTGCCAGGCAATACCAGCCGCACAGAGCCGGGCTTCGCGCTGCTCGTCCCACAGCCCAAGGTCTGCGATGCCTGCTGTAGGTCTGGGAGTGTTTATTGATCTAAGGAATGAATCAGTTACATTGTCTTCCCTTTAAAAATAACTTTGACACTTGTTATTTTATAGCTCAGTGTGTAATTATTTAAACTGACTGTGTTTGACCACCTTCAAGGTGGCTGCCAGAAAACCTCCCGACTGTTACACAAACCATTTGAATCATCCCTCCAGCCACAGTTCATCTCTAAGTAGTCTTTTTAAGGGAAAGTAGATGGGTGTATATGCTCTGAGCTCTCAAGGATTAATAATGCCTGTATGTTTCCTTCACACACAAAAGGAACTTGATTAGGAATGAAATTCTTGGAGGACGTGATGCTTTCCCTTCAAAATTCCATCCATTGTCTAATCATCTTCTGTATTGGACCTTCAGAGATGCTAAAGCAGAAACCTGGTTTGCAGAGCGCCAGCCCAGCATCACAAGGCAGGCTGGGGAAGCTGAGCCTGGAGCAGAGAGACTGATCTCGTAACCAGCACAGGCCACACTCTGGGGCTGTCAGCACCCACACCCATCTGAGCTTCCACACGGCAATACCCTACACCGCCCCGGGCCGCCACTGGCCGCAGACCGCCCGTCCCACTGGGGGTTGCGTCTTTATAATCATATACAGAATTCATACGACTCAGCAGCAAACAGTCTGATTTAAAAATGAGCAAAGGACCTGAATAGACATTTTTTCTAAGGAAGACATACAGATGTCCAACAGGTACATGAAAAGGTTCTCCGCATGGCTAGTCATCGGGGACATGTCAATCAAAACTGATGACATATCATCTCTTGCCAGTCAGAGGGCTGTCACTCAAAAGATCAGTGCCAGCAAGGACGCAGAGAAGAGGGAGCCCTCGTGCACTGTCGGTGGGAACGCCAAGCGGTGCGGCCCCTGTGGAAGGCAGTGCGGAGGCTCCCCAAGAAACTAAAAATGGAAAGACCATATGATGCAGCAGTTCCACTTCTGTGTGTTTACCCAAGGGAAATGGGAACAGGATGCCGAAGAGACATCTTCACCCCTCCGTTCACTGCAGTATTATTCACAATAATAGCCAAGGTGGGGAAACAGCCTAAGTGTTCATTAAGGGGTGAATGAATAGAGAAGACACAGTGCATATAAAATACAGACGAATATTATTCAGCCGTGGGAATGAATGAAATCTTCCATTTTCAATGTGGACAGACCTCAAGGCATTAGGCCAAGGAAGTAAGTCAAAGGCACATATGTATGATGTCACCTGCAGATGGCATCTAAGAAAGCCCAACTTGTTGAAACAGAGAGCTGAGTGGTGGTTACCAGGGGCTGTGGGTGGGGAAAACGGGGAGACGTTGGTCAGAAAGTTCAAACTTGTGGCTGGCAGAGGAGTCAGTTGTGGGCCCTAACACCCAGCTTGCTGGCAGAGCCACAGCCTGTACTGTGTTCTTGGAAAGTGCTGGGCGAACTCGGGTGCTCTCCCCACCACACACACAAAAGAGACGGGCCTAATCTGCCATGGCAGGGCTCAGGTGACACCTCCCCCCGCAGTGCCCAGCCAGGAGTGAGCCACACAGACCCCAACACAGGGCTTCAGGCTTGGCTTTGACGTGTGTCCCCAGGTCCCCAGCCACCTCCCAGAGACTTCCAGAAACACGCAGGGGCAAGGGGGACAGGGGAGGAGGCGGGGCCACATTAGCATCAGCAAAATGTGGATTTAGGGCTTGGGACAATGAGGTGGCTTTTTAGTCCCCGTTATGGTGGCCTGGGAAAGTGCCTGTGGCGCTTGCCGTGCGAGGTGTTCTGAGGGAAACCCGGGGGCAGTGTGAGCTCAGCAGCGATGCCCGACCTAGCTGGGGAGGCGACACCTGACACCACGAAAAGACGGGGAAGAATTTCTGATGCCAAGAAGAGTGGAAAGGACATCCAGGGAGCGGGCCCAGGAGTCAGGCCTGGGGGCAGCGGGACACAGGCCACCGCAGGGAGAGAATCAGGGCTGGGGGGCCCAGGAGACGGAGGGAAGAGAGCCCCACACGGAGAGGGCCTGCCCGGAAAGGGTGAGGAAGGGGCATGCCTCGGGGGTGAGGTCACAGAGAGGCCTGCGGCCAGAGCAGGAGCAGAAGCGCTGTGTCTGCAGAAAGTCAGGGCGGGACGGGGCTACGGCAGGGGGGCCTCTGGGGCAGGGAGCCACGGCGGCTGCGTGGCTGAGACTTCCTGCCCGCACACAGGCAAATCACAGGCTCCTCGCCATGCACAGGATGGGCCGGCCCCGTCCTCCGAGCCCGTGTCCTGCCTGGCAGAGTTCTCAGCGAGCGCGTCCGCTGCAGGAGTGAGGGTTGAAGGGCATCTTATCTGCAACTCAAGGGTCCACCAAGTGCCACACCCACTGTGGGCATTGCAGGGACACAGAACCCAGGGGCGGCCACACTTAAGGACATGTGCCAACTCAGCCTCCAGCCCCCAGCAGCCCAGTCACACCTGGGATTGAACAAGCTCCCCACCGAGGCCCGGAGTCCTTGACACAAGCCCGCCTCTCCAGCACCACCTTCCCACAGCCCTGCCCACACTCTGGCCACAGACACTAATGCTGGCCAAGGCCTACCTCCCGCTCCTGCCCCGCCTCCCTCCCAGCAGGTCCCTGTCCCTTCCTCCTGGGAGTGGGACATTCAGGGGGTGGTGGGTGCTGGGGGTGGGGGGCACATGCCACTACTGGTGCCCTTGGCCAGGCCTGGGAAAGGAACCCAACCTGGACCCGGGTCCAGTCCAGGGCAGCGCAGGCCCAGTGCAGCCACTCTGCCAGGAGCTCAGAGTCCTGGGAGGCAGTGGGCTCGCCCTTGTCCTGCTGCCCCTTGGGCAGAGGCTCTGTCCCTCTGTACCTTCGCTTCCTCCCAGGACCACACTTATAATTAACAGCCCCCTGGAGCCCACAAGACAGGATACCTGCCGGCACCTGGCAGGGAGCAGGGCGGGGACAGACTCACCGCTTGTCAGCCCACCCGGGGGGCAGTCGGACTGGAGGCACGAGGCCTGGGGGCAGCTCTCACTGCCGTCTTGGGCCCCAATGTGGGTGGCAGTGCCACTGTCCCGCCTGCCTAAGCCTTGCTACCGAGTCCATGGTGAGCCGGTGGCCTCGGCAGAGACCGCAGCCGCAGAAAGGCTGTGGGGCTTCCCGGCTCCCCAGCTCCCTCCCGGCCCAGGCCCGCAGCCTCAGCTGGCCACTCGACCTGTCTTACCTCTCCCCTCACCCCACCTTAGTTTGGGTCCCCCAACAGCAGCCCTGTGTCTGGCTTTGATCACCATGCTGTAGATACATCGTGGTGTTTTGGGGACATGCACACCAAGGAATTTAAGGGGGGAGGGCATCATGCCTGCAGCCCCCTCTAAACAGTTCAGGAGAAAGTGTGGGCCTGAGAGACACAGCCTGGTGCTGGGGTACAGCATTTGGGTTATTCGTGCAGCTTTCCTCTAAGCCTATAGATCTCAGGGCAAGGAGTCCCTAGGATATGGGAGGAGGTGGCGTTGCTGTGGAGGGAGAGAAGGGCCTGGGTAGGGAGCCGGGGCCACACTTAGCAGGCCGGGGGGGTCAAAGGACCCACCCTGAACCAGCCACTGTGGAAGAGAGGTGGGACGTGCTGGCGGCTCTGCCGATCAGGGCTCACTCCTGATGGGTGCTGGGTTCCGTCCCACCTGAGTTTCATAATCAAGGACCGGAACCCAGGCTCCTGTTGATTGGGAAAATGGGGAGTTCTGGGAAGGCCTAGAATCCGCCTCCAGACTTGGTACGGCTGCAGGGCAGGCAGTGGGAGGTGTGCCCTGGGTTCCTGCTGAGAGGCTCAGGTAGCTGTGTGGAGCCCAGCCTGGCAGGAGGAACGTGGGTGCGAGGCTCTGCCAACAGATGGAAATGTTCAAGGAATGAACCGGGCAGGCTGCCCTGGCGGGCGAGGGTGGCTCCCACCCCTGAAAGTGTGTGTGCAAGCCCGCTGGGAAGGAGTGCCAGCTGGGCCTCCCGGCTCTTATAGGCCCCCTTGGCCTGGAGCATTGCATCTTTGTCACTGCATGACCCCAGCCTTCAGCTAGGCACCTTAAATATTCCCACCCACGCCACCCCACAAGCCAGGGCCTGGCTGTGGGCCTGCTGGTCAGTGCCCAGGTCTGCCATGCCCTGGCGGTGTGACCCTGGGGGAGTCTCTTTATCTCTCTGAGCCTCTGCATTCTTCCTGTGATGCAGGGCTGCCAGGGGCTCCTTTGCAGGGTCACCATGGGCGGGAACCACCCCTGGGTGCAGGGCATGGTAGCTGCCCAGGAAGTGGGCTTGGCATTGGACCACTGAGGGGTGGACCTGAGAGCACCTGTGTCCCATTAGAGCAGCAACGCTTAGAGGGAACCCCCAGGGGCCACCAGGGCCTCCTCATCTTCAGCTCTGAAGTGTTTCCTCTCTGGCTCATCCTTGGCCCAGCTGTACCCTGGGACACGGCTCGGGGGTCCCAAAGAGCAGCGTGGCCCGTGGGGAGGGGAAAGGGTCTCCCACCCCACCCGTCACTGCTGCCAAGCTGGTCCACTCCTGACGCACTGGGCAGCTATTGAGTGTTCCAGAGGACGCCCCCCGCCCCCCACTGCCCGGCTCCAGCTGGGGAGGAGAAGGGCCTCAACGGCTGCTGCTGAACGGCTGATGGCTCCCCAGAGGGCAGGCGGAGACAAGCAGCCTCCTGGGCAGCTGCCCTGTGAGCGGGGTGGGGGGAGGGGGATGCGTTCCCAGAGGGCCTCCTGGCCAGATGGGATAGACAGGACTTACCGTCCCAGGACTGGGGAGGCCCTCTGGTCCAGTGGGAGGTTCTGGTCCAACTCCTCCTGTTGGGGACCGGGTGGGGTGATTTCCAGGAGGGCTTGGGCTGCAGACAGTCAAAGCTGAGGATTGTTTTCTAAAAAAAGAGACCAATGCGCTCAGCCCAGTGGCCTGACTGTGAGATTTTCATCAGCCAGGCCCCCTAAGTGGCTGCCCAGCCCTCCCTGGTGTTTGGCTTTTCTGTCTGAGCCTCGGCACCCACTGGTTCCAGACCAGCTTCCGCATGAGAGGCATGTGTCCTGCTGGCTGGGTTCTGGTCCTGACTCTGTGGCTCACTTGCTGTGCCACCTTGGGCAAGTTGCTGAACCTCTCTGTGTTCTACGTCCATCAGTCCCTGGGCATGTTTGTAACGGTATTTCCTTCAGAGTATGTGGTGGGATTAGACACATAGGTGCTGGTGCCTAGTAGGGGCTCAGTCAAGGCAAGTTTCATACCTGGTTAGCCTGGTTGCCCTGGCAATTCACTTCTCCTCGGCCTCAGCTTCCCCTTCTATAAAATGGACATGGTAAATCAGGGCAGCTCCTGGGATCCAGCACATACCTTGGACACAGAACAACTATTTTCTAAGCATGAGTCCATAACCTAGGTCTCAGGGGCCTGGGGAGAGCCACTGAAACTCGTTTTCTCATTCATTTTCTGCACCCATGAAATAGGTTTAAGCAGCACCCCTCATGGTGCTGCCCCTAGAACCTAAGCAACGCCACTAATGGGCAGAGCTGGGCAGCAGAGCAGAGTGCAGAGTGGCCGTCTCCCGGGACTGGGCCTCCAGCCATGGTGCGAGGGGTTCCCTCCCTTCCCCAGGCCTGGCCCCCACGCGGCACTCTGACTCGCTCCCTCCGCCACTCAGTTAGCCGTGCTCTCATTCGGTCACTACTTCCTGGATTTGTTTCCTGGGCTGGAACTAACTGCTGCAAACCTAGTGGCTTAAAACAGCGCCTGTTTATTGTCGCCGGTGCCTGTGGGCAGGGGGGGCCCGGTGCGCCCTGGCTGGTACTTGCCCAGGGTCTCCCGTAGTGTCGGTCTTATAGCTGTATCCCTGGCTAGAGGCTCAGCAAGAGTGAGGTCTTCAGGAGCCTCCTGTGGGGGCAGAATTCATCTCCTTGCTGTTGTAGGACTGAGATCCTCGTTTGCTTATTGGCTGTCGGATGGGGGCCACTCACCTCCTGGAGGTCACCCCCAGGTCCTTCTCTTGTGACCCCCCGACCCGTGGACCCCTCACACCTCCAAGCTCTCAGCACTTGGAGCTTCTAACTACAGGGAGGGCCTAGTCCCTTCCCAGGGTGCCCCTCATTAGGTCAGACCCACCCACACGTGAGGGGCCAGGAGCCATGCAGGGTGTGCACAGGTGGGCGGGCTGGGGGCAGGAGTCTCAGCATCCTGCCAGCTGCCCCCCTGGGCGGAGTTTCATTCTTCTCATTCTCCATGCCTTTCTTTTCACTTTTCTTGGGAAACTGAGGCCCAAGAACTCACTGGCAACCACTAGAGAGGAAACCAGCAGGACCGGCCTCCGATGTTCGTGGACTTCCTGTGTAAACAGTCACACTTTACAGCCTCCCGGGGTCCAGCAGAGTCCAAAGGTGGGAGTTAAGGAGCAGAATCTGGCTCAGTCGAGGGAAGAGCATTCTCCCAACTGAAAGGACTGCTTTGGTAGGGGGTGAGTTCCCCGTCCCCAGAGGTATGCACAGAGTCTGGCTGGCCTGTCGGGGAGCCTGTTGGGGGATGCCCAGCTGCTGGGCAGCTTCTCTCAGCTCACCCTCTGAGACACCCCTTCCTGCCAGGCAAAATCTGCTGAGCCCAGAGATGGTGATCAGAGGTGGGCTGGGGGCCCCGGACTCTGCTGCCCTGTGATTGGGCCAGAGTTGGACGTGACAATCATCAGAGCTGATAAAATGCATGGACACTTGCTGGGACTGTAGGCAAAGGTCCCCCGGAAGGTGGCGTCTGGTTCTGCCGGCAGCTATCGTAGCGCCCGAGGACTCAGCCAGAACCATAAGGAGCAGAGCCCAGGCGGGCCAGCGGAGTGGGGAGTCCCTGCACAGGCCGCACCTGACATGGGACACTGTGGGCCTGGCAGGCAGGTGCGCCAGTCCCCCTCTGCTGAAGCGGCTTTGACTTGAGCTTTCTTTCCGTCACTTACCCTCAAATGCCGTTGGACCAAGGCTTCGGCCTGCGCCTGGATGCCGGCAGCGTGCCCCTGCCCAGGTCCCCCACCCCCTGTGCACCCCTTTCCAGCCAGCCCATGCCTCCGCATGGCCAGAGCAAACTGTCCCAAGGCAGCCGACCGCGTCCTGGTGCTGGCCCCCCTTCCCAGGGGGCCCCACTGCTCCTCAGCATGCCTGTGACCTCTGCTCCGGCTCCCCGTCTTCCCGCTCTGCCCAGCACACCCCTCCTCGCCGTCAGAGCCCCTTCCTATGCCACCCGTTTGGATAAGGGCCTCCTCTCCTCGGAGCCCGTGGTGTCACCTGTCCTGCTCCAGGCTGCCCTCTGTCCCCGCACTGCCATGCCCTCATGGTGTGACTGTCCTGGGAGCACAGAGGACTGGCTGTGGATGTGTCCCCTGGAGCCGGACAGCCTGAGTCCCATCTCGCTCGGCTCTGCCAGGGGCAGGCGGTGTGACAGTGGGCACGTCATTCCGCCTCTCTGCACCTCGGCTGCCTCACCATATGCAAAATGGGGTCCATAACAGCCCCTACTTCACAGGGCCCCCGAGCACAGTGATGCATGCCAGCTGCTGCTGTTCTGGCTACCTCTGCCCCTCGGGGCTGGAGACCTGGCCCAGCCAGGCCCAGAGAGGGTGTGTGGGGTGTGGGGGAGCCAGGAAGCTGGGTGGGGCAGGTGTGAGGAGGGGGACCTCCCTCTCAGAGGAGTCACTCCCTCCAAGCATGGTGACTGCCAGGGGAAGGGGCTGCAGACAGTGTGTCCCATGTCACAGCCCCCACCCCAGCCCTGAGCAGGGGCCGCCCTCTGAGTCACCCACTCATGTGGACTGATGAGTCTTATCACAGGCTGAGGTGTGGCCAGGGACAGTCTTCGCGGTCCCCAAAGTGACATCAGTGATGAGCTCATCTGTTGTGACGCCCGGGCCTGGACAAGGTTCAGGTAAAAGGGCAGAGCCTGCCCCGTGTCTGGAGGGCCTGACCCAAGGACAAGGGCAGACCCCCTGCCAGCTGTGTACAGAGGTGTGGGGGGCAGGACAGGGTGCCCCTGGGGAAGGCAGACCCCGCCCACCTTGGCCCAGCCTGGGTACACTCAGTTCTGTTCCCATCAGTGTAAGCAACTGTGGCCAACGCCCAGTGCACCAGTGCTGGGGAAACGGACCCTGTCCCTCTCCGCAAGGGGCCGCCATCTGGGGTGGGGTCGGCCATAAGCTAAAGGGTGACCATGTCATAACTGCAACCTGGAGCTAGGTCACTTTTTACATCCGGAGCTCCTACCTGTAGCTGGAGCCTGAGCCCAGGGAGTGTATCCCCTTTGCCCAATAATTTGGGGCACTTCTCATTGGCTCACAAATAAGCGGGAGTGCAGGGGCATGACTGCCCTCGGTTCCTGCACAGTCATGCCCAGTCCCCTGGGATGAGAGCTGGCATGCTGGGCAGCCCCCCAGAGCCCACAGGATGCCTGGCCGCTGGGAGAATGCCTCTGTCCCCTGGCCTACTCTTTGTTAGTGGTTCCCAAAGCAGAGCGTCACTGACACAGTTCTGACAACCTTTAGTCTTCACAACCCTCATCTATCTTCTAGAACCTTCTTGCCCTGCTATGTTGTGTGCCACGAGTCCCATGGGCTGGCCCAAGTCCACCAGTGCATGAAGGTTCGCGGAGCTCCTTGCCTGTGGAGGTGCGTTACATGGGGGAGGACGGCCGTGGGGAAGGCATTCTCACGAGTGGGTGCCTGGGTTCTCGGCCCCTCCGGCAGTGCAGGCCCCTGCTCTGAATTACCTTCTAGGGCTTTCTGCCAAGCTCAGGCACTGCTGCTGACCCAGCTCCTTCCCCAGGAAAACTGGAATCACACGTGCAGGGCCTCCTGCAGGGCCACAGGCTGTCTTGCCGCTGGTCCCCAACAAAGAACTTTTTATGGGGAACACGTGGGACTTTGCCGCGGAGGATGCTGTCAGAACATCCCAGAGCTCCTTCCTTCTGAGGTTCCCTGGGGAGCCCGCCTCTCCTCTTGATAGCGAGGAGAATGAGGCTGCTTTGGAGAAAGTGGTTTGTGTCCATCACCTGGGCCTCATGTGTCCCTCTTTGCCCTGGCTACCAGGAGGCTCAGAGCCAAACAGATGGGCGCACACTAAAAAACATCATTTCATGACAAGAATTTGTATACTAACACATGGCTCTGGCTTCCCATTACTTTTCCACCATTCTTTTTTACTTAACTTTATTTCCCTTCCCTCCTTTTTATCTTGTTCTTATTTGTAAAAAGCCTCAAATATTTTAAGAGAGGGGACGAAGGGGAGTAAATATAAATGAATAAATGATAAATGTACATAAATAAAACAAGCCTCCGAGCATCTGTTGGAGAAGGAACTGTGACAACATGTGAGAGAGGGTTTGGCGAGCTGCCCGGACCCAGCAGCAGACCCGAATCTGAAGTCTGGGCGGGTGGCGGTGTGCCTCCCTTGAGTCCTGACTTTCCCTAAAGCACCACCTGGCACAGCCTAGGCCTTCAAGTAGCCCTGAGCCCCGGGAGGAGCAGGGCACCTCCATGGCAGACCAGCAAGCGCCTGTGTGCGTCCTGGTTGCCTGTGCTGCAGGGCCCTGCTCCCGCCATCCCCCACCGCTGCCTCTGACATCTGGAAACGGAGTCCCTTTCAAGCTGACAGCACTCTGGGCCTCAGGCCAGCCCAAGCGCACTGCAGCCTCCATGCGCCAGGCCTGCCCAGTCATGAAGAACAAAGGCGACCCCAGGAGACTGCCCTCTGGCTTCCTGGGGGTCAAAGGAAACTGCTTTCACTTTGGGCCTCAGTTTCCCCATCTGAGGAATAAACATCCTCTTTGCCAGGAGGTTGTAAAGGCCAAACCAGGTGACCGATGGAGGCAGTGTGGTCTCCAGGGAAAGGGCTGTACTGGACTGGCAGAGAGACCCAGGCCTCAGTGCCAGCCTGCCATATGCTGTGGCTGCCTTCACCTTCCAGAGCCTCCTCCCAAGGATCAGAATACCCACCTCCCGGCTGGTGTGAATGTTGAGTCACACAATGTACCCAGAGCATCTGAACAGCCTCAGGGCCCAAGAAGCAGTTGCTGTCATTTGTAAACTATAAACGGCCATGCGAGCTCTTGTCTGCAGCAGCAGCCAGCCCTGGGACCTCTCTGAGACTCAGTTTCCCCATCTGTAGACAAAGGATTTAGAAGAATGAGTTCTTGGCCCTTCTGCCTTTCTGTGCACTGAAGAATCCAGGTGTGCAACAGCATTGCCCTGAGGGATGGGCATCTACAGCACCACGTGGTCCCCCGAAGAGTCTGCTCTGGGTCATCGTGCCCTCCGTGAGATCCTGGGCCAGGGGGCCTTCCTCTGCCTCAGGCCTGAGCTTGCTCTGCAGGAGATGAGAAGCCCCAGCGTTGGGGGAAGCCCAGCCCAGCCCAGCCCAGCCCTGGGATCCCCAGCCCCTGGCATCCAAGGTCATTCTAAAGACAGGCCTGCAAGTCTGTATGTTTTCACAGCAAAATGCGCTTCCAGTTTCTCGAGGCCCAAATGCACGTCCTGCTGCCTCCGCCACAGCCCAGCCCCCTGCTGCCCTTCCTGCCCCTGCCCCTGCCTCGCCCAGCTCCTGGGGGTGCTCCGCTCCAGGTGCCCCAATCTGAGCCACCTCCTCTAGCAGGGCCACACCCCACCGGATCCCTGGCAGGGCCATCTTTCACGGACCCAGCACCAGCCCCCAGCTCCCTCCCCATCCTCTGAGCCAGAGGTCTCAACCTGGGTGCTGGAAAGCTGGGATGCACACAGACACCGGCTTCATTTCCAGGAACACCTCCCCATGAAGTCCGTATTTCTTCCATGGTGAAATAGGTCCGAGCCACAGTCTGTGACCCTGTCACCAAGAAAACACACAGGTGCTCCCACCCACATGCGGTTGCTGCAGGCGCTCCAGGATCCCTTCCGCCCTGCTGTCCTGGGCATCTCAGCTGGCATCCTGCTGTGGGCCAGGTGCTGTTTACTGTGTTCACAGAGTAGCCTGTGTATGCATGCTGAATTTGTTGTTTAATATATTTTAATAACTGTACCAATAGCACTGTTTCCTTTTGTAATGCTGGGCAGTTTGTTTCATGCATTTAGAAACATTGCTCTGCCAGGGTCCCCCACACTTCACCAGGGGGCCAAAGGGGCTCAGGACACAAAAGGGGGCAGATGCCCCAGCCCCAGCACGTTCGTATCAGCGTTTCCTCTCGCTGAATGGTCCGCCACCAGTTTCTTCGTGCTTCCGGAGCCTCTGAGCAGACAGGGACGGGCTCCTGGTGTGGCCCTGACGGCCCCCACGCCCACTGCTGCATGTCCAAGCCTGCCACGTTGATGTTCACCTTCAGAGAGGCCTCTCTGCTGGCAGCCCACAGCCCTCATCACACGGGCATGACAGCAATGCTACTGGGCTCTGGGCCCCTCAGGGCAGGGCCCTGGGCCTGAGGTGGCCCTTCAGAGAACGTGTGCAGAATAATGAGGGTGGAAGCAGCTTCCAGGTCATGCGGGCTGACTGCATGCAAGCACCAAGCGCTTGCCAGCTTTACTCCACCATCCCCTCCGTGGGGTCTCCCAGCACTTCTGTGAGGGAGCAAACATTTGCTCCTCACGGAAGAGGAAACTCAGGCACAGAGCAGCGGACAACCCTCCGGGTGGCAGAGGGCAGAGAGCTGGTACTGGAACCCCAGACAGATCTGCCCAGAGCCTGGGAGATCACATCCTCCAAGTGCTGGCGACTGGGAATGGGAGCCTGGGCGCAAAGTGGGTGCTTCCTGAAGGTCTGTCCCCAGTGTCTGGGGGTGACTTCCATCCATACCGCTGATGGCATTGTGCCATCCCTTTGCCCAAGGCTTGCTGCTGGGTGGGGCGCCGGGAGATCTGAACTTGGCCATTTCCGTGGGGACTCAGGCCGCTGGAACCCTAGAGGTGGACGTGGCTGGAGCGGGCTCTGGGGTGCCCAAGGCCCCGGCTCTGCTTTCTCCTCCCGCACGGCCCCCATCCCTGGAGCTCCCTGGAGTTATCGTTGCTCAGGATTCTCTTACCAGGCGAACCCAGCTCCGCCGCCTGCGGGTGGCTCCTCCAGGCCTGGAAGGCCGCGGGGGCCTGCAGAGGCCAGGGCGGGGCAGGCGGCGGAGCCGGGCCGCCCCCTTCCAATGGGGGCGGGCCGGACGCGCCTTTAAATGCGGCGGGGCCCGCGGCCCGAAGAAGCCGGCCTAGGGAGCGCCCTTCTCGCGCCCCTGCGCCCGCCCGAGCCCGAGCCGCGGTGCGTGTGGCCGCGCGCGCCCCCTCCCCGTCCCTCCGCAGACGTGCCCCCGGCCGGTCCCCCACGCTGCCGCCCGCCGCCGGCTGGTCCGCCATGCAGGCTCGGGCGCTGCTCCTGGCCGCGCTGGCCGCGCTGGCGCTGGCCCGGGAGCCCCCGGCCGCTCCGTGTCCCGCGCGCTGCGACGTGTCGCGGTGCCCGAGCCCCCGCTGCCCCGGCGGCTACGTGCCCGACCTGTGCAACTGCTGCCTGGTGTGCGCCGCCGGCGAGGGCGAGCCGTGCGGCCGGGCCCTGGACTCGCCGTGCGGGGAGAGCCTGGAGTGCGCGCGCGGCGTGTGCCGCTGCCGCTGGGCGCACGCTGTGTGCGGCACGGACGGGCACACCTACGCCAACGTGTGCGCGTTGCAGGCGGCCAGCCGCCGCGCGCTGCAGCTCTCCGGGACGCCCGTGCGCCAGCTGCAGAAGGGCGCCTGCCCGTCGGGTAAGCAAGCGCTTGGGTCCGGGCGGCGGCGCGGGGTGCGAGCGGAGCGTTCTCCTGGGGAAGCTGGCCTCGAGGTCCCACTCCTTGGCACGAGGGGAAGGCCCTTTAGAAATCATCTTACCCGCCCACCGGCCTTCCCGGTGGGGAAGCTGAGGCCCAGACAGGTAAACTGCATTTCCAGGGGCACAGAAGTAGTCGGAAGTGAAAGCCGGTGTTCTCCTGACCACCCCACGGGCGCTTCCCGCGCCGGGCTCACCAGCTCTGGCCTCATCGCAGACGGCCTGCTGGGTGCCCGTCCCCCCGGTGGAGTACCCCTACTCTGCCAGGGTGTTGGGTGGAAAGCCGTCTTTGCTGGCCTTAAATCCCCAGTCCAGGTGCCCTTTTGAGAGATGTCTCCTTTCTAGCTGCATGTAAATGCACAACGCCAGAGGGCTATTAGGGAGTAGTGAGAGCAGATGTGGGGTCTGTGGGCTCCTGGGGGCCCCGTGGGGACGGGCTGCGGGCCCTGGCCTTTCCTGCCATACATGTTGACCTTGTGCATGGGAGAAAATGCTAGAAAACCCCGCCGTCCCTCTGTTTAGGGGGGCCTCTTAGGAAGGCGGGCTGCCACCTTGATTCAACAGGTACCTGCAGAGCCCCCGATTCGCAGAGATGCTGTCAGCTTCCTGCAGCTAGGAGAGCTGCTAGCCCCAGGGCAGGTCCAGGGTCCCCGGGGGCACCAGGGGAACATGGCTGCCTGAGGTGCCAGGTGCCAGGAAGCCATCGCTGCGAGGGGCATCTTCTGGGTGGAGGTCTGCTGCGCGTGGGGAGCTGAGCTGGGAGCAGCTGGCATGTAGGGGACGGGAGTGCGTGTGACAGACACTTGAGGCTGGGCAGGCTGGCAGGAATGGGATGACACATGGCCATAAGTGCTGTGCAACCACGTTGTGCCAACAGCTCACATTTCCATTCTGTAGGCCGGGCTCCCCACATTGTGCCTGGTATTCTGAAAAGGAGTGTCCTGTGGCCCCAATAGCTTGGGAAGCTAACAGTCCCTGCAGTGAGGGTTCACACTATACTCGAGTCTATCAGAGGTTTTGAGAAACTGGCAGCAAGAAACACACACACACACACATACACACAAAAACACCCCCCCACCCCCGCCCAGGGCTTTCTAAGAGAATTTCAACAGAGCTCCTTTCCTGACAGAGGCATGACCTCCTCCCAAAACACGGGGGCTCCAGGGGACCCAGACTGGGAATCATCTGGGATTGAATACGATCATTAGGGAGAGCCACTGAAGCGCTTTAAGGGAAGTGCAGACACTACAGTCAGACTGGGCCCAGGAGACTGTGGGATGAAAGCAGGTGTCACAGGATGTCTGAGATGGCCGTTGTCCCCTCTGCCCCCTCAGGGCAGCACATCTCTGCGGGGTGCTGCCGGGCCCAGAGGCAGGGGCTGGGGGGTGGGGGGCTGGCCTGCCCTGCAGCTAGGTTGTCTGCATCCCTGCCCTGCCTGTCCTGTGGGGGTGCTACTAGGCCAAGGCTCTGGGGCCCAGGGGTGGGCGGGGACGTGGTCCAGCATTTCCAAATCCCTCATTCCTGACTGATGGAGTCCACATCTCTGACGTCCCTTCCCTGTGTCCAGTTGGCCCTGGGCTTGTGACCAGGGCACCACCAGGAGACAGATCATCTTGCCCTTGAGAGGCTCAGACGGTCGGGAGAGTCGTGGGAGGGTGTGCAGAGGGAATGACCATGGCAGGTGCAGAGGCCACTCAGCTGGCAGGTCCCTACCGACAGTGTGGCCTTGACCGGGCACTCACCAGTCTCCTCCTCTGTGCTGTGGGCGCCGGTGGCAGTAGCCCCTGCCAGGGAGAACTGCTGGGGATTGATCAGCCAGGTGTGTAGGCACACGTCCCCAGCAGGCAGCCAACAGGCTGTTTATTGTTTCTCAAGTCCTTGTCACTGTTAAGATTGTGGCCACCACCATTTCTGTTTCATCTGCAAGGTCGGGGGTGCTTCTGGGCAGAGCTGTGGCTGCTGGGTGGGCACCCTCTAGCCAAAGGGCGGGGAGCCGAGAGGGACAGGGGCAAGCAGAAGCGGATGGAACGGCCGTGGGTGCGGATCCCACCAGCCCTGCCACCATGGGAGCCACAGCCCCAGGTACTCGGTGGGGAGCTAGGGCTGGAGAGAGACGGGAGGCCTTGGTGCAGGGAAGGCGCGAACAGGGCCCAGGGGTCTGCAAGCGCCCCACCTTGTGGTCCGTGTGGCCCCACCCCAGGGCACAGGGACCTCAGACACCCAGGTTGCAGGGCCGCACATGCAAACACGTCCTTGCGGGAAACCTGCCAGCGCTAGGGTCTGCTGCCTACACTGCCTACTGCCCGTGAGTTTGGCCCGTCATACACCACAGGTGCGGTCAATGAGAATGGGAGAGGTCAGGTGAATGGCTGGAGGTCACCTGTCCAGGAAGCGCCTGAGCCAGGCCTGTACCACTGGCTGGCTTTGAAAACTGCCGTCTCATGAGCCCCAGGCTTTCTTCTGCAGGCAGGGGCAGTAGTGTCCCCAGGTCTGGAGTCAGGGTCTCCAGCTCCAGTGGTTCAGCCTCCAGAGAGTGTCCTTGGCAGTGTCCCCACCTCTGCCCCCTGAAGGCCTGGCCAGAAGTCACTGGGTGGTGTCCACACGCTGTGAGGGTAGGGCGCTGCCTGTCCGGACGCTCCTACGGAGTCCTGCCAGCTCTGTGCTCCCCTGAGCCTGCCTTCAGACACACACAGGCCTGACAACACAGGGGTCCTATCTCCAGCTGTGTCTCTTCCCTGGGCTGGAACCCTGGGTCCCTGCTGCTCGTGTCCTCAGGTGAGAGGACCCAGTTCAGGTCAGGAGCGTCTGTCACCCTTAGTCGTCCCCTCCCCTCACTCCTCACCTCCTGTCCACAAGCACAGTCTTGAAATGTCCCCTGTGCTAGCCACCACTCCTACTTGCCCCAGCAATGCTGGCCTCCCCTGACTCCCCACCACCCTCTCCCTCCTTCCCGTCACTTGTCCACATAGCAGCCAGGATCACCCTGATAAATCCAACTTGCCCTTCACCAGGGGGATCCCTCAAAAACTCCCCACCATTTACTCTGACCTACAAGGCCCTATACCACCTGCCTCCCCAACGCCTGCAGTACAGTCTCGTCCTCTGTGCTCCAGCCGCACCGGGCTCCTTCCCACCTCAGGGCCTTTGCCAAGCTATGCGTGCCGCCCAAAACTCCCATTCACTCACCTTCCAAGCCAGGTCATCGTCCTGTCTTGGTCCAGGGGTCCTATCACCTGAACTGCTTTCTTGATTGCTATGCCAGGTAATCCCCTTCATTAACCTCATGAGCACACCTTGGGGACCCTCTAGACACCCATACCACCTGCTTGACTCATGTATTCTGCCTTACATCTATCTCACTAGGCCAGAGCCTCCCCGGAGGGGGACATCGTCCAGTGCCTGGTGCACAGTAAGTGCTGTGGAATGAATGGACTATCCATGCGATGTGTGAATGTCCTGTGGCCCTCGTACCCCTTTGCACTCCCCCAATGATGGGGGACTCACCCCCTATCCAGGAGCTCTTGCATATTCCCATCTCCATGGTTTCCTTTTCACGTAACCAGGACCCTGTGACCCTTGCAGCCTCTTCCCCCACAACTGCAGACAAATAGGCTTTTGAGCATGCAATTGATCAGCATTTAGAGCCCCTGGGCAGTTTACAACATGGCATTTAATGATCAGCATTTATTGTGCGACCCCAGAGCAGGTTCCAACAGCATCTCTGTTTTACTTAGAAGCTTTGGTCGGCTTTTGATTTTAACCTCTTAGCAGCTTCCCGGGGCTGTGCATTCTTGGGGTGCAGCATCGGGACTAATCAGGCAGTGCTGTGCCTCCTCTGCCCCCTCCCCCCACTGCCCAGGCAGGGCTGAGCTGCAGCACCTGGCACCTCCTGAGGACCCACGGGCTGCCTCAGTGCCAAGGCCACCGGAGGCGGGGAGCCCATTCAGAGAGGAGCTAAAGACCCAGGGCGCTGTGGGCCATCCTTCCTGCCCCTGGCCTTAAGCCAGCCTGGAGGTGCTGCTGGGGTCCCACAGCACCCTGTGGGGTGGCCTGCCAGGCTTCTCCCCTTTCCATGCACCTGCCGGAGGGAGCGTAGTGAGACTCGAGTCTCCCTTGCCAAAAGCCCAGCATGGGTCCCCTGCTTTCAGGACCAAGAACAGACTTCTGATGCTGCCTGCGGGCTTGGTGTGATCTGGCCTCTGTTTCCTGCCCACCATCACCGCTGCCAGCAGATCCCTGATCCCGCGTTGTGATGGACAGATGACTGCGTGGAACCCAGGCAAGGGAAATCCACCTCCAGAATTGGAATAGGGATAGATCAGGGCAGGCTCCTGGGGAAGGTGGCATGAAAACAGTCAATGGAGAAGTGGGCCCAGAGAGAGCCTGTGCAGAGGAGGATGGCAGGAAATGCTGACCCCGGGCTAGTGCCAGATAGATGTGAGGGCTCCCCATCTTCAGCAGATGAGGGGCTCCTGAGGGCTTATGGGTAACAGGTAGGCTGAGCGGGCACAGGGGCCCAGCTAGTGGGAGGCCAGTGCCATGGGAAGGGACAGCTGATGAGGTGGCTGAGGGGGCAGGATCTGGGGACATTGGGTCTCTGGACTGATGGGGCTGGAATGGGGAGTGTCAGGATAAAATGGACGGTGGGGCCTCACCTGAAGGCAGTGCACCAGGCCTGACTTCCACGGTCTACCAGGTCCCCAGCCACTAGGATCCCTGGGGAAAGCAAGGCCTCACCAGAGGCCTGGGGTTTGTTCTCACCAGACAAGGGAGTGGGCCGATGGCTGGCCAAGTGTGCCGGTGTGTCCTGCCAGATGGCTGAGTGCTGCCACTGTCAGGGCCTGCTTTGAGAAAAGTCGCCGGGTTGACCAGAGTCAAGGATGAGAAACTGGGCTGGTGCTCCAGCCGCACAAAGCTTTAAGCACACATCATCTGGGTGTTCTTTCATGGCTTATAAGAAAGGGCTCGGCAAGATGCGGTGGGCTGCCCCAGGTGGGGAGGGACGGCTCTGCCCTGAGCCTGGGTGCCCTGATCTTCCATCTGCATGCCGGGCAGACCTCAGCACCTTGAGGAAGTGGCCTTCCTGCTTGGTTTTGATAAGGGCGAGGGATAAAGCAGGAAAGAGAATAAGATCACAGACCCCTGGTCCTCAGTACAGCAAAGACGCGGCCAGGATGTTATGTGTGAGCCTCAAATCAGACACCAGGTTTAGTGCAAGGGGGTGCAGGTGAGCCCCTGGACGTGTACAGTGTGCAACCTGCTCAACTGCATTGCGTTAGCTCCTCTAATGCATAATGGGCAGACCCAGGACTGAGACACAGTTCTGCTCCCCACATCCAGCTGCTCAGGGGTGAGTCCCAGTTCTCCCATCTTCTGTGGTGCAACCCTGCAAATCTCTGAAGCTCTCCCTACCACAGTCTCCTCATTGTAAAATGGGGATAACAGTGGGGCACGCTCCTCACTGGGTCATTCCGCCATCAAGGAGATAATGAATTCAAAGTGCTTTGCGGTGTCAGGGCTAATAAACGTCAGTGTGAACAGACTTAAATATTGGCAAGCAGGTGTTTCTGACCTGACCCAGGTTTGTGACACCGAGGAGAGGAAGGGAAGGTGCCAGAAGGTAGTGTGGGTGGATGGGCTGCTGCGTGCCCCAGGGAGTTCTGGTGGCCTTGTTTAGTCCCTATGCCATAGCTGAGGGGCACAAGCCCAGAGGAGGCAGCTGATGGTCCAGCCAGGGCAGGGAAGGCTTCCCGTGAGAGGAGGGTCAGGGTCTGAGCGGGCCTTGCTGTCCATGGCTTGAGTGGCTTGGGCAGCCCTGTGGGCACCTTGGGGTCCTGCCTGGCCTGTGGGACCCCTTGGACACAGTGCAAACAAGCTGGTGGCAGAGCCGCTTCCTTCACGGGGTTGGTCGTAGCCCCGGAGGAACACCCCATGCAGAGAAGCCAGGCTGGCCCTCGGCTGAGGAAGGGCTAAGGCTGGGCCAAGGGCCAGCACAGAGCTGGGGAGGTGCCTGGGGGCAGGGGTCAAGGGGCCTGGCTGTGGGCCTTGGGCGCATCTCATGACCTCCTCAGTCTTTTCCCTTGCCTGTAAAATGGGTGAAGATTCCTGAATTGAAGAATTGCTTCTAGAATTCAATGAAGTCCTAATGCCTAGAGCCCAGCCCGTGGCTGCTGGGCGTGGCCAGTGGAGCGAGCTCGGGGTGCCCCAGCTGTGCATTCCAGGGACAGGAACCCTGGGGGGAGGGTGGCAGGCAGCAGCATCGCCCCCTTGGGAGCCGTGGTGGGGTCTGAAGCCACTGCTCTTGGCTCAGGGGAGATAGTTCACTTGGGGACAGGCAAGTTTTCAAGAGAAAGGAAAACATGTGGAGCCTCCCTGGGAACTTACTGGCCCCAGGAGGCGGCTTGAGGCTTCAGCGCCTGCCCCTGAGATGCGGGTAGGGTGGAGCCTGTGGATGGAGGCTGGGGCTGTGGGGGCCCAGCGTGGCTCATCTGGGCCTGGAGAACAGCCAGGCAGCCTCTTGCTCAGTCACTCATTCTCTGTGCTGTGGGCCAGGGGTGCCCGGGCCGTGGGGACAGTCCAGAGGGACAAGTACCTTGGGAGGGTCACAAAGTGCTGTGGGTCCCAGAGGGCAGAGGGCAGTCACTGAGCCTGCCGAATCAGGGTGGGCTCCCCAGAAGAGGTGTGTGGGCCCGGGCCTTGAGGAATGAGGAAAGGGGCATTCCCGGCAGAGGGAACTGCCCATGCAAAGGCAGGGGGAACCCTTGGAGTCTATGGGCTTGGGAATCAGAGCCAGGGTACAGAGGGGAGAGGAGCAGTAGGCAAGGCTGCGGACATCACGGGACCTGAATACTGGGCCCCTGAATGCCCTAAGAAGCTGCCATCTGGTCTGCAGGCTGTGGTCAGTGTTGGGCAGATGGGCACAGCCTAGGACCCTGTGGTCATCTGCTGATGACCCCTCCATCCCTAGCTCACAGCTAACCTCTGGGTGATGGAGGGGGGTGTCTTAGAAGAGGCCATAACCTTGGAGTTAGAGGAACAGGTCAAGGTCTCAGCCCTGGCTCTGCCCGTCATGTGCTGGAGCAGTACATATACAGTTGGGTAGGTTGTGCACTGCACAACTCCATGGGTAGCTAGCCACACTGTGATCTTCATTCATAATGGTTCTGGACTTGCGCAGCCCACAACCTGTGTGGCCCTGTGGGGTGTCTGGGCCTCGGTTTCCCTACCTGTTCCATGGCAGTCACGACTATCCAGAGCACGTAGTAAGTCCTCGCTCTGGGTCTGCCTCTGTCCCTCAGCCCTCCTGGAAGCTCTGCCATGCAGAAGTGCTGGAGGTAGAGCCCCATCCCCTCCCTGGTCTCTCTCCATCCTGGCCATGCCCCTTCCTGTCCCAGGAAGTGCCACAAGACACCTGGCCTCAATGGCTTTGCTGTGTCAAGTTCCAACCGACTAAAATTTCCACGGCCTGTGAATTACAGTTTATTTTTGAAAAATAAAAAAAAAATACATGCTAACAGCTGAATCTGGTTGAGACTGACTATTGACTTCAGAACCTTGGCTGGAGGACGAGGCGGGGGTGGGGGTTGTCAAAACCCCCAAATAAACAGAGTCCGTTTCCCAGCCATGGGGCCCGAGGTTTTCATGCGGAAAGAGGCAGTGGGAACCGCGTCCTCCTTTCCAGCTGACTCAGGGGTGATTCATCTGTGCGTGGGGAGGAGGACCAGGAAGCAGGCGCTGTCCCCGCCCCTCACCGCCTCCCCACCGCCCACCATGGTTGGTCGGCTTAAAGGGACAGGATCTGCTGCAGCCCATGTCACCAGCTGGCTGACGCGGGAGCCGGGAGCCCCCAGCCCCAGGGTCAGGAAGGGCTCAAGCTCCGAAGTCTCCAGGACCTGGATCCTGGCTGCCTCTGGGCTTTCCTGTGTCCCTTCACCGCTGGCTGGTCTCTTCCCTGTATCCAGCAGGGGCTGTACACGGGAAGGCACTCAGGATGTATGGCCTGAATATACCACACGAAAGCAAGGGCCAAGGGCCACGAGCTGTGCCCAAAGCCCCGAGGAGGGAGGGACCATTCTGACTGGAAGATGCCTGCAGGGGGCCTGCCTGGAAGAGGTGGGATTTGAGGTGAGCCCAGGGCTAGCTGGAACATCTTGGTAGGGAGAAGCAGGCAGTGGTCCAGGCAGGTAGAGGCACGGAGTGGTGGGTGATGGAGCAGAGACCCTGGTAAATGGCCAATGGGTTACACAGCAGGAGAGGTGACACCTGGCTTTGCTCCTGGGAGTGTCCGTCCCTGCACAGCGCGAGCCCTGGCCCACAGGGAGAGCTGTAGACCCTGCCAGATCCCCCTGCGAAGGAAGAAGGGCCCAGGTCTGGGATCCTGTGGGCCCAGGGCTAGGGTGATCTCCTGGTGAGAAGGGTCTTATTGGGAACAAAACGCGAATGGGGCTGGAAGCTCGGCGGCCGGTTTCCTTCCCTCGGCCTGGCCAGAAATAAACCCGCCCTCGGGTGGGCTCAGCCCCCACAGCTGACCGGCAGCGTCACCTCCAGATTTCCAGGGAGGATCAGCAATCCCACAGGGAAATAAATGTGCTGAGTGCCTGCAGTAAGCTGAGAGCCCAGGCTCCGGCCCAGAGTGCCCCCGGGTCAGCTGCTGACGTGCCCTCCGGACCTCAGGCCCTGCCCCGCTTAGGGGTTTTGCCTCCAGGAGCGGGACTTTGGGGCGTGGCGGCTCCTGGCTGCCTGCGGTTTGATCAGCGAGGAGCCCGAGGTGGCTGGCAAGGGGCCGCGCCTCCCAGCCAGGACAGGCGGCCCTTGGTTCCGGCTGACAGAGGCAGGATGGGCCCCCTGTGGCCGGGCCCTGCTGGCTGGTGGGGAGGCAAATGTCACAGGAGCGGTGGGCCTGGTCGTGCTCACCACCCTCGACCTCAGAGCCTAAGGGCAAGCTGTCCTCTGGGTCCCGTGGTCCGGCTCAGGCTCAGCGGGCAGTTCGGGCCCTGGTGAGCCTGGGTGGGAGTGAGGGGCCCGGGGAGGGGAGCTGACCGGCCAGCACTCAGAGCCTGGTCTCTTCTCTAACTAGGGGCTGTCTTCCTGCAGGAGGGCTTGTCTTGCTGAGCCTCAGTCTTCCTACCTGTAAGGTGGGGGCGATGGCCCTGTGCTGGCTGCCTTCCTGGACAGCTGGAAGGTTATCTGGGATGGCCATTTGCCCACAGGTGTTCATGGGGCCCCGACTATGGCCTGCGCCCTGCCCCTGCAGCTGTACTCAGGGTGGTACCCCTCTCCATTTGGACAGCAGAGTTTCACTAGACCCCGAGGCTCGGTCACTTCCCAGAGGGCATCAGGAGAAGCATGAGCTGTGAAACTGGACTCCACAGGCCCAGCCCTCTGTTCTCCCACCTCAGGGTGGCAGGTGGGTGGTGGGCTCTCTGGGCAGGCAGCCGTTCACAAGTCACATTCACGTCTAGTCCCCACAGTTAGTGGGGACTATCTTCAGTCTCGTTTTCAGACAAGGAGTCAAGGCCCAGAGAGAGTAAGTAATCTACTTGAAGCCACACAGCTGGGAGGTGGCAGTGCCTGGCAAGCCGAGGTATACATAGCTCCCAACCCACTGACCCATCTGGCTACTTAGAAGCAATGCTGGGTAGCATGAGCTCCTGGAAGTGCCAGTCTCTGGCATGGACCTGGAGTCCTCAGTGCATGCCTGAGTACAGAGACCAAAGGCGTGTGAGTCTCATGCCCCGCACATGCCGCAGGCCTGTGGTCCTGGCAGGCTCAGCCCCGCTGCTGATGGCGGCAGAAATCTGAGTTGAATAAGGTTGCAGGGAAGTCCTTGAAGCACCTGGCAAGGCCGACCTGGCATGGCCACATTGGATGCAGAGAGGGGGCCCTGGCGACTCAGATCTTGGCAGCCTGGCTTGGCCCACGAGGGGGCTGCACTGCGGCCAAAGTGGAGGCAGCATAGAGGGATGACCTGGGGCTTCTGCTGTGTCCTTAACCAGTCAGGACACTAGCTCAGGGGCTAGAGGGACGGGTCAGAGCTGGCAACGAGAGGGGGCAGTGTCCTTGTGCCGGGGCAATGCTGTATGAGAGAGAAAGGGCAAGGGACCAGTCCGGGTACCCAAGATCTGCCTGCTGTGCAGGCCAGGGCAAGTGTCCTAATCTCTCTGAGCCTCTAGCCTCCTGGCAGTGCCCAGAGGCAAAGTGGGGAAGCTCAGTGCTAACCATTCTTGGGGCGAGGGAACCCCTCTCCCCAAACATCTGGGTGTCACTGTGCTGCTGAGTGTGGGACGTCCCTGCGGGGCCCTGAGCCCAGGGCCTCCCGGTGGAGCCTCCTCCTCCCTCCCCTGGGGCTGAGCTCTGGGGCCACTGGCAGGGTCACTAATGGGCCCGGTTCTTTCTGCCAGTGCAGGTCTCCACCAGCTGACCAGCCCGAGGTATAAGTTCAACTTCATCGCTGACGTGGTGGAGAAGATCGCGCCTGCCGTGGTGCACATAGAGCTCTTCCTGAGGTGTGTAAGGCCCCCCTGCCCCCGAGGCGCCTCCTCCGTCTGCTGAGCCCACGTGAGACTCCCTTCCAGCAGCAGGAGGGACCCGGGAAGGTGCGTGGTCAGGTGGCCCGCACGCAGACCTCCGGACTGAGAATGCCCACTCTGACTCTGGCGTCCTCACCTAGGGAGATGGAAAGTGACCCCACACTCAGGAACTGTAGGTGCTAAGCAGGAGTGCACTAGGTGGCAGCTGTGGTGCCCCCACTGTCTGCGCTGGCTCTGGGAAGCAATGCCCTCAAAACGCTGCTGCCCTGCAAACGCATCACTCACATGGGATCCTGGGGGCTTCCCAGACTGACTTGCACTCCCCAAAGAGAGGACATGAACAGCATGACTTCTCAGGTTTAAAGTGTTCTTCCTGCCTGTTTTTCTTAACCTTTTGGCCCCCTTGCGTGGAAGGGCCAGCAAACAGCCCAGACGAGACGCGCAGGGTCAGAACTCCATTCCGTCCTGACGGGAACCGGCGGGGCTGGGCTCACGTGCCGAGGGAACAGCCACCGGGAGGCCTCGGGCCACGGGCCAGGACCTTGTTGATTTTCACTGTCCTTTGAGCAGTGGAGGCTGTCCAGAGCCTCATGCCAACCCTGAGGTGCAGAGGACCAGGTGGACTGCAGGTCCCTGGGTGTGGGCAGAAGCGCCCATGCCCTGATTCCCGGCCCAGCACAGGGCTCCCTGCATGCGGGGGCATGGAGCTTTTCCGGTGGGAGCCCTTGTCCCTGGGCGCCCCTGCTGCCATCCCAGGAGGGCAGAGACAGTGCTCACCCAGAGACGCTCCACAGGGTGCGCTTGCTGCCAGAAAAGCAGCACCCTCGATCACCTGCCATGTGCTCCGCGCTCTGTCGGCTGCCTTGCAGACGTTTCTCAAGAGCAGCCCTGGTGGGTGCACGTCCCTTGGGGAGAGCCCTGTGCCTGTGGGACCCGCCCCAGGAGCCCAGACCGCGTAGCCCGCGGCTCAGCACTGAGGTCCCCTCTTCCCACCATGCGTCTTCCCACAGACCACAGGGGGTAGCGTGGGCCCACTTTCTGGGAGCAGGCGGGACCTCCCCAGGCTCTCAGAGCTGCTGCTGAGTGCCAAGTCGGGGTCTGTCCCGGGGCTCCACAGCCCCAGAGCGGGGCCCATCCCTCTGCCGCACGCCGACTCCTCACTGCCCTTTCTGCAGGCCCCACACCGAGAGTTGAGGAAATTACAGCTAGACAGGCTGAGTGGCATGTCCCTGGCCTTGCGGATGGCTGGGATGGGACCACATCTTTCCAGAAGGCCCTGGGCACCTGGCCCCAAGCCAGCTAAGTGCTAAGTGCTGCCCGGCAGACAGGTGGCAACTCCAAGCGACCTTGGAGGCCAATGTCTGAGTGGGGGGGGTGGGCAGTGAGGCCAAGGTGGGTGAGACTCCAGACACAGATGAGATGACCAGGAGCACTGGGACCTCTGGCTGTGACCCCTGACCTGGGCGAGGAGGCTCCAGGGCTGACTCCTACGCATTCCGACTGGCGGGGCAGGCAGCGTGGGGTGCCCAGAGGCAATCGGGTGCAGCCCTTGCCTGCTGGCCCGTGTGGAGCTCAGGAGGGCTGGGAGCTGGCCACGGATATGAGGGGACAGATGCTGTGGCCACCCTGCAAGGGGCCAGGGGGCCAGGCTGCCTGGTTCACACCCTGCTCTGCCCTTTGCCCGCCTGGCCCAGGCAAGTACCTCATGTCCCAGGCCACAGTTTCCCCATGTGTAAATGGAAGGCCCAAGTACCTTG
This sequence comes from Manis javanica, assembly GCF_040802235.1. Taxonomy (NCBI): domain Eukaryota; kingdom Metazoa; phylum Chordata; class Mammalia; order Pholidota; family Manidae; genus Manis; species Manis javanica. The sequence goes on along the minus strand of NC_133160.1, from coordinate 172,749,194 downwards.
TAGGTGGCCACGAGCATCAAATGGCTCTGTCCCTGGCTCAGAGGGAGCGCTTGGTGGCATGAGCGGTTGTCATGGCCCCTGAGCCTTCCTGTTCGTTCTCCTGCACGAGTACTGGGGGCTCCTTTCCTCGCTCATCCCTGCTCAGCAGCCTTGGACACTGAGTACCTGCTCCTGGCACCCCAGGGTCCCAGAGGTGACCCACCCCAGAGAAGGTTCCGAGCTGCGTGCATGCGGGAGCGGGCTGTGGTTCCCAGTCAGGGGGCTCCCCGGAGGTGAATACTGACCCCGGGCCCTTCTACCCCATCCACAGAGGTGGACTCCCATGCCCCGCATCGCCTCGTGTCTGTGAGGGGGTCCCCTACCTCTTTGGGAAAGTGATCTGCCCCTGCCCCTAGGAACAGTGACATTCCTGGGGACCTGCGGTGCGACAGTCCCAGGGGATGCTGCCTGCACATTAGTGCGTGTCCCTGATGCCAATAATAGCCCAGTCTGTCGAGTGACTTCTCGTCTCCAGGCATCAGCACTCAGAGGAGTAGGACCCCATTTCCCAGACGGTGACCAGGACAAGCCGTGTCAGACGGATAGTAAGCACCGGGATGAGCGCCCTGGGTCGTCTGGCTCCGGCCTGTGTTGTCAGGGCAGTGAGGGCCTGCACGTGGTCACAGCTCTGACATTTACGGGCCTCGGTCTCATCCCAGCCAGTTGCAAGTCAGAGGTCATTGTCCCCTCTTTACGGCTGTGATATGGACCCAGACTTAGGTGACCCGGCCAAGGCCACATCTGGTAAGTGGCAGGGCCGAGGTCTGAACCGGGCCCAGGGAACCCCAGACACATACTCCCCCAGCCCACCCTGGCTCCGCCCTCCCCAGCCGGCCCGTGGCTGGGCCGACCTATACCTTGGGTCCCCACCCGCCCTGAACCCCCACCTGCGCTCGCCTCCCCACAGGCACCCTCTGTTTGGCCGCAATGTGCCCCTGTCCAGTGGCTCAGGCTTCATCATGTCAGAGGCTGGCTTGATTGTCACCAATGCCCACGTGGTGTCCAGCAGCAACGCAGTGTCAGGCCGGGAGCAGCTCAAGGTGCAGCTGCAGAGCGGGGACACCTATGAGGCCACCGTCAAGGACATTGACAAGAAGTCAGACATTGCCACCATCAAGATCCGCCCCAAGGTGAGTGGGCAGTGGGCCGGGGGACACCTGCCCAGGCCACAGGGCTCAGAGATGCCCAGCTTCCCCCTCAGACACTTGGAGGGACCAGAGCTGGGGCCCTGGCCCTGGGCTCCTGGTCATGGTTCAAACCTGACTGGTATGGGGCTTCTGGACACCCTCCCTGCGCTCCCCCTAGCTGCCAGGAAACGGGCTGCCCACAGTCACTCCCACCCAGTCCCCCAAGGCCCGGAGACACTTCCAATGTCCCTCCCAGACCCACTCCAGGGGACGCAGTTGTCCCCATGGGGGCAACAGAGGCCAGAGGGGAGCATTTGGGGCATATGCCCCAGGCCCTGCATCCCCACATCCACTTCCCCCAGTAGCTGAGCTGGCAGACCCACCTCGGCTTGGGAGCCTCCTCTGGGCACTCCCCAGCTGTTTCCAGGGGCCCTGTTGTGGGCTGGAACTGCACCTGCACACACGTGCCAACCTTGCCCCGGTGTCCCAGGGATGTCAGGGTTGTTTCAGAGGGGAAACTGAAGCTTGGAGATGGTAGAACCACCCAGGGCACACTAAACCAGGGTGGCGCCGGCCCATGGCGGGTTTCTTCTGTCCAGTGCTGTAGTTTGGCCTCAGCGAGAGCCGCTGTGGCCGTCCCCGTGGGGAGGTTGGCACTGTGGAGCTGTCTGTGCTGGTGAGTCCCACTTGGCTGAGCTTGAGTCTGGCTTCTGCTCTCTCTGAATAAAGGTTCATGGCACTCATGATGCCAAGTCTTTCAAGGAGGTTTCCTCTTGCCTGATCACGGGAGAGGGACTTAAAAGCTCCACGAAATTACCCACCGGTGCCTCGTTGCCCACCTCTGAGCCCTTTCGCCTAGTTGCTGAGCCCGAGTCTGACCGCCTGGATTCAGCCCAAGGGCTAGAGTTTGCAGCTCTGCCCGAGGACCCTGCAGGGTGAGGCAGGGCCAGGCGGGACCCCGGGTCTGGCTGCCACTGGGTTGGTCCACCCCTTTCCAGAGACTGTGTGGAGTGCCAGGTGAGGCGGAGGGCACGCCCCAGCCGACCCTGTGGTCCCCGATGTGGTAGAATTAGTAAGGCTCAGGTGTCTGCAGGTATGGTTGGCACCTGGGGACAGGAGGCAGAGACAGCACCTCCCATCACTGACAGGCAGAGAGGGAGGGATCACAGCGTCCCAGGCCCCATGGTCACGGGAGCCGGAGGGCTTGACGCAGCCCCCCCCCCACTGTGCTTCCGCAGGCCGAGGGGCAGCAGCTTCCCCCAAAGCGCAGTTTGACGCCACTTGCAGAACTTAGGGGCTGAGAGGCAGTTCCCACTGCACGGCCTGGTTCCTCCACTCGGGACCCTCTGAGCCCTTACAGCAGCCTCAGCAACACAGAAAATAGCACAGCCAGGCCCTCGCCCCCCACGTGGGCATGTGGCACAGCACCTCCTGAACCCACTGGGCTCCCGAGCTGGAGGAGGCTTTGAGGCCTGGGCATGACTGCGTCCAGCACCTTTCTATGAAGCTTTTATTTGGAAATTATCACAGACCCACAGGAAGCTATAGAAGCAGGGCTGAGAGGCCCAGGAGCTTTGCACCTGGTGGCCACAGTGGTGACAGCTGACACAGTGGGCGACACTGAAACTGGGACATTCACAGAGCTCTAGCTCCCAGCAATCCACGTGCACGGGCGCACCCTTCAGCACCTTCCGACAGGCGCTCCAGGGCACCTCCCTGCAGCTTCCAGAACATGCCATCTTCCACAGGCCCTAGCATGGCCCTCCGAGGCCCCAGGCTAGTGGCAGAGTCAGACAGACAGACAGGCTCTGCTGGCTCTGACTGTGCAGAGGCTCGGTGTGCAGGGGAGATGGCAGAGCTCCGTTAAGTCACTGTAACCTTTCTGGGCCTCAGTTTCCCCATGTGTCCATACTGCGAGATCAGGCTGAGCTGCACCAGAGATTCCCAAACCAAGGTCTCTGGGTCCTCAGCCGGGCACCAGGGCTCCCGCATATCTCCCAGTCACATGCACCAGTTTGTGTGTGCTGCGCTCTTGGGTGGCGGTGTCCACGGCTTACGTCCAATTTTCAGAGGGACCTGTGAACATTGACCCATTGGGTTCGATGACCTCAGGGGTCACACCCAGCGGGACCCTCTGGGCATTCTTCCTGGGAGGGATCCCTGTGGCCCACCGGAGGAGATGTGCAGCTGCTGGCAGGGCTTAGTCTCTGTTCTGAGGACTCCAGCTGGGGTGTCTCCTACCATGGTCAGCCGGAGCCTGGCCTGGCTTGGGTCAGGGTTGGTGACTTGCCTCCGCCTTTGCCCCTGACAGCTCCGTACAGCCGCCCCTACCTTCCCTGGGGCTCTGGCTCCAGGCCCTACCAAAGGCAGACACCAAGCCTCTCTCCCCGTGTCCTCCCCCTTCGTCCAGCAGAAAAAGCTCCCAGCGTTGCTGCTGGGCCGCTCGGCAGACCTGCGGCCTGGCGAGTTTGTGGTGGCCATCGGCAGCCCATTCGCCTTGCAGAACACAGTGACCACGGGCATCGTCAGCTCAGCCCAGAGGGACGGCAAGGAGCTGGGCCTCCGGGACTCCGACATGGACTACATCCAGACGGACGCCATCATCAATGTGAGTCCTGGCGGCAGCCGCCGGCAGGCGCTCCCTGCCCCACAGCCCACTCTGGCACTCCGCATGTCCCGTCACTAGGAAGTTCGTTCTTTACATTAAGTGGAGCTCTGACTCCCTGTGACCTCCACCCACAGGTGCCAGGTCTGCCCTGGGAGTTAGGGGCTGCTGCCCTGGCCCAGGGCCACCCTTCAGAGATGTGGACGCACAGTCTTGCCCTGAAACGTGTTTTCCCAAATCACACACCCCGGCGACGACATTCACCATCACTATCGCTGTCACTATTACCATCTCGATGGGGCCTTTGGCGTGCACAGAGCACTTGGCCCACATGCCCCAGCTCCCGCCTCTCCGGGCTTGTCATGGTCTGGGCGCTCTTCTGGAGGTGTTAGTCTTTGTCGAGCCTCCTTGAGGCCAGGAGGAGGATAAGTGGTGCCCCACCCTGCCTCAGCCCGCACCGGCCCGCTGCTGCCCAGCTTGCGAGTGGCGCAGACCGTGGAGGAGTCTGGGGGAGCCTGTGGTGTGTGAGGAAAGCTCTGGCCCAGGTCAGACCCAGGTAACAGTTGCCTCCATGGGCCTCAGTTTTCTCACCTGCACAATGGGGGCAGCAGTGAGGCTTTTCAGGTTGTTGGGGGATCAAATTCGGTTACATGCCTGTACATGTCTGTACATGCCTCTGCTGACCACAGTGATCTTGGGGAGAGAGCTCGGGGCATGGGGCACAGCTGACACCCCGTCTTCCCCTTGCAGTACGGGAACTCCGGGGGACCGCTGGTGAACCTGGTAAGTGTCCCCTACAGCAGGGGCCTTTAGTTGTCTGGGGTTCTGCTCACATGGGGGCACAGCCTCAAGGTAGAGATGGGACCCAGAATATGGCCCTCAAATCTTCATGCCCGATGACTGGGCTGGAGCTCTGGAAGGAGGACGTGACCCCAAGTGTATGCTGTTCTGGGTCCCCTGGAGCCCCTTGGGGTGCTGGCACTGTCAGAGGAATAAAGGTGACCTGGGAACAGCAGCCGCATGCCCACCACGGACCTGGGCCAGGGAAGGGGCAGGTCTGGGGCCTCTCATCCTCCATGTATGTGTGGGGTGAGAGGGGCCTCTGCATCCTCTCCTTGTCCTCGAGCCACCCTCCCACAGGTCTGTCCTGGGCCCCAGTGTTGGGCTCATTCTCATCCCAGCGACGATTTCCAGGATAAATCAGAGGCTCTGTTCAGAAGTCAGAAGTTCAAAATCAGTTGAAATCAGTTCAGCTCCTGAGCCTGGACAGTTGTCAGCTGCAGTCCCCAGCCCTGGGGGTCCATGGGGGTCAGGTGTGGACACACGAAGTACAATGTGAGAGAGCTCTCAATGGATGCTGAGCAGGGAGGGCTTCCTGGAGGCAGGAGCATCTAACCTGGGCTGAGGAGATTGAGGGTTTGGGGTGGAGGAGGCCATGCAGAAGGCTATTCCAGGGAGAGGACATAGGGTGGGCACAGGGCCGGGGCAGAAGCAGGGTGGCAGAGGGCAGAGGAGGCTGGCGGGCCCACAGATGGAGTGCCGCCTGCACCCCAGAGGCTCTGCGGGCTCCCAGCAGGGTGGAGGCCACTGCTCTGGTGACCGAGAGAGCTCCTACGGGAGGTCTCGTGCCGAGGCCAGAGGCCACTCCCCGTGTCCAGGTGGTGGGATGGGCACACGAAGCCACTGCTGAAATCTCGGTCACCTGGACCCTCTACTTAGCAGGTCCTCCCTCGGAAGCTCCTGGGGACCAGGTGGGGACATGTGCTCAGGAGACCAGGCCGATGATGTGTACCCTGCTCTGAAGCCCTGCCCCAGGCCCCAACGGGGGCCCCTGGAGGGCTGGCCCCTGGCCTGGATGTTGTGTATAGTTGTCACCATCTGGTGGCCAAGAAAGCTGGTCTGGGGTGCATGTAGGGCTGGGGGAGAGCTTCCTCCCGGAGTGGGTCCAGAGCAGGCTCCTGGGTGGCAGGGGCAGATCTGGCCCAAGCCACACCAGCCTTGGTGTGATGCCCGGGTGGGGGCAGGGTGGGAGGCCAGCTGCAGGGACAGAGCAGGACACGGCGTCCCCTGGCCCCACTGCCCCCGCCCAGCCTCTAGAAGGAAGAGGGTCTCTGGTCCCCCAGGCCCATGCCATACCCCTCTCTCTGCTTTGGCCCCTCAGGATGCTGCCTGGGGGTGTCCTCGGTTGGGGGCACTGCTCGTGAGGGGCAGACACTCTCCAGTGAGGGAGGGAGTCAGGTTTGGAGACAAATGGTGGGGGAGGGGCTGGGGGGGGTCCCTGACCCGGAAGTGAACCTGAGAGCCACCTTTTCAGGACAGTGTGGGGCCCAGGCAGAGGCGCTGGTGGCCAGGTCACATCTGGGAGCCGCGTCACAGATATGGTGCTTTGCAGTCGAGGGCTGCGGTTGCCGGGGCTCCCTGAGTGACTGGCCACTTCCATGTCCTCCCAGGACGGCGAGGTCATTGGCATCAACACACTCAAGGTTGCAGCTGGCATCTCCTTTGCCATCCCCTCAGACCGCATCACAAGATTCCTCACGGAGTTCCAGGACAAGCACGTCAAAGGTGCGGGCCTCCCTGAGGGGCTGGGGCAGGGGACGCTGTCCGGGCAGAGGCCTCGCAGCCTCCAGCTGGCGCCCAGCCCACCCTGGGGCTGGCCGCCTTTGCCTGCCCCTGCCCGGCCCGACGTCCTGGGACCCCGGGGCAGCTCCCCCTTGGCCTCTCAGGCCTTCCTACCTGCCTTGCTTCAGAGCCACATCTACCCTGCACCCCTCTAGACTGCCTCTGGCTGGGCATCTCCGATCTTCCCCCCCAGCTGTGTGGGCTCCCGAGGCTCCTCTCGTCTGGGCTGCTCCACAGCTGTCAGAACCCAGTGCTCCCTCCCTTCCTTCCTTCCCCCCACCTGTCCATCCACCACCCACCGCCCGTCCATCCACCCACCATCCATCCTCCACCCACCATCCATCCTCCACCCACCCACCATCCATCCACCACCCACCATCCACCACCCACCGCCCGTCCATCCACCCACCATCCATCCTCCACCCACCCACCATCCATCCACCACCCACCATCCACCACCCACCACTCATCCATCCACCCATCCATGCATCCACCCGTCCATCCATCCATCCACCCGTCCATCCACCCATCCATCCATCCATCCATCCATCCATCCATCCATCCATCCATCCTCCACCCACCATCCATCCTCCACCCACCCACCATCCATCCTCCACCCACCCACCATCCATCCACCACCCACCATCCACCACCCACCATCCACCACCCACCACCCGTCCATCCACCCACCATCCATCCACCCACCATCCATCCACCACCCACCGCCCGTCCATCCACCACCCGTCCATCCACCCACCATCCATCCTCCACCCACCCACCATCCATCCACCACCCACCGCCCGTCCATCCACCACCCATCCATCCACCACCCACCACCCATCCATCCATCCACTATCCATCCATCCACCCACTGCCCATCCATCCACCCACCATCCATCCTCCACCCACCCACCATCCATCCACCACCCACCATCCACCACCCACCACCCATCCATCCACCCACCATCCATCCTCCACCCACCCACCATCCATCCACCACCCACCATCCACCACCCACCGCCCGTCCATCCACCACCCACTGCCCATCCACCACCCACCATCCACCACCCACCGCCCGTCCATCCACCACCCATCCATCCACCACCCACCACCCATCCATCCACCCACCATCCATCCACCACCCACTGCCCATCCACCACCCACCATCCATCCCCCACCCACCCACCATCCATCCTCCACCCACCACCCATCCATCCACCACCCACCATCCACCACCCACCGCCCGTCCATCCACCACCCACCACCCATCCATCCACCCACCATCCATCCACCACCCACTGCCCATCCACCACCCACCGCCCATCCATCCACCCACCATCCATCCTCCACCCACCCACCACCCATCCACCACCCACCACCCATCCACCCCCCATCTATCCATCCATCCACGCATCCATTCTTCCTTCTTTTCTTCCTTACAACTGCCCTCCCTCCCACCCATCTGCCCACTCCTCCGGCAGCCTGCTGGGCTGCATACAGCCCAGTAGGGCCGCCTCTGCTCCAGAGGAGAGGTGCCCAAGCCCCGGGTCCGTGGGAGTGCCTCACCCCTCAGCCTCTGTCTGCTCACTGGCATCCACACAGGGATGCCCAACCCACCCCGCCTCTCCTGGATGACCATGAGCATCCGCCTGGGAGAGGGCTGGACGAGGCACGTGTGACTCTCCCAGTGAAGGCATGCCCACCACCTCCTGAAAGTAAATGGTCACAGGCACTTTCCAAATGATGGTCACACTGGTGACCCCAGGACCTTCCCACTCTTCATTTCAGCCCGAGTGAACTTCTCCCTCCTGCCATTCTGTCCCCCTGTCCACCTCCAGCACCCAGACCTAACTCAGCCCAGCACTCACACCTGCCAATTGCCTCCCTGTCTCCTCCCAGCACCCCACCAGCAGTCCATCCAGAGCAGGGTCTCCATGCTTGCCCTATCCTCTATAACCCCACCAGAAGCATGCATGCCCTGGGGACCAGTCACATGTAGAACCACCAAGGATGATTCCATTTTGTTCATCAGTGTCCCATCTGAGGAGGCAGCCTGCATCCAGGGTAGAGCCAGTCTTCCCTGAAGAAGCTAAAGCCTTCTTCTGTGGGACAGGGCTGTCTAATCTCTTGAGCCCTTTTCCCCTTGGCTGCTAGGAAGCTCAGAACTTAGCCCAGCCTGTGCCTTTGTACCTGTCATAGCCTTGGTCTTTTCTCTGGTAACTGAGCCTTTCCAGTATGATTACACTGTCGTCCAATGGTGCCGTTGCCTTGGCCTGGCGAGCAGTGAAGCTGCATTTCACGCAGATTGAGTTGAGGTGGTTTTTATTGGAAATGAGCAGACAGCATGCTCTCCCTTCTTGCCTCTCTTCTCCTCTCTCAGACAAGGACCTACCAGGGGCCAGGGCTCACCCTCTGTTGTACAGGTACCACCACGCATCGGTGCTCACCCCACCCAAACCACTGGGCAGGGCTCAGTCCCCAGAGCTGTCAGCTCCCCAGGTCATGTGCACCCATCAAATGTGCAGTAAATCTTAGCTGAATGACTGAATCCGTCATTTAAAATCTTCCTGAAGTTGAACATTGTTCACTTTTGCAATTTTTAAAATAAAAACATCAAATTATCCAAGCCAAGTTAATCTAAAGTTCTATAAAACAAACCATCTTTTTTATTAAACCAAGGAGACATTAAGGTGCACTTCTTGTTCCCATCTAGGGTTTGGGGTTCAGAGGCTTCTGGGGGACTTTCAAGGTAAGAGGAACTAAAATGCAGATCCAGGGGAGCCTTGGTCTGGGTCCCCAAGAGTGTTTGGGGTTCAGTCAGCCTTAGTGCTAGATTGCATGCCCACAGGGGTGTTTGAGGTCATGGGCTTGATGGATACGGGTGTCTGCCTCTCTGTGACCTGTGGGAGACAGCCCCTCGGAGGTCCCCTCCAGCCTGGGGAGCAGAAAGCTTCATTCATGTCCTGACCCAGGGGGTCTCTGTGGCCTGCGAGCCAAGGGCGAGCTACCTGGGGCTCTGGGAGTGGGCATGGCAACAATCCCTGGTCTCGGGGTCCCTGGCAGAGCCAGGGAGCCCGTGCGCTGGAGCACTGGACCATTCCCAGGGAGCTGGGGGAGCAGGCAGAGGCCAGGCGTGGGAGCAGGGCAGGGCGGGGCTGGCCTGTGTCAGGAGGCCCAGTGGGCCCAGAGTTTTGCTGGGTGCCCTGCACGCCTCTCCCGTTGCTCCTTCGTCAAGGCGCCAGAGGCTCTAGTGCCCTGAAACCGGAGTGCGGTCTGGGCCCCGTCCGTGCCCGCCTCAGCTTTCTGCTCTGCAGACGGGGTCCAGGGGCCGCAGCCACCTGAGCCCCTGCTGGGGCGCCCACTCTGAGCTGTGGGCTCCGGAACGCTGCCAGCCGAGCATGCAGGCTGTGCTCTCTAAGCCTTCATTCTAGCTGGTGGCACGGGGGGCACGAGAGCGGCGACATGAGCAGGGACACCAGGGCGACCAGCAGGGCAGCGAGGGGGCCGCCTTGACGCTGGGTTCTGCCCAAGTGCTGTGGGGCCTCGGAAGGTACTGAGAGTAGAGGGGTCAGTTTCAGAGAATCCTGCCGGCTGTTGGACGGGAGACAATCAGGGCGCCAGCGGCCTCCCTGATGGCCTGGCTCTGGGTGGCGGCGGCTGTGGGTGAGCAGTACTTGGTCCAGGAATCTATTTCGAACCTTGAGCCAATAGAACTCGCTGGAAGGTGGGATATCTCAGGAGAGGAGCTGATGTCACAAGGACCTGAGTACCTGGGGGCAGAGGGCCATTTCCTGGGGTGGGCTTGGGCTCAAATCAAGGTCACCCAGGTGCCAGAGAAGCCCTGGCTGGGCTTCACTCTCGCTGTTGGTTCTGGTCTTGTGACGAGATGAAGTTCACATACGCTGAAGTGTGCCTCAGTGGTCACAGAGCCTTCCCCATGTTGTGAGCCCCCCGCCCCCCAAAGGGGTTGCCCTGCATGCTAAGCCTGCACCGTGCCTCCCCCTCCCCACCTTGCTGGGTTTCATTACCGTCACTGAAGTTCCTGCCTGGCATCTGGCCCAGAGTGGTTCTGTGGCATGTTTAGAAAGAAAGGTGAGACCCCCCCTCCAGCCTGACGGCCAGCCCAGCCTGTGGGACACGCGTTCTGTAGGGTTCGCAGTTACGATTCTGCCGACCTAGAAATTCAGCCAGGCCCCCCTGCACCCCAAACTAGCCCTGCTTTCCAGAGACCTGGGTGAGGGCTGGGCCTGATGGCTCTGGGCAGGTGGGTGGGGAGTGGGGTTCTGCTCCCAGAGGTGCTCCTAGCTGGCTTGCAGGGCGACCCTTCCCGGGAACTGCTTGGGCTCAGGTGCAGGGAGCCGCGGTTTCCTCGTCTTTCTGAGCACGACCAGGACCATAGGGTTACCAGCAGAGCTGACCGGTGGCCCCATGTGCTCCACCTCACAGGGGGTGAACCCCAGAGCCTTCCCTGAACCCCCAGACCATGGGCCCAGGCCTCTGCGCCTGCTCTGACCTCATTTCCCCCACGGTGTCCTTCATTACCGTCCACCAATCTTCTTGGTGAAATGTCTGTGTAAATATTTTGCCCTTTCAAACACTTGGGTTGTTTGTGTCATTATTAAGTTTTGAGAGGTCTTTATGCATTCTGGGCAGAGCCCTTTAGCACGTAAATGAACTGTGATATTTTCCCCTGTGGCTGGCTTTGCATTCTCTTAACAGTGTCTTTAGGCAGAAGTTTTGTGAATTTGATGAACTCAAATTTACCAATATTTTAACTGATCTTATATCTGGTGTTGTAGTTAAGAAATCTTTGCTAACCAAAGGTCAGAAAGATTTTCTCCTACAGTTTATTCTAGAAGTTTTACTTCCTGAGGTATTAGATTTAGGATTATGATGCATTTTGAATTAATTTTTTAAAATAATAGCAAGGATGAATCAAAGTCTCTTTTTTTTTTGCTTTGGGTACCCGACTGTCCCAGCACCGTCTGTGGAAAAGACTATTTTTCCTCCACTGAACTCTCTGCTCCTTTGCCAAAACTAAAGCGAGCCTCTTCTGTCCCCCTTGTCTATTTGTCTGTCTTGATGCCAACATTCCACTGTCCTGATCCTGTAACTTTGCAATGAGTCTTGACATCAGGCAGCGTCAGTCCTCCAACTTCGTCCTTCTTTTCAGACCTTTTCAGACTTATTTTGGTCTCTCTAGACCCCTTTGCATTTCCATGTGAATTTTTTTCATTTCCTACCTTAAAAACCCCTGCCAATATTTGGATTGAGGTTGCATTGCATCTATAATCAATTTGAGGAGAATTGTCATTTTTAACAATATTGAATCTTCTGACCCATGAACACAGAGTGTCTCCCATTATTTAGGTCTTCTTTGATTTTTTTATATAGCAATGTTTTGTCCCTCTCAGTGTACGGGTCTTACAGTCTTACACATCTTTCATCAAATTTATTCCTAAGTACTTTGATGCTGTAATTAATGGTATATTCTTTTAAATTCAATTTCTGATTGTTTTTCCCAGAATGTACAAATAATATCATTTTTTGTATGTTGATCATAAGAGATGCTGCAACCTTGATAACTCATGAGTTCTAGCAGCTTTTCTGTAGATTCCATCAGATTTTCTGCATAGATGATTATGCAGCCTGTGACTAAAGACAGTTTGGCCCCTTCCTTTGCAATCTGAATGCCTTTTTTTCTTACCTCCTATAAAATGTTGAATAAAAGTGGTGAGAATGACATCCTTACCTCATTCCTGATCTTAGGGAGAAATCTTCAGTCTTTCACCATTGAGTATAATGCTAACTAAAGGTTTTTCATAGATGTCCTTTGTGAGGTTAAAAAAGTTACCTTCTATTTCTAGTTTTTATTTAGGAATAGATGTCAGATTTTGTCAGCTTTTTCTGCATCTGTTGAGATGATGGTTTCCCTTTTTAGCTCCAATATGGTAAATCGCATTGGCTCCTTTTTTAATGTTAAACCATCCTTGCATTCCTGGGATAAACCTCACTTAGTCATGATGTATCATACTTTTTATATATTGTTGAATTTGATTTGTTGAACATGTTTAAAGACTTCTGCAAATATCTTCATGAGGGGTATTGGTCTAGTTTTCTTTTCCAGTTTTGGTTTCAGGGCAATGAGTTGAGATGTTTAGGAAAAACATTCTTCCTGTACCCTCCCCTCTCCACTACAGCACTACTTTGATACTTCTGGTCCCCAAATTTGTGGGGTTTCCCCACACCAACCTGGGAATCCTGTGGTTTAACTCAGTTCTGACACCATCTACCTGGAGACAGCCTCAGACCCCCAGGTTAAGGGCTCAGTCCTACAGGACTTCAGCCCCCTCCTTCAGACACCAGTCGCAGGTCCAAGTTTTCACCTGCGTCTTCGGCTGACTTGTAGATTGGAGATTCCCGCAACCTGCTCTTCGGGTTTGATCATTTGCTAGAGTGGTTTGCAGAACCAGGGAAACAGTTTACTTACTAGGTTACCAGTTTATTATAAAAGGATATAACTTAGAACAGCCCAAGGGAATCGATGCGCAGTCAAGGTCTGGGGAAAGGGCGCAGAGCCGCCATGCTGTCTCCAGGCACGCCGCTCTCCCCACACCTCCACCTGCTCACCGACCAGAAGCCTTCCAAGTGTGTCCTTCTGGGTGTTTACGGAAGCGTCACTGTCGCATCATGATTGATTAAATCATTGGCCATTGGCAACTGATTCAACCTCTGGCCCCTCTCCCCTCCTCAGAGGTGGGCTGGGGGAGTCCGGCTGAAATCTCCAGCCTCTAATTATGTGGTCGGTTCCCCTGGCAACGAGCCCCCATCCTCAGAGGCTTTCCAAAAGTCACTTCATTAACACAGTCAGATGTGCTTGAAAGGCACTTGTTAAGAATAATGAAAATCAACTTCACCTTTGTACTTCTGGAGCTATTTCAGGAGCTGAGGACAAAAGGTGCCCCCATAGCTCTTATCACTTGGGAAATAAAAAAGTTTTAGGAGCTATATGCTGGGAATCATGGACAAAGACCAAATTTTTTTTTTAATGAATTATAGTGTCATAGTTACTCATCTTCAGTTTTAAGAGGACTTTGTGTAGAGCCGATACCACTTCTTTCTTGAACATTTGATACAATCCTCCTTTGAGACCATCTGGACCTGAAGTTCTCTTTGTGGGAAGGATTTTAACTACAAATCAACTTTTTAAATAGATGCAGGGCTCTTCTGGTTATTTATTTCTTCTTGAGTGAGTTTTGGCAGTTTGGAAATTTCAAGAAATGTGTCCACTTTATCTAAGTTGTCTAATTTATTGGCATCAAGTTGTTCACGATAAGCGCATTATCCTTTTAACGCCTGTAGAATCTGTAGTGATGTCACCTCTCACTCCTGACATGGATGATTGTCTTTTCTTTTTCTCCTGATCAATCTGCCTAAATACTCATAAGTTTTATTGATCTCAAAGAATCAGCTTTTGATTTTCATTTATTTTCTCTCTAGTATTTCTGCTTCCTATTTCATTGATTTCTACCCTATTATTTCCTTTCTTCTCTCACATGGGGTTTCATTTGATCTTTTTCTACTTTTTAAGGTCAAAGCTGAGGTTTTGAGACTTTTTCTTTTCTAACATCAGCACTTTAATACTAATAATTTCCCTCTAAATATCGATCTACCTATGTCACACAAATTTTGATGTAGTGTCATTCTTGTTTAATTTTAAGTACTTTCTAATTTTCCTTTTTATTTCTTCTTTGAAGATAGGTTATGGGGAAATATGTTATTTAGTTTCTAAGTTATTGAAAATTTTCTAGATACCTTTCTGTTATTGAGTTCTAGTTTAATTCCACTGCGGCCAGAGAGCATGTTTTTATGAGACAACGTTTTAAAATGTACGGAGACTTGTTTTATGGCTCAAAATAGGTAAATGTTATTTCTGGGTCTCAGACACCTGTACAGTCACAGAGTGGAGCAGCCGGGGGGAACAGAGGTGCCACCTGAGCAAGTTATGTGTATGATGCACCAACCAGAGCGCCTGGTGCATGGCTGGTGCTCCCTGGGCATTATTGATTCCCATTATTATTTTGGGGGAAGGCAAAGGAAGGTGGTAAGTTCAGGTCCGAGCAAGGGAAGCCTGGAGAACCTGTGGGATGGAGGCTGGAGAGGAGAGGCCCGCTGGCCATCGGGTCTCAGTGTGGAGTCCAGCAGGAGGGCAGGGATCACGGCTGACACGGCTGCATGGAGTCTGAGGGTGAGAGTGGCTGTGAAGCCAGAGTCAGAGCCAGGACATCTTCCTGCCCCTCGGGAGCAGCCGAGAGGAGAGGGACCGCTCCGGATGCCTGGCCCGTGGGGGCTGGGCCGCCCGAGCAGGACGCTCCTGCTGGTTCCTGCTCCAGGGGAGGATTTCTGCCCCTGCCTGGGCCCTTGGGGAGGGCAGAGGCTTCCAGAGACTCTGGCTGAGTCCTGTCACGTTTGATTTCCAGACTGGAAGAAGCGCTTCATCGGCATACGGATGCGGACCATCACGCCAAGGTGAGTGTCTGATGGGTGCTGCCCCCTGGACCCCCCATCCGCATGCCTCACCGCCGCCCTCCTCACAGCCATATGCAGCCACCTGCAGGTGCTCCAGCAGACTAGACACACTCAGGCCTCTGAGCCTTTTCTCGGGCAAGTCCCTCTGCCTGGATTATCCTTCCCCCTTTACCTGGCTGATTCCTTCAGGTCCCTCAGGACTCCATTCAGGACCCCTCCTCCAGGAAGCCTCCTGGATTAGTTTTCTGTAGCTGTCATAACAATTAATTACAAACTTGGTGGCTTAAAACAGTAGAATCTCATTCTCTCACAGTTCTGGAGGCCAGGAGTCTGAAATCAAGGTGTCAGCAGGACGGCCCTCACACTGAAGGCTCTGTGGGGGAGAATCCTTCCTCTTCTCCCAGCTTCTGTGGTCTCCAGGCCTTCCTTGCGTTGCAGCCACACCACTCTGATCTGTTTCCAGTGACACATGACCTTATTTCTGCTTCAGATCTCTGTTTCAAAGGGCCCACTCTGGTCAGGATGACATCCTATAGAGATCCTTAACCTATTACACCTGCAAGGGCCTTGTTTCCAAACAAAGTTACCTTCTAAGGTTCAGGCATGAATTTGGGGTAGGAGAGCTCTCTTCTACCTCCCCAGGCCACTCAAGGGAGGAGGTACCCCTCTCTGCTCGCGCAGCCACGCCTGCCCCCAAGCCCTGCGCTGCTCCCATCGTGTGAGAATCGCCATTTGCGCGCCACCCCGACCCTGGCTGTGGGCTCCCTAGGGGCAGGCTCTGGGTCCTACCCGCCCCTCTGCTCCACCCCAGGACCAGGTCTGCAGTGGAGTGGGTGCCTGGAAATACTGAATGAATGAAATAAGAAGTGGGTGGGGAAGGGAGGAAGAGGGAAAGGAAGCAGAGACGCAAGAAAATGCAGAGTCAAGTCCAAGGATTTGAAGAAGAAAGAGGTCATTGCATCAGGGAACTCTGGGGAGAACTAGGGCGCGCTCGGCTGGCTCCCCCAAACCCATGCAGCCCCTGACACGACCCTCCTTCCTGTTTCAGCAACTGTTGATCTAGGGATTGAATCTGAGAGCAATTTGTGATCAAGACCAATATACCAATTTACCTTTTAAATGTCCTCTTTCTTTCTCTTTCACCCAAACGTCCATCCAGCATCCACACATCCACCCATCCACCCATCCCGTCTTCTGTGCATCCATTCCATCGTTCACTGAGGGTCTGTCCATCCCTCATCTATCCACACATCCATCACTCATTACCCCCTTCCTGTGTCCATCCGGTCGTCTGTCCCCCCACCTTTCGTTCCTCCTGCCACTCATCTTCCCACCCACCCTCCCATCTATCCGTCCCTTTCCCCTCCCCACACAGCTAACCATGCACCTTCACTAGGTGCCCATGTCAAGTGGGGGACACAGACAGGAACCAGAGACATCCCAGAGTGGTTGGTGGCAGGGCAGGGCCACGTGGGGGCCCAGAGGAGGCTCCTCATCTGGCCTGGGTGGTGGAGGGAAGGAGCGGGCAGATGTGCACCAAGGAATCAGCTTCAAGGCTCGGAAGAAGGGCCTTCACAGCGGAAATGCCTTTTCAGTTTGGTGGACGAGCTAAAGGCCAGCAACCCAGACTTCCCGGTGGTCAGCAGCGGGATTTATGTCCAAGAAGTTGTTCCTAATTCACCTTCTCAGAGGTACGCTCCATCAGAGGAAGCTGGGAGGGTGGGTTGGGTGGGCATGAGGCCTGGGCTGGGCCTGCTTCACTGACCTCGTATGACCTTTCACTTCTGGGCAACATGATCTGACCTGGGAGTGGCAGGTGAGTTTCTGGCCTGTGGTCTAAGCCAGAGGCAGGCCGGAGAGATGAAGGATCTCTTAGAGCATCGGCTATACCCTTCCTTGGCACAGAAAGTCCTTTCCTTCCTGTCTGGGGAGACAGACTAGGCAGGCCCCCCAGAACAGCCCCACTCCAGCCTGACTTACCAGCCCCGGGGGCTGGCCTGGGTCTCTCTGGGCCTGTTTCCTCCTTGCAAAATGGACACGATTCAGCCGACCCTTTTGACCCCTGGAAGACTAGCAAGATCCATTGAGATAAAGCACTCTTTCCTTCGATACCGCTGATTGCTAGAGGAAAGCTGAAAACTGTCACACGTGAGCTAGGGCCGCAGCACATGCAGCCCCACCCCGCCGTGGCCAGCCCAGCCCGTCAGAGGACTCTGAACAAGCCCCGCCCCGCCTCTGCGGCGGTCTCCATCTGCACAGAGCACGGCCTGCGTCAGAGCAGTGGTTCTAACCCAGCCGCAGGAGCTGGAGGCAGTCCACCCTGGCATCTGGGGTGGATCGGGACAGGCGCAGGGTGTGAGGTGGAGCGGAGCCAGGTGGGCCGGCCTCCGGCGCCCTCGGCCCCTCAACCCGAGGGGATCCCTTCCTCTGTTTCATGTGCCACGCTGCTTCCAGCCGTGCTGGGAGATGCAGGTCCCCTGTGTCCCCCTGCTGTGGACAAACAACAGCTACCCAAACTCTGGCCTTTTATTCTGGTTGCTGCCCATGGCTGACCCAGCAGGGGCTACCGAGAGCAGGCCAGTGGTGCACCGGTTCATCCTCACCTCAGCCTCACCCCGTTCCCCTGAGTTGCTCCTCTGAGGTCACACAGCCAGCACTTGTGGGTCTCGGTGCCACCACCCTTGCATCTAACCACCACGCCCCCTGCCTCCCTTCCGGGTGGAGAGGCAGGTCACAGCAAGGCAGGTTGGAAGGAAACGTGACCCAGCGAGCAATTCTCAGTAACTGCAGCAGGCTTAGAACCACCCCTCTGGACCATGTTGTCATTTGCAAAGCATCTTCCACATAGGACTGCAGGTGAGGGCAACGTACCTGGCCTGAGGTGGCCGAGCTAGGGAGGCTGCAGCCAGGACTCGGAGCCAGCCCTTCCGATGCAGAGGAGACAGGGCGCACGCTGGCCCGTGGTAGGACACTGGTTTTCACCTGGGGTGAAAGCCTGGAAGTCAGGGTGCTGTCCTTACCTCCTGAAATGATTTTTCTTAAACCACTGCTGTTAAACTGAACTGTTCCCCGACCCCGGCTGGGGCCCCGCAGGGCATGTGGTGACTAAGTGTTTCTCCTGTTGGCAGAGGGGGCATCCAAGATGGCGACATCATTGTCAAGGTCAACGGGCGTCCCCTGGCAGACTCGAGCGAGCTGCAGGAGGCCGTCCTGAGCGAGTCCCCTCTGCTGCTGGAGGTGCGGAGGGGGAACGATGACCTGCTCTTCAGCATCGTGCCCGAAGTGGTCCTGTGAGGGTGGGGCCCCCCCTCCATCGCCAATGCCAGGGCCTGCGGCCAAGAACAGGTGCCAGCTGAGTGGTTCCGTGTGGAACTGCCACCTCCCGCGGGGTCAGGACGAAGGGCCACAGTCGGTCCTCAGCAGAGCCAGCGGCCTCCTCCTGGCCGTCCAGGGGCAGAGCCCCAGGCTGGGCCTGGGAAGGAGTCCATATCTCAGTCTTGGGGAGCATCAGCTCCCCTACCACAGTGCGCACAGAGGTAGCCCAACGTCCCCTCGGACGAATGCTCCCAGTTCTCGGGGTACCTGGAAGCCTCCTGTAGTTCCCCGGAAGTCCCGCCCTCTCTTCCTTCTCCCTGCCTTTGCACCTGTCCGTACCTCTGTCCAAAATGCCCACCCTCCACTTCGACCTCACCTGATCATGGCAGCTCCCAAGCCCCTTCTTTCCCAAGAATACCTCCCTGGCCCCCTGGACCCAGTGCCCGCCATGCTGAATGCCCGGGGCCATCTGCCCGGAGCCCCTGGAGGGTAGACCATGTCTGAGCCCCCAAGGCGCGGACCCTGAGGGGAGGTCCCCTGGCTGTCCAGCCGAGCCCTGCTGCTGCTGATGAGGCCCGCCTCCCCAGGCAAGGAACAAGCCCGCAGGCAGCAGGGGGTGTCTCTGCTTCTCTTCCCGGAGGGGACCAGGGGCAGCAGGCAGAGGAAGCAGGGGCCTTCCGGGGAGGAGTCTGCAGGGACTGACCGGCTCACCTCTGCTGTGTCCTGGGCAGAGCAGCTCTCACGGAATCCCCCCCAGGGCCGCAGGGGAAGGCGCCTCCTCTCCCAGCTGGGAGCACGAGTGTCTCCATGTGTATCTGTGAGCTTCCCTGTACAATCCATCCCCGTGTTGCTTGTACTGTACGTTTCTCTACTGTATGGAAATTAAAGTTTACCAGCACGTGGTCCTTGGAAGCAGGGGCACTTGGGGTGGCTCACCCCTGCCATCCACCGCTTCTCCTGGGACCCGGGGCCCTCACGTCTGTGGGCACCAAGGGCCCTGAGCACAGGGACTTCACCACCATCCGCAGCCCAGCGGCTCAGGTCAGGCTCCGCCACCTGCTCCCAGCTCTGGGGTCTCGGGTAATTCGCTTCCCTTCCCCCAGCCAAGGCCTCTCCCTGCGTGTGGGGTGCAGGCTGACGCTGCCCACCCTGAGCAGTCAGGCGCCTGACCTGCAGGGAGCCTCTGCCAGTGCCTGGCCCGCGATAAAGCTTCTCTGCTTCTGCTCTGTGTCACCCAGCAGTGGGGAAATGAGGCCGGAAGAGACGGAGCTGGGCCCAGGGACTCTGCTGGGAGGGCTGCACGCCGAGCCCCGGGGGCTAGGAGCTTGCCCAGGCTGGTTCCCAGAGTGGGCAGTGGGCTCAGCCACCAGGGCTGAGCGGAAGAGGCCAGGCCTGTGCTCTGGGCCACCAAGCCTGGAAGAATCCAGGGCCCCGGGCCCAGCCTGTGCTGGGGATCAGAGTCTGGCCCCTGCCAGGTGGCCTGTGGGCAGCTGTGCCGGCACCTTCTCCCTGGGGGCGGGGGATGGGCGGGGGAACTGGGGGACTTCAAATCCTTCCAGGCTCTGGGCCTGAGCTTCCACGGGTCTCCTTTTAGGTCGGTTTTAGGAGGTGATCTCAGACGGCCATGCAGCATCCGGTTGGTCCCTAGGGCCCTTTCCAGGGGTGCACCACAGGTGATGCTGTGCTCTGCGGCCAGCTGGCTAGAGTGGGGAACCCGACGTAAGAGTAGCCGGCATCCTGAAAGGGGACCGCGAACCATTACAAGCAGCTTTTAATGAAGGTGCCGGGCTACGGCCTCCACCCAGGTTTGCAGTTCAAGGGCTCGGATCATCACATGAGCTGAGCCGCTCCCCACACCCTGGCCGCACCCAGGCACCTCTGGGGAAGGAGGGCCCCGGCACAGAGGCCCCTCCACGCCAGGGTCCTCTCCCACTGGCCTGCCGGCCCTCCCTGATCCCGAGCAGACCTCCCGTCGTGTGCCCTCCCTCCTCTCACAGCCCACCCCACTGCCAGCGTCTTCTGCAAAAGTCAGAGCCTGGCCCACACCGTGGGGCTGCCCACCTCCCCAGCCCCCAGCCCTCTGCTCCCACCCAGAGTGGGCCAAACCCAACCGGCCTGTGCCAGCTGCACCCGGGTCTAGGAGAGTCACGCTCCCTGAAGTCCATCCACTGCTGGCCCTCTGCCTTCCACATGCAGCCACTGCCCCTCCCTCTTTGGCTGCCCTGAGGATGTACTCAGCGGCCTCGTGGCCCACCTCCGAGTAAGGAGCCCAGTCTGAGACCCATCTCCTCTCTGAAGGTGAATGTGCCAGGGCCTGCCTGGCTCCAGTAAGTGCTGAGAGAAACGTCACAAGGACGTTCCTGACTCAGCGCCTGGCCTCCAAGATCCCCCAAATTGTCACTTTGCATCTTCTCACTCCCTGCCACCAGCCCCTGAGTGACCATGACCAGGTCCCCGCCCCAGGGTGTCCACATGGGAAACGGGAGGTGGGCAGTGAGGTCTCTGAGCTCGGCAGACAGCCGGGCCCGGGCTGAGGTCTCGGCTTTGCCCTCTAAGGCTGACCTTGGGGCCTCTGCTCTGCAGCCAGGGAGGCCTGAGGTGCCACCTCCTAGGAAGGAGGGACCCCTCACTTGACGCTGGGGGCTGCTGTCCTGCCCACCCCAGCTGGGCCTGCAGAGGTGGCAGTGGGCTCTGTGGTGTCCAAGGCCCCTGTCCTCTGCCAGCCACCTCCCCCAGCCCCCCCACCCCCTGCTGGGCGGAGTTAGCCCCCCAGCTGCTCCTCCAGCTGTACTCTGTGAAAAGCAACTTTTTCAGAGACTGCCAGCTGCCCACGATATTGAGGATGCAGTCCTCCCCACTGGGTGTTCAGCCCTCCCCGCTCTGTGTCCTGGACACTGTGCGTGGGGTGCCGATAGGGCCAGTGCGCTCAGCGGGGAGCAGGTTGTTCCGGCTGGGAGGTCTCTCCATAAACAACTGGGGCCCTGGGACGGGGCAGGAAGGAGCCTCACACGTGCTGGAGTCCAAACGCCCCACAGGACAGAGGCGGGAGCTGAGGCCCAGACTGGAAACTGGGGGTCACGTGGGAGCCGGTGGCCGGCCTCCTGGGGAGCAGGCTGGGCTGGCGCGGACAGCTGTGTGCTGCCCGAGCGCCTGGGGCCCAGCCAGGAGCTGCAGGAGGGGAGTCACCCTAGGGTGGCAGGCCTGCGAGCCATGGCATCTACCTTCCGGAGTCCCTCGCTGCCCCCGGGGGATGGCTGGATCCAGAGCACGGGGACCCAAGAGGGCATTCTGGAGTGGGTTAGACTTGCGAGAAGCAGCAGGGCCCCTAGCACCATGATGCCAGCCTCCAGCCGTGCCCTGGGGAGCCTGGGCCCACCCACAGTGCCCCAGCTCCGCGCCCATGGAGAAGTGACCGCCCTGAGGCCGCCTGCTCTGGGCCCACGTCCAGTGCCCAGCGGGTCTTCAGGCTCCAGGCTGCCCCCCCACCACTTGTCTTCTGCAGCCCCACCCCTGTGCCACCCGCTTCCTCTGCCTGGAGCACCCCCCGGCCCAGCACCGGCTGTCTTCCCACTGACCATCCACAGCATAACACCCAGGACTGAGAATGTCACCTCACGTGGCCAAAGGGACGTTGCAGCCGTAATCACACAAAGGATCCTGAGATGGGCTCTCCTGGGCGGCCCAGTGGACCCTTATCGGAGGAAGGTGGGAGGGCCAGATGCTTGCTCACAGTGGCAGCCACAGCTGGGCAGACAGGAGGGAAGGACTGAAGAGCAGGGCCCTGGAAAGGGGAGGAAGTGGTCCCCCCGGGGCATCCAGGAGGGGCCGGCTCTGCCCACACTTCGCCTCTAGCCAGTGGCACTGACTCTGATGCCCTCACACAGTGGACACAAACTGCAGGGGGTCACGAGCTGTCCCCAGACAGCTCCCTCTACCTCGTCAGGCCCAGCGGAGAGGTCAGAGGCTGGCCAGCTGTAGAATGCCCAGCTGACCTGTGCGAATCCCCCAGACTGCAGCCCTGGCCCCTCCAAGCCCAGGTATAAGTGTACCCAGGATATGATAGCACACACACATGTGCACACACACACCGCACCCTGGAGCATGCACACACGCACAAGTGTATATGCTGCACACATGGGTCCTTGTCAACATTTTTCTTTCCGTAAGTCAGGGCTACACCCACTTTTCTTGGGTACAACGTCTTCCTTGTTTATAAATTTCTTTCTCATTTTGTCTGAAATGTTTCCTCAAGTAAATGTTTTCAATGGGGCACAGGGGTGTGAACGGAGAGCTGACATGCTGGAGGCATCTTTACTTTTTGACAGTCCTTTTTATTGTGAAGTGTGACACACATACACAGAGGTGTCCAAACTGACCAGCTGCACGTGTTAGAAAGCAGCCCCATCACGGCCCCAAGTCGGGAAACACACGGCTGACGGGGCCCAGATGCCCCCAGCCCTCCTGTGAGGTCACCAACTGCCTCACTGCAGAAACCACTGCCCCACGCCTCACGGTTAGCCGCCCGCGCCTGCACCTCTGGGCACCAGCTGACAAGTGTAATGGGCTCCTTTGTGTCAGCTTCTTGGGCTGAATGTTGTGCCCGTGGGAAGCATCGCCGAGTGTGGCTGTTGTCTGACGACTCCCATCTCTGTGTAACATCCGGTCCACGCACCGCCTGTCCCCCACAGACAGACATCCAGCTGTTTCCAGCTTGGGGTGGTGGCCTCTGTGCAGATGTGAGCAGCTGCGTATGTGTCTCCAGTGACTTGTGCTCATTTCCGTGGGTGTATTTCTAGGAGTGAAACAGCTGAGTCATTGGGTGCATGTCTACTCCATTTTGGCAGAAATAGAAGCTCTGTGAAGTGGTTGTACTAGTTTGCACGCCCCCCAGCAGCGCACGAGACTTCCCACGGCCCCGAGCCCTCCCGGCACTTCCTGTGGTCAGCCTGGAGTCCAGGGTTCCACGGGCATGGAGCCACGGCTCTTGATTTCAGTTTGCAGTTCCATGACTACTGTGAGGTCGGGAACCTTTTCAAATATTTATTGTCACTGAGATCTCTTGTGCAGTTCCTTCCAAGTCTTGCCTGTTACTCTCTTGATTTGCCTTTTTAAAAATTCGGTGGTAGTTTCTCTACTTGTGGTAGGAATGCCCACTTTTCAGTTTAATGTGCTGAAAATACCTCTCCCTCCAGGAAGCTTGCATTGTCTCTCCAGATGGTGTCCTTTGGTGAATAGAAACATTTGTTTTATAGCCCGGTTTACCAATCATTTCCTTTATACCTAGTGCTTTTCATGTCTGACTTAAAGAGTGCCTTCCTGCCTTAGGACCCTGCCTCCCTGTTACCTTCCGGAAGCCTTTATTCTTTAACATTTTACATTTACATATACAGTCCACTGGATTTGACTTCTGCGAGTGGTGCAAAGGAGAGGTTGTTTTATTTTCCCCTGTGGACGTATGGCTATTTAACTATCCATAAACCATTATATAAAAGGCAGTTCTTTCCTCCAAGCCCCCATATATGTGTTGGTCCGTTTCTGGACTCGTTTTTCCTATTTCCTACTCAACCTTCTCTCTGTCCCTGCCCCAAGGCCACACAGTCCTAATCACTTCAGCTGTGGGACATGATTTGTTTATCGAGTACAGGGAAACCATCCACGTGGTGGTTTTCCTTCAAGGGTGCTTAGCTATTCTTGACTCTTTTTTGTTCCTCATATATTTCAGAATAAGTTCATCAAGTCCCACCTCTTATGAACTTGACTATAATGGCATTGAATCTATACATCATTTCAGAGAGAGGTAACGTTTATGATATTCAGGTTTCTAATACATGAACGTGGGTATTCCCCCACTTATTTAAATTTTCATTCATTTCTCCCAATAATGTTGTATAGTTCCTTGTGTAGATAGCTTATGTTTGATTTATAAACAGTATCTTTTGAATTTTGTAAGTTTCTATTGCTGATATGTAGACTTGTTTTTGTGATTTCTTCTTCTTCTATGATTTTTTTTAACACTTGGCCTTATATCCCGCAACCTTGCCAACATCATTTGTTAATTCTTACAATTTATCTATAGATTATTTTGTATTTTCTGCATACTCAATCACATCATCTATAAATAATAAGTTTTATTTAATCCTTTCCAAGCTTAATGCCTTTTACTGCTTTTTCTTGCCTTAGTGCGCTGGCTAAAACCTCTAGCTCAGTGTCACGTAAAAATGAGAGCGGATATCTTAAATTTGTTCCTGATCTCAAAAGAAAGCTTTCAATATTTCATCATTAAGCATAATGGTTGCTGTAGGTTTTTTCTAGTTACCCTTTATCAGCTTAAGAAAGGCCCCTTTTATTCCTGATTTGCTAAGAGCTTTGCTATGCATGAATTTTGAATTTTAACAGAAGACTTTTCAGCTTTTACTAAAATGACTAAATGATTTCCTCGTTTGTTCTGTTAATATAATGACATACATTGATTTTGGAATATTTTAACAAACGAGTTACTGGACAAAATGTAATTTTGTTATGCTGTATTATCTTTTTTTATATTCTTGTTAATATTTTGTTTGAGATTTTTGGGCTCGTAAGTGCAACAGATCTGTAATTTTCCTTTTTCCTAATGATCACATTGACGTTTGTCCTCAAGATTATTCTGATCTCATAAAATGAGTTGCTCAGTGCCTACCCTTTCTGTTTTCTTGGAAAGTTAGCATAAGATTGGTATCATTTCTCTTAAATGTTCGTAGAATTTAAGAACAGACATGTATTAATGGAGTTTTCTTTGTAAGCGGAGATAATCATAATTCCCACCTGGGAATTGATTAGCAAAACACTTTAAACGGTGCCTGGCATATGATGCACACTCAAAATACGTCATCAGCTGTGGCCTATTAATCCCTGGTTCCCAGCTTCTTTGCCTTTGGCCTCAGAACTTAGGGATGGTTTCCTTGACTCGTCCCATTCATTCTGTGTATCTTTTCCATAAAATCTTATTCTCAGGCTGCCCCTCCTTTTGCTGTTTTTGTAGTAACCCGTCTTTGTGGTCTGGATGCCAGATCTGTGGGGCTCACGATCAGTGCCCCTAAGCCGGCCTGACAGCACTGAGCTCGGTTCCCTGCGGGTCAGCTGCTCGCCCGGCCCGGCCCTCCCCTGGCCTGGCCGCTTCCCCTCCGCTTGGCCCTGTTTGTCTGCCGGAACATGTGCTGTGGCGGCTGCACTAACTCACGTGGCTACATCACACCACATGGGTCTCCTCTGCCAGCTCCAGCCTCTCCGGGAAAGTGAAGCTGACCTCGATCTGTGGGTGCAGGGCAGAGGCGTCCACTGGCAGGCTTCCCTGAGGGTGTGCAGGGGGGCGCGGCAGAGAGCTGCCTTCCTCGGCCTGGAGACAAAATGCGGAGCACCTACCTCCCTGCGGAGTGCCAGTCCCTCCCGCAGCGGCAGCCGGTCGGCGTCCCCAGAGCTGCTGGACGGCTTCTCCACACGCCTGGCTGGCTCGGGTCAGCAGCCAGCAGGGGTCGGGCCCGTCCCCTGGATTCATCCCGCTCTTGCGGCCCCAAACCTGCAGCCCCAGGTGGCCCTGCGGGGGGCCGGCCCTCCTGGCACCTCGGCTCCTCTTCTGCTTTCCGTCGGCTGCGGCCCCTCCACGCCCAGCTGAGTTTGCCTTCCAGTGACTCGCAGAGTGTCAGCATCTCCTGTCCGTCTGTGCACCCCCTTCAGGCCCGAGCAGCTCTGCGTATCCTTTCCCCAGGCACCTCCCTGCTGCCCCGTCTGTGGGACAGGGAGAGGGGAGGGGAGGGAGGCACACACGCACGCCAGGATGGCCTCTTAAATAAGAAGGCATTTAGTTTTATTTCTAGATGTCTCACTGGAGGCCCCCCGAGGATCTGCCGGACACCATGGGAGAAGGCACAGGGCAGGGGGGGGGCACGGACTCCCGGGAGGACCTAGTCCAAACCCTGGCTCTGTCAAGGGTGGTGAGCTCTCTGAGCCTCAGTGGGTGGGGGCTTTTGGTATGCGTCTCACAGAGCTGTTGCAACAGCGACCCGACCACCCTTCCTCTACCCAGAGCAGATCTTGGTGAAGTTAGAAGAAGCCGCTCATTCCTTAAGACCCTTTCCTGCCATTTCCCAGGAATTACAGTCATAGATACACAGATCTACTCGGACCTGGAGTATGAGTCGCACCGTCCAGCTGTGGGCCATGTGCTGCGACATAGTGCACAGATGGGCGCTAGGCTCCAGCTCACAGCAGGCACCCCAGAGCTCTGCGTCCCCACTCCTGGTTCAGAAGATAAATTCTTTCTAGGTGGACCCTCTGTTCCTCGGTTCTCCTTCGGCTGACAGCTTTCCCAGGGTTCCTAGCCCTCACGTAGGCATGGGGAACCGTTCCCGCAGGCTGGGCTGGGAGTCTCTGAGTGGCAGTTCCCCGCTACATGCAGATACACTCATACACGTGGGGAACGTGCCCACAGACGCTCCCCCCACCTTCCTGGGCTGAGCTCTGCGCACACCCCCCACCTAGGGACACAAACATGAAGAGCCCAAGCCCAGCAAGCTGCAGGCCACTGCAGGCAAGGGGGCGGAGAGAGGCCCTTTGTATATTTTTGTGCTCACTGAAATAAAGCAGTAAAGATGGTCTTTTAGATAAATAGAAGGTCCTTGACCCAAATCACCATGTGACTGAGGAATCGGTTTGTTTGCCACCCTCCTGCCTGCCCAGCTCTACAGCGGTGACTCGGGTGCTGAGGAGCATCCCTCTGGGGCTGCTCCTCCCCAGACTTCTGGGCCAGCCTCCCCTGCTCCCCATGCAGGCCCACCGGGCACCTGGGTGACTGCGTGTCTGAGCGGCTTTGGACAAATCCACTCCGCAGTCAGCCCCAGGCCCGGCACCACCGCTGGGCCTGGCCCCTGCTGCCTGCTGAGGCCCCTCACCTGCACACAACTGGCTTCCTCCGGCAGCTCCAGGCCCAGGCTCACTGGCAGGCTCATCTCAGGAGTCGCTTGTCATGACCTTTCCATGGACTTGCTGATTCCCTGAGAGGTTCACAGAACCATATCCTGGAAACAGCCCCAATGTCCATGCACGGAGGGACAGATAGACCAGATGGGGTCTGTCTGCACAGCGGGATATATACAACCTTAAAAAGGAAGGAGATTCTCACCCAGGCCTCAACACAGGTGAGCCTGCAGGACAGGATGCTGGGTGACATGAGCCAGTGCCCGATGGACAGACCATGCGGCCCCACTGACACAGGCCCCTAGAGGAGCTGCTGAGGACAGACAGGAAGGAGGGCGGTGCATGTTGGGCTGGGCCGGGGTGGGGACTGGCATCTAACGGGTGCAGCGTTTCAGGTGGGGAAGATGGAAAGACTTCTCGGGAGGGAAGGCAGGGTGGCTGCACAGAGATGTGAGCGTACTCAGTGCCACTTACCCAGGCACTTAAAAATGGTTAAGACGGCACATTTTATGTACTTTACCATAATAAAAAAATCTTAATTGTAAAAATGGTAAACTTTATGTTATGTGTGTTTGTCCCACTTTTAAAAGGGAACTCTTCTGGGCACATTGGCACAGCCTTTGTGCAGGAAAACAAGACCCATCTGTTTGCCCCTGGTGGGTGTGGCACTGTGCTCTGCTTTCTGACGTCAGTAAAGACAGTCGTGTGCGGAGCCCTGGCCACCTCCAGCCATGGGTGGGGGCGTGAGCCGCCTGGGCTTCGGTGTGCTGCTCGCAGTGACCCTGGATGGGCGCACTGGCCTCATCCCTGGACGTGCATGGACCGCCCGGCTCCCCATCAAACGTGGCAGCGTGAGAATTATGTCCCGGCCTCTGACCCTGGAACCTAAGGCCTGACTACCACATTGTCCAGCCCCCCTGGGCCTCAGTTTCCCCCGGAGGATGAAAAGCTTTATTCATTCACTGCATACCCAGTCTCTCCTGAGTGAGTTGTCTAGATGGGCCTAAGAAATCATAGAGATGACCACCACAGTGGTCCCTGGCCTCAAGGGACTCTCCGTCAGGCAGAGAAGGCGTCTCGGTGTTATCACTGCTCTGAGAGAGGAAGCACCCGGCATGGCCTGGCGAGCAGAGCGTGCCTCCCAGACGAGGGGGCATCGGAGCTGGCCGGTGGGGAGATGAATGGGAGGAGGAAGTTCTGCAAGAGGTAGAATAAGGTCATGGAGAAATTAAATCTCTAGTCTTTGGGGTTCAACAGACTTAAATTCAAATGCAAGGTTTCCTCCTTATTAGCTGGCAGGGCAAATAACCTGGCCTCTGTGAGCCTCATCTGTGAAATGAGACACTAGTGCGTCCATCTCCTGAGGTGGTTCTGGAGAGCAGGAGAGGACGCAGGTGAATAGCACTGCCCCGCCCACAGCGAGCACACGGCGAGCGACGTGGGGCTAGTACGGTTCCTGCGTTACTAAGATGGTCCCAGCGGTCCTCCCAACTCCACAGCCAATGCCTTTCTAGCTCAGAGAAGTAGTGACAACAATAACAAACTATCCCGGGCACACTCACTCCAGCGAGTCGGATCTGCCTTCTCTCTCCCTGGCACCATGGTCTGCCACAGTACAAAGTTGCCTTTTTTGCGAGAGTAACTTCAAGATGCTTCTATGTGCGTTTTTATGCTGTGTTTGGGGCGGAAGCAGCGATGTGTCAGGTCGTCCGAGGGCTGGTCCGCAATCCGGCCTCCATCCCCTGGAAGCCTCTGTCTCTGCCTACAGACCGTGTCATCCACAAGTAGGGCCGTTTTCTGTTTCGGTGTCTCGAGAGGGCCTGCTCATGGACGGGGTCCAAGTTGGCCACTATTTTGACAGTGTGTTTGCATTTGGAGCTGAACTGGGTCCAAAAATAGGTCTGGGAGAGGTGGCTGCCCAGACTGGTATTCTGTGTGGCCAGCAGCAGGTTTGGGGCTCAGGACGGGGCTCCAGCTGAGAATGTGGGGGGAGCACTTGCAAGACCCTCTGTGCCTGTTCCCTCACCTGTAAAATGAGGAAACCATCTATCCTGGGGGCTTTGGGAGGATGTGTGACAGGCAGGGGGAAGCTGGTGTTCATGGAGCTCCTCTGAGGAAAGCGGCCTGAGAAGGTTTTTCCGTGACTCTCCAAGGATGGTCACGGCTGGTCTTGGCCACACAGTGCAGCAGGCCCAGGATGGCCTGAGACAAACCCACCCAGCTAGGGTGCCCCCCCCTCCACAGGAAGCCCCATGCAAGTCAAAGCCCCTTGTTTGAGAGGACACCTGCCGAGCCCCAGGAGAGCCCACCTTGGCATTAGGTGCCAGCTGCCCAGCTGCTGCTCTGATGGTTCCTGAAGCAGGAACAGCTGCACCAGGGTGGCTGAGGCCAGCAAGAGGCCTCAGGGTGGAACCCACCAGACGTGACAAGGTGCATCTCCTCCCAACTCCGTGGTCACTGGAGTCACATCAGTAGCTTGACAGAGATACAGGGGAGAATTCACAGCGTGGGAATTGCAGACACTTCAAATCTCAGGTGAGGGTGAGACCTTGAGAAAACTATTGCTGCCTCCCCAAGTCCAGCCTCTGGCAGGTCACCCCACCTAGACCCCCGCCCTGGGGCCACCTGCCCTGGCAGGAAGGCTCTTGGGCAGGCCCCAGCCTGGCGGCCACACTGGAATATGGTGTTTTGCTCCCGTGCTCCACAGGGGCCAGGGCTCCCCCTACGACCCCCTGCCCCAGGGCCAGCACTGTGCTGTGTCCTCCCCTCCGGCAGGCTTGCTGGTGCCGTGTCTCTGAGAGACAGTGCGTGAGCGGTTCTCTCCGAGCCCCTCACCTGGCTTGGTGGCCGCACACCTCCCCCACCTCCCTCTAGTCTCTCTCGATCTCATTCCCCAAGTGGTTGGTATCCAGCACCCCTTAGTCACTCTGACCACTCCCAGTCACCCCTTCAGAGAGGCTCTGGCTCCTGCTTTTGAAGGGGGGGCACCTGGCACCCTCTGCTCTCAGGCGCAAACCCTGGGCAGGGAGCGCCCCGTCGCCCTGCCTGCCGCCACGGAGGCACATGCTGACCCCTCACCGCGCAGCAGGCTCCATTCCCAGCACTCCATGGCTGGGATGTCATCAAATCCTCTGATGACCTTGTCACTGGACTTGTTTCCCACTTTTGCAAATAAGAAGACATGGGGCGTGCTCAGAGGTTTAGAGCTGTGAGTCGGCCACGCAGCACGGAGGGGGCAGAGCTGAGACACGAGCCCGGGTCTGTCTGATTTCGGGGTCAAGCTGTGAGCATCTGCCTGCAGAGTCGCGACCCGCCTCAAGCCTGGGCCTTTGCCTGTTTTACAGGGACTGAGAGTCCGCCTCTAATAAGAGTTCCTGGGCCACTACCAGCCTCGGTGACAGGGCCAGGCAGGTTCGGGGCTGACGGTGAGTCAGGGCTTTGTCCCCTCCCCAGGGCTGGGTCAGAGCCGGCTCGGACCCCCGTTCTCTCTGTTTTCCTCATCACTTGCTCAGGGTCCCAGGGGAGCGGGGCCTGGGGAAGAGTCAGGCAGCCTCCCTGGGTCCTGGACACGTGGTGCTCACCTAATGCACTTCCGGGCAGGCTGTGGGGGAGGCCTCGGGGGTCCTGGCTGCCTGAGGCCACAGGAGCAGGGGCAGTGGGGCCCCAGCCCCAGCCCCAGCCCTTGACCAGATCACCTGCAGACCATCCTGCCCCTCCAGCCAAGGACTGCCTCCATCTGTCTGTGGTGGGAGTGTGCCTGCTGGGGCCCCAGGCATGTTCCCCGTGCCGGGGAGGTAACGCCCGGGACCTCAGCTGGTGACGGTTGGCTCCTCGTGGATCACACCAGCTTCCTTGTGCTGCAGTGGGACCTCTCAAGGTGTATCACTCAGTTTCTCGGGAAGGACCACAGGGATCGAGACCCAGATGCCCACAGCCGTGACCCACTCCCCAGCAGCACCTCCCACTCCTGCCCCTCTGCCAGGGCTCGCTGGGGCCAGCCAGGCTTTCCCCATAGGGAGGAAGGGCTTGGTGGCACAGGACAGGGCAGGTCACGCATGTGAGGGCTGTGGGCAAGGGAGTGGACACTCTGGGCCCAGAAAACCAGGGGAGGAGGGTTCCTGGAGGAGGTGGCACTGCACAAGGCCTTGAAGGCTGAGCAGAGTCTGAGGGGTGAGCCCCTAAGTGCCCCCTGAAGGCTCTTTGCATAGGGACTCGATCGTGAAGAACCATAGTTGGCTTTCTTGACAATGTCTGTTCCATCATCCGTTTTAAGGGCTTCCTAAAAGAAAGGACCCCAGCTGGGGAAATAATCCCCCCTCAGCCCTCCAGACCATGGAGAACGGGCTGCTTCCCAGGCGCTCTCTCTGCAGACGGAAAGGCGTCCCAGGCGAGCCAGAGTCGAATTTCACTGCGGGCCTCTGTCTCCCTCAGAGTTCTGGACACAGGCAGCCAGACGCTGAAGGGGACTCCGACGGCTGGCCCCAGCGACACGCTCGCCCCGTCCAGCCAACTCCAAACACCGCTGCTGAGCTCAGCTGCCCGGCCCTCTCGACCAGCTCTTCTTTCTTTCTGCACTTTTCCTTTTAAAAAACGTAACTAGTTTATTGCCTTTTTCTAGCACTTAAAGTAACACATGCTCATTGCAGAAAAACCAGGAAAGCACAAAGAAAAAAACTAAAATCACTCATACTGTCAGCAGGCAGAGACAGGACCTGCTGACATGTGAGTGTGTGCCCTTCCGGTCTTCTGGGGAAAGAGCTTTGAGGCTTCCTGTCCATGAACATGGAATAGCTCTCCATTTCTTCGGTTCTTGGATGCCCCTGTCTTTTTCTGTCTGGATCTTGTTGCACTGATGTCACACTGAAGGTAAATGCCAGTTAACTGCTTTCCCACTTAACATTACGTGATGTTAAGCTGTTCTCCAAGCCCAGATGTTTTTACTCCTAATTGTCTAGTACAGAGAGACACAGTTATGGATGGATACTGCCCCCCATTATTGCAACTCTAGGTTGTTTCCAGGCTTGTTTTTAACTTTAACAGTAATGAAGAAATGCCTATCATCTTCTGTTCACTAAAACTTGGAAGCAGTTCAGCAGAAAGCTCAGAAACCTGCTCGCGTGCCAGCTGCACCTACTCAGAGTCATCACTGAGATAACTGCGTGTGAGGCTCTGGGGACTCAGAGCACAGGAATCATCTAAAAGTGTGGGGTCAGGGCCCCAGCGCTCGACCAGCCTGCATACCTGGGGCTGACCTTCTCCATGGTGTAGACCTACATGTTTGCAAAGTAGCCTCAGATTGATTCAGACTCTACCCCGCTGTTGACACCTTCAGGGCTCACTGTTAATAAAAACTCTGAAAGCTTGCCACATGTCCTTCACCCTGGTTTCCTGGGGTTCCTTTTTAAATGAACTTCTTGCTGGTCACGACATACGTGAAGAACAGGGCTCCAGCCTTAAGTGCAGCGGCTTGGTGAACTTTCACAGCATGCACACACCATGTGCCCAGGCCCAGATCTGAGAGAGAGCAGGGCCAGCCCCCAGGAATGCCCAGAGTGACCTCTAGTCCAGTGCCTCTCAACCAGGAGCAAAGTTGCCCCCAGAGGATCTGGCAATGTCTGCAGACATTCTTGGTTGGCACAGGTGGGAGGGTGCTGCTGGCTTTAGCGGGCAGAGGTCAGATTTGCTGCTCAACACCCTTTGGTGCACAGGACAGCACCCACCCTCCCAAAAATTCTCCAGCCCAAAATGTCCACTGTGCTGAGGCTGGGAAAGCCTGCCCTGACTTTTAACCACATAGACTTGATCTGCCCGACCAGCAAGCAAATCTAGCTAAATTCGATCTTGCCAGAGTGGGGTGATGATCCCTGCCCTCTCACTGCCCTCTCCCTGCCCTCTCCCTTGCATCCTGCCTGAGTGAGCATCCAGCCTCCCTGGCAGCTGCTGCCCCTTCCAGCCCAGACGCACAGTGGATCCTGAGGAGCTCCTGAGAGCGAGGGCTGAGGTCATGAATGAATAACTGATGCCACCAGGGCTTCAAAGCCACATCAAGGTGATGCTCCCCGGGGGCTGGGCAGCTCACCAGGGTCCCACGTCTGTCCAGGACCAGGGCCTCTGGGGGCACAGGGGAAGGTTCCACTGGTGGCCATGCCAGCCCCAAGTCAGGTTCTCAGAGGAGGAGGAGACAGTGCCTGGCCCTCTGGGGTGAAGCAGTGATGGCCAGGGGTGTGAGGGGTGCAAGTGCGTCCCAGGCACCCTCTCTCCCGAACTGGGCCCCCCCAGGTGGACCCGGGGACCCTCAGAGTCCCTGCACTGAGACCCACCAGGAAACAGAGGAACTGCAGGACGCTGGCACTGCCATTTGTGAGCGGTGGTCGGCGCGGCAGAGGGTGGGCGGGGAGGCAGGAGGAGGCCCGGCCCGGGAGGAGGCCAGCAGAACTGGGGAGACGAGGAGGGACAGGGGGCAGCTGGCGCGCTCGAGCACTCCTGCTGTGACTGCTCAGGAAAGGAGGACGCTGAGCCCTGGGGGCCAGGATGGGCTGGAGGGCGGGGACGCCCGGGGCAGGGGCCCTGCAGGCACACAGGCTCAGGCCGAGGGCAAGAGGCGGGAGCCTGCCCTGGGCCCAGGTGGGTCAGCAACAGGACCACGTGGGCTGGGGGCTCAATGTCAGGTGACCTCTCCGCATGCTCCAGAGGCCGCAGCCAGGCAGAGGAATTGGGCCGTGAGGACTCCTGGCAGGCCAGGCCAGCTGGCTCTGCCCTCCGGGCCCCCTAGTCCCTGGGGCCCTCAGCTGCTGAGATGGCACCAGGCTGTACCTGTGACACAGACACCCCTGCACTTGCACGTCTCTGAGAGTGGGCGCCTCATCATCTCTGCGCCCTGGGCACTCACCTTAGTCCTGGCCCTGCGTGAGCTCCCTGGGAGACAAGGATATGTCAGTATGTGAGGCCTCCTGGGGGCGGCGCTCAATGCCCACCACAAAGCACCAGCCCCAGAGGGCGACACCCCACATGGGCTGGCACATGTGTGGGGAGCCATGCAGCAGAGACACTGGGTCCCACAGGGCGCCGACGCCCTCTGGGGACCGGAGGGAGCACACGGCCTGCCAGCTGAGGGTGGAGGTGGGAGACAGCACGGGTCCAGCCGGCATGGTCGTCTCTGGCTGCGACAGCAGAACCGCACAGATGGGGCCTCCCAGCAGCCTGACACCCCACCGCTCTGGAGGCGGAAGTCAGGGACCAGGGGCTGCACAGCCGGGCTCTGCTGAGGGCCCCTCCTGCGGTCCCCATGGCCCGCAGACGGATCACCTCTCATGTGTCTTATTAGGGCACTGACCCCATTGTGCGGGCCCCACCCTCAGGGACTAACCACCCCTGAAAGGCCCCACCTCCTAATATCACCACACTGGGGTTAAGGCTTCAACATACACATTTTAGGGAACACAGACATTCAGTCCATAGCGACCCCGTACAGCGCACCGACCTCTGGAGCCCCGGGACCGCGGACGCTCGGGATGTCAAAGTGCAGAGCGCTGGAAGGCAAGCGCTGGGGCCAGGAGCCCCGGGAAGTCCTTCCTGTCCTCCGGTGCTGGGCAGGGCCTCGCTCCCAAACTGTGCCTCCCCGCTCCCGCCCCTCCCAGGCCCCCTGAAGCCCAGAGGCTGTGCCTGGCTGGGATGGGCAGGGAGAGGAGGAGCTGCCTCCCTGAGCTCTGGGCCCCACGCCCCCTCTCCTCGCCAGCCCACGCCCGGGCTCAGGTCTCCACCGTGGACTTCTGGACCACAGAAGACAGCTGTCCCTGGGGTCGCCTCTTGAGCTCCTCATCTCAGGAAAGACTCGACCAGGCTCTGCCCTCAGCCTCAGGCTTGTTGGTGAGGTTTCAGGAGGGCATGGGGTCTGCACGGTGACAGACACAGCCTGGCATCCCGACCCCCTGCAGCTGCAGGACCCTGCCTGGGGCGGCTCACCCCTCAGGACTCATCCGTCCAGGGGGTTCAGGAGTCCCCGGCTCACAGCCACGAAGAGTCTGTGGCCCCCGTGGGGACGGGGATGGGGCCGTGCAGTGCCAGCCTCACAGCAAAGCTCCTTCTCCCCCCCGCCCAGCATGGCCGCAGGCCACCGCCTAGGACGAGCCCGACGCGGGAACAGAGCGCACCCACCCAGCCCCCGCCGCCCATCAGGGCAGACCCAGGCGCTTCTGTCCCTTCTCCTGGACTGGCCGGCTGGCTGTGGCCATGGTCCCACAGCTGGCAGACCCATGGGGGTGACCAGCCTGGGCCTAGTGCCCGAGTGACGAGGGCACAGACGTGGGGGCAGGGTGCTGAGCTCAGACCTTTGGGGAGGCACCAGGAGCCCTGCCCCAGGCCCCAACAGCATTTCTGAGGTCCTGCCAACCGGGTGGTTCGGGGGGCCCAGGCAAAGAAGAGGTCACAGGGACAGAGGGTGCCACTTTTCACAGTGATGCACTCACAGCCGTGGATGGACAGCCTGTGGCCTCAGGAGACCTGGACCTGGTCAGGCAGGGAGGCCATGGCCGGGAGCCCGTGGTCATCAGCTGAGGTTTGCAAAGGCTGTGGACTGCAAGGATGCGACGCAGCCTCACACGCGAGCAGCTGGTGCTGCCCAGGACCTGAGCCACATGCCCCATTGAGTTCCTACAGTCACTGCTCCCCGGGGGTGGGAGGGGCAGGCACAGAGACAAGGCCATTCACAGGGAAAAGGGATGCAGGAAAGATGAGCCTCAGACCCACAGACAGGGAGACCCTGAGGGCCTCAGAGGGAGGCGGGGGCAGAGCCCCAGACCATGGCCTCAGTCTCCCCAAGGGCACTGGGGAACCAGGTCACTGAGGCGTCAACCCCTCCTGTTTTGCAGAGGAAGCCACTGAAGCATGTAAAGCAGCAGTGAGGAGTAACCGGGGATGCATCCTGCAGCCTGGGCTCACCTGCGGCCTGGGAGAGGGGCTGCAAGGGGTCCAAGGGTGGGGCTTGGGCAGCCAGCAGGGCATCAGCAGGTAGGGCTCACGCCCACCCAATGAACTTGGTCACACACAGCAGACCCACGGTGACACCACCAACTCACACTTCCAGGACCCCCCCACACACATGCATCCCGGGCAGCAGCTCCATCTCAGCTCACCAAGGAGCCTTCAGCCACCAGCTGGCACCGCATCCCACACGTGCAGCTCCGAACGTCCAGAGGAAGGGAGCAAAAAAGAACGCCATGTCCATTTCAGCAGGACATCGGGACCAGGCCCTGTGGCCCAGGACATGCAAAGCCACCTCCCACCTGAAATCGTGCCGGAACAAAGCAGGCTGCCCACAGAAGGCTCCCAAGGCCTACCCATGGTTGGCACGATGCCACACAAAGGGAGGAAGCAAGCTGACTTGTAAGATCGACATGTAAGATCAACACACTGTATCCTCAAAAGCACTGCCTGGGTGCCATTTACGCACCAGGTCCAGCCCAGTCACTGTGAGGGTGCTGGGGATAGAAGCTCACTCCCTGCTAAGCAGGGGCTCCCAGGGCTGTGGAGGGCTGGGTTTTACCGCCGGGCACCTGAGCTGGCACTGGGGGCGCTGAGAGTGGAGCGAGCCTGTCTGAGGGCCGCAGGTGGGGCCTGGGCCCTGACAACGCTGTCTGAGGCTGGGGTGCAGCCTGAAGTCTGACCCATGCTTCCCCCCGCAGTCGCGGAGTCCTGCAGTGACCATTTGCCTTACGCGGGTTTAAGTTGTGTTTCTGCGTCTTGAGCTCCAGAAGGCCCAAGGCAACCCGGTAATCGGTAAGGGCCTTCTTACTGGTCAGGAATGAGGACCGGCTTCCTCAGGAAGCGTCAGCACGGCAGCGGGCAGGGAGTTGGCCCCGCGTGCGCCCCGAGGCTCACCGGCCCACGAAGCCAGGGCTGCAGGGCGGCCTCCACGGCCCTCTGTGCTGCGGCTCTGTTGCGCTCCTGGACCCTCCCTGTTAAAAGAATTGAACTTGTACTTTACAACTGTGTTGGTACAAAGATGAAAGTGGTCCAGGCTGACCCCTTATTACACATCTATCATTACCACCTTTTTCTTCTGATTTTAAAAGAAACAAAGTCAAACATTTCCAGGGACCCCTAGGAACTTGCTGGGCCTCTGGGCCTGTGTGTGCCGTGCCCGTGGGGAAGTCAGCCCTGGCTCACGCGGCAGCGCCCCCAGATGCCGGGCAAAGCTGTCGCAGAAGAAAACTGCCCTCCTGGGGCCGAAGGGTGCTGGAAACCTGCTCGCTCTCCCACAGAGCCACCATCATCAGGGCCTGGCCAAGCTAGACCCACAGACCTCCCAGGAAGGGCATGTCACGAGGAGGGAGACCGTGGGGCCTGACCCGGGAGGAGGGAGTCGGAGCCCCACAGGCAGGCTGTGGGGACACAGGGAGCCACTTCCCAGCACCTGGCCAGGCCCCCAGCGACCTAGACGCCTCTGCCCCTCAGCCCCCCTTGCCCCATCCCAGTGGCCCGGAAGTCATTCTGGACACTGCCCACTCCCTCGACCCCACCCCCAGGCAGTGCATGCCCCATGGTGGTGCTGGGCCCTCTGAGTAAGGCTGGCTCCTTGCCACTGTCCAGGCACTGCAGTCTCTGTCTCGGGCCACGCATGCCTGCCTGAAGGAGAAACATCCCATGCCGTCCTCACCACAGGCCACCTGATTTACCACCTGTGGCACAGCCAGGCCATGCTCACTGGCCCACAGGCCATAGTCTGGCTTCCTTCCAGCTCCTTCTGGAAGGCATAGTCCCTTTGTGACCCTGGCAAGCCGACAGCACTGGTTAGGCCGTGAGGCTCCCAAGAAGGCCGTGAGGACTGCCACTGCCCGACAGGGAGGGGACAGATCCCGAGACCAGATGGAGCTGGCAGCCAGGCCTTGCTGGTGGAGCCCGCGTGTCCCAGCAGGCGGCAGCTGGGGCCAGGGCCAAGGGGCTGCAGGCTGCATCAGGTTCTGGCTCTCTGGGTACAAGCCCGGGGCCCCCAGGGGCAGGACCTCTAGGGGTCTGGCATGAGCGGCTGGGCCAACCAAGGGCCTCCAGCTCTCTGATGGACAGTTTGGCAGTGAACGTGAGGACCTACCGTGCTCTACTTACTGCTTGTCAAGCCACATTTCACTACTGCTTTCACTGTCAAAATAGCTCCTTTCTTCCCATTTTACAGATAAGGAAACTGAGGCCCAGTGGCCCAATCCCTCAGTCTTGGTTTACACAGCTGTGAAGGCTGTCCCATGATCTTACCCTTGTAACCTGTGCTTGTAGCAGGACAATCCTGCTGAACCCTAAGGTGACAGGGAGCGGGGACAGGGTCTGCTGTCCCTGGGGGTCACCCACAGCATCATGGGAGCTCAGCACCTCTGAGTTCTCACGTGCCCCCTCCACCGTGAGCTGCAAGAGATGGGCACAGTCAGATTCCGCAAGCTGAGTGGGCCACAGAGACCCAAGGGGAGGCTGCTCGGGGGCGGCCCTGCCATGCAGGTGGGCTGGAGGCCCTCCAGGGCAGGGCCAGAGTGCCAGGCACTCCCTCTGCTGCAGCCCACTGCATGCAGGGACCCCCCCCCCCAACAGGCCAGCAGGGCTGAGATCCATGACAGTAATGGGCACGGGGCACTTCCCGTTCTCCTTGGTCACTATGCCAGTGGCTCCATGCTGAATGTTTTGAGGGGAAAACAAAGCCACAGTTCACACCTTAGATTATTCTAGAACTTACAGTCTGATTTCCAGGACCATATGTAAATACGCGACTTGCTTTTTCCGACCTGAAGGACACTGGAGGGAGGACTAAATGAGGCTGTTCAAAAATTAATTTTTTTGATTTAAATTTTTCA
This sequence comes from Manis javanica, assembly GCF_040802235.1. Taxonomy (NCBI): domain Eukaryota; kingdom Metazoa; phylum Chordata; class Mammalia; order Pholidota; family Manidae; genus Manis; species Manis javanica. The sequence goes on along the minus strand of NC_133160.1, from coordinate 172,710,174 downwards.
GTAGGTAATACAAGAGGGAAAGGGCACATATAAAGAATCAGGAATTGAATGGCTTTGGACTTGACAATGGCTATACTGTCAACTTGAAATCGATGGCGTAATTCCTGTAAAATTGGCCTCTGCCCACCTTTTTCTGTAAGAAAGTGATTTCCAAATCAGAATTCTACTTAGCACTAAAAACGATATTTGTGTGCCCCCCAAATTCATATGCTGAAACCCTAATCCCACTGTGATGGTATTTGGAAGTGGGGCCCTGGGGAGGTGATGAGGGCATGAGGGTGGAACCCCGTGAATGGGATCAGTGCCCAGGAAGCCCCCTTGTCGCTCTCAGCTTGTGAGAAACAGCAAGAGGGCACCGTGAATGGGGAGGCAGGCTCTCACCGGCCACCAGCTCTGCCGGCACCTGGGCCCTGAGTTCCCGGCCTCCAGGACTGTGAGCAGTGAGTTCCTGCTGCTTCTGAGCCCCCCCAGCCTGGTATTCCGTTATAGCGCCCCGGGCAGACTGAGGCAGGCAGCCAGGCTACCACTCGGGCGTGAGGGCATTTCCAGGCAGCTGAGATCACAGCACGTTCACTTCCCCTGCATTCTTATTACAAAGCCGACAGGGCGAGAACCCCACTGAAGGACGGAGCAAATCCAGGCCGAGCAAGACACAGGACACCTGGTATGTCTGAAGGTCCGGGGATTCAGACAAGAGGCAGAGAGAGTGGGGCACTGAACTGCGAATAAACACATGTAAAGAGACCAAAACGGATAAAATAACAACGCGTTTGATGACTGTAAGAGGAAAAAGGTAAGGCGGGAAAAGTAATCACAGTATAAGACCTGACTCTGCTGTCAGTCACCTTTATAATCACAATGGCTCTAACTTAAACCACACTCTCTGTGCGTGGGACACGGGTGACGGGAAGAAGTGGGGGGGGCAGTGGGTGGGGGCGGGGAGTAGCTACAGCCCCTGCCTGTCTTCCCTGTGGGAAGTCAGTAGCTACTGATGAGCTGGAAAAGCACGGGGCGGCACTACAAGGTCATTTCGGAATACAGACATAAATACTAACAGAACTAAGGACAAAAAGGAAGTGGTTGCCTCAGGGGAAGAGTGACTGGAGTGGGTGGGTGGTGCGGAGGGCAAGGGGACAGCTGGCTTTTAGGACAAGGGCTGGGGATCGTTTAACTCCTTAGGTAACAACCACATACAACTTCGATTTTAAAAGACACTGAAAGAAAATGTTTTCCTGGGAGCGGTGGATGATAACGGAGCTCAGACAGTGGCTGGAGAGAAGTTTGCTAGGATGGAGATCCTTCCTGGCCTGAGAGGCAGGAGGGAGGAGGCCCACGGTGGACAGCGGAGCTTGCAGAGAACAGCAGGTGACCGCGGGGCCCCTGCTCCCATCGCGGCCTGGAGGAAGACACTTGGCTGCACGCCCTGGCGTGCGTGGGAAAGTCACACAGCAGAGCGGCTGTGCAGGGCCGGGGGTCCAGTCAGGGACGTCTTCCGGCTCCTTGGTTGGGCCTCCCCTTCGATCCTGGCTGGAGACCCTTGGGGGCAGAGCCATGGATCCAGGCTGGCCAGCCCATGTGCTGTGGTGGCCTCGGTCCTCTGCCTCCACCATTTGAAGGACACAGGAGTGCTGGCCAAGACTCATTTGTATTCTGAGAAAAATAGCTCTGCCCCAGCATGCGAACAAACAGCCCCTCACTGGGGAGAGGGACACAGAATCGTGCCAGGGGCCACATATGTCCTTCGGGCTTTGGGTCAGAGCTCCCCAGATTACCGGCAGATTCTGCAGCTCCCACAGCAGCTGTGAACGCTTTGCCTTCCCCCTCTAAACACAAAGGGCTCAGTTTGCTAATCGCCAAATCTGACCTGGCCCCGAGCGCCCCTGTGTCAAAGGCAGGGACGTGGGAGGGGAGGGCCGGCTTGGGAGTGCCCATATGATTCGGCCCTGGGGGCTGCCTCCCAAGGCTCAGCTCACAGGAAGGATGCCAGACCTCTGTAGACCCAGAACGCTGCTCCCAGCCGCCCTCCCCCTACAGAGCACCCCCTCCTCAGGAGCCCCTCCTCAGGGATGCCCCTCGACAGGGTTACATCCTCAGGACCCCCTCCTCAGGGGCCCCCCCACAGGGACTCCCCTCCTTGGGGGTCTCCCTCCATAGGGAGGACCCCCCTTGCAGCCATTTCTTCCTTCACAAGGTGGGGTGCAGTGTCCCCACACCATGTGGAGGGGTCCTCAGGCTGGGCACAGGATCCCCAGTGGATGGCCCTGGACCTGCCGGGAGGCCAGGCTCAGCGCCCCGCCCCTCGTCCCAGGTCCCCGCTTCTCAACGCCAGGCGGGCCCAGGACAAGGCCCATGGAACTGCCTGGCCTCCCCGCACCTCCAATCAGATCCACCCCTGTGGCTCTGTCCTGGGGGCTCCCTTCTCCCTCACCTGCCCAGCCCGAGCACCATCACCTTCGCCCCCTATCCACCAGCAAGAACTGAGGATGCTGCCTGCAGAAGAGCTAGAACCTTCTCACCTGTGCCCCTGCGGGCCACAGTGAGGGGCCCTGCCTCTGCCCTGGCTGCCCTGGGCCAGTGTGGCCTCCCTCATGTTCCCACAGCACCCACCACCCTCTGGCACCACGGGCACTCGGTCGCTACCTCAACCCTCCTGCCCCCACCAGCCCCCATGGGAGCAGCCAGCCCTCTCTGCCCGCTGTGCAGCTATCTGAGAATGGCTGTCAGAGAGGGAACAGACAGGGCAGGGTGGCCAGCCCGAGGGGTGCTCTGATGGGGGGAGGCACGGAGTAGAAGAGCTGACCTAGGGGCTCAGGGGGGCTCCCTGGAGGAGGTGTGGCTCTGCTGGGTCTGCCCAGCTGCACACAGAGATGGTGGGGTGTGATGACTCACATTTCCATGGCTCAGTAAGGGTGTCTCACCCTTGCTAATAGGGACGCAGATGTAAAGAGCCTCTACAGAGGGCAGGGGCCTGGAAGCATCTGTTGCACCCCAGGACCCAGCAGGCACCCAGATCACTAAGCACTCATCCAGCAACAATTAACTGGGCACCTGTCAAATACGAACGGGGCTCTGAGAACCACAGAGCCATGGCCCAGTCCACATTCCCAGGACAGCCCGTCCACAAAGTTCAAGGCTGCCTGGGCTGCAGAGAGGCTGGGAGGTGGGGAGGGAGGGTTGGTCTGGGAACAGCCCCCAGGAGAGGAGCTGCTGGGAGGACACAGAACAGTGCTGTGGACAGAGGGAACAGCCCATGAGAAGGCTCTGAGCAGGAGGCCCCAGCAGCCCCTCCGTCCTCTGAGGGGCTGGTGGACCATGGGTGGACAGTGGTTGGCCCTCACTCGGTGACCCCGAGCCAGGAGGCCAGGGCGCTTGGAAGGCAAAGCTCTCCAGCACAGCTGTCCGTGTTGTCCACGTTCCCGAAGGCAGCCTGGTGAGAGTGCCACTGGAATGCTGTTTGGGTTTTAGTTTGTGTTTTTCTTTTTAAGGAGAAACAGCTGCAAGGCCCAGAGCACAGGGATTTCATGGAGAAACTTCGGATACCACAACCGGGCTTGCAGACCCAGGGCCAGGCCCCAGAACAATCCCCTCCTGCAGGGCTGGCTGCAGAGATGCCCACACCCCCCGGGGGTCAGAAGCAGGGAGACAGCCCTGCCGCTTCAGGCCCCAGAGTCAGGGCAGCGCGACTCCCCACCTTCATCTTTCTACAAGATCTCAGCCTGCAGGTAGAGTCTCAGACCAGCTCACTAAACGTGTCTCCCTGGGCCAGCCTGTCCTGCGGCCTGTGACTCACCACAGCTGTCCCACCTGGGGGCACCCTGAGTGTCTGCTGGGCCTGTCCTCCGTATGCCATACCCCAATACTGTGCCATCCTCCGTGAGCCCCGTATGGTGGTGACAGTGACAGCAGCAGTGATGGCCCTCATCACGCAACCTACACTGGCTGGCATCTCCTTGAATCCTTGCAGGAGCCCTGCTGTGTAGGTGACCCTGTCCCATTTTACAGATGAGGAAATGAGGCTTGGCATCCCAGGCCTGAGCCCCGGGGCAGGGCTGGGAGCTCTGATGCCAGCACACGAGTTCTTTTCCCTCAAGGTATCTGGGTCTGGCCTAGGAACGGGCCAAGAGGAAGCGGGTCTGGGAAAAGGTGCCAGCCTGGAAGCTGTGGATGGGGCTCCGGGGTGGCCCCGATATCAGAGCAGCCTTGAGGAGGGGTCAAGGTACAGACAGCAGCCCCACCTCCCTCAGCCTGGCCGGCTCCCAGCGCAGGAGGCCCGGACCCCCACCTGCCTCTGATAAGGTGAAGCAGGGCAAGAACAGGCTACAGTGGTGGCGGGCTGGGCTGAGGCTGGCAGAGCGCCAGGTGAACAGTGTGGGTGGCTGGACAGCAGGGGCAGTGTAGCGCCTGGTGCCAGGCAGGGTAGGAAGGGCACCAGGAGGAGGTCCATGCAGGCTGGTTCAGGAGGCCCCGACGGGGGGCACAGGTGTTCGGAATGCTGGCTGGGAGGGCACAATGGTGCCTGCGGAGGGGGTGATGGAGCGCTGGGACCCTGGGCAGGACCGGGCTGCGATCCCAAGGCCGGGCTCTTTCCTGGGAGGGGACGCAGGGAGGCGGGGAAGGATGAACTGCATTCTTCAGGACCTGATCACAGTTACCTGGTCTGGGTGAGCCAAGAGCCCGGGGCTCCTGGCAGCTGCCCAGGGCTCTCCGTGTCCACTCTGCCTCCAGATACATGGCAGGCAGCCCTCCCTCTAGTCCTGGCTGTGGGATGGGGTCCAAGGGTCAGTTACTGCAAGGGAGCAGAGAATACAACCTCCTTTCTGCCAGGCTCCTTGGAGGTGCTGCCCCCGCCGAGAGCTGTCCCAGCTCGCCAGGCAGCCCAGACCCAGTGAGAACCACAGCAGGAGCCCTTCCACCTAATGACAGTGCTCCGGAATAGCAGGTCCTGGCATGTGGGGTAAGGACAGCGGTGTGCCGCAGCTTTGCTGTTGACTTTATACACTGGGATGATGACTTTGAAAGACAAGCTTTTACCTGCTACTAAACAACAAAAAGGTTCATGGACCTCAACCCAGAAATTCTGCTCCTGGGAGTGTACCCTCAATAATGCCAAAGATACGGGGACATGACACGTGCATGGCTGCTCGTCACCACTGCTGTGTCACAGCAGGACTCAGAAAGTGGCCTTCACGTGCAGCCACAGGGAAGTGGCTGAGGCCACGGTGGAATATACTGCAGCCAGTGAGAGAGCTGGGCGTGAGCGCGCGGTGGCGCCTTGGAACTGCTATTGGGAGGGACAAGAGGGAGAATCACAGGAGCCCTGGAGGTGTGACTGTGCCCAGAAAACTCACTCCAGCAAAAGGTCTGGAAGGAGACACCCCACAGTGAGGCAGTCGGGGTCTCGGGGGGAGCCGGTGAGGCTCTGGGTGATTCTCTTCCTTGATTTTAGAAGCTTATTTAATGTGCTTCCACTGCTTTCATGATTTTAAAGAATCCTTAACTGAGAGAGACGACCTCAGCCAGAAGCCTCACAACAGAGCTTGAATTCAAGGTCGCTCATTCATTAGACGGGGAAACTGCGGTGCAGAGGGGCAGGTCACCCAGGGTCCCTGGCACAACAGAGGGCTGAGGTCTCCTGATGTGCAGTGGGGCCAGATGTAGGGGAGGGACAGGAAGTGGAGAGATGGGGGGGGCCGAGCGTGGGTTTTTGGGGAGAGGGACTGGGGCGGCCGCTCTGGGGACTGCCGGGTGGGGCGCTACCCGCAGATGCTACCCTGCCGAGGCTGGCCCTGGGTGCGCCCAGCACATAGGTGCCCAGGGGTTACCCGCCCGAGGACCTGGACGGCGTGTCCGGGCAGCTCTGCTGGTGCAGCTGCAGCATGGACACAGCGCCACAGAGGCACGATAGACCGAGTGACAGTCACACAACGCAAAGCCACGCAGCATGAGAAGAGATGGCCCCTAGTCACCCACACCCACGGGCGTTCCCTCAGGTGCCACGTGGGAGAGAAGAGCCGGATGCCGACAGAGACACTGTGCTCCCACTTACAGCCCAGTGAGATAGCCGAGTGGCCCCCGGGGGCCTGGCGGCCAGTGTGAGGACCACGGGAGCTGACTTCTCCGGCCACCCTGCCTAACCCACTTTGAGAAGAGAGCAGCTGGGGAGGATGCTGTGGCGGGCACTGGGGGTCCAGGGGAGAGCGCTGCGGCCTTCCTCAGTGCTGGAGACCCTGCCCTGGGGACGCCTGCAGTGCTGCCCCGGAATCTTCCAGAAGCAGCAGCCAGGAGGAGGAGCTCAGGGGTGGGAGCAGCTTTCCTACCATGGCCAGCATCTCCTGTGGGCCAAGGGGTCAGGTAGCTGGCCTAAGCCATGTGCCAGTGCCCACCCAGGGGGACCGAGGCATGGGAGGGGAGCCCAGCAGCGGGGAGGCATGGGGCAGGCCCTGGGGGCAGGGGCACAGCTGAGAGGTGCAAGAGGGCAGCCACAGTCAGATCTCCCAGGGCCCACCCTCCAAGCAGCTCCCCCAGCCCCCCAGGGATGTCATTCTAGCGCTCGCCACACAGAGGGCTTTGAGGAAAGCAGAAGTCACAGCAGAAGCAGGGACAGCCAGCAGGGAGAGAAGCCAGCGGGTGCAGGGGAACAGGCCGCCCCCCTCCCCGCTCCCCGCACTCCCTGACCCAGTGCACCTGGCAGCGGGCCTGCAGAGCGTCAGCCCTAGTCCCCACGGCCCCACTGGCCCCACTCCCCGCAGCCGGGCACAGCTTGTGCTGGCTTGGAGCACAAGGGAGGAGACAGCTTAAAGCAATCTCGGGATGAAAAACTAACCCAAGAGGCACAGCACAGGGGCACCCATCCCAGGTCATAGGGGACAGAGGGTGGCAGCCCCACCCAGGGCAGAGCCTGCCCAGCCCCTGGCGGCTGCCACAAAACAGGGCCAACCAGGGGTGCAGCTCCTGGGACGGGGAGGGGGAGGGGAGAGCAGCCCAGCCTGATGGGAATGAGGCGCTCATAGCTGTGAATGGGGCCAAAATGGCCCTCCTTCCCTCTACAGCCTCCAGGCCCACCCAGACCACCGCTTCACTCATTCACCTCATTAGTTCACTCATCTTCCCACACGCCATCCTCTCCCCAGTGCTTGCCAAGCGTTCCTGTGTATGGCCTCGTGGTGGGAGCTGGAGACACCAAGATTCAGACCTGGTCCCTACCTCAACGAGCTTCCAGCCCTGTGGGAAGTCAGCACCATCCAGGGGTCAGGGCTGTGCCTCAGTGAAGGAGGCATGACCCACAGTTCCTTCTGGCAGGGTGACGGCTGGACAGGGAAACGGACGGGCCGTGTGGCTATGATGCCAAGTGGGAATTGAGTTTCCCACCAACACCAAGTCCATGTCCATCCAGAGGCCACTGGCAGGGGGTGGGAAGCACCGCAGGAGGACCCCGAGGGGGCGGGCTCCATGCAGCACCCAGCAGCTATCCTGGGGCTGGGAACCCAGGGGGAACCGAGTGTAGTATCCTCAGGGCCCTGGCCCTCGGTGGCTGGGTGTTGAGGGGTACTCACATGGGGACAAAGACCATGTGACCAGGGCTCCCCAAGGACTGGACCTTGAGGGTCCTCCCATGGCCATCCTGGTCCCTGGAAAAGACCCTCTTTTGAGGTGGGAGGGCTGGAGGCCAAGAGCCGGGCCCTGGGCTCATGCAGGCAGGTGGTGGGACCAGCCATGGTCATTCTGTCTCGGCATCTTTGTAAGCTTCCTGGGATGCCCCACCCTCAGCCCCAGGGCCACTGATCACCCCATTGCCACCAGAACTCAGGTCCATAATAGAGGTGGTGGTCCTTAAGACTGTCCCCATCAGGGCTAACCACAGTGCTATAAAAAGTGCCAATTCCTGGGCCCAGCTGCAAGGGTTCAGGCCAGTGGCCCTTGCACAAGTCTGGGGCTGCGTGATATACCACCTCAGTCAGCCCCTACAGGCTCAGGAGGTGGGTGCCATGACTTGTAAAGGAGGAGACACCTTTGGGAAGGCCAAGAGACGTTCCCAGGGCCTCACAGCTAGTGACCACATGAGACGTGAACCTGGCCTAACTCCAAAGGCTCTTTAAAAGCTGCCACCAAGCCCTCCAGGCTGCCAGAAGAGACATTTAAGGATGGTGACATATGAAAATGTTCCTGAAAACTGATTTTGTTTTTATAAGCCATGCTCTGGAGCCAAGATGAAGAATTTCAAGAGAGGTCAGGAATTTTGCAAGCCAACTAGCACCCAGCACATGACCAGGAGACGCTCTCGGGTTTTGTTTTCATGTCCCAACCGTGCAGCCTTTGTAAGATGAAGAGTGAGTCTTCTCCTGCAAAGAAAACAGTTCCGCACAGGGGGGCCCCTTGCTCAGCTGGATGGGGCATGTGAACCCAACGCAAGGCTGAGCACATTCCCGCCCAGCGCAGTGCGGACGGCGAGGACTGAGCACCTGAGAGTGAGCAAGCCTCCATCCCACAAGCAAGTGTACAGGGAGAAACCACCCTGACGAGCTGGTTCCTACTCTCCCTTCACCGTATCGGTCCTTGTGTCAAATGGGAACAGGGCAGAAGAACCTGCCTAGAAGCCGGCATGAACCCTGGGTTCTCAAAGAGTCTCACTAACCCCCTGGATTTGGGATGAAAGCCCAAAGCCCAAGAAAAGTCCCCGGTGTAAGTTTGTGACAGCAAGTGGCCCCAGAGCCGACTGTAAAAGCAAACTGGGGGCCCGCTGGGCGGCACCGGGAATGCAGATAATCCTGGCACCTGACACGGGGGTGCTTCAGGCCAGCGCGCTACTCGATGTGCTAGCCATTTAGATCCCAACCTCACACCACAGCTTGAAACAGTTGCCAGTCAATTACTTAACATACTCAAGTTAAAATCGATGAACATAGAAATGACCTTCTTGGGAGAGAGGACTTTCCATGTGACCACAAAGGCAGAGGCATGAATGATTCCTAATTTTTTGGCAGAGAGATGATAGATAGATAGATAGATAGATAGATAGATAGATAGATAGATAGATAGATAGATAGACAGAGACAGACACACAGATAGGCGGATAGATAGATGATAGATAGATAGATAGATAGATAGATAGATAGATAGATAGATAGATAGATAGACAGAAAGAAATACACATGTATCTATACTTAGCACGTATATCTACATATCTGTACCTAATTTTAAACTTCACATTAAATTAAAAGAAAAAATACAATTAAAAGGTAAAAGATAGATGAGGAAAAACAATTTAAAATGAATCTGTCAAAGGTTTATTATTCTTGATATGTACAAAATTTTAAAAATCAAAAAATATTTTTAAAAGTCATCCATTAGACAAAGAATAAGACAGCAATGACCACAGGAGCACAACAGAAATAGGCCATCAATATTCAGGCAGACATGCTTAGCCGCAGTAGGCAGCGGAGAAAAGCCAGCCTGCCCTGGAGATGCCCGTTCACTTTACCCGTCAGACGGGCATCAGGGGGAACCCCAGAGCCACTGTCTGTGAGGGCGCAGGACCAAGAGCCTTAGCTCCTCGAGAGAATGCACGCTGCGGCCCTCTGGGGGCAGCCTGCTAGGGGGCACGTCGTCTCCGTGCCAGCCCAGTGCTCCCTTCTGTGATGCTGGCCTGTGCTGGGCTTCGGGCGGGAAGCAGGTGGACGCTCCATTGGGCCCATTTCCTCAGTGGTGCCCTCGGATCCGCCCAGGCAGTGCGGCCCTGCCTCCCCGCTCTCCTCTGACCCTCGTCCACGCCGGCTCTCCCACCCCCACTCAGGCCTTACCACAAGGCCACCAGCAAACACACAGCCTCAGCAAGGCCTTTCCCAGGAACCACCCGGTGCCCAGAGGTGCATGTGCACGAATGACGGCCAAGGAGCGCTTAGGCCAGAACCCCTAAACCCCGATGGGCCTCAGGGGGTCTGCTGACCTTGTCCAGTCCCGCAGCTTGAGGGGGGAATGCCTGCAGCATGCCTTGAAGTGGAAAAAAAAGTCCAGCAAAAGCATGACCCTCTTCTGTTAGAAAATCCACATGCACACGAATACCCAGAGGAGGAAGGCGTTTGGAGCGGGGAGAGCTAGAGCGTCACCCACAGGGGGATGAGGTGATCCAGGGGGCTCCCCAGGCGAGGGGAGGGTGCCCGGAGCCGCACGTCACTGTGGACGCCTGGCCGTGGGGCCGGGGGGGAAAACCCACACAACCCCAGGGTTACAGCCAACCAGGTCCTGGGCCCTGTGGCCTCAAAGTAAATGACACGCAACTAGCAATCATTTCTGAGGGGTTATAAGTGACATTTTCTTCTTTGAACTTGTCTGTGTTGCATCCACGTTCTGGTTTATAATTAGAAAAAGTGGTACAAAGCAATGAGATTATGCCAATTATTCAAGTTTTTACTGCAGTGTTTCCAAATGTTTTATTTTGTAAAGGACCTTGCGTGCCACGTCTGTACCTCACCCTACTCCACCCCTGCCGTCAGGCAGAGCCCTGCCCTCAGGAGCTGTGGACTGCGGGCAGGGGCCCCACCACAGATTAAGGCAGTGACAGGCGGCGAGGGCGGGGACTGAGGCAGCCCCGCAGTCCCCTGCCGCGCACGGATGGCCTCCGCACCCAGCTTGCTAACACGCTCCGTCCGCAGCGGGTGCCAGCTCTGCACTTTGGGAACGAGGACATTGCCAGTGGGTATGGACAGGGAGGCAGTGCAGTGACAGCTGTAGCCATGCTTGGCAAAGGGTTCCCGAGTCGAAGCGCCTGGCCTGCCCGACGCCAGGGCCCAGGTGAGTTACCCTCCCAGACGCAGCATGCTCGTGACCCCAGACAACTTCCTTGACCTTTTTCTTAGCACAGGTGGTTTCAGACCCAAGCCTTCATGATAAAGCAAGGTGGATAAAAGAGACAAAACACAAGAACCCAGAACTAAGGGCCTGGGGGCTTCTCCAGAGGCGACGGGAAGAGGAGGGAAATGGCAGAGGGCACCGCAGACACCGGCGGCAGGAGCAGTGAGCCCTGCAGGCCGGGTAGAGCAGCGCCATCCACGACACCCTGATCCTACAAGGGGACATTGGTAGGAACTGGCGTGACCCCAGCTGGCAGGCCCCTGGCCCCACGCGCACTCTGGGGCTGGGCCCCCAGGTCGGGGTGGTCGGGCCTTGTTCGGCCTTGGGGGCCCCTGAGGGGCTCTTGGTTGAGGAACAACCCCTCCTGGTATCAGTAGGCTCCAATCTATTTGGGTTTGAGCTCAGAATCGGCCCATCTAAATCGCTGAGGGTCTGTGGCATCTCCTGTTGCCCCCATTCCGAGATCAGACACGAGTATAATGCCCACAATATCCTTAAAAACACGAAGGGCTTAAATTCAGGTGGGACTGCTCCGCAGTTAAACTATGATACTGATCCTGGCAACGACCTGCCGGGGCCCGAGAACGTCAGGGCGTCCGTGCAGGAGCCGCCTCCTGGCTGTCTGCCGTGGCCGTGGCCTAGCCTCTCAGGGTCAGTTTCCTTATCTATAAAGGGAACATGATAACCCAACACAGCTCGCTGCTGTCTGAGGAGCCAGTGAGGTGATGAAGAGAAAGTTCCAGCACGCGGTTAAGCTACCCACGCCGACCTCCTGGCCCCAGTGGGGTGGTGTGCGCCCTCCCTGCAGGCATGAGCCGAGGCTGGAGAAGTAACGGCCCACATGACTTCTGGAGCCTGCAATTCAGTCTTTAAATACAGATTCTTGCCCACGCCCTTCATGCGTGCAGGGTCCTCTAGGCTGTTTGGAGAAGAGCCGATCCTCCTTTGCTCAGCACCACTCTGCCCTGTGCGTGCCTATGGGCCTCCAGGGCAGGAGGTCAGGAGGGCTCTGGCGCTGCTAATGACAAGGGCCTGGATTCATCAGGGGCCCGGGGGAAGCGGAGACGGGCTTAGGATGAGAACCCACCGGCCAGCCCACCATCCCGACCTCGGGCAGGCGAGGGACAGGATGGAGATGTCCGTGAACCCCCCTCAGTCTGGCCTCCACAGACCCAGCCACGCTGCGGACACGCACACTCACAGTGCAGAAGAGTGTGCAGAGCAAACCCTCGCTGGGGCCGACGAGAGCGGGCACCGCACTGGCCAAGGAACCAAGTGAGGCACAGCCGTGAGGAGGCTGCGAGGTCGCGCTTAAAACTGACTAGACGTTCCAGTTACTGTGCATTGTTTTCCTTTGGAAACATCTCCTTGAAGGAAACTTCTAGTTCCACACAGCAAAGTAATAAAACTCTTGTTCTTTTCCTCAAAACTCAAACTATGTCATTTAGGTGATCAACAGTGCAAACTAATAAGATTATAATATAATTTAATTATGTGATAAAGTCAAACTGAGGTTAGTAAAGAATCAGGTTGGCATCATTCAGCTTAGTGAAGCGCACTTTGTTAACCACCTCAGATAAACGCAGAATATCTGACCAGAAAATCCCTGATTATGAACAGTTGGCATTATATTTAGTATGTGAAAATACAATGTGTAAAGTTCCAGTGATCAAAAATCGACAGTCCACCAAGAAGATGCGATCGTAGAGGCTTTTTCCAAACCAGTCCAGTGCTTCAGGTGTTATTCCTCCTGGTGCGACTCAGGTGAGCCCAGCCCAGGAGGGACCAGACAGCTCGGGTGCAGCGGGACAACCAGCAGGTAAGCGCGGGGATGCACGTTCAGAAAGTGGAAGGAATCGTATTTCCTGCAACTAGAATTTGAGGTCAATGTCTTCATTAGCTTGATTTGCTCAGTTAGATTGGCTGGACCTGTGCTGGCGCAGCTACAGCTTGGATTTCCGACTGTCCACGACGGACTTGTTGGTGGAGACCTCCGCCCACCACGAGGCCCTCTCCAGCACCTGGCTCTGCTGCAGGACGCCGCTCCAGAGGTTTCTGTAGAGCTGCAGGAAACACACGCACACACACAGGCCCTAGAGCAAAGATTCCTTAGCGGCTGAGAGGGAAACGCAACTCCTCTCAGGAGCTTCTGTTAAAAATATAGGAAATTCTCTCCTGTTGCTTTTTATAAAAATTTTTAGATAACTTTAAATTTAGATAAAACTGTTCTTTTCAGCAGAAAATAATTGGCAAAACGCAACTATGAAGAACTGTAAAGAACACTTATGACGAAAACATTGTGTGCACCCTTTTCTTTGGGAATCCTTGCGGAAGGCGGACACTGTCTCCTAATCAGGGCGGCCATCGGGGGACTCTGCGAGCGTGCGTCACCACTTGTTCTGCAGTCTGTCCTCTCACACTGTGGGGCTGCCAGCTGGCATGGCGCAGGTGCAGCCGGGCAGCAGGACGACAGCGTGCTGGGCTGGTGGGCCCTGCTGTGTGGTCCCCGGGCCACCAGGCCTGGCTCACCACCCCCTCTGCCTGCCCCCCAGATTGAGCCTCCTGGGCCACCTAGTCCTCCCCTCCAGGGCTTTCAAACCTGAACTGCTTTCAGCTCAGGCACCTGGCCGGGAAACCGGGAGAGCGGTTGTCATCTCAGAGCAAGGCAGTGGGCACCCTGGGTAGCTGGTGGCTGGTTCTTCACCGGCCACAGACACAGTGCCCTGCCTGCAGCTCTGAACTGTGCCACACCCACCCACCTGCGAGGCCCTGGTCCATGCGGGGGGTGGTGGTGCCTATTTTGCATCCTGTCTCATGGCCACAGATGTTCTTTAGAGCAGCCACTTTTGCTGCGCCTGCTAACTGCACTCAGCTGCTCCCCGACACCCTGCTGCCCTGGCTCCCAAAGACACAGATTCAGGCTTTTCCCTCCACAGGCCATAAATTTGAGGTTACATTTCACAATCTGGAGTATTATGCTCCATTCGGTGAGTGTCTTCAATAATCTTCTGCAGCTGTGTTTTTTCATTTAAAATGAATTTCTCACCTAGTGGCACCTGGCTAAAACATCACTCCTAAAACTGGCAGAAATGGAACTGCAGAAACCATCCTGTCGGGTGAGGCCTCATGGGCACATTCTCCTCCATGCTCCCACGGGGGCCCTGGCCACACCATGTGACCAAGGTTCACTCTGTTTTCTGTCCCAAGTCCTGGTTTGGATGTGTCCTGGCTGGGTAACCCTGGGTAACCCACCCGGCCTCTCGGGACACTGGGTTTCTCCCTGGCAAAGTGGTTGTGGAAGGATGGCAGGTACCCAGCCCTGCAGCCAGAAGACATTAGACCCTCCACAGATATGACCATCGCCACCCTGCTGCACCCACCCCAACCCAGTGTGGCCTGGGCCCTCAGAGGTTGGGGCACCTGCCCCTCCCATCAGTCTGTTATGCCCTCACAAAGGCTGGATGCCAGTGTTCCTTGAGGACAGGTGGACAGCTCCTATCCCCTTATGTTCAGTCTCCATTGAAGCAAAGCCTGAGTTGGAGGCAGGTGTCTCAGCAGAAAGAAAGTGGCCTTAGGAGGCAGGGGTCGGGTGGGGTTGAAGCCTGCCCCACTGCTCACAGCCATGAGACATCAGGCATGTGACTACAACACTCTGAAACGTCACGTCCCCCTGGTAAGAACAACCTGTAGGGGGTACAGCGCAGAGCTGGGAGGCCCTGAGCAGACCTGTGAGCGTTGCCCAGCATGTGGGGATACATGTGGGCTCAGGAGCAAATGCTACAGGGGCCACATAGCAGAAGAGGTGGGGGCACAAGCCTGGGGGGCCCTGCAGCCAGAGGCCAGAGAAAACCTCTCGAGGGCCACATTCTGCTTAGACCCAGGTGAACGGAAGGGCCCTGGTGGCGGGAAGGGCACTGCAAAGGCCCTGCGGTGGGGATGTGCCCAGCATGATGGACTAGCAGAGAGGAGGGCAGTGAGGCTGGAGCCCAGAGAGCAGGTGGGCCTGGTGTGAAATGGCAGCGGAGAGCCGGGCAAAGGGGTCAGGCCAGGCAGGCTGGGGGCACAGGAAGGGGACCGGTGTGGTCCCAGGTACAGGGGTGCTGGTGGGGGGCCCAGTCGGGAGCTGCCCGACAAGCTCTGCTCTTTGGAATCGTTCTGGAGCACAGCAGGTCAAGAGCGACCGGGGAGCATGTGCAGTGGGGGAGCAGCCTGGCTGACAGAGGGATCCCAAGGCGGCATGGCGCACGGGCCTCACCTCAGCACGCCGCCTACAGGGCACTGAGTCTGCCCAGCTCTAGGGGGCGGCAGGCTGGGGAATGCTGACTCGCCCGAGACCACCCGGCTTCTCCCAGCCACTCCCTGCACTCTGCCCACGTGAGGACCTCCCGGAAGGCACCAGGACTGCCTGGCCCGCCGTCATCTCCAGCTCTGCAGCAACAGCTGTCAGCACCCCGAGTGGCCAGCTTGCCCCCGACGCACTTGCTCCCACGGCTGGAGGGGAGGGGGAGGCTGCTCTGACCTGGCCGTCGGCTCTGCCGATCGGTGAGTCCAGCACAAAGTCGGGAGGGGCGATCACGTCCACCAGGGCCACCGCATCGTCTTTCAGCTGTTGGGAAACACAGTCCTAACACTTGGCAAGGCCCCGAGATCTCCACGGAGACCAAGTAACAAAGCCCCGGGTGTTTGTTTAGTAACCCTGGCCTGCTGGCGGCTGGGTTACTAATGCATTGTCTTTTCACTGGCCTGGATGACAGATTCCCTCAGTGAGTGCTGTATATTTTCACCATATTGCTATTCACTCAAGACTTCCAATGTGTTATTTGTTTCAACAGGTAGGGACTGCTCGTAAAAGTGGCGATTCAGCAGCTCACTAACTGGCAACTGTCCTCAGGTCTGTCTCTGACCCCTGACTTATCTGGGCAGTGGCTGTTCCAACATAGGAAATATGCCCAGGAAAAGTCACAGAAAAGGCATTTATGGGCACCTGGAAAAGTCATGCGAGCGCTCTTTCGTTCAGTTTTATTACTCTCTCTTTTAATCATTCAACTCGTTCTTTGGTATGACAAGTGGAATTTATATGAGCAGACTCCCAAGAATTTCTTGAAATGCAAAAACAATTTTTCCTTAAAGTAATTGTTAGACACCACGGCTGTGCTGGAGAAAGCACCAGAATGCAGTAACTTCAGTGACACAGGCTGAGGGCAGCCAGCTGGCACAGAGCCGACATTACGACCACGGGGGGAGGTGAGCACTTGCCCCACAGCCACGCGTAACTTCTCACTGCAGGCTGGGAGCCCCTGCAGGCCCAGCTGCCCCAGAGGGGAAGCATCAGCGGGGCAAGGCCTCTTGTCTAGACCAGGGGTCGGCAAGCCTTTATGAAGGTCAGATAGGACAGCCTGGCTTTTCAGGCCAGGGGTCTCTGCCCCGCTGCTGGCCTGAGCTGAGGCAGCCTGGACGCACCCACAGATGGTACACGGGGCCAGACACCACTGGGACTGCTGGCTCTGTCCAGGACTAAGAGTGGATGCCCCTCCACCCAGCTGACCAGCCCTCCCTGGTGAAAGGACCCGATCTGCCAGGGGGTGGAGACAAGGTGTGGGCTGTTCTTGGGACATGACTGCGGGCCTCAGCCGCAGCCGCGCAGTGCCCAGGGAGGCAAGGGAAACAACCATAGCATTTATAAACAATTCACCACCATGGAACACCTGAAGGAAACTCCCTTCCTGCCACTGGTTCTACTTAAAGAAAAGTAAGTGTGGTCGATATATGTGCAGTGATTACAGACGCAGCCTTACCCAGATCCCACAGAGAGAGAGGCATGCTGCTTATGAAGTGGACCCAGGGCGCAGTGTGAACCCGCCCCAAAGCCACTGCCTGACGACATCTACTCGGAGCCCTGCCGAGGAGAGCGCAGTGGCGTGTCACCGTCATTGAGATGCTGGATCAAAGGCTGGCAGAGCTTTGCCTCACTTCCTACCATCCCAGGAACAGCACCAGCAATTGCGGCTGCTCGGCCAGGCAGGCAGCACTAACACACATGATTTGTTAAATATAAATCAGCTAAAATGAAAGAAAATTGAACATCCTCAATCCACTGCCTACAGCCCCATGTGGCAGCTCCAGACCATGACTGTGCCTGTAGAAAGTTCGGCTGGGCACAGCTACCAGGCCACGAAGTAGGCCCAGGCCATTGAGGTTTCTGGGTGACAAAAGTAAATGCATACAATACACAAGTCAAATACTGTGACCTTAAGTTGGAGGTGGTGTACCTTGAAATGCAAGAGATAAGGCGTATCCGTGTACGGATTCTATGGCATTCCCCAAAAGCTACTCTCGTCCCAGAATGATCTCGTCATTTCCCTGTTCTCGTGAAACACTGCATGCACAGAAACATGTGAGAAGCAAAGGCGTGTGTGAATGAATGCAGAGTGGCTACGTCAATGCGTGGACACCGTGATAATATAAAGGTGACTACCACTCACCTGGGAGCACAGGTCCAAGATGGCGTTCTCTATCATTTTACCTGCTTGCTCGCCAGAAAAGTAGCCACCTGTAAACACACCACCGGTTACACTGGGGTCCAGTACCACCCAGAAACGCTAATCGTCCTGACACGGCTTCTGAACTAGTCCTGCGGGAGCCCGTGGAGCCCCTCTCCTGTGACAAAATCCTGCCGCTGAGCCCAGCAGTGCCTCCCTCACAGGGCTGTTCCGGGGCCCCTCCCTGCCACTGCACTTGTACCAGGCCGGGTGGCGGCCGCCCTGCCGCGGGTGTTGCCGTGGTGTCCAGCACGCCCAGGGACCTGGCCTGTGCACCACAGACCTGCAGACACAGAACCTGCTGCTTTGATTTTTGCTGAAGAAAACTGGCTGCTCGGACTTGTCCTGTCTCAGGGTCTCCTGCCCTGCACCCTGCCCTGCCTGCCACTCCCTCTGCAGCCAAGCCCACCCTTCCCTTTGTTGACCCTGTGCTCTCTCTGCCTCCATGGGGCAGCACCAGCCCACAGGGGGAAGACCTGGGTTCCTGGCCAGGGGTAGGGCAAAACCCCTCACTCTTCCTAAGGCCCAGAGGAAAGCCCAGGATGTGAACAGATGTGCAGGTCAGCTGTAGCATTAATGTGTTACGGGACAATCCAGAAAGTGTCCGGAAGGGCTTCTTAGGGGGACAATACTGAGAAAATCCCATTTCTACCCATCTTCCAGGAGTTAGCCCAGGCATCACCTCCTCCAGGAAGCCCTCCTGGGTCCCCAGACAGGGCTTTCCTGAAGGCCCCCTCCCAGGAGCCTGGGCCGGTGAGTATCCATGCTCTGTGGAGCCCGGCGCTGTGGGCTTTAGCTCTCTCTGACCAGCTCCTGCTCAGTGTACCACCGGAAGTGCTCTCTGAACCCAGCTGGGCATGGCCTGCAAGGGGCCTGAAGGGAGCTGCACGTCTGAAGCTGTTTTCCAGTTCGGATCTGGGCCCTTCCGCCAGGAAATCCACGCAGCAGTGGGCCCTCCCTGGACAGGCCAAGGCTCCGGGACAAGCAGAGGGCGCCCGCCACAGGGGCTCACCTCGGTAGAGCAGCGCCGTGTGCTGGCTCAGGGACCACAGGGCGTAGAGGGCACTGAGCCGCCCCAGCACGGCCCGCAGCGAGGGCGGCACGCTGGGCTGGTGTGTGTACGCATGGAACCTCCGCACCACGGTGAGCTCCAGGAATGCCAGGGCCAAGGAGCGGCAGTAATACACCTGGAAACAGACCACAGACAGGCCGTGATCGCCAGCGGGCAGCTGGGCCCAGCCACAGCACCAGTTGCAGGAGGGCACTAAGACCGGGGGAGGCAGCGGACAGATACGCAGCGTGGAGCATCACTGTGGGAACGGGACCGGAAGGCGGCACGGAAACAAGCCGGGGCTGCGGCCGCTCTGGCAGGCCGCGCTCGGAGCCCTCGGGAAACAGGTGACAGCCCCCTGCTCGGTCCCACCTGGGTGGGGGTCATGGACAACGGTGCTTGCCCTGTGCCGGCCTGGCCCTGCAGTGGGCTCCCCAAGGACACAAGACCCAGTGACTTTTGCCCCTAGGGCCGCCGAGAAGGCGCTAGTGGGCTGCGCCCGTGACCCGGCCCCAGTGGGCCCCAGGGCACGGCCCCCTCCTCTCCTCGGGTTCCTGAAGCAGCAGTTTTCTGCTCCCGTCTCACATCCAGGAGCAGGGACCCGCTGACTGGAGGCCGGGGTGGGGGCACCCCCAGCTGAGCTTCATCTGCACAGTGATTCTGGTGCCAGCTGTGATTGTGAAGGCAGGGGCTCACCACAGAGCTTCTGGTCCCAATTTCTTCTTTTCTTAACCAATGCTGAAAACACCTGATAATCATTAGCTTCATTTACTAGCTTTTCTTCCCCATCTCCAATTTATCATTTTACCAGATTTTTTAAATTAGAAAAACAGTACATGCACTGCCTGATTTGTTATAATGAGCATGTGTTACTTTTGAAATTAAAAAAATAATCCTTCGCGGTGATGAACGGGGAAGATGGGGAAAGCTGACACAAGGCCCTTGCCAAGCGCTTGGCATGGCTCTGCCCCCAGTGTCAGCCCCCAGTGCCAGCCAGCACTCAGCAGCGCAGGTGAGGAGGGCGCGCCGGGGTGGTGGGGCGTGTTGGCGATGGAGGGGACTCCGCCCCCGGGACCTGCTCTGACCTTCAAGGCCCTCCCGGTGCCCTGACACAAAGAGCCCCAGGAGAAAATCCCGGGGAGGATGCTTTCTCCCGCCTCCTGCCAGTCTGGCCCATCCTGACCTGGCTGGGCTGCTGTGTGCCAAGAGGACATGTGCCCTGTTTCCCGCTGCCCTCCACACAAGGGCCAGCCTGGACCTGCAGAGCTTCTGTGCCCCCTTCTGCTCTGGTGTCCCAGTGTGCTGGGGGACACAGGGTGCTCACAGGGAGGACCTGCCGCAGCTGACGATGCAGGAGGGTGACAAGGACCAAGCTAAATGCTCCCAGCACATCGCCTTGACCTCGCCTTGACCCTGGGGCTGCAATACGGTCAGCTGGCAAGGGCTGGAAACGCCTGAACCCAGGGGTCTGGCCCCAGCGCCCACCCTTAACCACTCAACTACTTCGCTGGAGCCCATCATACAGGTGAACGTGCCCCAGCCCCAAGGTGCTCATGCGCTGCCGGCTCCTCCCCTCCTGGGAACCTCCTGAATCCCCCAGGCCAGGCTGGCCCAGCAGCGCCCCTGGACCAGGTCCTACAGCAGAGGCCAGCAGCACGCCTGGAAAGGCAGCCCTGTGCGAGCTTGCTGCCATCCTGAGGCCCGCTGAGCTTGAATCACAACGCGGCAGATAATGACCCGGCCTTGGGAGAGCCGGCTTCCAAGTCCACTAGGCTTTTACAAGGGTATGAGCATGGGTGCTCGGCCCACACACCAGGCCTGAGCTTCTTGGTCTGGACAAGGGATGGCATTAGTACCAATGTCCTGGCACTGCCATGAGGAAAACTGAAAAGGCGCCGTGGCCCCCAGACTCTAGGAGCCACAGGGGGCGGGCAGCTCTGCTTCCACGGCCTCCCAGCACCAGGCCCCCGGAGGCCTGCGGTGCCTGGCTTCAGGGGTTCTCCATGGGGGCGAGTTGGCACTGCCCCATGGGAGCACCGGCACTGTCAGAGGCATCTGGCCGCCACACTCGGAGTGCTATGGGCATCTGAGAGGGGAGAGGTGGGGTGCTGCTGGGTGCCACACAATGCATGCGACGGGCACCCCCAGAGTGAGGTGGCCCAAATGTCCACAGTGCTGGGGTGGGAACCTGGCTTTAGTTTCTGCATCCTCACTCCCTTGACAAACGACACCCCCCTGAGTTCCCTCGAAGGCCTGTCCCTGCTGTCAGCAGACTGACCATGGCAGTTATGGGTGAGGGCAGGTGCCGTGACTGACGTGTCCTACAGGTGTGTCCACTCTGGGCCATGGGGAGGAATAAATTCCTCGAGCAGGTCCCTGCTCCCACGGCAAAGCTTCTCCACAGCTCACACATGGGCAGGCCTGTAATCGAGAAGTGCTCCAGTGGGTGTGCAGACAGGCACGGGGCTGCTCCTGTAGGCGGCACAGGGTGCGGGCCGCAGCTCTGCGGCTCAGCTCCGAGCAGCCTTGGCAGACCCTGAGGAGCCTGCCCGGGTACTTCTGGGGCCGAGCGCAGCTGAGGGTCACTGCTGCTCGAGAGCCGTACCGCTTGAAGAGACGCACACCTGACGCTGGGGGGACGGCCCACTGCCAGCCCTCCCCACCATACCTGGGTGCCCCGGGCCAGGCTCTCCTCTCGAGCCCCCACCCGCAGTAACCCAGGGAAGGCGTGACAAACTAATCTGGATGCAGATGCTGATGTCCAGAGTGCTCTGATTGCAAGTAATGGGGACTTCAGGCAAAACGAACTCTGAAGTGTCCAAGTTTAGGGGTCAGGCGCACAGCTCAGGGAAGGGCCAGGTCTGGGGTCCACAGACTTGGGCTCAGTGGAGGCCTGCACAGCTGGGCCAGGTGACCTGGGGCACCTCTCTTGGCCTCAGTTTCCTTACGCATCAGAGATGGCCTGGTGTGTGACGGTTGCAAGGAGCCTCGTGTGTGGCTGGGGGAGAAACATTCTCATCTGCCACTGGACGCAGCCCTGATGGAGTCCCGAGGAACCTGTGGCAGGCTGGTCCCAGGGGAGGGGACGCCACCACCCCCTTTTGTATCTTCTCACTTGGAACATGTGAGGGTGTTAACCAAAAGATGCAGCAAATACACCTTTTTTTTTTTTTAAGAACCTGTGTGTGCCTGGCTTGTAGCCAGTAGCCAGTAAATGGCAGCTGTTGGCAGGAACCCACAGGTAAAGGCTAATAAACTTCCCCAGCTCAGTCAGGGGTAAGCAATTTTGTATTTCAACCAACACAGCCAGAAACTGCCCCAAAGGGACACAGCTGTTCACAGCCAGTGACAGCGAAGGGAATGGCTGCTGGCCTCCGGATGCTGTCTGCCAACCTGCGTGCCCCTGGCCCTGGTTTCCGGGCAGGCCACCCTCGATGGCGGGATGTCTTTCCCCACCGCGGATGCTCTGTGAGCTCCGAGTCCCACGTGCTCCCCGGCCTGTGGTCTGCGCTCTGCCTTCTGTCTGTGGCATCTCCCACTACTCAGAAATAGGGAACGTTTATGCAGTCAGAGGCATGTTTCCTTTTCACAGCTTCCGAGTCTCCTGTCTTAGCAGGCTCGTCCCACCTCAAGGTCATGTAGATACTCTCTCAAGTTTTCTTCACATGCTCTTGCTGCTGGGGTGACCACAGGGGAGGGGTACGGCCTCCCTGGGACCCTTGAACGCCCAGCTCGGGCCTCGGGCAGCTCTCGGCTGTCAGAAATGACCCAGCGCTTGCTCTCAAAATGATCTGTGACCCAGACCAGGTGCGCGAAACGCAGACCCCTCTTGGGTCATTACCTTCTCCTCCAGGCCTCAGGGCCCCCTTGCTGTCCGTGGTCACAGCTGCTCTTTGTGGTTGCCTCTCAGCTTGTGTGCTGGTCAGCTCTAGTGCCCTCCCCAGGGAGTCCTGGGCCGGCTGGCACCCCACCCTACTTTGCCACATGAACCACTGAAATGCTGTCCTGAAGTTCAACGAACATCTAAAGGCAAATTACGTCTCAAACAGCTGAGCCACCCACAGGGTTCCGCTGTCAGAGAGCATGTGCCAGGTCCCAGGCCCCGGCCAGCGGGCGTGGGTGCTAAGAGAGAGTGCCGAGCTTACAGAGACATTCTGGGCGGCTCCCCGGACTCAGCTGCAGTGGGAACGGGCTCCTCTGTGCCCTCCATCTCTTTGGGTCATGACTTATAACCTGGGAGGATCTCTATTCCCAGTTCTGGAGAGACCATCTGACAGCAGAGAAAGCAGTGATGTGGGATGAATTAACACTCACCCTCAGTTTCCAAATGCCAAGCCTACTGTGGCCTGGCCCCTTCTGAAGGGTCCTCTCTGAGGCTGTGGCCGGTCCCTGTGGGGCTGAATGGAGCTCAGTGATGCTGGCCATCTCTGAGGCTGTGGGACGGATCCTGGTCTACTTGCCCTTGGCAGGACCCTCTCCAATCAAGACCCATCTCATCTCATCTCCACCCCTGGGCAGGTGTGACCAGCAGGTCCCCAGAGGCCCTGGCAGCTTCGCTTCCAGCTGTGTGTGCCTGTGGGTGAAGCCACCCCTCCCGGCTTAGGGGTGAGCTGGGCCCACCCCCACCACGGCTCCTTGCAGAGGGCAGCAGACGAGCAGAACCTGGTGCAGAACACGAGCATGACCGCCACAAGCCATCGAGCCGTCACTGTGCCAGCCGGGGCACCCGGGCTGGTGTCCCAGTCACACCGCATGTCCAAGGCTCCTACAACCTGATGTCCCAACTCCACTCCTGTGGCTCTGGCTGCCAGGAGGCCCACACTCTTCCACAGCCTGGCTTGGGAGCTGCCACCATCCAATGGCAAACCACGGCGCAAAGAGGCCAGGCGACGGCCTGAGGTCACAGGGCTGGAAGGCTGGGGCCTGCCACCACTAGGACGTCTGGCTGACACAGGGATTGGGGGCCAGGAATGACAAGGCAGGGGCGGACACAAGCACTTACCTGGCAGTTGTTTTTTGCGTCAAAGTCATTCTTTCCTGACCTTTTCTCTTGATCCAACTTCTGGTGACTCTCTCGGAGCAGGTAACAAACCAACCACTCGTAGGCCGCCAGGGGGACTTCAAAACAGGAAACACAAGAGACAGTGACGGTAGAGCGGCTGACATGTGTCCTGTGTTCACCTACATACACGGTATGCAGGCACCTTGTGTACACAGAAACCTTCATGACACGTGTGTGAGTCCAGTTCACAGACAAGAAACTGGGGCAGGGGGAGGGGCTAACCAGGGACAGGACGTTTCCTGGCTCTGCTGCAAGGCCTCAGGAGTCCCACACTCTTCTCGTGACCCCGAGGCAGGGGCAAACACCCCACTGGCAATGGCTGCACATTCAAGCTGGTGCTCACGTGCTAGTGTGCATGAAACGGGGGCACGTGCCCTCAGCGTCACCCGTATTTGCATGGACAGCAGGACGACTTTAGGGCAGACGGCAGACAAATGACGAGAGGAAGGGGCACCTGTCCACTGGGCTGGCCCAACCCTCGACCTCCCTGCTGCTGGCAGGCCGCTGAGTCAGGAGTGCACACGGGCTCCCTGAGGCCTCACCCCACATGCCCCTACCTACCTCCCTGCAGCCCCAAGGGGAGGAGGAGGGGCAGCCACAGAGGGGAAAGTGCCACAGCCCGCTGGAGTGGGCGGACCACAGGAAGGGCCCACGGGCGCAGCCCCCCGGCCTCACCCTGCCCCGGGCGCCTGCCCACACCCTGTTGTTCTTGTCACATCTCAGCTGGGACTGACACGTCCGCGGCACCTCCTGTGGACCAGCCATGCTCCAAGAATTTCGCAGTTCCTCAAACACCCTGCCCAGCTGTGCTGCTGAGGATGTGGGGCACAAGGGGGTGCCCAGAGCATGCAGCTGGTGAGCAAGAGGTGTTATGACCTGGCCGTGTGGCTGAGTCCACGCTTTCACCCCCACCTGGGCACAGAGGTCTGGCACTGGGGTGTGCAGAACGCAGGGGTCCCTTCTGCCTGGCAGCTGCTCTTGGCTCAGAGCTCCCAGGACAAGAGGGATATGGCCACGCTGGGTCTGGGGCTTCCGGTCACAGCCTTTGCTGGGATCCTGCTGCAGGCCTGGCTGTCTCACAGCGATTCTGAGTCAATCCTCACAGCACAACTGACAGCTCCATTAAAGAGTAAAATAGTTACCAGGGCTGAGGAGAGGAAGGCTTGGAGATGGCAAGCAGCCACCCCAGCTTGCACAGCTGCCAAGAGGGAGAGCTGAGGGAACGCGGGCTCCTTGGACACGTAATCTGCACAGCCATTCTCGGGGAGCCCAGCAAGGCAGATGGAGGGGGCCCTGGGGTGAGGCACCCTTCCCAGCGCCCGCAGGTGTGGTGGCTTGGATGGGGTCCCCAACAGACATGTTCATGTCCTGCCCCGGAACCTGTGTATGTGCCCTTTCTTGGGAAGAAGGTCTGTGCGGATATAACCAGCTAAGGGCGTCAAGATGAGATCTTGGAGTGGGTGGGCCCTACGTCCAACACAAGTGCCCATATGAGAGGCGGGGAGGCCAGTGAGGGTGGTGCAGGGATGGGAGTGAGGCGGCCACAGTCCAGAGTGCTGGGCCCTCGAGGCCGAGCAGGCAGGAAGGGTCCCCCAGGTCTTCAGAGGGAGGCAGTCCTGCCCACGCCTCAACTTTGGACGTCGGCCCAGGCCCGAGGAGAGCAGCTCCTGCTGTACTCTGCACCAAGCTGTGCCCGGGACCGACACGTGGAGCCCGCGGGCATCCAGAGCCCAGACGCCGTCCTTCAGGGTGTCCCTGCAGCCAGCGCGGAACCAGAGCAGACGCGGACAGGGCCCGTTCTGACCAAGGCCTGTTCTGGAGGCCCGGAGACTGCTGCTCCCTCACTAGCTGCCAGGGGGTGGGCCGTCACAAGCGGTGAAAGGGGGTGTCAGGAGACTGGCATTTTCCATGACGTATTTACATAGCACAAAGCCCAAGGAAGCTGCTGAGGCCAGAAATGGCCGGTGCTGAATCCTCACCGGAGCCAGAGGCCCCCGTGCCCAGTGACGCCTCACCCGCAGCCCACTGTCCCTCACCATCTGTCGAAGCTCGTCCCAAACTCAGCCCTTAAAGGCGTCCCTCTGTGGTGGGCACGCTGCTGCGGAAGCTTCCTGAATGTCCAGGTGATTTCCACAGCAGATGTAACCCACGGTGCCTGACAGCGATGACAGATCCGGGGTCTGCTCTGTGCTTCATGGAAAGCAAGCTCGAAGCAGGTGTTGTTTGAACCCTTATTGTTTTAGAAACTCCAGGTTTAGCTCTTAATTTTTTATAAAAAAGTACATCACGTTGCTTCTACATGTTCACACGGGAGGGAGAAGAGTCCGTAGCAAACACAGGAAAGCGCATGCAGGTGACAATGAGCAGGGTGTTGTGTGGGCAAGCCACGGAATCCATCCGGAAGTGAGGAACCACTTATGACCAAACTCTGGCACGGTTCGGCAGGACGCTCCTGGCGGGGGCTGCTAACGGCATTTGTCCTATGCCCGCCCTGGGTCACCGCTTTCGAAGTGCCACGGGCACAGGGGACTCCTCGGGACTCCACTGCATCCCCCTCTGAACCCCTCGACTGCCCCTCATCCTGTGGCTGGAGCTGAGTGCAGCCTGTCCCGCCTCGCCAGTGATGGGCCTCACGTGAAGTGATGGTCCTCAGGTGCGCGGGACCCTTGGCAAAACCCACCCTAGTCAGTGCACATGCTTGTGCGTAGACCCGAGGAACCTGAACGGGGGCCAGGCCTGCCCTTCCCTCTCCAAATGAACATTTTATTCCCTGAAGAAAAAGCTAATGACTTCCAAGGAGGCCGCCCTCAAATACCAGATGGCCTTGCGCCCAGTCCTGCAGAGCTTGGGGGTCCTAAGTCTTTTACGTAATTTTTACCAAAGGTCCAGTGGCAATCCCGCCCCGAGATTATGGATCTGATGAGCCGAGGCCCGAGACAAGGGGCTGGTGGCACTGCAAGCTCTCTGCTCAGCATGGAAAACATCCGTGCTCAGTGCCAAGCAGCAGCTTTCGCCAAATGAATTTTAGCTATGTGGACGAGCCACAGAATTCTTCTGGAAATGAGGAATCAGTGCTGCATTTTTCCTCCAGTAAATGCTTCCACTGTTAGACGGATCTTGCAGAAATGAGGGTGCTCCCAGGAGCAACCTGGTGTGGCCCAGGCACTTCCCTGATGCTGGTCGACAAAAACTGAACGCGAGCAGAGCGTG
The DNA here is from genome assembly GCF_040802235.1 of Manis javanica. Lineage (NCBI taxonomy): Eukaryota > Metazoa > Chordata > Mammalia > Pholidota > Manidae > Manis > Manis javanica. The sequence continues at coordinate 172,683,464 of NC_133160.1, read as the reverse complement.
GCGGACAGTCAGGCGGCAGGCGGGCCACTTGTTTACCTTTTGATTTTACAAAGGTGATGGTTTTAGGGAAAATTCTGGTTGGGTTGACATTATTAGAATGACTAGGTCATTTTCTAGTGCATTCTGCAGCAACAGTTGGTTGGAGATCTCTGTACCCGTGATGAACAGATCTTCAAGTGTGTCCTGTTTCCTCTTGGTGCTTAAAAACGGCAGATGACAAATTGCCAGAAAAATATAACAAACTGCGGTGGCCAGTGAGAAATCAAGTCCTTACTAGCAGGAAGGTCTCCCGGAGGAGGAGGGTGACAGGCAGCTGGGGTCCGCCCCGCCAGGGCTACAGGCTTGGCAGATGGGTCGGCGCCACCTTGCTGTCCACCTCAGTCTCTCTGGAAGACATGAGCAGGGGATGCAGGCCCGCAGGGCTGGCCTGGTGCTCTCGGTCCTCACGTAAGGGACGGCAGCGGCTCCTTCACCCAGGGCACCGAGAGGCCCCAGGCCCTCAGGGACACTCAGTCGGGGGCCTCCAGGCTGCAGAGCCAGTGCCCTCCTGCCACGCCAAAGGGCCTCTGCGGCAGTGTGCGGTGGAATGAATGACATCTCCATGGTGATTTCCATGGTTAGCTAGACCCCTAACACAGCTGTGGGTCTGAACAGCTGTCGGCAGTTACTGAGCCCGTCTAGGGCGCAAGCACTGTGCCAAGAGCTTCGTGTCAGCTTGTTCACGTCAGGAAAGCCTTTGAGTCAGGCACTGCTATGACCCCAGGGCACAGGCCAGGAAACTGAGGCAGGAGGGTGCAGGACCGACCTTAGGCCACAGCAGGGGTGCAGAGGGGCCAGGAGCAGACCTGGGGCCAGGGAAGGGGTCTCGTGTCCTGGCAGGTGAGTGGCGCCTCCGGTTTCTTGGGTGACTCACCAGGAGAGTCAGCCGAGCCCGGCCCACCAGGATGTGCTCCCCAGCTCCAGGCTAAGGCTCAGGGGGCTGGGAAACAAGTGCTCGGGTGGCAGCGAGCAGCACGTGCGCTCGTGCTGGCGGGTAAGGTGACGGCGGTGTCGGTGTGACCGAAGCCGCCATTTTTGATACAGGAGCTAAGGGCGAGTGGGACAGCACAGGAGGCAGGCGCGTCCTCGGAGCCAGGCGGCGGGCAGTGGGGACACAGGGCTCCAGAGAGGGTCCAGCCCTGCCCCTCCTACAACCTCGTCTCAGTGCCCGCGGGGAGGCTCCAGGGACTGTGGCCGAGACCCTGCGCTCCGGATAGCAACAGGTGTTGGCCCAGACCCGGACACTGGCTTCCGCCCAGGACGGGCCGCTGGGCATCTGGAGCCCCAGCTGTGGTAGGGTGACGGGCTCCACACAAACGGAGGATACCAGGGATGGGACACAGGTGGGGGGACAGGGATGGGGAAGGGTACAGAACAGGGTGGGGATGGGATGGGGATGGGGACAGGAGGGGCTGGGGTCAAGGCAGCAGCACCCCAGTTCCTCCCCTCAGGCCCCCCTGCACTAGTCCCTGTCCTGCAGGCTTCTCCGCCCCCTCCACCACCACCCCACCACCTGCTCAGGATGTATTCCCTCGCCTCACCCCTTAAGAGCTCAGGGAAATGTATAGAGTCGGTGGGCGAAAACACAAGAGCAAGTGCCCCCCACAGAGAGACGAGACCGCAGGCCAAGGTCGAGCAGGTGCTCTGGCAGGAGCTTTGCAACCTGCGCTTCTGCCCGCCTATGGCCAGTGGCCCCCGCTGTCCAAGGACAGGCGCCATGACAGCAAAGTGGGGCCACTGCCTGCGCAGACGGGATAACCGTGTCCAAGTGAGAGGAGCAGAGAGACAAAATGCTGACCGCAGCCGAGGCTGGAACAGGAGCCGAGCAGCAAATGAGGCGGGGGTGCTGGGGGGCAGCCGGGGACAGGGAGAGAGGCACCACCAGGCCCAGAGAGCAGGCCCGGAGCAAGAGCCCTGAGCCGGACAGCTGCCCCTGTGAGGGGACCCGACCCAGAGGCAGTGGGCGGGATGGAGACTGGCCCCAGCACACTTGCCAGTCGTCACCTGTGGGGAGCACTCCGGCCCCTTTCCATCTCTGCGGTCGGAGCCCAACTGGGTGTTGTGCCCAGGGCCTCCCCCTGCCCTACTGCTGGCTGTGACGGCCGAAGCTCCCACACAGGGCAAGGCCCGCCCGCCGCGGTCCCACAGGAGGGGGACGGGAGAGAGCATATTCACCTGAGGAGTCCAGGCAGCCGCCGCTGCTGGGGCCCTCGAACCTCCGGCCAAGGATGTCGGAAGAGGCTTCCAGAAACTTCACAGTCTTCAGAGGGCTCTCAAAGTGAGCGCCACCTAGGAGCACACCCAGGGGCTCTGTGGACCCCAAACCAGAGCGCATCCCAGAAGTCCCCAGCATCTGCCCCGGCCAACACCGCTGAGTGACAGTCCCCTCCCGGCAAGCTCAGGGCACCCTGGCCGGGGCTCACTCAGCTGCGGCCCAGCTCACCTTGGCCCTGGTGAGCCCACAGGCCGAGCAGGTAGTTGCTGGTCTGCTGCAGCAGGACGTTGTTGTCACCTTCGTATGTGCAGTTCGGGTCGTTGTCATCTCTGAGGTTGCCCAGGCGGTTCACTGCAATGGAGCCAAGCATCTCATCCTGGGAGTCATGCGCGTGAGGAGCACGTGGCCACCCTCTGCGCCTGGACTCCAGACCCGCCTCCCACCCGGCCCAGCCTCCGGCCTCCAGACATCAGCTGCTCCAGTTCACCCCGAACAGCCTGGGTTTGAATTGTGCTGCGGCCACTTAACTGCGGATTCTTTTCAATAAACACACCAGAAAAGGTTTTGGGGATCTGCGACAATTTGAAAAAACTTGCATATGAACCGCACAGCCAAGAAATATTGAAAAAAATGAAGAAAAGGTTAGGTATGTCCTGAATGCATAAAGCATCTATAGATACTAGTTTATTTTATTGTTTGCTACCATAAAATCAACAGAAGGCAGTTAGTAGTTTTAGTTCTGGGGAGTCAAAAGTTATATGCAGATTTTCAATGACATGGGTCCCTGAGTTGTTCAAGGGCCAACCGTAGTGGTGACACCTGGTAAGGTAGCCAGGCAGGTGAAGGGGCACCCCACCCCCTGCCGCAAAAGAGCCAGCACGGTGCTGGTGAGCGCTGAGCACACTGTCACCACCCAGCTTTGAAGGTCACCTGGCATGAGCTCCCTCCAGAGTGGGGGCCGCGGACAGACAGAGGACGCTTCCGGGGGGGCTGGCACCCGGGGCCCTGGGCCCTTCTTTCTTCTACATCTGAATGAACCTTCTTTTAAACAAGAAATTTCAAGTATCTGAAGACAACTCTCATTTTTCTTTTGTTGTCTCTCCTGCCAGTGAAGTGTCCCAGACCCTTTGTATATTTTATGAAATATGCCTGCCAGCCGGTCCTCGCCTGGGCCTCCAGCCTCTGACAGAGCGCGCTCTCCCGGTGTGAGGCTGGGATCGGGGGGACCAGCAGGAAAAGGAGTGGGACCTGACCTCTCATGCCCACGTCCTGTGAGGAACGGAGCCCCCCCGCGAGTGTGTAAGGCGTTCTGTGGCAGCCACAAGGCCGGTGTCGCCTGTAACACCTTGATTCTTTCCTAACTCACTGCGCCGCCGTGCCACAGACCACTTAACCTGAAGAGCTGGGCGTGACCTTAGAGAAATGATTGGCAATTGATGTATGTTAAAACCAGTAAAGGTCTTTATGTGTATCCCTGCTGAGCTCGGGCTTGCTGATTGCAGCCCAGCGTTTGTACATGGAAGGACATTTTTCAGTCTGTTTTGTGGTCTGCAGGGTCATACGATTCAATTCCCTCATTCTGTTTAAAACTGGAAGGACTCTAAACTATTTACGGCATGTCAGTGAGTTAGACCAACAAACAAAAACCACAGAGAACAAAACAGGAAGGTGAGTAGCTGGGCAGCGCAGCGGTTTCCCTCTGAGGCCTCTCATGACAGAAGACGGGGGTGGGGGGAGCCGAGGGGCCGCGCTGCTGGCCACCCCTCACCCCTCACGAGAAGTAACTGGCACAGACCGTCACTGAAAGCGCATGATTACCTACAGACTGTCACTGAAACACTCAAACTTGGCCAAAGCCCAAAATGCTTCTGCAGCTATAAACTGTCCATAAGGTTTCTGCCGCTTGTGTTGTTGGGAACATACTGAGATGTTCCCGATCAGTTATTTAACACTAGCACACAGGAAGTTCCGTGGGTAAGCTGCAAATAATAACATCGACTACAATGATGATGGTGATTCTACTAATAACAATAATAGATAAACATTATGGGGCACAGGCCACATGCCAACACTGTGCTAAACACTTCATGGGTATTAACTTGGTCATGGCGAGAACCTGTGTTGGCTCCTATGACCATGCCTGCTTTACAGATGAGAAAACTGAGGCACAGTGAGGTGGGGCAGCTTGCCCACCGTTAGGCAGTGACAGCGGCAAAGCAGCCGGCCTAGGCTATCGGGCGCCTGTTCCCTTAGCCACACACCAGCTGCCCGGACAGCGAGTGGCAATAAAAACTAAGTTTAAGCATTTTTCATCAGAGCAAAACTTCTTGTGCAAGTTTACTATCAAGACATTAACCAAAAAGTTACAATTCAAACGAACAGATAATCTGCTTTCTGTTCTGGTTTCTGTGGGCTCCTTTATGTGGTTTCTCCTCACTTCATATCTCCAGACTTTGAGGGGAGCGTCAGGCATGATCAGACAGCCGAGGGACCTGTCCAGGGCAGGGGCCGGCAAAGTCGTTTCTGCAGACAGCAAGCATTTTAGGCTGTCACAACCGCTCTGCGGTCATAGTGTGAAAATGGCCACAGAAAACGTGTACATGAATGGCCATGGCTTTATTCACAAAAACCGATGGCAGCTGGTGTCACCCACAGGCTATAGTTTGCTGACCCCTGGTCTCGAGTCAAATGATAGGGGCGAGGGCAGGCACACTTCTTCAAAACCTACTGGCCAGATAGCCGTGTCCACCGCACGCCTCCCGACATTCCTGAATTCCCCGCTGGGCAGTCCACGAGGCCAGGGGCTTGCCAGCTGACGTCAAGGCGTGGATCTCACGTCCGAGCTCTGCCTTGAGAGAGGGAATCCAACAAGAAGAGGTGACACCAGGGGTCAAATCGGTTCAGCCCTAGCGTCAAAGGTTTACGTCCCCTCCAGTCTAATCCAAGACACCCGATGACTGTGGACAAAGAGCCCCAATTTTAGCTGAAGAACGGGGATTCCTCTAGGAATGGGAGCATCGCGTTCACGCATATGGTCCCCAGCAGTGAAGACAACGGCCCATGGCTCTGTGCAGCAAATCACCCCAGGGCCGAGAGGCGGCGGGAAGGCAAACCACAGGACACGCGTCTGACTCAGTTTACATCAAGTTCCCCAACGGAGGCCAGGCAACATGCTGAGCCTCCAGCCATGTGGTGAGACAGAGGAAAGCCAGGAAGCAAACACAACGTGGAGACAGTGCTACCTCTGAGGAGAGGGTGGGCGGGGACGGCCCCGGAGGGCGCAGCCCTGGTGACTCACAGGAGACCCTGAGAGGGAGGAGCTCCCGGCCAGTGGCCCTGAGCACTCTGCGGTTCGGCTCCTATGTACGCTTTTGCTCCCACCTGACATTTAATAAGACCAACTAAGAGGAAGAGACGCCCACACGCCCACTAAATGACACGATCTGTTTACCACCGTTTCCTACTTCAAATAAGGGCTGCTTTTAGGTCCCACTGTACCAGGATTAAATCACTGAGTTTCAGAGAGAATAAAGCACCATTATACTTTCTGACATTATAAACAGGAGAACAATTCCAACGTCAGCTGGCAAAGTTTCAATGACTCACGCCGGGGAACATGCGCCACCCTGATCTCTCGGCCAAGGTCCCTGGTAGGCACCCACCTTTGCCCAGCAGCGCACCCTGCTGGTCACCCTGCTGCCCTTCACCCACCCCTCCTGGCACGAGGCTGTTTGTGCCAACTATTTTTCCAAAATGAGCTAATTTGATACAGGCATTTTAGGGTGTTGTATTGACCCCAATCTGCAGGGTTTCTAATCTGTTTTCAAGCGTATTTGTTTCTTGTGACTCACGTTGTACTGCGGCCAGGAGGCAGCACCAGGGACCAGGATTCATAAACCAGTCACACAGAAATCAGCAGAGGGCTTCGTTTTACATAGCAGCTGATCTCAGTAAATTTGCACGCTCATTTCTGGCACAAATCCTTGTCTGTCAACTCAGATCCAGAATTCAGACCTTTGTAGGGTTGTTTATGAAAGGATCAGAAGCATGAAAGCCACCAGGGGCCAGGAATGTGGATTTTGTAAAACCATCATGTTCTCAAAAGGACAACAGCTGAACTCACAGCCTGAGGCGTGTCAGCACAGCCTTGAGAAGCAGGAGACGACCCAGGCCCAAGCTCCCCGGCGAGAGGCCTCGGGGCCACACAGCCCAGGGAGAGCCTCCTCCCACCAGCCGGCTGACTGAGCTTGTTTTGAAGAAAGGCTGACTCTCCGCTGATCCAGCCAATGAAACAACGAACGCTGTGGAGGAAAGAGGAAGCTCTCACCTGCCTGGCGCTCCAGTCCTTCTTCATAATGCCTAGGTAAAACTCTGCCATGTCCACGAACAGCGACTTGGAAAAGCGGTCTAAAGCGTAGGCAGCCGCCAGGTACGGGAGCAAGCGCCACTGCTGCCATAGACAAGACAGACGAGATCATGGGCACCAAGCCACGTCCCGCACACCCTGCAGACCCAGGGGCACTCGCTGGCCCTGCCCTCACCCTGGGCGGCCCCCAGGCCCCAGTTCTGTGTGACCTGCACCAGGTGCTCTGCCCACTCAGCGGTGCTTGCCCTCACAGTCCCAAGTCACAGCTGAGTGCCCACTGCCCACGGCTGTCTCACCGCAGGGATTGCTGGAACGGGCTGAATGTCTGCCTGCCGGGGACTAAGGAACCAGGCTGCTGTGCCGTATGCGGGACGCACAGGTCACGGCTGGTGCCTCGTGGGCCTGCGAGGGATGATGTGATCACCCTCACCTGAGCCAGATGGGGAAACTGAGGCTTGCAGGGAGCCAGAAGTCCCAGGAGGCAGCCTGTGCCCATCCGCTGTTGTATGGAGGGGTGGGGACAGTCCCCACCGTGGTGACACGACCACCCACCATTTGCATGCTGAGAGCCGGGCACCACCAACTGCTTTCCAGGGACCAGGATATTCAATCCTTACCCCTGCCCCATGGAGAGGCATCCTGACCAGTACCACTTAGAATGAGAACACCACAGCGCAGAGCCTAAGTGCCTCCTCGCCCAGGGCCCACTGCCAGGAGGGGTGGCCTGGAGGTCGGGCCGCAGGCGCAGCGGCTCGGGTGGACTCGCTTACTGCTAAGCCGCCCTGATGCCGGGTGGTCAGGTGCACTGTGACCTCACACAAGCCACGGGATCAGTGGTGGTGGCAGGCAATGTGTGCCACACAGGAGCCAGGACACCCTGTTTTTCCTTACTTACTATTAATATGGGCTCACAGCTGTAGCAGAAAAACATCAACAGAAACTACAATTCTGTCATCATCTCCCCAACCTTCACCACTGCACCTTGACTTACACAGAGCACGGCCCAAGGCTGGGCCGGACTTAGCCGCTGACCGCCGATACAAGCCACTTAGGAGGTCCTCAGTCTCTGACCCATAACCTGGGGATCAGAACTACACCGCTGCCAGTGGGAAGCCCAGTCCGTGGTGGGCAAGGAAGCAGCAGGGGCGGCCCTGGAATAACACTTATCCCCCGTCCTGGTGGCAACCAGCTTCCTGCACCGCAGCCCCATGAAGGGCGGCCTCGCCTCTGGGGACCTGCTGCTGCTTATGATGTTCCCGGGAACGGAGCTGCACACTCAGTCGCTGCTTCCCTTGGGGTCACTTCGCACGGCTCAGACGTGCAAGGACGCCTGCGAGGATGGGCAGAGCCGCCACGTGTGCACAGCACGCGCCTCTGGTTCCCTCGCCTGGCTAGTCGCACAGACTCCTTTATAACTTTTTAATTTGCTAAAAAGCCTCCCACCCACACGCTGCCCCCTTCCTGGTAACTTCCTGTCAGCTGCTCTGTGAACTGCCTGAGGAGGTTCGATCGACTCCCAGTAACCAGACAGCAGTTCCCGAATGGAAGTGTGCGAATTCCTGAGAACATGCAGTCACCCTTGTGAAGCTAGTACCTGCATCTGGTACTCGAGCACCGGTATCTCCTCCCCATCTGTTGGTCCAAACTGACGCCGAGTGGCTGAGAAGCGCAGCGCTATGGACACGGCCAGCTTTAAGTTAGTGACGGACATGCAAATGATGGAGACACGGCCGAAGGATAAGCCGCCCAGGGAAGCTCCAAAGCGCTGCCTGCTGTCCTGCGGAAGCAAAGCAGGCGGTGAGCACAGCAGGGCCGCCACAGGCTAAGATGTGAAGACGGAGGGATGCCTGTTCATGCACGCAGCCCTGATAAGGGCCCGTCTGCCAGGCCCAGACCCAGGGTGGCCCCAGCCACAGGCCTCTGTGGACAGGTGCCGTCAGATTTGTCAGGACAGTGCGGGGAGGGCCCTCAAAGGGGAGGCTGGCAACGCAAGGGGCTCCTGGCAGAGGGAACAGCGCTGTGCAGGGGCCTCTCCAGGGACCTGCAGGCTGCCCCCCCAGGGCGCCTGAGTGCAGCTCTTAACCTCTAAATAAGGCAGACACAGCCCATGCTGAGCACAGGTTGGGAGCAAGGAGCGAGATATCACTGGGGGTGCCCGCGTTCATTCACAAGATGGGTCCTGTTGACCCGCCACCCTGACCCCAGAATTCCTGTCTCCCCATCAAAGGCCACTTTTCCAATGGGTGTGGTAGTGGTCTGTTTTCTCTGTGTTCTTTTCAAGTGGTGATTACCTTGTACACATGTATTTGTAATCCTCTGTGTAAACCTCAGTGCACCTTTCAACAGCAGCCTGTTCTTCAGGCCCAGGGGTGGTGCTGTAGTGCGCCCAGTGCAAGGCCCTACCTGTGATCAGACCATCCTGACCTCCCTCACCACTTGCTACCCCTCCTGGGTTCATGCCCCAGTATTCAGCTACTCTTCCCAAATTATGTCCACTGTAGTATTTCTGCAATCTTCCAGAACTCTGAATGCCAGGAAATATTAGATCCTCACATGTGAACGAGCTGGATTTAAAAACATGTTTACAGGCATTTTCCCTCAATGGCATAAAATGCCATTTCACTGTCCGGCACTCAGTGTCTTGCTGCAGAAATCTGAAGGAGCGTGAGATCGGCATCCTCTCGCTGGAAGACTGCAGAATTTGCTCTTTGAAATTCTTGAACTTCTCCACGGTGTGCCTGGGGCGTGCGCTCTCCCGACCCCTCCCTGGCACGCCACGGGGCCCTGCCATCAAGGCTGCCATCCTGATTCAGAGGGTTTGTCATCATTTATTCCTCCAGGCTGTGGCTCTGTCGCGCAGCTCCTGCCTGCTGCATGCTGGGGGACTCCTGCCCTGGGATTTTCCAATCTCTGGTTCATTCTGCCACTGCTTTATCCCATCTATTGTGTGCTTTCTTTCATTTATTTTCCTATTAATTACGATTCATTTTTATACTGCTCTTCCCATTTTTGAATGGCTTTCTGCTTCATGTTGCTGATTTCTCTCCTGCTCTCTCTGCACACTGGTCACACGCGCTTGAAGCCCTGCTCTCCCAGCTCCCACACATGGTGGGGTCCCCTGACCACGTAGGGATGATGCCTGTGAGGCCTGAACTCGAAAGGTCCTCCAACTTGGGCTGCTCTGACATGGGCCATGCCTGGAAGGGCCTGAAGCCATGACATCATGTGTCTACCACCTGAAGAGTTTAAAGGCATGTGAGCCCCAGATACTGTTTGTCACCCTCATTTGGGGTGGTCCACTGGGTGACTCTTCACTCTTAAACCCTCTGAGGGAAACAGCACGGGCAGCCGCAGGGATGGTGCATGGAGTGGACACCACACGCATCTGTCGGCCAGCGTCTGTCATCATGCCTGGGAGCCTGGGGTGTGGCCGACCCAAGTGCCCCCTTCCTTGTTGGGGGCAGTGGAACCCAACCCGAGAGGTTTGCCCTGGGCCACCAGGACTTGAAGGGCAGATCTCCTGCAAGCCTGGGACAGCGTCCTGTGGGCAGGCAAGGAGGGCTTCCCACCCACAAACTCCCCTACCCAGAGATCCCTGTACCTTAAAGGGGGTGACGTAGGTACCCTCAGGGGTGACATCTCCAGTCCGGTTCAGGAGGTCTTGGCGAGGAATCCTAACCTTGTGGAACATAGCAAATCTGTGCAGAGATACAGCACGACTCAGGGTTAAATGGGTCAGGCCCCAGGCTTATCTCCTCTCCTTCCTGAAACCCATCAGATAAAAGCAAAGGACAGCCTCAGAGGTGACACAGTCCCCAAAGGACAAGGAAAATCGGAGAGGATACCAGGAGACAGGAAATTTCAAAAACTTTGCTATCTAAAAAGGAGATTTTTTTTTTAAGTGGGTGTTAAGTCTTGTGTGAAACAAAACGGCCATTACCGAGGCCAGGTGCCCCATTCCCGCCTGTGCACAAGTCCCAGCACTGCCAAGTGAGCTCCTGGCGTGCTGGGTGGAGGCCTCACCACAGGGTCAAGGACTCGGCCGGCTGCACACAACTGGAGCGCAGCTACTCAACAGGAAAGGGAAGAACTGCTGTTCTTTTTTAAAATTAGAATCTCTGTTCCTTACACTTCAATTTCAGATCAGAATCCACAAAACGATGTAATAAAATCAGCAAACTGAGGTTTTAAAACTCTCAAGTCAAACAAAAGAGCCGTGTTACTGCATCGGTGCTCCGCGGGCAAGCCAATCAGTTCCTTCTGAAGAGCTGAGAACAGACTTAAACTCACGTCACCACAGGCCATTTAGGTATTAATCGAAGACAGTTTTTGGGGCTGTCAGATCAGAAAAGCCATCTCCCAACACTCCCGGGAACAAGGGCATGCGAGCAGTGGTGCAGCACGGCGGTGCCAGGGAACCGGGCGTCCTGACGGCATCCACAGTCCCCAGAGCCGCTCACCCGATCACCAGGAGCATAGTGGACAATCACCGCCATCCGAGCGTGCCTTAGCCAACCCACGGAGAGCGGCTCTTCAGCCCCCCTTCCCCACACCAACCCCTGCAACCCATCACCTGGCTGAGCCACCGCCCTGCCCTCCCCCTCTGGGGAAGCCGGCGTCAGCTCCGCCCTTGCATCCCACCACCTCCTCCCCTATCCCTGTCTTCCAGCTCCTGCCTCTTGTCTGGTTTCCTGCCACGAGCACACCTTGGCGCTGCCCAGACCCTGCCTCTTGGGCCTGTCCTCACACAGGGGCTGAGGCCTTTTCAACCTGCCAACCGGAACAGTCACGCCCTGCATGAGCCCGCCTGACCCTGTGACCTAAGAATCCAAACCCGAAGAAGGACGCGGCAAGTCCTGGGACGGGGCTCGCGTCCGCTGCTCCCACAGCCCAGCCCTCCTCACAGTCGACAGCTGGATTGTACCTGCTTGTGACCTGCAAACCGGCCAGGCCTTTCCTGACCCTCTGGGCAGGTAGCCACCTCCTCCAGGAGACCCAACACGACTCTCCACTCCGCCCTGTGGTAGAGACAGGTGGTCCCATTCTGCAGTGACCACCACTGTCCATGTGCCTTGCTGAGCCACCTGCTTCCCTTGGCAGTGCCTGGGGCTCTTATTCACCCTTTTACAATGGGGCCATGTGCCTGGCACCTAGCAGATGCTCAGGAAGTGCTGTGAAGTGAATTCACAGTGGTGAGCCGTGGTCCCTCTGGACGTGCCCCAGCAGACCCTGAGTCCGTGGTAGCCTTGGGGAGAGCCCCTCCCAGAGCCCCTGGGAAGAGCAGAGACCTGAGGCTGGGCACAGGGCAGGCCGGAAGCCCTTCTGCAGTCCCTCAGGAAGCAGCCCGGGGACCTGCAGGCGAGGAGTACCCACCGTCATCCAGGCAGGAGGGCAGGCTCTGTGTGCTGCCCTCCTGCACGAAGGGCGGCTGCACCCAGCCTGAGCAGGCCCTGCCCAGGAGTGAGCTGCTGCTTCAGGGCCCCTGGAGGTCAATGACTGGCTGCTGTGGGGGCTGCAGGGGCCCAGGGAAGGCCCCAGATGGTGAGTCTAGATACCCCACTTTTTAGGAGTGCCCAGACTCGGTCTGACACCCCAGGGCGCTCCAGATTGCTACCTGAAAGCTGAGGGATGCTTTTTCAAGTATGATCCTATGAACTCAAAGTGCCCTTTCTAAGGAGTGGAAAATCTTCATCCTCTCTTGCCAAATGGAACAAGTCACACTTGCAAAAGCATTCACTTGAGCATGACTGAAAGCCAGGTGTCACACATTCTCTTTCAAGCACTCTAGTATCCCACAAAGCTGTTCCAGAAATGGCGGGCCAGCCTGCAAGCCAGAACTCCCAGTGTCCCCACAGGGCATGGGGCGTGTGTGTGACACGGGCGTGTGTGGCGTGGCTCTCAGTACAGAGGGGAGGTGTGTGTCCCCGCCACATTCTAACTGGCTCCACAGGCTAGGAGGCTAAGGGGACCGCTCAGAGGGACCCAGCGAGGTCACAGCACAAGCAGCCTTGGACTAGGTTGGAATCTAAGTCCCAAGCAGTCACCGTGAGCGACGGCCCAGGGGCGGCGCTGTGACCACCGAGGCCAGGCAGTGCACTCACCCATTGTCCAGACCATTCTGCCCGAGCTTCTTCCCTAGGTCGCCAACCATCACCCCTGGCATGGGAAGGAGGGTCTTTGGGTCCCGAATCTGTACAAACCACAGAAAACAGCAAACAGCAACTTTGAAAACCACACAGAAGCAAACCCAGGTGCGCTCAGACCCCCATGACTAAGCCTCGGCTCCCCCACGCAGCTGCAGCCGGTCAGACTACACCCTCCTAAACACGACCTTTGCGGACATAATGTTTTTGCAGGTGTGACTACGCAATGGCTCTCGGCATAGCTCATCCTGGATTACACAGGTGGGTCCCAGGCCCAGTGACAGGTGTCCCGCAGAGAGAAAAGAGGTGACCACATGGAGACCGGGACAGAGCCACCAGCCCAGGAGCTTGGGAGCCGCCAGAGGCTGGGGGTGGGGAGCAGCACCTGCCCTGGGCTGCTGGGAGCAGGGGGCCCTGCCCACCCTTGATCTGCCTCTGGCCTCTGAGCTGTGAGAGGACTTTGAGCCCCGGGCTATGGTACTTTGTTTTGTTGCAACCACCCTGGGCCCTGGGACACCAACGCAGGAAGCAGTTGGCACCTGCTACCTGAGGACATCAGGGATTCATACTCAAGCTTTAGGCATGGGGCGTCCTATCGGATTGTGCACATACTGTGCACATACTTGCTGTGGGAGAAACAGCCTACAATTATTTTTTTGTAAATCTCTGCTCCCCAGACTGAGTTTCCAATAAATATACCTCTCAAGAAAACACAGGCACAGCAAGCTCACGGTTCCTCACTACGTGAGCTCCAGGATCCAAATATGTGATTTGATTCTGCAACACCTTCAAAGGAGCAACTCCCAGCCAGGTGTGATTCCACCACCTGGCTCCCCACCGGGGGACATTTGTAAATGAGCCCTTTGTGGGTTGTCACAACTGAGGGTACTGCAGGCATAGAGCAGGGAAGACCGTGAGTGCTACATCCTGTAGCCAGTCACAGGACAGCCCCCAACAGAGAACTAGCCAGACCCAAGTGGCCACTCCCAGTGGGGAAGCTCTGCTTCAAAGAAATACTGAATTTATACTATCTGGAATGTCCCAATTTGTATAAATTGCTAGTTTTTATTTATTTCAGTGGAACAATCATCTAACATAATTGAACTTTATAACAATGATGTTTAAAATAAAAGGCTAAAAAAGCCCAAATGTAAACCACCTCTCCCTTTTTCTAAAGACAATAATCATAAGTAAAGTTCAGAAACAAACTTTTTATAATCTCTTGAGATTAAACAGTAGTTAAAAGAAAGTGGAGATGGAGAGAAGAGATATTGAAAAAACAAACTTGGTGTCTTTCAAGTAATCAAACAGAAAAACACCACTGGTAGAAGTTTCCGGTTCCTCCAGAAATAAACGGTGTGGTCATTGCAAATGCTATACTACCCTCTCCAATTGAGGAAAAGATGCTGACTAAATCAGAAGCGGAAATGATTAATGGTATACTTCTCTCAAAAATACTTGTGTTCACACTAAATCAGAAGCGGAAACGATTAATGGTATACTTCTCTCAAAAATACTTGTGTCACTCTGCATATGACACGTCCCACAATATTTGGACACTGCTGACCTAACAGGGTACCATACATTATCTGCAAAAAATAAACCCTGCAATACACAATACCCTCTTACCCTGCCAGCTACAGCCAGTAGCAGGTGTCACAATGTTAATCAAGCCACTCTGTGATTACTTGTCTCAGTACTTCTCAGTGGATGGCGAGCCATGTGAGGACACGCAGCCGGGCTGCCGCTGAGCCTGCGCCTTACACACGCTGCCTGCCCAGACGCCACCTGCGGCTGGGGGAGTGACGCGGTCCTCCTGAACATTTAAAGCACAACGTACAGAGGGGCTACACTGCCATGGTTCCATAGTCTAAGAACCAGAAATGCTGAAAGAAGCTGAATTCTAGTCCAATTTTCCTAAGAAGTTCACTGCAGGTACAAATCTATACTGTGGCTGCCTTGGGTATCAAAAAATACATTTGGTTTGCAGTAGTTCAAATGCAAATTGAAAAATACGGACACGAGCAACAAAGGAAAAATGGACAAATGACTTCATCAAAATTAAAAACCTATCTGCATTAAAGGACATTATCAAGAAAATGGAAAAACTTACATAATGGGAGAACATATTTGCAAATCATCTATCTGATACAGTTTATTATCAAGAATGCATAAAGAACCCTCATAACTTGGACAGAATAGGATTAAAGATGGCAGCACAAGAGGTGAGACAGAGACATCCTCCTAAAACCGCATATAATATGACAATATAATTAATACAACTAATCCTGAAAGAGCAACAGGAAAGAGGACTGCGCCAAATTGCATATACCTAGAGAAAAGAATAAACCTCACCGAAGAGGGTAACATACCAAAGCCATGGCCCGGTGGGACCCAAGCCCTTCCCCTACCCCAGCTCACCAGCGGGAGGAAGAGAAACGGAGCAGGGAGATGGTGGAAGCCTGGGGCTGCTGAGCGCCTAGCCCTGGAGGTCTGCTCTGGGAGCACAAACCTACATTGCATGGCGCTTTCATGGTGTTCTCGTGATTAGGGGGCTGGAAAGCTAAGACAGGCAGAATTCTTGGAGAGACTGAGATTCCAGCTGCTTGTGGAAAGCAGGGTTCCATATCCGGCTGCTCTGGGACAAAAGAAAGGCAGGCAGTCTGAGAGGCTTCCTAACAGCAAGAGGGTGGCTAAAGGGGCAAGGAGTGCACAGAGCTTACTGCTCAGGAGAAAGGACAGGTAGATAAAACTGTTCGGGGGTCACTCTGCCCAGCAGGTTGGGAGCTTTCACGATCTTCAGGCGCTCCAGCTCCAAGGACCCCCGCCGTGATAGGCAGCCCACTGTGCCTTTCTCAGGCCAGCCCCACTTGGCTCACAAACCTGCAAACCCTACCCTGGGGTTAGGCCAGCCAGAGGGAAGCCCTGTCTACAGCAACTGCAAATGCAAAGCATAGAGGCTTATGCCTGTGTGCTCAGCCCACTGGTTCTCGCAGTGGAGACAGACATAGCAGCCGGGAAGCAGGAAACAGCTCCTCCCCGCCAGGCACCAATACTGCTCCCCTGCGACCCCCGACATTGCTTCAGGGGCCGAGCAGCTCCAGAGAGTAGAGCTTCTGAGCACTAGAGGGCGCCATATACAAATATGAAAGGCCAAAGGAAACTGGTTCAAAGTTGAATACAACACCTGAGAAACAAAATGAAATCAACCTCATGAATCTTCCTGAAAGGGATTTCAAAATAAAAATCATTAACGTGCTCTTGGAGGTACAGAAAAATATTTAAGAATTCAGGAATGAATTACGGTCGGAGATCCAATCATTACAGAACACAGTATCAGAAAAGAAACATACAATGGAAGGTTTTAAAAGCAGATTAGATATGGTGATGAGACAATAAATGAAATAGAAATTAGAGAAGAGGAATACAAAGAAGCTGAGGTACAGAGAGAAAAAAGGATCTCTAAGAATGAAAGAATATTGAGAGAAATGTCTCTCCAATCCAAAGGGAACAATATTCGCATTATAGGGATACCAGAAGAAGAAGAGAGAAAAAGGGACAGAAAGTGTCTTTGAGGAGGTAATTGCTGAAAACTTCCCCAATTTGGGGAAGGAGACGGTTTCTCAGGTCATGGAGGTGCACAGATCAAGGATAAAAACAGACTATTAAAAGCAGCCAGAGAGAGTAATAAGATCACACACAAAGGGAAGCCCATCAGGCTATCATCAGACTTCTCAGCAGAAACCTTACAGGCCAGAAGGGAGTGGCATGATGTATTTAATGCAATGAAGCAGAAGGGCCTGGAACCAAGATTACTTTATCTGGCAAGATTATCATTTAAAATTGAAGGAGGGATTAAACAATTCCCAGATAAGCACAAGCTGAGAGAATTTACCTCCCAGAAACTGTCTCTACAGTGTATTTTGGACGGACTGCTACAGATGGAAGTGTTCCTAAGGTTTAATAGCTGTCACCAGAGGTAATAAAACCACAGTAAAGAAAGTAGAACAGCTAATTACTAAGCAAATGCAAAATTAAATCAACTATCCCCAAAGTCAATCAAGGGATAGACAAAGAGTAAAGAATATGATACCTAATACATAAAGAATGGAGGAGGAAGAAAAAGGAGGGGAAAAAAAGAACCTTTAGATTGTGTTTGCAATAGCATATTAAGTGAGTTAAGTTAGACTGTCAGATAGTAAGGAAGTTAACCTTAAAACTTTGGTAACAACGAATCTAAAGCTGCAATGGCAATAAGTACACACCTATTGATAATCACCCTAAATGTAAATGGTCTGAATGCACCAATCAAAAGGCATAGAGTCACTGAATGGATAAAAAAACAAGACCCATCTATATGCTGCCTACAAGAGACTCACTTCAAACCCAAAGACATACACAGACTAAAAGTGAAGGGATGGAAAAAGATATTTCATGCAACTAAATAGGGAGAAAAAAGCAGGAGTTGCAGTACTTGTATCAGACAAAATAGACTTCAAAACAAAGAAAGTTGCAAGAGACAAAGAAGGATATTACATAATGATAAAGGGGTCAATCCAACAAGAAGAAATAACCATTGTAAATATCTATGCATCCAACACAGGAGCACCTATATACATGAAACAAATACTAACAGAATTAAAAAGGTAAACAGAATGCAATGCATTCATTCTAGGAGACTTCAACACACCACTCACTCCAAAGGACAGATCAACCAGACAGAAAATAAGTAAGGTCATGGAGGCACTGAACAACACACTAGAACAGATGGACCTAATAGACACCTACAGAACTCTACACCCAAAGCAACAGGATACACATTCTTCTCAAGTACACATGGAACATTTTCAAGAATAGATCATATACTAAGCCACAATAAGAGCCCTGGTAAATACAAAAAGATTGAAATTATACCAACCAGTTTCTCAGACCACAAAGGTATGAAACTAGAAATAAATTACACAAAGAAAATGAAAAATCCCACAAACACATCGAGGCTTCACAACATGCTCCTAAATAACAAATGGATCAATGACCAAATAAAAATAGAAATCAAGCAATATATGGAGACAAATAACAACAATAATTCAACACCACAAAATCTGTGGGACGCAGCGAAGGCCATGCTAAGTGTGAAGTATACTGCAAGACAGGCCTACGTCAGGAAAGAACAATCCCACATGAACAGTCTAAACTCACAATTATCACAACTAGAAAAAGAAGAACAAATGAGGCCCAAAGTCAGTAGAAGGAGGGACATAATAAAGATTAAACCATAAATAAATAAAATCAGGAAGAATAAAACAATAGAAAGAATCAATGAAAGCAAGATCTGGTTCTTTGAGACAATAAACAAAATAGATAAACCCCTAGACAGACTTATCAAAAAAAAAAAAAAAAAAGAGAGTCTACACACATAAACAGAATCAGAAATGAGAAAGGAAAAATCACCATGGACACCACAGAAATACAAAGAATTACTAGGGAATACTATGAAAACCTATATGCTAACAAACTGGATAAACTAGAAGAAATGGACAACTTTCTAGAAAAATACAACCTTCCAAGACTGACCCAGAAAGAAACAGAAAATTTGAACAGAACAATTACCAGAAATGAAATTGAATTGGTAATCAAAAACTACCTAAGAACAAAACTCTTGGACCAGATGGCTTCACTGCTGAATTTTATCAAACATTTAGTGAAGACCTAATACCCATCCTCCTTAAAGCTTTCCAAAAAGTAGAAACTTTCCAAAAAGTATACTCCCAAACTCATTATACGAGGCCAGCATCACTCTAATACCCAAACCAGGCAAAGACACCACAAGAAAAGAAAATTACCGACCAATATCCCTGATGAACATACATGCAAAAATACTCAACAAAATATCAGCAAACTGAATTCAAAAATACATCAAAAAGATCATCCATCATGATCAAGTAGGATTTATTCCACGGATGCAGGGATGGTACAACATTCGAAAATCCATCAACATCATCTACCACATCAACAAAAAGAAGACAAAAACCACATGATCATCTCCATAGATGATGAAAAAGCATTTGACAAAATTCAACATATATTCATGATAAAAACTCTCAACAAAATGTGTATAGAGGGCAGGTACCTCAACATAATAAAGGCCATATATGACAAACCCACAGCCAACATCATACTGAACAGCAAGAAGCTGAAAGCTTTTCCTTTAAGATCGGGAACAAGACAATGATGCCCACTCTCCACACTTCTATTCAACATAGTACTGGAGGTCCTAGCCATGGCAATCAGACAACATAAAGAAATAAAAGGCATCCAGATTGGCAAGGAAGGAGTCAAACTGTCCCTGTTTGCAGATGGCATGATATTGTACATAAAGAACCCTAAAGAATCCACTCCAAAACTACTAGAACTAATAGCTGAATTCAACAAAGTTGCAGGATATAAAATTAACACAGAAATCTGTGGCTTTCCTATACACTAACAATAAACTAGCAGAGAGAGAAATCAGGAAAACAATTCCATTCACAGTTGCATCAAAAAGAATAAATATCTAGGAATAAACCTAATCAAGGAAGTGAAAGACCTATACTCTGAAAACTACAAGACACTCATGAGAGAAATTAAAGAAGATACCAATAAACGGAAACACATCCCATGCTCATGGATAGAAAGAATTAATATTGTCAAAATGGCCATTCTGCCTAAAGCAATCTACAGATTCAATGCAATTCCTATCAAAATACCAACAGCATTCTTCAACGAACTATAGCAAATCTTTCAAAAATTCATGTGGAACCACAAAAGACCCCGAATAGCCAATGCAACACTGAGAAGGAAGAATAAAGCTGGGGGGATTATGCTCCCCAACTTCAAGTTCTACTACAAAGCCACAGTAATGAAGAAAATTTGGTACTGGCACAAGAACAGACCCATAGACCAATGGAACAGACTGGAGAGCCCTGATATAAACCCAACCATATATGGTCAATTAATATATGATAAAGGAGCCATGGACATACAATGGGGAAACGACAGCCTCCTCACCAACTGGTGTTGGCAAAACTGCACAGCTACATGTAAGAGAATGAAACTGGATCACTGTCTAACCCCATACACAAAAGTAAACCTGAAATGGATCAAAGACCTGAATGTAAGTCATGAAACCATAAAACTCTTAGAAGAAAACATAGGCAAGAATCTCCTGAATATAAGCAGGAGCAACTTCTTCCTGAACGCATCTCCTCGAGAAAGGGAAACAGAAGCAAAAATGAATGCATGGGACTACATCAAACTAAAAGTTTCTGGATGGCAAAGGACACCATCAACAGAACAAAAAGGCCTCCTACAGTATGGGAGAATATATTTGTAAATGACATCTCTGATAAAGGGTTAACATCCAAAATATATAAAGAACTCACACGCTTCAACAACCAAAAAGCAAATAACCCAATTAAAAAATGGGCTGAGGATATGAAGAGACATTTCTCCAAAGAAACTCAGATGGCCAACAGACACATGAAAAGATGCTCCACATCACTAATCATCAGGGAAATGCAAATTAAAACCATGATGAGATACCACCTCACACCAGTAAGGATGGGCAGCATCGAAAAGACTAAGAACAACAAATGCTGGCGAGGATGTGGAGAAAGGGGAACCCTCCTACACTGCTGGTGGGAATGTAAGCGAGTTCAACCATTGTGGAAAGCAGTATGGAGGTTCCTCAAAAAACTAAAAATAGAAATACCATTTGATCCGGGAATCACTCCTTGGAATTTATCCAAAGAATACAAGTTCTCAGATTCAAAAAGACAGATGCACCCCTATGTTTATCGCAGCACTATTTACAACAGCCAGGATATGGAAGCAACCTAAGTGTCCATCAGTAGATGAATGGGTAAAGAAGAGGTGGTACATATACACAATGGAATATTATTCAGCCATAATAAGCAAATCCTACCATTTGCAACAACATGGATGGAGCTGGAGGACATTATGCTCAGTGAAATAAGCCAGGTGAAGAAAGACAAGTGCCAAATGGTTTCCCTCATATGTGGAGCATAAGAACAAAGCAAAACTGAAGGAACAAAACAGCAGCAGAATCACAGACTCCAAGAAGGGACTAGTGGTTACCAAAGAGGAGGGGTGTGGGAGGGCGGGTGGGGAGGGAGGGAGGAGGGGATTCAGGGGTATTATGTTTAGTACACATGGTGTGGGGGGCCACGGGGAAGACAGTGTAGCACAGAGAAGGCAAATAGTGACTCTGTGGCATTTTACTACACTGATGGGCAGTGATTGCATTGGGGTGTGGGTGGGGACTTGATAATGTGGGTAAATGTAGTAACCACATTGTTTTTTCATGTGAGGCTTTCATAACAGTGTGTATTAATAATACCTTAATGAAAAATTTTAAAAAAAAAGAAAAAAGAACTCAAAACTCAACAATAAAAAGGCAACTCAGAGAGCCTGACAGGAGTCAGGATGTCGGCCAGCCCATATGCCAGCAGAACTCTGACCCTCGACCTGCAGCAACCAGCCCAGGGAGCTGAGCAACATGCCCTGGAGCCACCAACCAGGGCTTGATCAATACCTGACGGCTTCCCTAATTCCTGCCCAGCTCCAACTTCCAGCCAACCCCAGCCAGGCACACAGGATGCCCAGCCTCCCAGGCGATGGTGAGCTGCCCCCCGCTGCAGCCGGCTCTGAGCAGCAAGCCTCTGCCTTTCTCATGGGGCAAGTCGGGGGGGTCTTTGCTTATTTCCACCAGGCAAGGGAACTGAACAGACATTTCTCCAAAGAAGATACACAAAAGACCAAATGAAAAGATGGTCAGCATCATGGGTCACTAAGAAAATGAGAGTCAAAACCATAGGAAATACTAACTCACACCCACCAGTGCAGTTATTTAAAAAACAAGGGAAGTAAGTGCTGGTGAGGATGTGAAGAGATCGAAACCCTCACACACTGCTGGTGGAAACTGTGGAAAACAGTATGGTGATTCCTCAAAAAGTCAAACACAGAATCACCATATGGCCCAGCAATTCCACACCTGGGTACAGACCCTGAAGAACTGAAGCCAAGTGTTCAGACAGATACTCGTTCATGAATGTTTGTTCACAGCAGCACTATTTATAACAGCCAAAAGGTGACAATAACCCAAATGTCCATCAACAGACAAATGGACACACAAGTGGTGCTCTAGCCACATAACGGATTATTCAGCCTTGAAAATGAAAGGAAATTATGACACATGACAAAGTGGATGGACCTCAGAAACATGCTCAGTGACAGGAGCAGACAGTGAAGGTCACACATGTGATTCCTTCCCTGAGAAATGTCCAAAACAGGCAACACCAGAGAGACAGAAAACAGGCGAGTGTTTGCCTGGCTGGGGCAGGGACGTGGGGTGATGGTCATGGGGTATGGGGTGGTTCTCTGGGGAGACGGACACATGCTGAAACTAGAGTGGTGGCTGTTGAGCCTGTGAATACATGAAGTTCACTGAATTGTTCACTTCAAATGCTTAATTTCATGTTATGGGAACTGTACATCAATTCTAAAAATGATGATTTCTATTCTCATGGGAGCCCCCACCAGAAAAGTCTCAACAGAACACAATGGCAGCCTGGGCTCAGGGTAGGGGCAGCAGGCTTCCTTCACTCAGTGCCCAGCCTGCCCAGACGAGAGGCCTGGTCAGAGCCGCCCCATGGGGTGGCAGGAGGGCCCGGCCCCACCACCAGCTCCAGGCTCCCTGCTCGGCAGCAGCTCCCTGTTTCCCAGGGACAGGCCACACCAAGGCTGCCATGTTGGACTTGGTGTCAGAACCCCAGGAACCCACCCCAGAGCTGCTGAGTCAGAATCCACAGACTGGGAAATCCAGATTTGTGACAAATGTCGGAGATGCCACCAACATGGGTGCTGGGAGGACAGAGATTCTCCTCCCGATGGCCTCCGGCGGTGGCTCTCAAAGGCGTGTGTCTGGGCCAGGTTTCTCAGCTGTGGACCGCTGACATCTGGGGCTGGACAGCTGCTTGGGGAGGGTGCAGGGCGGCGGTCCCGCACCCTAGGGAGAGTCCCTGCTTGCCGGAGGCCAGAGGCACCCCCGCCTCCAGCTGCCAATGGCCCCTGCTGACAGCACCTCTGCCCTGGCACAGTGGCCGGCCTACCTGCACGACAAAGGCATGCAGTCCGTGGCACTGGCCGCCTGGCATGCAGAGCTGAGCAAACACCACCGCATGAGTGGCTGTCTTGCCCAAGTTGCCGATCCAAAACTTGGCGGCTTCAAAATCAGGGGAATGTATGATGAATTCCTGCCCAAGACAAAAAAGTTAAAGTCACAATGAGCCCCTGAAATATGGTGGAAAGGAGGTGTCTTCCTGTCTGATGCACTCCATGATCTCTGCAGAATCTCCAAGGGAAGGGCAAGCGCTGTTTGTTCCTCTGGACAAAGGGAGACTGCTCTGAACAGAGGGGGTCCCCAGGCCACAGGACCCAGACGGGAGCCTTGCTATGAGAAATGATGGCTAGGATGTCAGGCAGTGGCCCCAGCACAGGCCACAGGGGAGGGAAAGATGGCGAGGGGCCAGCCTCGGGCGGGCAGGGACACAGAAGACAGGCTGCAGGCAGGGCACTCAGACCAGCAGTAGAAAGGGACCGTGGCCACGGCGGGCCCCTTCACACGGGTCGTGTGCTCAGGCGCCAGCAGTACGAGCTGCTCGCCAACCCGACACCCAGGCTGCCTGAGAACAAAGAAACAAATTTTACAAAACGCTGACTTCTTCCCTGCATTCACACGACACGCAAGTCCAAACCTTTGGAGAGCGCGTGGTGGGGGTGGGCACTGCCGCTCAAGACCTCTATCTGGTGGGCTCCCGTGTTCAGCGTGGGCTTCTTGGTCTGCTGACGTTTCGCCCACGACACCCCCAGATCATGTATGCTGGAGGCTCAGAGGCCGGTGGGACGGGGACACCTACCTCGGTGGCGGGGTCATAGTGAGCGGTAGTCCGGATGGCCTTCGTATTGCTCCCGTGACTTAATTCAGTCAGAGCAAAACATCCAAAAATCTAACAGTGAAGCACAAGGTCGGGTAAGTCAGAAAAGGCTCTTTCTGTGCATCCAAGGGGCACCCTGCCATCTCTCCTTTAAGGACTGGACCGTGGGTCAAAGCCCCGAATCTCCGTTTACATCTCACCAACTGGAGATCTTACTGAGCCACCCTGCTGTGCGGGACAGCACCCCCCACCCCTCGTGAGGACAGAGGCGGGATGAGCTGACGAGGGCCTCGCTGAGTTGGCACGGTGGTGATAGGGCTGCGCCGCGCAGCGGAGGGAAACCGAGGCTGGAGCTTGGACACGAAAATGCTGAACACACGGGGTGCTCGGCGCCCAGCATGCCTGTTTGGTAACGGACAGCGCCAGCGATTTCAGGGACTAAGAACACCCTTCTTACAATGGGCACGACCTCACACTGCCCTGCCACAAATCGGAGGGGGCCGGGGAGGAGAATGCGGCTCCCAAGTTGCCGTGGACCCCCACTTACCTCCATACTGAGGAGCTGCAGAATGTATTTCAAGTGTCTTTTAGAACCAGAGCTGTAGATTGCTGATCCAAAAGTCTAAAAAGGCAGAAGTACAGAGACCTGCTGTTCTGGGCATCTGATGCCCACCTGATGCCCACCCCACTTCTCTGAGAGGCTGGCTGACAGCACTATTATCTGGGCCCTGGGTCTCCAGAGACAGCTGCCCTGGTTTTGAGCTCACGGGAGTGGTGAGTGCCTGTCCACATAAGTTACACAGAACCCCTCGTTCTGTGTTTATGCATTTATCCCCAAATGCCTAAATCCCCACAAAACATTAAAAGCAAGCAAACAGTAGCAATCACCAACCCCCAAGGGCAATCCTCTAAACCTACTGCTGTTTGTTTGTTTTAGTCGAAAGGAGCAGCGGGGCAGTGTCCCCTACCCTGCCGGCCCTGGGACACAGCCATCTTTCTGGGCATGAAGCACTTCTGCTATTCACTCCTACATCACCGACTCACCAATACACTCAGGAAGAATTTGGTGGCCAGGGACCAGTCATACATGCCCAGGCAGCTAATGAATGTGGACATTTGCAGAGGGCTGGTGATCATGTCCTGCATGGAGAGGAAGTCATGCTCGAGGACCCGTCTGTAGCGCAGGAAGCTCAGTTCCCGGTACTTCTCCATTGAGAGGTCACCTCCACAGGGACGGGCAAACAGGGGGTCATTCTCCAGAGTCGAGAAGATGGCTTTCTGCAAACGCAGGAGGCAGGGAGTGGCCGATTTGGAGGCAGAGGGTGGGATCTCACTATGCTCACTTACACAGTTTTCCTCCAAGCCCCGGGCCGCACAGACATGCAGTCTAACCTAGGAACTCAGGACAGGCCAAAGTCCTTCCCAGCTGCAGGCAGAGGGACCTGAGGCTTAGGAAGGTGAACTGCCCATGGCCACTCCTGAACTCATCTTGCGGGCAGAGAGGGGCCAGGCCTGTGCTGGCCTTCGCGAGCAGTGCGGCTTTACGTGCTAGAAGGCCCCACCTGCCCGGCAGCCGCACCTGCCCGGCAGCCCCAAGGCCGGCACAGCCCGCACCGTGGGCGCTTACCTTCAGGCGCAGCTCGCTTTCGCTTTCCAGGAACAGCGCCAGCTGCCTCCAGCTGAAGGACGCACGAGCCCGGAACGCGTGCAGGGGCCCAGCAGGCAAGTCAGGCAGCAGGGTGCTGTTGCTCCTCTCCGAGGGGAGCGCCATCGTGACCTCCACCTGCTCAACGTGCACAGCCCGCGTCAAGGTGCGCAGGTTTGCGATCCGCAACACCCACGAGAGGCGGAGCAAGCGCGATGTTTTCAACGAGGGAAGAGCGAGCTGGGGGAGCGAGAGGATCGCCGCGCAAGGAGCTCACGTCCTTTCCCGGGAGGAAGGCAGGTGAGCACTGCTGGCTTCCAGCCCTGGAGCGACAAGGAGCCCGCCAAGAGCAAAGGGCAGTCCCAGCGGCCTGGCTCTGTGACGCACGGAGGGCACGGAGGGCACGAGACTATGGCCAAGCCGGGCCTTGAGGAAGAGCCCAGAAGTTCTGTACGGGACAGCTTGGCCGGAGAACACCCCGCCCTCTAGGGGGCACCCAGACCCTCCCCAAGGCTCAGCCAGACCCGCGGCTCAGGAAGCCTCCCTCTGGAGTCCAGGCCCTGCTGGCTGGTCCACTCCGGCCATGCATGACAGTACCTAAGGGGCCCCTTCCAGCCGCCTGGATGGGGGGTATCTGCCACAGAGCCTCTGAACACGGGCTCTGCCCTGGGAGCCACTTGACATAGAAGTACCTGGCTTCCCACTGGCAAAGCAGTCTCCCAACAACCCAGCAATCTTGACTAAAGAATCATTCTGGAATTTTCTTAGTAGACTGGCTCCTTTTCTGCAGTGCTTCGGCTAATTAAGGCACTGGGCGGGAGAGGCTTGTGAACCCAGACCTGGAGGAACACCAGGAGAGCTGGTCCTGGGTGTGGACCCCCCACAACCACCTTAACTCTGTAAAGTCCATGGGAACCTGTAAATCCTTTCAGTTGAATTTGAAATAGTTAGGTTATTGGACTCCGAGTCTGACTGGCAAGCGATGGGAAAGTGGTCAATTTTACAGGTACAAGACCCTCTGCTTTTCTGTGGGAGAGGGAAAAGATGGGAAGGGGCACATCTGAGCTCCTGCTTGGGTGTCAGGGGCCAGGCCGTCTGCAGACCATGTCTTATTTGACTCCCAAAACCTGTGGGCCAAGTTCTATTGTCCCTATTGAAAGAAGATGGAAACACCGAGGTTCAAAGAGGCCAGCTGTCTTTCTGGAGCTCCCACGGCTGAGAAGCGGCAGAGAAAGGACCTGACCTTAGAAATGCCCGACCCCAAGTCATGCCCTTCAAGCACCACCCTAAGACACTGGGAAAAAGAGGTGCACATTCACCTTGATGCAAGTAGGAGGAAGATAAAAGATTAGGGCAAAAATTAATGGAACAGAAAAGAGAAAAAAAATGGAGAAAATCAATGAAAACAAAAGGTGACTGTTTGAAAAAGCCTGACGATTTTAGGCAAACTGATTCAATGGAAAAAACCCACAAATTACTAAAATCAGGACTCAAAGAGGGGACGTTACTACCAACCTTCAAGAAATAAAGAGGGTTCTAGGGGACTATGAACCATCACATGCCAACAAATGAGATAACTTAGATGAAATGGACAAATTCCTGCAAAGACAATTTACCAAAACTGCCCCACAAAGAACTAGAAAATCTGAATAGATGTTTAACAAGTAAAGAGATTGAATTAGGAATCCACAAGCTACCCACAAAGAAAAGCCAGAGGGCTGCAGCTGTAAATTCTACCAAACATTTAAAGAAGAATATCAATTATCCACAAGCTCTTCTAAAAAACAGAAGAGGGGGGAACACGTCCATAATGTGGCACTACCCTGAAACCACACCGAAGATGTCACCAGAAAACTGCAGAGTAACGGCATTAATGAATATAGTTGCAGGAATCCTCAATAAATATTGCAAACTGAATTCAGCAACATACAGAAAAGATTATACATCATGACCCAGTGAGAGGTACCCCAGGAGTGTATGGTTGGTTGAATGTTTGAAAATCAATTAATGTAATACATTATGTGAACAGAATACAGGACAAAAAACACATGATCGTGTCAATAGATAAAGAAAAAACCATTTGACAAAATCCAACACACTCTTCTGTGATAAAAATTCTCAACCAACTAGGAATAGAAGGGAACTTCCTCAACCCCACCAAGGACATCAACAAAAGCCCACAGCCACAGTCATGCTGGTAGGAGACACTGAATGCCTCTCCCCTAAGATAAGGAACAAGACCAGGGTGTCCGCTCTACCTTTTCTAGTCAACTTTGTGCTGGAAGTTCCAGCCAGTGCAGTTAGGCAAGAAGATGATATAAAAGCCTTCCTGATTGGAAATCTCTCTCTATTTGCAGATGGTATGATTTTATATAGAGAGAATCCTAAGGAATCCTCTAAAAATCTATTAGAACTAATGATTTAATAATTTAGTTCAGCCAGTTTACAGGGCACAAGATCAATACACAAAACTCAACTGTGTTTAATACACCAGCAATGAACGACACAAAAATGAAACTAAGAAATCAATTCCATGTACAAAAGCATCAAAAATAATACTTACATGTAAATTCAACAGACCAAGTATAAAACTTATGCTCTAAAAACTACAAAATATTTTTGAAAGAAATCTAAGAACTAAATAAACGGAAAGACATCCCTTATTCATGGATCAGTAGACGTAATAGATTTAAGATATCAATATTCTCCAACTGATCTACAGATATGATGTGATCCCAGTCAAAATCCCAGCTGGCTTTTTTTTCTCCAGAATTAAAAGCTGACCCTGAAATTCATATGGAAATTTAAGGCAACCTGAATAGCAAAACAATCTTGAAAAGAAGAAAGATGGAGGATTCACACTTCCTGATTTCAAAACTTACTGCAAAACGATAGTAATGAAGACATTATGGTACCAGCATAAAGATAAGACATAGATCAATGGCATAGAATTGAGAGTCCAGCAATAAACCCTAACATGTAGGACTTACTGCTTTTTGACAAGGGTGCCAAGACAATTCAGTGGAGAAGGAAGTCTCTTCTCAAATGGTGCTGGAACACGGTATATTCACACACATACACAAAAGTTAATTTGCAATGGATCCCAGACCTGAGTGTAACAGCTAAAACTATAAAACTCTTAGAAGAAAATATAGGAGTCAATCTTGATAATCTTAGGTTATATATATATAATCTTTTTATATATAATAGCAAAAGCACAAGCAATAAAAGAAAAAGTAGATAAAATGGATAATAGTAAAGATTTTTGCTGCAAAGGACACCATCAAGAAAGTGAAAGACAAACCAGAGAAGGGAGAAGATATTTACAATTCACATCTTAATATGGGACTTGTATTCAGACTGCATGAAGAATCTTAAAACTCGATAATAAATCCAAATAACCTGATTTAAAGGGCTCAAGTAGACATTTCTCCAGATATATACAAATGGCCACCAAGCACATGAAAAGATTCTATCATTGGCCACCAGGGAAATGCAAATCAAAACCACAATAAGATACCACTTCATTTCCACTTGGATGGCCATCATCAAAAAGATTATAAAAAGCATGGATGAGAATGCGGAGAAATTGGAGCTCTGATACATTGCTGGTGGGTATGTGAAATGGCGCCATCTCTTTGGAAAAACCTGGTGGATCTTCAAAAGTTTAAATACATAGCTCCCGTAAGACACAGAAATTCCACTCTGAAGGGTATATAAATATATGTACATATAATATATACTCAACAGAAGTAAAATAAATATGCACACAAAAATTTGTACAAGAATGTTCATAGCAACACTATTTATATCAGCCAAAAAGCAGAAACAACTCATATGTCCATCAACTGAGGAATGGATAAACAAAATGTGGCCTATCCATACAACGAAATATTATGTGTCACAAAAAGGAATTAAATGCTGACACATGCTACAACATGAATGAACCCTGAAAACATTATGCTAAATTCTAGAAGTCAAGCAGAAGATAACATATCGCATGATTCCACTTACATACAATGTTCAGAATGGGTAAATATATAGGACTAGAAAGTATGTAGCAGCAACCAGTAGCTGGGGAGGCGGGGGAACAAGGGGTGCCTCCTAAAGGTTGGAGGCTTCTTTTGGCATGATGAAAATGTTCTGGAATTAGTGGTGATGGTTGCACAACTCTGTGAACGTATGAAACACTACTGAACTTTATACTTTAGATGGGTGAGTTATCTGGTGAGTTTTCTCTCAATAAAGCAGTTTTTAAAAAACCCATAAGGCACAGGTCTTGCATCAAAAATGCAAGCTATAAAATCCAAGGGGAGCCCTGGATCTTTCTGGACTTCCCTGCACATGGCCCCATCCCTGCTACTCGTGCTGCCTACCTTTGATCCAGGACACCATACTCCTCCCTCCATCTCCTTAAAGACTCTAGGCTGTAGGCGCTCTCACTGCATCACCGGTTTAAACCATCTTGATGTACGGAGGGCTCCCAATCCGTACCTCCAGACCCATATGTTCATTCAGCAGTTCCTGGACACCCTCCTCTCTCATGTTCCAGAGGTCCTGAGTGTTTAGCACTGAGCTCACCTTGAACCCCTGACCCAGTTTGTCCTCCTCAAGGCCCCATTCCACACTGCCAGTAGCCCAAGGGTTACTGGAGTTATAAACCCGTGTCATCCTGGAATTCCCCTCTCCCTCATGCCCAACAGACGGATTAGATAGCAAGACCCCCACTGCACCTCTTTAATGCCCACTGAATCGTTTCGTTTCTCCCTGCTCCTATTAAATCTATCATAATAACCTCCAACTACTGAGCTCTCTCTGGGTGCAGGCGCATGTGTAAAACAGCTACATGACCTCAGTGGTGCTGTCAGCTCCAAGTATTATCAGCGCTCTCATTTTACAGGTGGGGAAACTGGAGCTTAATGGAGTGAAGTAAGTTGCCTCAAAACATAAAGCTGTTATCAGACATATTCGACCCCAAGTCTCACCACCTAAGCAGCCAATAAGTCCACTAGAGCCCCATGCCACCTCAGGTCACCAATATTACCTGCATGAGACAGCTGTTACGTGCAAGGATTCTAAAGCCAGGCGGAGTTGGGTGCTAACATAAGAGTTTATAAGCTGGGTGAACTTAGCAGGTCACTTCACCTCTCTGTGCCTCAAGGGTGATAACACTGTAATGCTTACCTAATACACAGTACCTTGTACCTAGATCGCTGCAATGCACGGGGCATTTAGAACTGTTCCTGACATGGAACTGTGGTTTCAATATCATTTTACCAACAGTTGCCTTCAATTTTCACGGTGGAAGAGGCGACTCTAAAATGCAGACCTGATCATTCTCCCTGTAAGTGACAGCTGTCCGATGACCTTATGGGACAATGTCCGAATCACCCAAAATATGTCGTGCGTTTTCCCGCTGGCCCTCGTGGCCTCGGTCCCCAATCGGCGCCCCAGGGATGTGCCCCCGGGCCTTTGCACGTGCACCCGCGCCCCCGCCGCTCGCCCAGCTTCACCCAGCTCTTAGGCTCTGCCCCGCGCCCCCGCGTCCCCAGCTGCCGCGGGCTCCACCTCAGGGTCCCACCGGTTGGCTGGGTCTCCGAACCGCGCAGCGCACACAGCAGGCGCCCACAGAACGCCTCGGAGGGTGCGGCTAGCGTCCGGGGACAGCGCAGCCTCTCGGCCTCCGTCCGCCCCTGACGTCATCGCGCTGCGCCGTCGCCTCCGTCGCCCGGGAAACGCAGGACGCGTTCGTGCTTGCCGCGGAGGCCGTGCGCGCCGAGGCGGACCTTCACTGCAGGCGCCCGACGCTCTTCGCAGTGCACCTCCCGGCGGAGGAGTCCTTGGGGTGGTCGCTTCATGTGCAGACTCCTGGGGCTCACTCCGGCGCTGCAGAACCAGAACCCCTACGCTGGCCGGCGCACTGTCTGAGGAATCACCACGCCCAGGAGGTGCCCAGCAGGGTTTAAGAACCATGCTTCTACCCAGTTCCTCAGAGGCCCCAGGGGAAGTGAGCCCTGGTTGCCCCGAGCAGTAACCAGTGATGATCCACCCTTTCCTGGCGTTTCTGTCTCATACTCCCCACCTCCTTCCTCCTGCATCTTGGGGTCAGCTCCATGTTAAACCCCTGCACCCAGATCCTTGTCTCAGGCTCTGTTATAGGAGATCCATACTGAAACACACGCATCAAATGAAATTTGTAGAGACAGAATCACCTGGACGTGTCAACTCACCACCGAAGGAACAAGAAGGAAGGAGAGTCAAAAGGTCTCCGTGCGAAGGGAACCCAAAGACGGGTGACAGGTAGTGGTGGAGAGGCCGAAGATGCTGAGGTCAGTTTTGGAGACACGTGACAGTTAAAATGTTGGTAGAATGGATGGAGGTGCTCAGCTGATATTGGGAAATTCTCCCTTTATCCCCATTCTACTCTGAAAAACCTTCTCCATTCCAAGACAACATTTTTCTTCACAGTTGTCAGTCTTATTCAAAACACTTACAATTAAGGGTGTCCGTGAGACTTTCCTGTTGCAAAAGCAGAAGAGACTGAACAACAAATTGGGGCCATGCATGTGCCATGCTCAGCTGGCAGAACGGATCCTCCATCTAGGCGTTTGCAGCCAGGGGTCTGTGGCTTTGTTGCAAGAGGTCCCTGAGTCCATAGGAGCAGCCAGGATTGCCTGCAGGTCCAACACTAGTGGTCTAAAAAATATATCTGCTACTGGATTTCAGATGTTTATAGATATATTTTTGAGAGCAATACCCATTCATTACAAAATTCACATGTTCTTTAGGCCAATTTCACCCAAATCAAACAACTAGACAGCAAGTCAGGTTCATGTGTTTTACTGACATTAGAAAACCATGTTTCCCCTTGGAAATCATTTGAGTCCATTGCAGGAGTGAAAGGGAAACGTTTCTAAGAGGACATTGGTGAGGACGGAGGGAGGGATGACTTTTTATTGTGGGTTCCATGTAAGATAGGGTGTCATCACAGAATGTACAGTGCAGATGTTCCCAGCCTTGAGAATGTCATCAGGCCCCCCACCCTTCTCTGACTCTCTCCTACCGCCTCCTCTCACGTTTGTCTACCTTTGCCCTCCTGGCTTGTCTGGGTTGGCTCGCAGCAGACTTTGCCCTCATTACTGCAGCCTCTGTTTACTTTCCTGCACTGGTGACTTTGTTTAAGACTGATCCCAGGTCTGACCCTGGCTTCACTTCAGGACCCACCTCCTGGTCTTTGCCTGCCAATGCTTCAGTACCCCACATTCGGTCCCTTCCTTGGCCTTAGGACACTCTCTGACCTGGGTCTGACAGGGATGTGCTTCGGGCATCTGTAAGTAGAGTCAGGTGGACACGGAATCATGTTGGATGGTGCTGAGGTAGGGTGAGGGGAAGGGGTCATACACTACTCTGGGTTGTTTTGCTGGGACCCGGATGAATGGAGATGCCACTAAGACTGGCTTTGGGGAAAAGAAAGGGAGTCCAGTCTTGTACATGTTTTGTTAGCTACTTCTTAGTGACACTGCCCAGCGCTGCAGTGCAGCTGGCATGAGCAGGTGCAGTAACTCGGCTGCCAGTGCCCTGGTAGTCCCATACTGGGGGCCTACCACCAGTCCCCGCCCACTGCTCTTGTTTTGACCTCTGTCCTCTCCACCCTGTTTGGCACACCCATTCCCTCCGCAATCTTTGTCATTTGCTCTGTGGGTTATCATTGGAAACTGCAACTATTTGAACAGATTGTTAGCACTAAAGTTTGCTCCCCAACTCTGGCCATTTGTCTCTCCTCATCCCCTTCCTCCTTTCTCACCATCACCATCTTCCTCACTGGTTCAGAATCAGGTTGAGCTGGGCCATGAAGACTCAGTGCCAAGCATGGTCCTGTCTCAGATCCACTGGGCCACCAGCACCAGCCTCCTTGCCCCTCGTAAATCCTGTCAGTAGCAGGCAGCTGCGGACGGCCCTGGGAAAAGGTTGTGCAATATATAACATGGTTTTGTATGAGGTCCACATACAAAGGGTGGAAGCTTTGATCTTCATGGCAATGGTACTCGCATGACATAAATATGTCAATGAAATAAATCTTTTAAAGACCTGCAAACCTAACATATTCAATTCAAAGGGTTTAAATACTGAAGAAATCTTGGTGTTGGGCAGTGTCTAAGGACCTGGAAGGCAATGGAATGGACAGGGCTGCTGCTGGGGTGGCCTGACCATCACGCTCCACCAGCACTCTGGGACTGGCCCTTAGGACCCTCCGAGCACAGAGGGCCTCCCAGGAGAAGCCTCAGGAGCTGCTGTCCCAAGCTCCACCTGGCTCCCAGCACTTAGATGCTGAGGACCCAGCGTGGAGTGGCTTTGCAGATCCCAGTTAGGCCTCTCAAGAGCATCACTGTCCCATACAGCAGCCATGAGTCTCATGTGGCTATTTTAATTTAAATGTGAATTAGTTAACATTAAATTTAACATTTGGTTCCCCAGTTATATCCACTACATTCTGAGTGCTCGGTGGCCACGAGTGGCTACTGTAAAAGACACAGAACATTTCCGTCATCACAGGAAGTCCTTCAGGAGAGCACTGCCTAGAGGCCGCTCCCAACCCTGGGTGGTGGGTTGGAACCTTGACCTACACCTGGATCTTGCCAGCTTCCACCCTGCTTCCTACACCCGGCAGTGTCGGTCCCTCCCTGCTTCTGACCCGCGGATGAGGGGGGAGACACGATGAGATATGGAAGATCAGAAAGGACCAGCCAGGGGACTCGAGGCTAAACAGTGCCAGAGTGGTGCTGAGAGGGCACCTCTCATATTTATTGATCAAATGGTTGTCAACAACAATAAAATTCTGTATAGGGGACTCAATGTACAGTCATTAATCAACCCCAAGCCTAACTCCCAACAGTCTCCATCTTCTGAAGCACCACGAACAAGCTCTTCTTACATGGTGACCAATGCAAGGGACTGTTTCAGTTTTGATCACGCATCATGAACTATAAACAATCAAGTCAGATATTATTACTCATTTGATTTTTATACTTGATTTATATGTGAATCCCATCCAGCAGCCTCTGGTTAGGGCCCTGCTTTTCCCCAAAGAGACAGTCCTGCCAGTCTACACAGTTCTCCTGCCACACTCCCTTCACTCAGAGGCCTTTTCATTCAGCGATTATTCCTTGGGTGTATCAAGCATGCCAAAAACGAAGCGGGGACCACAGTGATGAGCAGGCCAGACAGGGCTCCTCACCTAGGGCCACATGTGTTCTTGGGGGGAGACCACACCACCAAGGGGACCATTTTAAGAAAACAAAACAGCGCAACAAGGAGTGAAGTGCTGGGTTATTTGGCTGGGACGTCAACAAGCTCCGTTTGAGGACAGGACATTTGGTCTGACTTCTTAATTGGGAGAAGATGGGGAGGGAATGGGCATTCCAAGCAGAGGGAAGCCCTAGAGAAAAGCCCTAGGGAGGGAATTGATGGAGGGCAGAGACAGGAGACTAGCATTGTGATTAATTTTCCAAAAAAGCCAAGATAGAAACAGTGTAGTAAGAGCAGGAAGGATTCCATCTTAAGGCTAAGATTCCATTTTAAAAATGAGGAAGTTAGGAAGTTAGATTCCTAAGATACTCTTTGGTAAACAGACAATAACTCAACCCACTCTGGGGACAGGGCGGGCAGTCTTGATTGACATGTTCCCAGAGAGAAGCTGATTACCTGGAGAGGAACCGACCAATTTCTTGTGTTAATTTAATATTGCAGAATTACCTGGAGGACTAATGATAGAAGACATGTCTCTCACCAGAAATAAGCATTTTGAGGCCACCTTGCAAGTCTATAACCCCTGGCCCTTTGTCACGTTCCTGAAAGTGCCTAAGACGGAACCCCCAGTCTCTCAGCGCGCCTCCTCTCTGAGGGCGCCCACGCTCCCCTTCCAGCGTGTGCTTTTGAATACAGCCTTTTCCCTGCTCACCTCGCCGCATCGCATCTCTGCCCGTCCAGCGGTGTCTTGGCTGTTGCGCTGCTGCTTCGTTCTATTTCCAAGTCTTCGCTCGGCCTCCGCTTTACTCCCGGAGGCGCTGCGAGTTCACTTCGCCTGAGCGACCCGGGCAGAACGGCAGCTGCGCCGTCCGCTCTTAGCAGCCTGCCTGAAAATCTCCTTTCTTTGGGAAGTTAGAACATTATCTCCCTCCGTCCAGGGCTCTGCGGCTCGCCCAAATCTTGGGGTGGTCGGGGCTAGTCCGCATGCCGTGCAGATCCAAGCGGACACAGGATGCCAAGGCTTTAAGAGTTGGCAAGAAAATCTGCGCCAGGCTGAGAGGGTTCAGTGCGCTCTCCCTCTTTGCCGCTGCACTTCCCGGCTCTCTGCTGCTGCGCGGCTGCCGCCATTCACCAGCACGCTCGCTTTAATGAACTCCTTCCTTACCTACACCTGTCCGACCTGGTCGAGAACTCTTTCTCGTTCAGAGTCAAGAACCCACCCCCGACCCAAGCTGAAGTTTCGCCTGGTGTGCAGGGAGAGGGCTCCCCAGCCGCAGCCACCCAGCAACAGAAGGGGCGGAATGAGCTTGGCGGGTTCCAAGAATGAGAAGAGCCCTGCAGCAGATCAGCGGGTGGGAGGAAGGGGAAGTGTCCCGCCAATGGGCTTCAGCCCCGGGCAAGTTCACTGTGGATTCAGTGCGACCAAAGGAATGACAGTAGGACATTCTTGGGGAGTGTAAGTCTGGGAGAGCAAATTCTGGGGCAAAATACCTCTGAAAACCGAAATCAGTCAATGGGAGAAATAAAGTTTAAAATCTGTTTATTGCTTACAAACTGCAGCCCAGGCCTCTCTCTTTCCTGCTCCCTCAGAAGCAAAACCAGCCCTCCCTCTCCCCCATCAGGTACAGGTAAGCCCTCCATTGCCCAGGTCATTACCCACTGATACGGAGATTTGCTTCTCTCCACCCCTGAGGAGTGATGCAAACGCTCTAAAGCCAAACTTCTTTCTACCTATTGATATGCAGACGTACTAAAGCCAGGCGAGATATTCTGGAAATACTACAATTTTACCCACAAGAGGGCAGGTGTTAGGCCATTTTTGCTTATTTTAGTAGATTCTCAATTTTCTCCTAAAACATAATAAAAACTGACCCTCCTTTTGTCTCTCTGAACTTGCCTGTAATTCCCCATAGCTTGCATGTTCCGAACTGCAATTCCTCTGCTGTTCCCGAGTAAGCTTATTTTGCCAGTAAAATACCTGGCTGTCTAATTTTGAAGGTTGACACGACTAATACAGACAGCCTAAAAATCAAGCGCCATGTTTAAAGACTGGGAGGGAAGGAGTGAGCAAGGAAGTGAGAGGGAAGGTGTATCTATGGGATCACAGAGCTCATTTATCTTTGACTTAACGCCATAGACGTTTGGTCTGTGCTCTTGTCCCTGAGAAATCACATGACTTGTGTTCACTTCTTGATTCTGACATGGACTCTAGGGAAGATCACGACTGAGGGACTAATGTACAAAGATAATGAGGACTCTGGGATGTGGGGAATATCCCTAGATCCCGCAGACTGTGCTGGTGACGTTGGCCTGAACTGGCAGTACCCAAGCGTCCCTGGTCCTCCGGGACACGCAGGTGACAGCTGACCTTCACCTGTCATGGCAACACCCCAGGGCTGTGCTCAGAGCAGAGCGCCCTTTGCAACTCTGCCGCAGAGGCAGCACGCCAGAGTGAAAATGCACTAGAGCGAGCTTTCCTAAGAGGAGCGACCCTGGACAGCCGCCGCGCGGCCCCTTGCCCGGTATCGGTCGTCACTACTGGGGACAATCGGGTGCCGGGTGATCCTCAGGAGTTTAGGAGTTCTTCTCCAAAGTTCGGCTCCTGGTACCGTGCGGCGCCAATCCACGCCGGGCAGATCCGCGGAGACCAAGGCAACGGCCAAGTTGCTCAGCCAGGACCTCCGTGCCGAGCTCGGACAGGAATCTACGCTGGCGCAAGGCCGTTCCGTCTTCTCCCCGCTCATTTCCGGCCCAGCGCCCCACCCCTAACGTCACACCGGCGCCGCCGAGCGCGTCATCGCCCCGCGCCGCCGCCGCCGGGCCCCAGGCTCCGGCTGGCCATGGCGGAGGTGGGTCGGGCCGCAGTGTGCGACCTGAATGCGCTGCTCCCGGGTGGCTTCTGGGCGGCGGTGGCCGTGTGGCTGGAGAGGCCGCAGGTGGCCAACAAGCGGCTGTGTGGCGTCCTCCTGGAGGCCCGGCGGAGGGCCGCCCTGCCCTGCGCCGAGGCCCGCGACCCTAGGCCGAGCGCAGGCGCCGCGCAGGCCCCGGCGGCGCGCGGGCCCGAGGAGTTCCCGGGGCGGCTCCAGCAAGAGGGGGACCAGAAAGCAGCAGCCGGAGCGCCTCTGCTCGCAGGGGCCTCCGGGCAGCCCGGCAAAGCTGGAGTCGGGGAGGGAGACCTTCCCTCCTCGGGTCTGGATTCTCTTTGGGACGATTTCTTCCGGAGCCTCGCCGGCGACGGTCGGGAGTTGCTGGCCTTCCTCACCGGTTCCCGCGCGGGATCGCAGCCGGAGGCGCAGCACGAGCTCGACATGGTTCTCAGAACCATCATCCCGAAAAAGAGCCTGCATTGCCCACTTACTGCTCCGAGGAGAGAAATAGTCGTGCAAGGTAAGAGTATTTCAGAGAGCGGGAGGTGTCAGAGATACACGGCGCCGGCAGCTAAAGTGGTAAACGTAGATTTTAATTAATAATGCACTGTTGGAATAGGAATTAGAATCCCACGTGAACTGAACCTCACTTTGATTCATGCAGAGGTGGTGGAGTGTTTTAAAAGAATGAGAGTGGTGGTGGTGGGGCGCTCAGAAGAGTCAGGAAAGTGAAAAAATAACAAAAAGGAAAAGAAGGGGATTAGTCCCTGTGACACCCATCTGTGTTTGCTAACTGGTGATGTGTGGGGAAAGTTGGGGTTCCCATGGCCAGGATCCTCACCTGAACCTAAACTACTTGATGTAACTGGCCTGCTGCTAGGCGCCTGCTTCCACACCTGTAGGCAATAAGCTGTTATTGACTGGGTCGCTGTATATAGAGCTCTGCCCGGTGCTCTGGGCGGAAGCAGAGACGAGGAGGAGTACAGACCTGCAGACTGCTGGGTGCAGACATAGTCCTAGTGCTCGACCTATCGCAGGGAGAAGAGCTGGGTAATAAACCCTTTCACCCCAAGAACGTTCCATGGTCATTCCTCGGTCTCACTGAATCCATAGTGAACTTGCTCAGGGCTGAAACCCACTGGCAGGACAGCGTGGAAGTCAGGTTCCTCCTCTCCCACGGAGGCCGAGAGACAGCAGCCAATTCAGGTGTGGGCTGGGACTCTCACTTCTTTTGCGGCCTTGACCTTTCTCAGACAGGCACTTCAAGGGCCTGGGGTCCTCTAGGAATACGGCCTTGAGCTCTCAGGAAGTATGTCAGTGTTTGTTTAAATCCTTATCGGCCAAGATTGGATCCTGGCTAGAGTTTGGTCAAGAAGAGAATCTTTGGCAGAGGGTGCAGTTAGATAAAAAAGCATTCGGTACACCTCAAGTCAGTGAAAAGGTACCGCCTATGCCAGTTCCTCTGCAGTGTCCTAGGGAGGGTGTAGGTTTTGTCTTCTTTTCTGAGGGGCATGAGGAAATATGTACCCTTACTACAGAGGAGGGCCATTAATTGGGGCCC
The DNA here is from genome assembly GCF_040802235.1 of Manis javanica. Taxonomy (NCBI): domain Eukaryota; kingdom Metazoa; phylum Chordata; class Mammalia; order Pholidota; family Manidae; genus Manis; species Manis javanica. The sequence goes on along the minus strand of NC_133160.1, from coordinate 172,644,388 downwards.
CGTGTGGAAGGCTTGAGGGAGAAGGTGCAGGAGCGCCAGATGTGGAATGGTCAGTAGGAGTTCAGCATGCCGAGAGACGAGCGGAAAGGCCTCCCAGGGAGCTCGCAGAGGCCTCCCTGGCTCTTGCTCGCAGCTCCCTGGATCGTACAGCCAGACAGCACCCAGTCCTTCTCATGCTTGGGACCTGACTGCCCTGTACCGGCTGGAGGAAGTTCTCAGCTGTGGCTAGATTGAGCCCACCTGCCTCATTTAGCCTGTTCTCCCTCTTCTAAAGCCTGTAGCCTTAATAACGTCTTCAGAGGCCCTCTTTGCCATGTAACAGCTCGGGGTGTCAGGACGTGGGTATAGTCAGGCGGCTGTCCTGTCTGCTGCGAACAGCAGTGCTAAATTTCTGCATGGTGTTACCCTCCACCCCGCCCCGTTTGTCTCTGTGTCCTTGTCAGACTTCCCAGGTGACCCTGCCCTGCCCAGACCAGCTCTTCCACCTCTTGTCCATGTGTAGTGATCGCCTTTCACGTTCTCCCCCACCCGACGGGGAGTGTGTGTGGATCAGGGCCCACGCGGGTTTCGGATGCAGACTTCCACATCTGCAGCTCATCTTTCCTGAGGGGGATGAGGCAGAGCTCCTCTCCACAGCCATCTGCCCGGACCTGTGAGGGTGTGGACTTGGGGACCCTTCAGCGAGCAGGGCATGGAGGCGTGTCTGTCCCCGAGGCACTATTCTGAGTAGAGGGGGCAGTCCTCGGGATCCAAGTCGGCTAGCTGGTTCATTGCTGTTGTGAATACTGCTTCTGTGAGCCACTGCACTGAGCGGTTCCAATTTGTCATCCTTGTCTTTTTACCCCCAGATGTCCCCAATGGAACTGTAACTTTTTTACCTTTGGAAGAAGATAACGAAGGGAATTTGAAGGTTAAGATGAGCAACGTTTACCAAATTCAGCTTGGTCACAGCAAAGAAGAATGGTAAGGACTAGAAACTGACCTCTGTCAATGTCTGTGGTTTCTGATGACTGATTCTTTGGGGGCGCTGCAACGGCCTGGGTTGCTGAGGAGCTGAAAGTATTTTCTCTCTCAGGCAGTTAGAGGTTGTGTGAATGGGCTTCCCAGGAGGGGTCTCTGTGACATGTGCATCTTTATTCGGGTTGGAGCCTGGCCTGCATCTGGGTGCTTCCAGCCTGGCCTGAGTCTTCAGTCCCTACATTCCATGCAGTGCTGGTTCACTAACCTAGTTTTACTGCTGAATTCAAATAAACTCAGATCCCTTTATTATTTTGTTATGCCTCACGGCTTGGTACTAGGGTGCAAGTGTGAGCTTCCTTTTTTATTTCTGGCTGAGGCTCATGTGCATTTAGTGACACTTATAACAATAGCAGTTTAATAAAGTCCCTTAGTTTCATGTGTTGTTTGGGCCTGTAAGGGAGGTGTGAAATTTGGTTTACTTCCATTGGGCATTTTCTTAAGTGAAGAAGAGGATGGGTACATTTTTTCTATTCTCCTGAGAGCTACATCCGGTCCATACTTTCTGTTACAACCTTGGAGATTGTGTCTGTTGACATGGAATGGGCTTTGCTCGTGGCTTTGTAGAAAGGGGTACGATGGGAAGACTGGGGTTTGCAGTCAGAAAGACCTGGGTTTCCCCACTAGCAGCGTGACCTTGGGTACGGCATCTCTGTGGCCCTCAGTCTTCTTACCTGTGAAAGGGGTTTAATTATTGAACCTCTGAGGAGGGGGCCGGGCTTGGCTTCACAGGGACTCTGGAATTGTCAAGAGGCTGCCCAAGCAACCTTACCCTGAGGCCTTTTCCTGCTGCAGTTCTCTTTTTGGCAGGTGGGGAGGGAAGCTGACACCCTGGGAAGCTGTGTCTGCTGGGGGAGGGCAGTCAGTTCAGTGGGTGCACACACCTGAGCTGTTAGGCAGGCGCTGATGGCCACGCTGTCTGCTTGAGTGTCCTGGGAACGTATGGGCACAGAGCCCTTGCCGGCACTCTGTACAGGCGATGCCTTGGAGCACCCCTTGTCCTCTGATAACTTAGAGGGGGCTCGGCTGCCTGCTCCCCATCCTTCTAGGTTGGCTCTTCCTGACCTGCTGCATTGGGAGGCTGTGACTTGCGTCCCCCAGGGCCCTGGCCAGGCCCTGTGGGCCTGATGCGTTGCATTCTAAGTTGAGCGCAAAGCAGGTGGACTTTGGGTGGGATGCTGCTGCAAGTCCTTTTCATTTCAGCAGTACTGGTTGTGTGCCCACCAGCACTGGGCACATAGTGGTGAGCAGATCTCATGGGGGAGACACATAAATACATGCTCTACGGCCAGGCGGTGCTAAGTACCATGAAAAGAAATAAAGCAGGCGAGACAGGTCTCTGTTCCCATGCCCCCCATTAGCAGAGGCCATGTGCCCAGTGTATGTAGGGTGGATGGGGGCCTGAGGAGGGGGCCTGAGAGGATGAGGGGCCATGGGACCACTGGGGACACCTGGGGACGAACATGAGGCCCAGGGACCAGCGGGGAAGGGGCCTGCCGAGCTGAGTCAGCCCCAGCAGGATAACTTCTGGGGTGAAGGGACTGGAAAGGTGACCATCCAGAGTCCTTCCCAGCCTCTGGCCACATTGTGACCGCCCTGAGTGTGTCTCCCGGGGGGAGCCGGTGCCTGTTACTTAGATGAGTGAGTTGTGTCCTTCTGAAGCACATGGTGGCAAAAACCACCGTGTCTCATGAGAGCGGCTGGCCAGTTTTCCCTGTGCCCTGGCCTGCCTTCAGCTCTGTGCCCCTCATGCAGCTGCCCGTGCTTCTGCTCATTCTTAGGGGCCCCACTGAACACCGTCTCTGTTTCTGTAGCCTTCTCTTCTCTGCCCCAAAAGCTGGATGCTACCCCCCCTTCCTCATGCTGCCTGAATTGCCTTCCTGGGGAGTATATCATCCTGATCTGAGCCCGCGGGTGCTGAGCTTCTGTTCACTTACTCAGCACAGCAGTGTGGATCTGCTGGGGACCAGGGACTGGTGGGCGTCAGGGTAGAGCAGGGGCAGAACACATGAGGGCCAAGGCCTCGCTGCCTTCTGGTGGCTGAAGGTACACCCCCGACAGTGAACCCATAAACTGCCCCAGGGACTGTTGGTGCCCTCAGCTTTGTGCTGAGCACTGAACCTCCTGGCCAGTGAATGTCTTAAAAGTATCGTGGTGCCCTGTATACTCACATTTGAGTTGCACATGTGAAAGTTTAGGAAAAACAAATGTCTGGGCAATCCTTAGGCATTTAGATGCTGGCTCATCAGTGCCTGAGGCAGAAGGTGAGAAGAATTGTTACTTGTCCATCATAGGATGTGTAAACACATTTAACAATATTTGCAGGAAAAGAGGAATTATTTTGGCTTTTAAAATGTGCCTTTCTCTATTTGATGAGAATCCTACAATTAGTTTCAGATCGTTTTGTGTTTTGGGTCAACTGTTTTGTACTTGTAGCTGTCTTAATTTTTCTTTTCTTTTGGATAATAAGCATTTAACTTAAAAACAAGAATTGAAACAAGCTCTGCTTACTCATATTTCTCTTATTTTTAAAGGTTCATATCTGTTTTAATTTTCTGTCCAGAAAGATGGCATTCAGATGGAATTGTTTATCCTACGTCCACCTGGCTTGGAGGAGACCTGGTGGTGAAGTTGGCCAGGTGGTCTGTGGAGAGGAGGAGGAGTGGGTTCAAGAACTCCCTGTCCCTCATTTCCATCTCCAAGTACAGCAAGGCCTACCAGGAGCTTAAGGAGAAGTACAAAGGCCTGGTCAAGGTAATTCTAGGGAAAAATCCTTGATTCCCCCCGTTTACACGAGGCAGCATGGCCAAACTGTGCCAGGTAGAATTGGCTTTCTTGTGCACCTTCCAGTTCATACAGATGCAGACATCGCGTCAAAACGCACCCACGCAGGGTCTCCCATCGCGGGCTGTGTGTACCCTGATACTCGGGTGCGTGCCACAAAGCGTCGCAGATATTTACAGGAAAGTACTGTGTTTGTTTGCACATTAGTTATTCTTTCCAAGAGAGCAAAAGGGAAATATTTAATTTGAAATAATTGGATGTTAATTACTAAATTGCCGTAATTCTTTATTATGAACTTAAGTGTATTTTAAGAAAATATATGAAAAATTACAGAATGAAAGAAAATATTCTCAAAAAGGAGATACATTTCATAACATGTCCTTATCTTTGCATCTTACACGAGGCCTGTGGGTTCACACTCAGCCTAGGAAGGAAAGCAGCACTCACACAGTTGCACCTCCTTTGCATTCTCCCTAGTTCACATCTGCACCCCCTCCCCCGAGAAGCCACCAGCACTCCTCATTTCCACAGACTCTTCGTCAGGCACCTGGTGCTGTGGAACGAGGCCAACCAGGATGCACACGCTCGGGACAGTGACCGCTCACTTGTGCTGAAGTGTCTCTGGATCCTGGCTCGGCAGACTTGGGCCGGGCCGCCCCTCTCTCCCAGATCCTGGCCTAGCAGTTAACTGATCTTGTTAGCTGTCCAGTACCTTCAAGAAGGGACTTCTGTTTTTTCAGCTTTTGAAATTGTCCCTAGTGAGGTGGTTCATCTGGACTGTCCGGTCCCCTGTGGCTAGAGACAGAAATGTGAGCGCTGAGCGCCGCCACTGGGTCTTCCCCTCCGCCAAATGCCCGTTTTGCACATTGTAATTTCAAGACCTCACACCTACGTGGCCAGTGTTTTCATTTAAAAGCACCTCGTGCTCATCCTGTGTGGCCGCAAAGGCCTGACCTCTGGGCTCTATCCCTGCCTTACAGATAGGGCGACGGGGGCATACTGCCGAGTGCCTCTCCTGTCGAGGGTGGCATGGTCACCAGACCCAAAGGCTGCAGCTGGCCCCCTGACTCCTGTCCCCTCGCCTCCCTCGCCCTGCGTCTCCTTGTCTGTCCTCATCTAGGTAAACAGTGAGGGAAGTGTAGCTGAGCATTTTCCTCTGGCGTCCGCGGCCTCATCTAAGTGTCAAACGTACGTTGACTTTATTGCAAGATCTTGCTTTGGCCTTCATGGCTCTTGATGCGCCCTATCACATGCGGATATGGTAACACTGTGTGTGTCTTATGCAGATCTCTTTGTTAGAAGAGGCTGATGTGAATTTCTGCCTTTGGAATGAGCTAATTTTTAAAATTTTATTGCACAATTAGTCCAGTTTGACTTACACCTTATGGGGATACTTTAACTATTGTGAAATGGTGGGAGATGGGAGAACAGCTTACATGTGCCCTTGAACTGTTTTAGGTGTGGCCTGAAGTAACTGATCCTGAGAAGTTTGTGTATGAAGATGTGGCTATTGCTGCCTACCTGCTGGTAAGAATGTACATGACAATCCGAGGTTGTGTGGAGTGGGGCAGCGTTGCTCCTGGTAGGTGGACCGTAGTGAACAACACTTACCAAGTCCATAGTCAGGGTGTTCACCGTGCTGTTGGCCGAGGTTGGTTGCACATGTAACAGCTTTTGTTAACCTTGCATGGTGCTTTTGTGTGAGGGTGGAACACATTTGAATTGTGACACTGAGCCGCGGAAAGCCAAGCTGAGCCAGTCTTCCATCATCAGTAGTCAATGTGGAGAGGCTGGTTGGCATTTGGGAGCTAGGTGGGTGCCCACCTGTCATGCATGTGCTTTCCAATCTTAGTATTTGGTGTTTCTGGTTCCAGGCCTTTCCTTTAACTTGATAGTATTGATTTTCTTAGATGTAAAATGTTTAGATGATTCCCAATTTCCTTTCAGCTGTAATTCTCTGAATCAAAACAAAATAATGCTATATCTGAAAAGACTAAGTGTGTAAAACTTGAAGAGTATAGAGAAAGCATGAAGGAGCTAACTTTATAAAGCCCTTGCTTTATACCAGAAGAAAGTTCTGTTAGCCCACCGAGCATCAGACAGGAGCTGTGGGCTGGGCCCAACCCCCTCTGCTCACCTGCGCATCACCTGTGCCGAAGCTCAGCCTCCGAGGAGGTCCCTTCTCCGCTTGTTCTGGAACTGTAATTTGTAATCCCACATGCGCAGAGTGAATCACACACTTCTTTCTCTTTACTTAGATTCTGTGGGAACAAGAAAGAGCTGAGCGGGGAGTGGTGGCCAAGCAGTCCTTTGTTGACTTAGGATGCGGAAATGGCCTCCTGGTCCACATCCTGAGCAGTGAGGGGGTAAGCATGGTTCCATGGCTGTTTCTGGAACCTTTTTAGAGTGTCAGGTTCTGCACGGGGTTCACTGAGGTCTGTTTCAGCCGGCACCATCTGGACTCCCAGTTGGCCTGGCTGTCTGAACAGTGTCTCAGTACAGGCCGTGTTCCTTTGTAGAACAGGCAGCGTGTGGAACAGGCGGGAAAACGCTTTGCTCCTATTGGGTGGAAGAGGACATCTGAGGCACATGTCCCATGTGCCTATGAAGTGACCAGCTTTCAGCAGCATGGGTGTTTTTGCTCAGATATTTTCGTTGGGAAGCCCTCCCTGGTAGGAATAAAGGGCGCGGTGGGTTCAAGTGCTTTCGTGCTAGTCCAGAGGACAGCTGTGCACTTATGCATAACATGACATAAAACCTCAGAGCTGGTGTTTACACCCATTTTCTGGTTAGCGAAGTGAAGACAAGGTGCTTAGCGCCCGCCTGGCACTCTGGAGCAGTTGGCTGAGCAGAAGGCGCCTGCGCCTGGTGCCATCTGCCATCTCAGCCTTCCTGTGGGGGTCTGCTGTTAGTGCCACTCTTCTGTCACCTGCCTGGCCACCTGGGCCTTGACAGCCTCTGTGGGGATTTGGAGCCCAGTCAGGTGACCCCAAGGCTGAGTTTCTTCTGGCCGTAGCATTCCACCCTATGAGATAGACATATTTATCCACAGCTGTAGGAAAGTGAAATGGGGTTGGTGATGTACTTTCTGAACTGGCTTTGTGAAAGAGTGAGTCTGCGTTTGCAATACCTGTAAACAGGTTGGAGTGTCAGCGCATCAGGTGGGGCCTGCAAGCTGGTAGGTGGAGATGACGGGGGAGGAGGAGGGTGTTCCATGCACCCCTCCCCCCGACTTGGATGTGACCCCAGTTGCCCTGTGAGAGCTAACAAGGGAGGTCACAGAGTGCCGGGTCAGGGCTCGTCTCGGTCGGCAGGGTGGCAGAGCAGATGTTTCCGAGAGCTGAGAGAGCCGGCTCCCTTTCCAGGCATGTTTCCTAGGACGCCAGCCCTGGAGAAGCCCCCACGCTCGACTCCGTCCCCCTTCTTGAAGGCTCACACTATTAGCGGACTTGGGCTCTCACCTTTCCTCATGGGGGTGCAAGTGTCTGCTTCAATAGCTGGGAGCTGCTGATACCATCCGTGTGTGCTGAGGGTCTCGGACTTCACACTGGTGGCGATTCCTGTAGAGTTTAATTTGTTCTTGCTAAATTACGATGTACTGAACTTAACCTTTGATTTCTGAATGTAATTATTTCAGCATCCAGGCAGAGGGATCGATGTCCGAAGAAGAAAAATCTGGGACATGTACGGCCCACAGACTCACTTAGAGGTACTGGCTCTGTTTGCTCATCTGATCTCAGCATGGCTATACCCTGGCGGCTGTTTGAATGAGCATCTGTGCATTGGCTGGTCAGAAGGGCTGACCACACATGCACATTATTCAAAGTGCTCTGAAGTTTGAAGGGAAAGATGAGCCAGCAGACTGTAGGACCTTCTGGTTGGGCTGAGAACACGATGCTGACGCTGGTGCCAGAGGAGCTGGGTGTGCAGGCCCTGGGCCTCCCCCGTGCTCCTCGCTGCCTGCGGGTGGGGACGGACCTTGCTCTCTGCATCTTCCCTGGTGCTACGCCAGGACGCTTGTTCAGGTACCACTGAGCAGCAGGGACCCGCACTGCCAGGACCTGGCTGGAGAAGGGGCTCCCTGGCAGCCTTTTAGGAGGACGCATCTGGGGCCCACACAGAAGAGCTGTGAAGCATGGTGCCATGCCAGTCCTGGCGCCCGGGAGGTTTGTGGGTTAAGGGAACCTGGAAGAGGGGCTCTGAGAGCCCCTCACAGAATGGCATCTTCAGGGGCAAGTGGCTAGGAGCTCGGTTTGGAGTCGAGATGCCCACCTGCCCCGTCCCTCCTCACAGCACTGTGCAGGCGGGAGGGGGAGCGGCCCCTGAGGCTCTGGGACCCGTGGGAGTCTTCCTGTCAGTTGGTAGCCCTCATGTGCCCTCTTGCTAGAAGTTGGATAGGATGTCCTTGTTTTTTTTATGACTCCTTCCCAGAAGGGATCACTATTTTAAACTCAAGGACATGAACACGCTTCATTTGTGACCATGCTGCATGTAGGATCTTGACTCTGGTTGTTGCTTATTAACGTCCCATCCTCAGCATTTTCCAAAGCCGTTAGCAGGTGTCTGTAAACACTGCTTCTAAAGTTAGAGTGATGGTCCATGGAGTCACTCACAACGACGCTGTCCCGGCTCCTGGGGTGCTGGCAGGTGCTGAGCCGAGAGCTGGCTTCCCCCAGGGTCTTACGTGTGCTGACGTTCTGCGACCGTCCCGCGGCCCCTGGTGTAGGTGGGGGCCCCAGGCCACGGAGAGGTGGAGCCTTAGGGACGGGGTGGGGGCGGTCATCACCTTTCCTTCTTTCCCTTCTTTTCCTTCTTTCCCTCACCACCTGTTCTCAGAAGACAAATTACACTGTAAATGCTAGTCCACTGTAGAACACATCTTTTCATAAGCTGAATTTTAAAAGGGTTTTCATAATACTGTCATATGGTTTTCAGAAGTATTTTACTTGAAATATACTTTCACTTCAGGAATAATTTTGAATGCCATAAGATGCATTAAAAAAGAACAGAAAAAACAGTCACATATTTACCAAATATTTTAATGCTTATTACCTGGCAGACATTCTCTTAGGTGCTGATGCCTCAACAGTGACAAATGGGGGTGGGGGAGGGGGACAGACACATACACAAGTGGGTGTGTGGCAGGTGGCTGTGAGCGCCAAGCAGCAAGGAGCCTCAGCTGGGTGGGGAGGGCAGGGCCTGCACTGTAAGGAGGCCAGGGGGCCTTGAGCGGGAGAAGGTGGGCCGGGAGTTGGGTGCAGGAACGGTTGCGTGCGCGCCTATGCCCTGTGCAGCTGCGGGGTGCCCCTCTCCCCACCAGCACCCACCCCAGGGCCAGTGCCATCTTCACAGGTGTTGCTCTCCTTCGAGGCCTCCAGGGCAGCAGGGGGGCAGTCAGCAGTGGGGTCCACGTACACGGCTAGTGGGTCCTGTGGGTGCAGCCAGCCTCCCCACCCCCAGCTTCTGCTGCTCAGGTGCCTGGGGTGCCTCCGAACCTTTGTCCCGGGGTTGCAGCGCCTGCTGCGACTAGGACAGTTTCCTGCCCAACAGAGGGCAGAATGCTGTCTTGAGAAATGTAAAGAATCCGACTTTTCATTATGCAAAATGTCAAGAATACACAAAGGTGGAGAGAAGAGCATGATGAACCACAGCGCCGCAGCGGCCAGCTCCAGCGATGGTTCTGTATCTCGCTGGCCAGCGGTGGCCCCACGGTTATTTTGAAACAAATCTTAGGTATTCATCTGTAAATAGAAAATAAAGTTGAGACTTTTTATATATTCTCTCTCATTTTCTTTTAGAGTTGAGAAGAATAATGCAGATATTTTTAAAGAGACTAAAGGAAGGGAAGATCATTGTAGCTGCCTGACAGCTCTTCACTATTTTTTAAATTATGTTGTCTTTTATGGTCCAGGAATTTGCATTTGCTTATATGCTCATACATCATAAGTTAAGACCTTTTAAGTCTCCGGTTTGAAGTCATCGAAGCAGGTGCATGGGTAGGTGTGCATGCAGATGAGCCACTACACTGTTGCAGCCGGGCTGAGTTTAGGTAGAGGCTGATGTCTGGAACAAAAGGAGTAACGTGGTGGGTTACAGGCTTCCCTGTTGCCCTTTGTTTGTGACAAAGCAAATTAATTTCTTTGGGTAAGCAGTTCAGACAGCACTTGACCCAGCCCTCTGCTCACGTCGCGAGCCTGGGGAAGAGCCTCCGGCATGAGGCGCCCCCTGGAGAATGGGTGTAAGGCTCTAGGTCTTGATTTGATGGTGCCCAGCAGCTCGCCTCAGATCTTTCTGTGGACTTGGGACCTCTACCCCAGCTCCTCAGGCCTGCTAACGAGAGCTCCGTGTTCAGTGTCTCGTGTCTCCCATGACACGTGAGCCTTTGGTCGTAGTTCCTTGGAGCCCTGCTCATCGAGGGCTAATTACAAGGGTGGATGCTTCCTCGTTCTGCTGCACCTGCCTGGGACGTGGCTGGACAGCCTGCTTGTGTTGGCAAGGTCGTGATTTGGGTGTTTCCCAGTAAATGAGTGATTTCCATGAGTAGGTTCAATCTGGACATCATAGGCCAAGTGTAGGAGATGACTGCTTTTTTTCAAAAGCATTTGATTGTAAGCAAGAGACAATTAGGAAAAAACACGTTTTGAAAACAGTATTGTGCTGATCACAAAGTGGCTTAGTTCTGTTTGTGAATCTGTGTATGAAATGGGAGTATCGCCATTTGCTGTACCCAGGGTGCCAGAACTGCGTACAGCAGGAGGGCTTTGTTATCTAGTGCTGCTGGCAAGGTGATGTGAATGTGATCATGGCGCTCACATGTGCAAACTTACTAATAAAGGCCATTTAAAGGGAGGCAAATTTAAATCCGGACTGGGAAGAAATAAAGAATAAATGATATCAAAGGTTTGTTTTTCCTGCTTTGAAGTTATGCTTTGACTATTTGAGCAATACTATTTTCAGTATTTTATACGTAAATAGAAGAGTATGTACTCAATTTAAGAACCAGAATAATTGTAGAATTTGGGTTCTCTTTCTGTGTATGTCATGTCTGCAGAAGACTCTTGTAGTTGCGTTGTTTATGAGGGAAGACCCTGAAAAGTGTCGTACCGCCCTCCCTGAGGGTGACACTCCCGCTTACTGTCGGGCATTCTTTCCTCAGTTTGAAGACGGACAGCATCTTGCATAGTTTTGACTGACAGATGGACTGTTGAGCTTAGTGAGTTCAGTAACGAGCGATGGCCTGCTGTTGACACAGAGGTTGGTGTTCATTGCAAGTTCTTGGATCGTAAAGCAAGTGTGTCTCACTCAACTACAGAAATCAGCAGAACGCCTTTTCAGTGGGTTTTTACTTCCATCTGAGAGTTTACAGAAGACAAGAGCAGAATAGCAAGAAGAGTTATGCAAACTTGTATATGTAAATTCCTCTTCTCTTTCCATAAATACACTTCATCATGGAGATTGAAGGACTTCTGAGGTTTTAAATCAGCTTCAGACGTTGCTGCTTTCCACCTACCCACACTTAGGGCCATTTCTTATGCCCATGTTCTGCCAAAGGTGAAATGGTTCCTGTGTCCCGTCTCTGGTAGCTCCTTTGTAAGTCTCAGTGAAGGAGCACGTTTCTGTTACTCAGGGAGCTGCTGGCCTCTCTGGTGGTGATGCTGGAAGTTGCCAGTATTTCAAGGCCTCCGGGCAGACGTGGAGCCAGGTGCCTTCACTTTGGTCCCGGCCCTGGAGATGCATGTGGCCCACGTGATAGTTCTGTTAGGCGGTGCTAATTGAAGGTGTGTCCAGCATTGAAAGGTGTGTCATTTTTTGGAAGTTTTTTCTGATGGTAGGAGGATTTGCCTTCAAAGGGAAAACCTTTCGGTTTAGAGATGCCACGCAGCATTACTGTCTGCTCACAGCGGACTCCTCTGCCTTTTACAGGAGAAGCCCAGGGTGCTGAGATGAGGGCTGGGGCAGCAAGCTCTGCCTCTGCAGGGCCTTCGCCCTCCCGCCCCGCCTGGCTGCCTCAGTGGCTCTCTGTTTATTTACTGAACACTCAGTCTTGTTTGTGTTTTCTTTTAGGAAGGTGCAATCACGCCAAATGATAAGACCCTTTTCCCTGATGTTGATTGGTTAATAGGCAACCATTCTGATGAACTAACACCGTGGATACCCGTCATTGCAGCCAGGTGAGTCAGTGGAGAAGTTGGCCTGTGAATGGCTGGGGATGTTTCGTAACCTAAACCTCCCTGTCCAAAACCAGCTGCTTGCGATGACTGAGCATTCGAAATGTAGCTTGTTCAGATTGTTGAAATGATAATATACTGAATGTATTGGGTTAAATTTAAAATAAGTTCCACCTGTTTTATTTTACTATTTAAAATATGGCTACTGGATAATACAGAGTTAACGTATGTTGTTCACATGATATTTCTGTTGGACAGTGCTAACTGAAATTCTGTCACTTCTGTGATATACCTATCAGCATTGAAAGGTGTGTCATTTCTGGGGAGGTTTTTCTGATAGGAGGGTTTGCCTTCAGAGGAAAGCCCTGCCGGTATAGAGATTCTCGCAGCGATGGTGTCCTTTCGGTGGAAGCTGTGCGCACCTCCCAGGGACGGCGTAAGCTCTCGTATCCATCAAGGTGCAGGTTACGGTGCTGCCGCAGCCTGTTGTGTTGCCAAGTGTCCTCTCTCCAGGGTTCCTTAGAACGGCTTCAGCTCTCCAGGTGTAGCGGAGTCAGGAGGAAACTTAGGCTTTGTTGTGCCCACCTCTGAAATGCACCACTAAAACCTCAGAGCACTTCAGGAAGTGGTGGTTATTGTTGACAAGAATTAACTGCCATGGAAAAATATTTTTTGTAAAGGTAAATTCATATTTTGTTGAAAAGATGTATTATTTCTAAAATTAAATTGGGGAGGGCAGTAATTCACCTTTTTTGTTGTTGTTAGGAGAGCAAGGTACAGAGATAAAGTGTTTAGAGATAAAGTGAAAGGACAGAGCTCCCGGCTCACGCCAGGAGGGGACAGGAGAGCCCCTAATTCACCTTTTTATATAGAAAACAAAATCATCCAGCAGCGGACATGTATATTTTACCCCGATACGCGGTTGCCACGTGGCTTTCTGCCGAGGCCTCTTTGTGACGCCGGGAAACGCGGGGGTGTGGGTCCCCCCGAAGGTCCTCCTACAGCTGCCGCTTCTTCCTTCTCCCCTGTTGCTTCTTCGACTTCGCGGGGAAGTACCGCCGGAGGCAGAGCGCCAAGACGCAGTACCGGGAGTACCTCGATTTCGTCGAGGAAGTGGGCGTGGCGTGCGGCTTCCGCGTGGAGGAGGACTGCCTGAGGATCCCCTCGACCAAGAGGGTGCGTCCCTCCGGGCCGGGCCGGCGTTCGGGCGGACAGCGCGGGGCCGGGGCCCGGGGCCGGGAGACGCTGCGGCGCCCGAGACGGGGAGTGTCCCAGAGGCGCCCGTGCGGAGGCCAGCGTCTCGGCCGTCGCGGGCCTCAGAGGCCTGTTCTGTCCGTGCGGCCCCTCTTTTGGAGGCCTTCCGGCACTTCTTCTCCAGGCCTGGGGTGGTGCTGCAAGGACCCTCACCAGGTCTCGGTTTCCTTTCCAGAAACTACAAGTGGCCCCGGGGCTTTCCAGGGTAGGGGTCCACTTTGCTTGTGTAGAAGTTCCCAACCCTCGTGTTGTCTGAGGCTGAACGCTCTGAATTCTGACTCCTTGGATTCCCAAATAATTAGCTGGAAGTAAAATTTGTTGCAGAAGTTAAAAAGGATTCCAAGTTTTTTCATTAAAAGCTTCCTTTGTTCAGATTTGCCTGAACTGTAGTGTGGGTGGGTGGAAATTGACGCTTGCACAGTCTCTGGAAGCTTCCAGCGTGTCCTTGAGACTGCTGGTGGTCAGGGCCGAGAGGGAGGCCTTCCCGCCCAGTGCTGCCCAGGCTTGGCCCATGGGAAGCGTCCTGGGAAGGACTGACATCAGCTCACACTGTCTCTGCTTTCTTCTGGGAGGCTCCGTAGTTGCCATGTGCTCTTTTTGAAAGACAAAACCTAGATCCTGTCCAACCCAGATCACCCGCTGGATGGCTGCACGCAGTGAAAAGGGTGACAGATGGCTCAGCCCTTGGCTCTGCCACCGCCTTGCAGCCGTGTCCTGGTCTGCCGGGTGGGGAGGAGCAGCTCTCCTTGGCTCGGCTGGAAGACCGTGAGGACTGTGTGGGGCGGTGTCTTCCGGCAGGTGCTCGCCGCGGAAGGGACCGGGCCCGCGGCACGCCAGGCACAGGCGCAGCACCGCCGGCCCTGCTCAGTGTTGTTTGGGAACCTCCTGCAGGGCTTGGCCTCGGGGCCCTCATGCTGCTCTCTAAGTGCCCTCCCTGTCCTTTGGCAAGGCATGGTCTCCTGAGGTCGGCGCTGACTTGAAAATGGCTAGAGTTTGGGTCACGTAGGTGGGGATAAGGATGCAGCTGGCTTGACTTCTGCGTTCATTCCATTGCTGGTTGGGCACCTGGGCTAGGCCGTGATCTCTCTGAGCCTCAGCTTTCTTACAGCCACTGGATATTTTGGGGTCAGACCAGGAGTCATGTTTAGTGAGGACTGGTCACAGGTCAGCCATGCGGGGAAGTTGTCACCTGCCCCAGATCACACATGCATCAGTGGCAGAGCTGGGGAGCAGGAAGTGGTGGCTCGGATATGATTAGGTTCGCTTGCTTTCATTGTCTGTGACCTGGCTTTGTAGTTAATGGCCAGGGAGGAAGTCAGAAGTGCTGTGCTCAGGGCAGTGTTGCTGGACTGGGCCTCACTCTCCCAGGGGCTCCTGCAGGGAGCCTCTGGGTGTACGAGAAGGAAATGAGTCTGCACATGCCTCCCTGGCTCTGGCAAGGTTGGTGGGAAGATTCTCACTTTGAGAGCTCTCAGGGTCACCATCCGGGGGTGCATGAGAGACGGAGGTGGGTGTGAACAAGGCTGACATGAGGGAGTGTGTAGAATGGCGCAGGAATCTCAGTAATGTGGACCCGATGTGCATGTTATCTTGGGAAGCCTCAGCAATGAGATTTTTCATGGACTTTTGCTGTTAGTCTTTTTTTTTTAAGTCATTTATGTTGGTATTAGTTTTTAAAATAAGGATTCTTTCATGATAGCTTTCTAGAACTTAGGTGACTTGCACGCCAGAACAGGAGAGTTCCGTGGAGAGCGGTGAAGTGTCGCAGGAGCCAGCCAAGGCGCTCACGTCCCTCTCTCCAAATGCAGGTGTGTCTCCTTGGGAAATCGAGAACATACCCGCCCTCCCAAGAAGTTCCCGTCGATGCGCAGAGAACCCAGTACATTAACGGCCGACAGCGCTGCCCCGGGAACTGCCCTGGCAAGGGGCCTGCTCCTCCCCCGCCAGCTGCCGCGGGCGGTACTGGTCACCCTGACGGCCACAGAGCTGGGGGCGCCGAGCCAGGGGTGGAGGCCCGGCCGGAAGGACCCTGGCTGACCGGATTTCACCCCAGAGAAAAAGCTGAGTGCCCGAGGAACTGTTCTGCCCTCCCTCGGGATTTCGTTGACCAAGTGGTTTTGCACGTGGCGAATTTGTTGTTGGGTGGAAACCAGTTAAACACAAGAAGCTCTCAGAGTGGCTGCCTGAAGACCTGGAATCGAGGAGGTAACCGCCCCGCACCCTGGGGCTGCTGTGTGCTGGGTGTCCGGCAGTGACTCAGTCCCCCTTTGCCTCCTTTGTGACCCATTCAAAGCATGCGGTCGTTTTAACCGACTGTATCGTAAAGGGGCATTGCTGAGGAATAGGCCGTTTATCAGCTCGCTTACACGTCTTCCATGTAGTTCCTGTTGGCGTATAGGGGTTCGGCTCCCTCACAGGAGTAAGCTAAGGTCAGAGGGTCACGTCTGGGCCCCACCTAACCTCTACAGACATGTTCCGGCCTGAGGGCCTAGAGCCACTCGTTTTTAGTCTACAGAAATTATCCAAATAGAGAACAAGTTACTGAATGCCAGGAAAGGCACTGGCCCCTTGAATATGTGATAATGTTTTGGAGATGTTGTGGTTTGATAATTCTCTTTGAAATCCTCAAAATGCAAAAATTAGACACTATGGGAGGGAGAAAATTGTATCTGTTGTCACAGGATGGGTAGCGTGCTGGAACTAGTGGCGTTCAAGAGGGAGAGGGACCAGGGTATGAGGTCCCACCATCTTTATGAAGTCAGGTCGGGCAATGCTCCTGGCTCCCAGGGCCGCTGGCCGAGGGGCCGCTTCCTGCCTGCACTTGCCCCCGGGACCGGGACCGTCAGCCGCCAGGGGGCACTGTGGGGCTGCACTGCGGTCGCTGGGGGAACTCGCGTCCTGTCCCTCAGCCTGCGTCCCTCAGCCTGCTGGGACTGCTGTCCGGCCGGTTGCCTGGTGGCACAGGCCAGGGAGGAGGCAGCGATGGCTTCTCCTCTCTGGGCCTGGTCTCCCCCTCCCCCGAATGTTGTCCTGCCCCCAGTGTCTGCATCACTGCACTCCCGTCTCTTGTACTAGTGACGTGGCTGCACCGTTGAGCATGTTCCCTTTTCCAGGAATCCCCCGGCCCTGTTACGTCTGATCAGAACTTCTAGGGATCCCGTGGCAGCCCTGGCCAGAGCCTCCCTGGTCCAAGTGGCTGAGCACCCATGTGGCTGCTTACAGGCCCCCAGGTGCTGTGGGGCATTCTCTGGGTTGGCACCCCACTTCCCTAGGTGTGCCCTGCTGAGGCGGGCCCAGAGTGAGGAGAAGGGCAGGCTGGGTCTGGGGGGCTTGAAGCCATGAAGTGGAGCCACAAAGGGCACAGGGCCCAAGCATGCGTGGGGGGCAGGGAGCCCTGCAGGTATTCGGGTAAGTCCTCTGGGAATGGCTGAGCTCAGGATGCTTGTCTGCCTGGGACACGGCGCCCTCTGTGAGCGAACACTTCCCTAGGCTCGGGGACCTAGTGGGCTGCTCGGCCATCCAAGCTCAGGCCTGCCCACCCACCGGGGGCATCTAGGGTGCCAAGGCACTGTCCTTCCCAGAGGGGCTGCCTTCAGCCTGGGGCGGGGGAAGCCTGTACCCGTGAGGTGGAGCAGTGCCCTGGGCCTCCCAGCCGGCGGGCTTCCCACCACAGGTGGGCCTCCCATACTTTGGTCCCTGCAGTGAGTGACCCCCTCCCCAGCCCCCCAGGCACGGGGCCGCCATGTTTCTGAGCCCTGTGTGTGTATGAGTGGGTCTGCCCTGACTAACTTGCACCTGGGATCTGTGCTCTGCAAGGCATGGCTGGGGGAGACACGGGTGGGAGGAGGTGGCCCCTGCCCTCACGACTGGGTCAGGACGCACACGTATCAGGCAAAGCAGCTGAGAGGAGGCTCTGAGGAGCTGCGCGGTGGTGGCCAAAGCTGTGCGTGTGAGGGTTGGCGCACCGTGGGGCTTGGGGGGACCCCTCCCCCTGCAGGGGCAGGAAGGTGGCATGGAAGTCTGCTGGGCTCTGATAGGTGGAGTCACAGCAGGAAGAGCAGCTGCTGCCCCTGGGGCTGAGGCGCTCATCTTCTGCCTGGGGCGCAGCTCTCCTGGGCTCACCTAGAGGCTGGCTGGGTGGCTGGCTGGGTGGGGGGAAGTGAGACACTAAGCAGGGCCTGGCAGGTGGCAAGTTCCAGGCCCCTGGGGTGGTGGCGGCTGTGCCTGTGTAGTTCCAGCTGTTGTGAGGTGTGCACTGAATTAAATTTAAATTTTCGGGGTCCCTCCTGCTGACACACATGAGGGATTTGAATGTATGGGCCTGGTGTTGATTTCCAGGCCCAACAGCTTGTGCCTGGGGAACGGGTCTGTAACAGCCTTTTGTTGTTTGGGGAAACCCCTTTGTTAACAGAGAGCCTTTCATTGGCTGAAGTGGCCAGCAAGCTGGGCAGGGAGACTCTACAGCGGCTGAAGCGGGAATGCGGAGGCCTGCAGACGCTGCTTAGAAACAACCACCAGGTGTTTGAAGGTAAGGGACTTAGCCTGACATGGGCCTGTTTCTCAGATACCCGACGGCACGCTCTACCGCGCCTAAGGCAGCAGGAGCTTCTGACGTCCCTCTTTCCCAGCCCCACCTTCCATTTTCCCTAAATGAACTGTATCTTAGAGCAGGACAGACTTACAGGGAAGTTGAAAAGAGAACAGGGAGTCACCGTGTGAGCATCTCCGCCGGGTCAGGGCACCGGCCACGCCGCCCTTACCTCTCGTGCCCTCCGGCACCACCCCAGGCCTGCTTCCCCCTGGGCCCGATCTGCTTGCCCCTCACACGGAAGGAGGAGCCGCGCTGAGAGCTTGCGGGCTGGGCTCGCATGGCTGAGGGCCTCCCGGGCTGAGGTTCGGGCGGGGCTTTGGCCCTGGGCGGCCTGTGGACGAGCACCCTGAGCGCCCTCTCCCTGGTCCAGGGCACCTTTCCTGAACAGTTGTGTCTGCCCCACGCAGTCCTGCCTGGGGCCCCCGGATCCGCCCGTGCTTCTGTCACATGTCCTGCGTCGCGTCACCTCGCTGCGCCCTGCTGCCCCGGCCAGACGCTGCGCTCCCTGCGGCCGGGCCGGGCCTCGCCCTGCAGCCTGAGCCCCCTGCTTTGGTGCACAGCCACGTCACAGCAAGAAATCCTGTGGCGCACACTCACCTCACCCTCCTCACAATGGGGAGGCTGTTGGGTTCCAGGGTCCCCAGCTCACAGGGTGCCATCTGTGGGCGGGGCCTGGAGGCCTTGCGGGTATGCAGGCAGCTACCTGAACCCCAGTATTTGGGCAGATCCTTCACCCCCAACTTTGTGCTGCTGTGGAGTATGGGTTGGACCGTGACTTGGGCAGATGGTGGGGAAGGAGTCCTCGGCTGGCCCACAGTGGACGGACGCTAATCCGTGCACTCCCTCAGCCTGCAACCCCTGAAGGAGTGGGGTGCTGCCTCCTCTCCCCACCTCCTCGCATGCACTGGGGTTCTCCCCCGACCATGCGTACACTCGGGTGCACCCCCATGCCTGCACGCAAGCTTGGGTGCACCCACCCCTCCCCCTCCCCCTCCCCCATGTGTGTGTGTGAACTTGGGTGCTCCCTCCATGCATGCACTCGGGTGCTGCCCCAATGCATGCACATGAGCTAAGGTGCACCCCCCACCCCACCTCCACCTTGTGTGCATGTGAGCTTGGGTGCAGCCCTACCATGTCTGCACTCAGGTACACCCACCTGCCCCTCCGTGTGTTTGTGTGAGTTCAGGAAAGCATCTGCCATGCCATCGGGTGGCCTGGTTGCCCTTGTGGGGCTACACTGGGTTTTTGCTTAAACCTGGCTTCTCTCCAGTGGCTGCTGCTGTTAGGGTGGCAGTTAGCCACAGGACTGGGGCCTCCGTCTGTGGGGTGCTTGCTGGGGCTGTGGCTGGGTTAGGCAGGTCCCCACAGGTGAGTGAGTGGAGGGGGCCCTTCTTGAACTGAAGGGGATCCCCCTCCAGCAGGGCCCGGCACAGGCTGCCTGGGGTCTCCTCTCCCTTCTGCAAAGCTTTAGACAATTACATTTCTTCGTGCGGCTCAGAGGGGCTGCTCTTCTGGTTTTCCCAGCACATTTTTTTGATTTAATTTCATGAAATAATAGCTTTTTTTCTATCTTAAATACGCATGTATGTGATTGCTTTTCTGTGCAGTTCACCATGGGGGAGCATATTTATTGTTGGAAACATTTCTGAGGAGGCAGCCTGAGACGGGGCTCTGAGTAAACATTCTGCTGCAGTCATGCAAAAAGTATGCATCAAAGCTGGGCCTTGTCTCTGCAGGATAGTGTTTTTTTTTTAATTAACACAGTGGGTCTCTAGTAATGTTTACAAGTTAAGAATGTAAAACGACTTCAGATGCTTTCAGTTCAGCTAGTGCCAAGCCCCGGCTAAGTGCCAGGCAGCACTGGGGCTGCTGCATGGAGGGGACCCACGCTCTTGGCCTGCGCCTTCCTGGGGCCTGCGCAGCCTGGCCTGTGCCTGTGGTCAGGAAGCTCCGGCCGGTGGAGCACATCGGTGACAGCACTGCACTGAGTGGTCTACGCACGTCTCTTCAATCCCTTAGCTAGTGGTCTTGATGCAGACACTACTCAGAGAGGTTGGAGACTTGCCCAAGGTCTCCCATGAGTGGAGAGGCCAGGCTGCTGACCCAGGCCACGTCTGACCAGGACCTCAGCACGTGGCACTGTCCCATAAATTGCCCATAGTGATTTCTGGAAGAATCTTAAGCCAGTTTCTCAGAACACTGATTAAGATAGCGTCCACTGTCAGAAAAGGAGGAGATGGAGCAGTGGGTTTTGTGTGTTGTGTTCAAATCTGAGAAAGTGTATACTTTGGGGAAGAAATGTTCAGAAACGTGTTGGGAAGTGAACCTGGGTAGAGTGTATTCTGTTCCTATAATTCTTCTTTAAAATCAGGAGCACATTCCTGCACCGGCAGGAATCTCCTGGTGGTCTGACTGCAAGCTGGCTGGAGTGTGTGCACCAGGAGGGCAGTGCCTGGGCGCCTGGGCACCTGGCCCAGACCTGCCCGGGATGGGAGGGGACTGCAGGGCACTGCCTCCAGCCTGGGCACGTGGGGGAGCATGTGGGCTCTGGCCAGCTCCACAGCACCCTGGCCTCTGCCGTCTCCAGTCCTTAGCACCCACTTTCCAGGCCTTAGAAATCTTGGCTGGGCCCCTTCTCCCAGGCCCTGCAGGTATTGCTCCAAAAAACGTGGCTGGCTGGGTGTTGTCTTCTTTCCTGAGGCTTCCCAGGAGGACCTACTGAGAGCCGGCCTGGCCTGAGGGGAGGGGCCCAGGCCCGACCTGCCTTTGGCACCAACAAGACCCTGCCATCTCTTCCAGATTTCTCTCGAGCACGTCCAGACCATGAGGCTGGGCCAGGGCCCCTCTCCTTCCTGGGGCATGTGCCCCAGGAGCCTGATGGGGATCTTGCCTCCAGGGCTCCTTGCACACACACTTCAGGGGTCTAGGCTGCCCACCCGCTGGGATGCGTCACCGCTGCGCCGGGAGGGCACCACTGTGGGAACATCTGTGGAGCTCAGCAGGGTCCCCCAGCCTGAGTGTGCAGGCTGGGGAAGGCGCTTGTGGCCTCCCGTGAGGATGACTCCCCCTCCCGGGGCGCCTCTCTGCTCCTTTGTCTGGTTTCAAGGGAAATTATTTAATAAGTACCTGTCTGTGAAGACAGACTGTCTCGGTGTTGCCGAGGAGATTTGAAATCCAAGTCCAAGCTTTAGTTCCTACTTGTAAGTTCTCGTTAGAAGTGGGAGAGCCAGACTGACTGAGGACGCTTCCTTTATTTCTCCCCAAGCCTTTCCGTCTCTGGTGGGTTCACAGCTTCCAGGGAAAACCAGACAGATTTGGTTGCTTTGGCCTCGTTTCACATGGACTTGGCTTCTCATGGTGAACAGCCCGGGGAAGCTCCCGGGAGGCTCACCCCAACTGGGGGCAGCTGGCTCGGGGGGCAGCTCCATGGTGGGCTGGTGAGCTGAAGGGGCCACAGCCCCCTTCTTGTGTGCCCCCCGGCTCAGCTGCCCACTGCTCCCTGCTGACGGGGCTGCTGTCCCCTGACCCGCTGTCGGCGGCTCTGGTGGTGGGGGTGCCAGCAAGCCTGGTGGCTCCTGCAGCTTGCCCCTCATCCTTCCCTGCCCAGAAAGGGCCGCTTCATGCCTTGGTCCTTTGCCCTTTGCGATGAGGGGATGTGGCCCTCGGGGACCCGTGCCCCCTGCAGATGAAACGGTTTCCAGCTTACTGTCCGAAATAGGGACCATGCCTGTGGTGCCTGGTCTGCCAGGTCCCCAGCCTGGTCTCCTCCAAGCCCACCCCCCAGCTGCCCCAGCCTCTCTCCCCCAAGGCCACACCCTAGATCCCCTCGCTGCCAGGACCTTGGCTCTGCACGGGGCTCTGCACCTCTCCCCCAGAGTCCAGCATGCTGCCCGGACAGCTCCCACCCTGACGCTGCAGCTTCCTCACCAGGGACGCCACTCTCCTTTCTGTTTCCTGCCCTCCCTTCCCTGGCTGGGCTCCCGGGTCTGCCTCCATCACTGCGCCCCCCAGTCACGTGGGGGCTCTTGGTGCCGGGGGCGCACTCCGAGCCAGCTTGCCGAGGTGGAGACTGCGCTCCTGCTGCTGCGTCCCCAGCCCTGGGGGCTGCCCCCCTCCCCTGAGCTGGGGCCTCACAGACCCTGTGAAGCGGTCAGCTTTCAGGGTAACTTCTGGGCTGTGTCTGTTTTCTCCCAAACCGCAGTTCTGAAGGGGAGAGTCCACATCCGTGACTGGAGAGAAGAGGGGCTGCGGAAGGAAAAGCGGCCAAAGGCCAGACAGAGGCTGTTTTCCGAAGCTTTCAAGACCCGAGTCTGTTGGTTTTCCGTGCATCACCCTGACGGCTGCGTGCTGCCTGCAGACCGCTGCCCGTTTGCGCACGGGCCGGCCGAGCTGCGGCCATCCCAGACTCCCAAGACGGACAAGCAGGCTCTGTGAGTCGCGTGTGCCCTGCGCGTGGCGCCGGGTGGGAGGCTGAGCCAGGGAGAAAGGCCCCGGTCCCTCCGAGTCCTGCCCTTCCTGGGCTCCTGGGTTCCCGGCCATTTCCCTTCTTCCTCCCTCCAGATTTTCATGGTGATACAAGCGTGTTACATAAACAGTGACAACTGGAGCCGGCAGGTCACTCCTGACCCAGCCCAGCCGAGAGCTGGGTTTGCATTGTGAGTGGGGCCGCCAAGTGCGTTCAGACTGCATGAGAATGAGAGCCTGAGGGTTCTCGGCCCGCTCGCACTGCTGAGGACGGAGATGTGCCCAGCCGGCCGCCCCAGGCCTGGTTCTGCCTGCCTGCCTGAGGAGAGCGGCTGCCTCCGGCTGCACCGCCGCCCGCCTGGGCCGGAAAGCCAGCCGCTCGCGCCCTGCCGGACACGGGATTCTAAAAAGCTGTAACACGTGGGGGTTGTTTCTGCCTTAGAACCAAAGGAGGTGCCCCATCTCCCCCCGTGGCTCCTGCTGACGATAGCAAGCATCCGGGCACGGTGTGACCAAGGCCGGAGGCCTGTGCCATGGGCACAGCCGCCGCCCCCGCCCTTCTCCCTGCTGCTTCCAGACACACTGCTGGTTCTTTTGATTACAGAGCATAGTCTTCGTGTGTTTTATGTACGATTACACAAAAGATGGCATCGTCGTACACTGTTCTGTCCTCAGTTTTCCAAAGAATATGCCCTGGCGACCTTCCCATTCAGTAGTGTCTGGAGTGTGGGTGGTGGTGTTGCCCATGGCACTGAGGGGACACTTCTTCCTCTGAGAGGCACCCTGTTCAGGCAGCACCACCAGGGTGGGGCACGGGCCCTGCCCTCGGGAGCCCCAGGTCCCAGGGCTGCCTCCCAACCCCGTGTGGAGACCAGCCCACCCGAGCCTCACCCTGGTGTGGGGGCCCCGGGAGAGGTCCTGGTTGCTCTGAGCGCATGGAGCCGCTCTGACCCGTGAGGTGGGTCCTGGGAGGGGTTTCCTGGCTGCAGAGCCCCTCCCAACCTGGTCCCACTTTTGTGGGGGCCGTCTGGTGTAGGAAGCCCTGAGTGGCAGGACAGAAGGAGCACAATTCCCTGAAAGCAGCCCTGGGTTTGGGAGCTGGAGCCGCAGCCTCCCCACGTCCAACCTGCTACTCACAGATGTGAGTGTGAAGCCAGTGAGCTGAGAAGTGCATTCAACACAGGTGACGGTGGGTGAGGTCCCCTACCTCCCAGCGCCCCTGGTCAGCATGGGCTCTGACTCAGGAGGTGGGCACTGTGCCATCCGGAATGACCTGGCCCGTCCCCACGGAGCCCTCCGTCAGGCGGTGTAGGCAGGGCTCTCAAAGGCCCCCAGACTGGGAGAGGCGGGTTGGCGTGCAGAGAGGGTGCCCCGTCCCCATGAGGTAGGCGCTGTCTTGTTGGTCTCCCAAGCCCTGTTGCACTCGACAGTTTATATCCATTGTCATATTCAAACCTCACACCTTGAGGGGGGTCAGTGACCTGGTGCCCCAGAAAGAACCGAGGCTCAGAGAGGTTGAGTGACTTGCCCAGTGTCACAGCGGCTGCTGGAGTGGGGTTCACACCTTGGCAGTGACGCCCAGGAGGCTTTCCCAGCAAGGGCTTCAGGGTTACTTTGGACGTGGGTGTGTCTCGCCCTCCAGGGAAGGCACTCCCACTGTGCCATCGTGCACTCCGGGGCGCTGGCCTCCCATTGTCAGGGGCAAAGTGAAGTGCTCTTCAAAAACGGATCCGTTCTGCTAACAGGAAAATCAACGGGACACAAAATACCAATGATGGTGCTTTAGTTGGTGCGTGGATGGGGCCATCGTCTCAGAGGTGGTGTCAGGGTGACCCCGGCATGGAAGTCACTGCCCTCTGACCTCTTCCCCAGCACCTGCATCCCTCACCATCTTGCATGAAAAACCACTGCCGCCTCGTCCTCCTCCCGCCCTGGACGGCAGGGGCAGCGCCTCAGTTTCCTTGTCTGTGGTCCTTGAGGCTGCAACTGAGATGAAAGGAAGGAATGGGCTCGGGGTCCATCAGGCTGGGCCCCAGGCAGGTGCTTGGTGGGGTCGTTAGCATGGTGGCAATTGCCACAGCTCATCCAGCTCCAGAGGGGGCCTCTGGTTCACCCCAGGTGGCCTCTCTGCACGGGGAGGGGAGCAGGGGTGACTGCCCAGGGTCACGGAGCTGGGAGATCAGCGGAAACCACACAGCAGTCTGTCTGCCTCTGCTGCTCCCCGGGGATGTGGGCTCCGGGGCAGCCAGGACATTTCCACTCCTTGGGTAATTAGGGGTTCAGTGCTCATTAACCCAGAGAGGCCACAGCCTCTTCCTGTGACACACAGTTGCAAGTTGTGGTGTGCACTTTGTGTCTCTCCTCAGACTGGGATTTCTCGAGGTTGCTCAGGATTTATAATATGCACCCTTCACCTATCGGTGTCTGCCTTACACTGATAGTAAAGTCCCTTCCTAGAGAAGAGAGAAGCCCGACAGTGGGCGTGATCCCACTTACATGCCTCCCGTCCTCTGCTGTCATCCTCATAGCGCAAACCTGAGCGTACATTGTTCTTGCTTGAAACAGTCCATTGACTTGAATATTTTTAAAAAATTATATTTACACATGTATTTACCATTTCTTCTCTCCATCCTTGTGCCTACGAATTTCCAGTTGCTGTCAACTCCTTTCAGCCTGAATATCTCCCTTTAGCATTTCTTGTAGCACAAGTCTACTGGCAATATCATCTTGTACTTTAATTTGCCAGGAAAATGTCTTTATTTTGTCTTCATTTTTGAAAGATACGTTGATTGCATGTAACATTCTGGCTCAACAGTATTTTTCTTTTTAGCTCTTTAAATTGTCATTCCTTTGTCTTTTGGCCACTATTGTTTCTGATAGGCTGATAGTGATTTTTATTTTTGTATCTCTATACACAATGTATGCTTTTTCTCTGGCTGATTTTAAGATTTTTTGTTTTTTGTTTTTAGTTTTCAGCAGTTTTGTATAATGTTATGTAAGATGTGATTTTATTTTTATTTTTCCTCCTTGGAGTTTGTTGAACTTTGTAAATCTCTAGGTTGCTGTTTTTGATTGTATTTGGAGAGAAATCAGCCAGTAGCCCATAGAATTCTCTTCTCCGTCCTCTCTCCCACTAGACTTCCGACTATGTGTAGTGTATCAGGTCACGTAACACCAGCCCACTGGTCACTGAGGCTCTGTTTATTATTCAGTCTTGTTTCTTCACGTGCCCGAGTTGAGGTAATTTCTGTCTTGTCTCTAAGTTCCTTGGACCCTCTGTTGTAGCCGATCTACTGTTAATCTTATTCAGTGATGATATTTAAAAAACTTTTTCAGATACTGTCATTTTTGTTTCTGGGTTTACATTTACTTTTTTTCACAAGTAATTTCTCTTGAGATTTTCCATCTCTTCAGCCATTATCTGTCAGGTTTAAAGTCCTTTTCTGCCAGTCGCCAACATTCAGGACATCTGCAGGCCTGTGTCTATTGCTGTTACTTCTGTTAACTGTGAGTCACCTTTTCCTGTTTCGCCCTATGACTAGATTATTTTGTTGTGACCATATAATATACTGGATATTGTGGCTGATACATTGTAGATTCTGAATTCTATCGTCTTCCTATGAAGTGTACTGACTTTCATGTTAGTGCCCATTTAATTATCAGTGAATGATTTTGGCTTGGTGGGGGCTTGGCCCTAGGCTCTAAGACACATGGTTTCTTATTTTTGCCCTTACGACCCCTTATTCCATGCCCCTGCAGTCCCAGAACAGGTGGGCCTTTCCTGGTTTTCCCTGGTCCCCGACTTGGCAGGACCTGAAGTCCAGTCTTTGTCTCCTCTCTGGCTGCTCTGCTCAGCTGTATTCCCGGCTCTTGGACTCTCAGCCTTTTCCTGGGCAAGTCAGACAGGGATTCCAGGGGAGGTCATGGGCAGATTTTGGAGTGTCTCCTCCTTTGGGTCCTTCCTCGCCAGGGTTTTCCCCTCAATTTCCAGTTGCTTTGGCAGCCCTAAATTCCGTCCACTGACTCCTCAGGGCCGTGAGACAGCAGCTCTGCGTCTGGTGTCTGTCCCCCATGCAGTGCAGGGTCCACGCAGGGTCCAGGGAAAGCTGTACAATGCAGAACGTGCACATGTGCACACGTGCACCCTTGGGCAGGCTCGCCTCCAGTTCTCACCTGTTTTTGGTCAGTCTCCACTGCCTTCAAACATCTGCTCTTTTTGTCCATGTTTATAGCTATTGCTAATGGAAGAGCTTGTCCTTTGTAAAGTACTGCATGATGACCGGGAGCCAGCGTCCTGTGCTGTCAGCTTTGAGGGACACGTGACCACATTGTCCCCCAGCCTGCTGGCCAGCTCCCACAGCTTCAAGGCTGAAAAGCATCCCTAGACCCATGAGGAGTCCCAGGCCCCTGCCCTGGGGCTGGCTGAGCTGCCCTCAGCATCGGGCTAACTCCCAGGTTCATCTCCCTCCACCTGCTCTCAGCCCCTGAGACTTCAGCTCAGGCAGCTACTTCCTCAGCTGAGCTCTCACCTAGACCAGTGCAGCCAGTAGAACCTTCTGCAGTGATGGAAATGTCCCAGATCCACACTGTCCAGCATCGTAGCCACTCGTCCCTAGCCACCTGAAATGTGGTTGGTGTAACTGAGGAATGGGATTTTTATTTTAAATGTAATTTAAATGTAAATAGCCACATTTGGCTGGTGGCTAATGCATTGGGAGGAAGCTCCAGACCTTTGCTCCCTGTAGTGTAGTCTGGCAAATGGCATTCTCACCTGGGAGTTTGTTAGAAGTGTGGGGTCTTGGGGCCCACCCGCCCGCCCCAGCCCTGCTGATCAGAGTCCCCGAGGCGGGGCCAGCAGCTGCGGCAAGCTGCGCCTTGCTCCTTCCAGATGGACTGTGAGGGCGCTCAGGCTCAGGGACTCCGCTCCAGGGAGCCCCACACCTCTGAGCCTCCCATGTGCTGTTCTGCCTGCCTTCTGCTCGGCAAGTAACGGTGCTTCCACCTCCAGGCACATCCGTCTCTCTGGAGGCCTGTCCCCCTCAGCATCTTCGGTGAGCTGTTAGGACGGCGCCCTTCACGCCGGGTCACCATCGTCTGTTTAGGGGTCTGTCCTCCTGGGGGCTTCTCAGTAGGGAGGGACCCAGGTCCTCTCCTTGTCTTCAGTCTTGCCAGGGTCAGGCCCATTCAGGCGCCCAGAGGCACGTGTGGAGCAAAACTCAGTTTCCTGGTAATGTCTGCACTGCCTGCTGCTTCGGGTTTTTTCCCCTCCTGGTGTTTTGCCTTATAGTCGGTGTTTCCATCTTTGGAAAGCCTATGGCAGTCAGTGGGGTTTAATTCTTGAATAAATTTCCTTTCAAGAGCTAATTTTTTTGCTCATTCTTTAAGAATATAGATTTTTTGTTTACAGTAGAGAAAGTTAGGAAATGCAAATATTCCTGTAGATGATTCAAAAATACTTGAGGGATGACCTTGTTGAATTCCTCTTAGAGGTAAGATATTCCCAGCCGGGACCAAGGCTGCTAACGCAAGGCAGGCAGGCAGGGACAAGCTGGGGACTTGCTATTTCCCTGCAGTCCCCAGAGGCCCTGACACCCAGACTGGGTGTGTGTTCCTGCCTTTGCCCGCCCTGGGCCAAGCCATGGGAGGGGTCAGCGCTTGGAATGTGGCCCCTGGGTAGGAGGGGCCTGCTGCAGATCACAGCCTCAGGCAGGACCTTCCACACCTGCATTGCCGGCCTAGGCCCAGGGCCGCATCACCTGCTGCAGGGCTCTGCCCTGGTCCCTGGAACCCAAACTCTATGCAATTCCACTCCTGGGTCATGTGGGCATCACCAGCCAGCTGTACCACGCGGCTGAGGGGCAGTGGCGGGGTGGGTGCGAGTCGACAGCCAACTCAGCTGTGGGAAAACAAAACCAGGCCAGAGAGACCTGGCCTTGAGCATGGCCTCTGCCTCTCGGGGGCTGGGTGAACTCCTGGCTGGCTTATCTTCCTCCTCCACCCTGAGGTGTGTCCCAAGTGGCTCTGGTTTTGTTTTGTCTCCTACATTGCCCCGTTCTGATTGATTCTGGGAGCACGGGTGTGTGGAGGAGGAGCGGACAGCCGCAGCCCCGTGGCTGCTCAGCTGTCGGCTGGCCTGTCCAGAGGCCCTCGAATCCTGGCTGCATCGTTGGCAAAATGGGCCAAGAGAAGCAGGCTCATGGGGAATTAAGTGAGATACTCTGTGAAAAGAGCTCTTCCCATGTACTTTGCGTGAGAATGAAGAGTCCACACATTTTGCGGCTTCACAGCGGGAGGCTGAATGTATGGAAGGGCCAGCAGTTGGCACTAGATGAGGGGGAGGTTATCCTACCCGTGAAGGAGGCATCCCCCTCAGCCCCAGAACCCTGACCCTGAGCTGGTCGTGGCTGTCCCACAGCTGAGGGTCTACCAGGGGGTTTGCTCAGCTTCAAGAAGACACAAAACACATTGGGAATGTTTTGGAAGTGGGGCTGGGCAGCAGACACCCCAAGAAGGCACAAGGACCCCACTCTGGTCTGAAGCACGGGGCAGGCCTGCCTGGCCCCACCCACGTGTACTTTACATGCTCAGTGTGCTGGGTACCGGGATGCTGTGCCCCTCCCCGGGTCTCCCCCTGGCCAAGGGTGTACAGAGCAGCCAACTGCTGCTCCCACCAGGCTTGGGAGCAGGTGTCAGGGACGATGCTGGAAACCGCTCTCAGTAGCCCTGCACGCCTGGGGAACCTCGGAGGGCTGGGAAGGGCCAGGAAGGCAGTCCCAGTGGTTGGGGCTGATGTAGGGGTTCAGCCATGGTGAGAAGAGGCAGTCCCAGGGGCCTTGGGTGGAGGACAGAGCAACTTTGGTGCCAGCTCCACAGGGACACCACATCCAACATGGGACCAGTCCATGAAAGAAAAACCTTTTGTGCCAGTGGAGCTGACGAGATGGAGCATGCTGCCTGCAGGTAGTGAGTGCCCTGTTACCAGAGGTGTGCAAGTGGAGGCTGCGTGACTGGCAGAGGTGCTTGGGGTACTTCTGCTGATATTTTTTGTGGGAGCATGAACTCTATCATTTCCAAAGCCCCTCTTAATTTAGGCAGTGTTTCCAGGAAAGGAAATGTCATGGTGGGATTGCCAGACGAGGCGACCCCGGCCCTCAGGACCCAGAAGCTCCCTCTTGCTGCACCCCAGGGCAGCTGCGTGACTGCCGGCCAGTGCTTGTCCTTCGGCTCCTTCCCTCCGTCTGTAACCAGGAGGCCACTCGGGCGGCTCCTGAAGGCGCCCTCCGCCCTGGCCTGGCCCACTGCTGCTGTGCCCGGGCAGCTGGGTTCCCTGCTTCTCCCGGATCCTTGGGGAGGTAACTCCCTTCTCCCAGGAGGAAACACCACTGGTCCCTTAAGTGGCAGCTGTATTTGCCAGCAGAAAGGCTATTGATTGTTTTTTTCAGATAGAGGATAAATTTAACGAGTCATAATTTGGCATTCTCCAAAACGGTTCTGACCTATAAACTGTGAGCTCCTGTGAAGTGGCAATGGAGGCTCATGGGTGTGTTTAGAGCCCTCCACTGACATGGTTTCAGAAACGTCCCGTGTGTCGGTGGGGTAGTTCTTGTGATGGGCCGGCGCCCTGAGTAGGAACACCGGCCTGCTTCTTTCTCTTGGCCTTGGTTGACCATATTTGTGTGGTGAGGCCCTCTCTGTGGCTGCGTGACGGACTGCAGTGAACTGGACGCCTAAGCCACCCTTAGGTGTCACCTCAGCTGTCATGGTCTGGAGTCCGAGCTCTCAGGGCTGTGCAGGCAGCTGGGGTGCGGGCGGGGCTGTGGTGTGCTCAGGCCTGACTGCAGAAGGACCTGCTTCTACGGTCAGCAGCGTGTTGGCAGCATTCAGCCTCTTGCAGGCTGTCAGTCAAAGGCTGCCCTCGGCTGGCTGCCAGTGGCCCTTCTCAGTGGCCAGTTGACCAGGTGGCAGCTTGCTCCTTCAGAGCCAGCAAGGGAGACTGCCCCCTAGTAAGACCAGGTAGGATAACATTACCATGGTGGTGACATCCCATCGCCCTGCCCAATCCTATCAGTGAGTCCCAGGTTCTGCCACACTCGGGAGGCTAATCAAGGGTCAGTGAAAGGGACAGACCATGGGCCACTTGGAGTCAGTGCACCACTGTCTGGGTTGGCACAGCCGTGTTAGCCTCACCCTTGCTGAGACAAGTTACAGGCACAGACCAGGATGAGCAGAACCACAGATCAGGGTGAGGGCAGCCCTTGTGCCCCTCGCCTGCCCACAAGAGGCAGGAGAGCTGGGCTTGCCTTACCAGCTGTGTGACCCTTAGCAGGTCACGCCCCGCCAGCTGTCTGCCTCCTCGTCCCTGAAACTGCAGTGACGGGGTCGCGGCCCTCTCCCTGCACCTGCTCCCTGCCACAGGCCGTCCCGCACAAACCCCTTCCGTAAGCAGGGGCTTGCGTGTCTGTTCCACCCACCTCCCATGGTTGCCAGTGCATGCTTTTTCCACGCAACCAAGGAGCTAACAGCTCTCCATGGACACTGGACCCAGTTCTGACACCATCTGCCTGGCGAGGAGCAGAAGATGCTGCCCACGGCCCCTGCCCTGTAAGGCACACACTGTGGCTGCCTTCCCAGTGAGGGTCCCTTGGCACTTCTCCCTTGTCTGTGAGGCTCAGGTGGATGGAGAACCCCAACAAGCCCCCTTTGTGGCCCTGGAGAAACACTGGGGCGCGGGGGGCAGGCCAAGGTCGCAGGGGCAGAGGAAGGCTCAGGAAGCATAGCTGCACCACTTTGCTGCCTTTATCCTCAAACTGCCCCCAGAAAAGGGGCTCAGCATCACCCTGTGCTTGTGAGAAATCAGACACCCGAGAGGTTGGGGCACTTGCCCAAGGCCACACAGCACACAGCAGCATGAGAGCTGGACCCAGGGCTGGCTGGCTGGTGCGCACAGGGGGCGCGGAGCAGGAAGGCGCTCTCCCTGCTCTCAGGGGTACTTCCAAGGAGGGGCCAGAGTGGTGCCCAACAGCCCCCCCCAAGACCCAGGGTCCCAGGGACCCCACATCTCTGGACGGGACCCCCTCCGCTGCCCCCACAGACCCTGCAACAAGGACTCAGCACAGAAATATTTTCAGTATCGGGTAAAGCAAGAGGCATTTCTCTTGGAGCCTTGGTGCCCCAGAAAATGACATTGCCAGGAACTCCTTGTCTCCTGAACGGCCTGTTTGATCCCCAGGCCTGGACGCACCAGAGACGAGGAGGAGCCTCAGCCCAGCTCCCGGGCTGCATGGTGATGGCTGTTCCTCAGAGCCGCTGGCCAGGCCAGGGCGCCACTCTGGGCTCCGCAGGGCCTTGACCTGATTTCACCTCTGGCTCTGGGCTCTGCTCACAGCGGGCTCCCTGCCTGACCGGGCAGCTCCCTCCCTCGGCCTGGGGGTCCCCTGAGGCCAGGGAAGCTGGCCAAGTGCTGTGTCCGCACTTCCTCTGCAGGGTTCTCCCCTCGGCGCCGCCCCGCTGGCGTCTGCCCTCCCGACACACCAGCAGAGGCCCAGCCTGGAGTGTTAGGAGCCGTTTCTTGGCACAAATAAAAACCACAACTCAAGTTCCCTCTTGCTTCAAATGAAAAATGCTGCTTGGTTAGCCAGGCGGCCCGCCCTCGGTCCAGGCCCACCGGGGCCCTTGCTGCAGCTGGGGGCTGGGGGGCCTCACCAGCTGAGCCCCCGGAGACCGTGCCAGCGGCCCGGTCAGTAGACTGCCCAGTGGGAGCTTCCCCAGCAGAGCCCACCTGGCCACCGGTCAAGGGGTCAGCGGCAGCCTGGCAGGACTGGAAGGCTTGTGACCATGTCAGCTTCTCCAGCCTGGCTCTGGGCCTGGGGAGGAGTGGGCAGCAAAGCTCTCTCAGCGCCCCAGCACTGCCCCCCAGAGCCATCTGTGCTTTTCCAGGAGCACTGCCCGCCTGCTCCGTGGTCTCTCTTGGCTCCACCCACCTGCGTGGTCTCAGCAGAGTGACCGTGTGCATGCCCTGTGACCCCAGGCCAGGCCATGCAGGGTCCCCACTGGGAGTTTGAATTAGGGACAAGTGTTCTCAGGGCTGGATTGGTCATTCAGAAACCTGGGGTCGCCTGGCAGCAATCTGCCCACTGCGTGACACTATGCCCGGAGAGAACAGGGCGGGCCCAGGAGATGCCCAGGTGACCAAGGCGCAGACACACCCTGCCTGCGGTTCGGGGACTCCCTTCTTCCCCCCAAGCTCTTGCTCTCTGTGTTTTGGCTGAAGCTAAAGTTGATTTCTGTTATTTGTGTCCAAAAAGAGTTCATTCTGGGGGGTGTGAGGTGCCCCTGCTCTGGGCTCTTGGGTCCTGCCCTGGGTCCACGCTGTCTAGAGGCAGGGCCGTTGTCCAGTTCACAGGAGCCCCACGCTCTGGGCCCAGAAACGAGCTGAGGGTCTGCAGTTTGCACAGGCCCCATGATCACAGATGCTCCAGGAGGCACAGCCTGAAGCTGCAGAGGGGCCTGAGCCCCAGCCCCCCTCTAGAAGGGGGTACGTGCTACACCCGTGGGGAAGCCTGGGGGTAGCCCCAGGTGAGGATGTGGGCGGTGAGAGGCAGGGAGGGGGCGCCATCACAGCGGTGGTAGGGCTGCCTGTCCTGTGTGGCTGAAGGTCCCTGAGCTGACCAGGCCATCAGGAGCCCCCGAGCCCTCCCGCTGGGAGCCCCGAAACCTTGTCCCAAGTGACTCCAGCCACGGGTGAGGCTTCTGATGGGGTGCAGGCTGCCTCGAGCCGCCTCCTCGTGTGGGCAGGTGCTTGGGAGGCCCCGGGCGACTGCACAGAAGGGAAGCCTGCCCCTCAGCTGATGGCTGTGGGGTCCGCTGACCCTGACTGCAGCCATGTGCCTGCAGAGACACGGGCCCTAAAGTGCTGGCCGCACATCTCAGGTGACAGACCCACAGCACCATCCCGTCTACTGCTGTGCCCTGCGGCTGGTCTGCTGGGTTTGAGGCAAGTCCCTCCCCCGGCCGAGCCTTTTGCCCACCTGTGAGGTGGGGGAACAGCCCTTTTCCAAGCCAGTGACCTTTCTGGCCCTTGGGCTGACCATCTCCTTTGGCGCCCCTTTCCCTTCCCAGCCGAGGTGCTGGCTGGCCAAGCCTCGTGCCCTCCCAACACTGCCCACCAGGGCTGGCAGCTGGCAGGGCCTGGAGGATCCCAGCCAGCCACTCCTCTACTGAGTAGATAGCAGGTAACATCTGGGGTTTCTACAGAAACTAGAAAACAGATTTTGTCATCGTAGCTCTCCTTGAGCAACCTAAGAAACACAATGAAATCATGAATCTAACTCTGGCCAGTGGAACTGGGTTTTTTCCACGGTCCTGAGGTCTGGAGCCCCAGGGAGGAGGTGGGTGCTGTGGTCTGAGTCCCTGCTCCTTGTGGGATGCCCCAGGCATTTCCCATCCAGGACAGTAGCCCCTGGGCCACCCTGGACAAGTGACGCGTAGGAAGCGGAACAGGTGTTGGCTGTCTCTACCCAGCCTGTGTGAGGCGACAGTCCAGGTCCTCTGGAAGCAGAGCCTAAGGAGGGGATTCTGGTCATGTGGTTTATTAAGTAACAATGTTTAATAGCAGTATTATTATGTTGCTCTCAGGTCCGGGCAAGGGAAGGGATTAGGCAACACAGTGGTCTCCCCTGGAGTCTCCTCTGCTGGGTGTTCTGGCCTGTGAACTATGCCACCCAGTGGACCCAGCCTGAGGCCAGTGCCCTGGGCACCTCCGTGTGCTCTGGACAACCCCAGGGAAGGACCCAAGCAAGGGCAGTTGTTCTCTGAAGGGGCTCCAGTGAGTCCCCTGCTGCCTCCCTGGGGAAGGGCTTGGCTGTTGGGAACTCTGGCCGAGACACCAGGAGCTTCCTCTGCAACATGTGTCTGAGAAAACTGAGGCTCAGAGAGACCAAGGCTGCCCAGGCCCCCATAGCACCCAGGGAGGCAGAGCAAGGCTCGCGCCGCCCACCACACCGTTCTTGTGCACCCCAGGGAAGGGTGGGGGCAGCTGGGTACCTGTGTTGGAAGGAAGGCTGTTGCTCCAAGGGAATAGTTTTTTATTTTTCCTGCCTACCTGGAGGGCCTCACATGTCGCATCATTTAGTTGTCACAGTGACCCCCTGACATGAGCACCGGTGTCCCCCTTTGGCGCAGGAAGGAGAGCGGTGGCACGCACAAGGCTGCAGAGGACGGCCGCAGCAGAGCCGGAGCCCGGACGCAGACCTTGGGCTTCCTGGCCGCCCCAGGCCAGCAGCGATGTCTGGGGTCCTGTGCCGGTTCTGCGGGGGTCGTGGTGGATGGGTGTGGGATATGTCCTGGGAGAAGCGTGCCAGGACCCTGCAAGTCCTCATACTGTGAGGGGGCCAGTTCCTCATGGCAGGCCAGGGGGGTGCCTGTTGGCCCTTCTGGCAGTGTCGGGTAATAAGGCAGTGTTGGAGAAGGCCGTCCAGGGAGGGTAGCGATCCTCGTGGTCGGAGGTCAGAATGGGGGAGCAGGGCCAGCTGGGCCTGGAAGGACAGAGTGTCCACTGGGAGTGGGGGACCTGTCCCCTGAGGACTGATGGAGTCTGCCAGGCCGTGTGGGTTCAGCCATCTCAGTGACTCCTACGGCCTTCACATCCCGTCTTCAGTCCCTTCCTGGGACCTGCAGGGACCCAC
This sequence comes from Manis javanica, assembly GCF_040802235.1. NCBI lineage: Eukaryota > Metazoa > Chordata > Mammalia > Pholidota > Manidae > Manis > Manis javanica. The sequence continues at coordinate 172,609,427 of NC_133160.1, read as the reverse complement.
ACCAGATACACAGGCCTGTTCTGTCTGGGTGGGCCACAGCCAGCAAGCCGCGGAGCCTACTGGGATGACTCCGTGCTGGGGTCTGTGTGCATGTCACACCTGCAGTTACTGGCTTCAGTGTGTGTGGCCTTTTAACTCCCATGATGGATTGATTCCTCATAAAGGCGCACCCAGCGCCGTACTCATCGGCCGTTGCTGCTTCTCCTCTACCCTTCCCACTGCGCCCCACCCTTCGCAGATGGTCCGCTGTCCATTGTTTACCCACCCCCACCCACCCCTATTCCTCTGTCCTTCCATTCATCCAGCCAGCCTCCATTTCCTGGGTGCCCACTCTGGGGCCCAAGGGTAGCATCAGATAAAGGAGATGTGAAGGGGAATATGGCATGTTTCCTTGTCCTCAAGAAACTCACAAGTTCTAGTGGGAAAAACGGCAGTGAAGGTGACAGCTCACATCCACTGAGGACTTCTGTGCCTGGCACGTGCTGAGTCTATGCAGGGACTTCCATACTGGAAAGACGCCTTAGCGGGATGACACGGCCTCCTCAGGGAGGCAGCTCTTCCTTTCGACTGAGGACTAGGCAGGCTAGCAATGATGGTCGTGTGCAACAGCGACTCACAGCGACCGTGACGAGGGCGTGGGGTGGAGACCAGGGTGGAGACCTTGTCTTGGACTATGTGAGGAGGGTTCAGTCAGGGAAGGGGTCCCCAAATTCTTTCTCTTACCTGTTCCCCAATGACTGTTGAAAAAAAACACGCTTCCTACACATCTTAAAGGTGATCTCTAAACTTTGCATCCTAAGTCTACAGGGTCACAGAAGGTGATAGATCAGTTAAAAAAATGTCAGCACTTTAAAAAAAGCAGAAAGTTTTATCCCCTAAGATGGTAGGCAGCAAATCAGATGGCATCAACATTCCATTTGCCGAGTTGGAAAATGTGCATTTCTTATGCTTCACATTTTTTTAACTCCCCCCTCTGCCCCAACCCAGTCTGTTATAAACATATAAACTGAAATAGTTTAAAAAGAAAATTTCTGGGGTCATTATGATGTGCCAAGACTTTAAATTTTCTTCTGCATTTAGTGATCCTTACATTTGTTACTAGAATGCAATCTATCAAAACAACATAAGCACATGGGAAATGAATATGGCACATGAAATACATTTTACTGCAAACAGTATGTTGGGCGGGGCCGTTTTTACCTAGTTTTGTATATGGCTGCATGCTGCCTACTGCTTGAATTACAGCAGGTTTGGCATCCATCTACTGTTATTTTTTATTTTATAGGTAAAGAAATGAAAAACACTCATATGGGAGCCCCTGGTCAGGTGCGCTCAGGGAAGCCAAACCACTGGTCCAGCACAGCCACTCTGTGGCCCATATATGTAGCCGCCTCCCAGTGGCTGTGTGTGTGCATGTGTGCACATACACGTAACATATATAAACCTGTAAGTGCACAGAATTATATAAAAGATTATATAATCCTTTATAAATAGAAAATGAATATACTTTAATTTTTAATATTTATATTATAAAAGTTGTTAATGCCTGTATTATTAAATATATTTAAGTATACACACAGGCATATATCAGTTATCACATGTCTATGTTTACAAATTCCTTTATAGATGCATGTACATACACATGCATTGCATATGCACTTACATATTTGAGTGCAGGCTTACAGTGTGTCTGTCTGTTTATAGAGGGGACGGTGGGCAGGAGTTGGGTCCGTGCTACAGTGAGCAGGTTGCCAGCTGTCGTCGTCTGATGCTGGAGCTCGAGGCCGGGGGCAGCAGTGGGAAGGGCCGGCGGGTGTGCGGTGGGGACAGGAATGACCAGAAGCCGCTGCAGGAGCTGGTGCCCCAGGAGGGTGGCTCCTGCCCCACTGCCTCCGCCCTTGGTGGGAAGAGGGTCCTGCACGAGCCCCTGTCACCTGGCCCAGGAGCAGGGGGAGCACAGGACCAGGGGAGAGGGCCTGCAGTTAGGGTAGCGGCTGCCCACCCAGCAGGTGGGCCTCACTGCGGCCACTGCCCCCCTCCTACCCCCTGGGGTGCCCAAGAGGACCCTCTGTGGGGAAGGGCCTCAGAGGTGCCTCTCAGCCTGGTGGAGCTGACACAAAGCAGCGCCGGGCTCCCGGTGCCTTGGACGGAGGGACAGGCTCTCCCGGGGGTCGCTGCCCCCTGCCCGTCCCTCTCCTGAGAGGAGATGCAGCGGTGGACTTGGTGGTGCCAGGAGAGGGTGGACACGAGGGTGCTGAGGCCTGTCCACGCCCTCGGGGGCTTCCACCACTCCTGCCCGGCCAGAGCTCCTTGCACAGGCCTCATTTCAGCCCCTCACCCACACCCTGGGCACCAGAAATCCTCAGCGGGCACTGTGACTCCCGCACCCACCTCTGCACATGCTTCCTCCTCCTGAAACGTGTACTGCCCCCCCTGCCTCCCTGCCCAAGCTCGGCTGGCATCCACCTCTAGGAACCTTTACCCTCTGACTGCCCACCTGAGCAGGATTCAATTGCCCCCTCTGGACGCTGACCTAGGGACACCCTGGTTCCCACAGACTCATGTCAGGGGCTGCTGTGGTCTCGAGGTGGCAGGCATCTCTCTGGCACCGTTCCTTCTACCACGGAACTCGGCTCGGTGCTGCAGGCGCATATAGGGGCCTGGGTGACAGATAGTGGCACTGCCCTCCCCTCCACGTGACCCATCACACTTAGATGGTCAGTTTCTGCAGGAAGCACAGACCCCCACCTGCTCCTTTCTGAACATCCCCTTGGAAGGATGTAAAAAGTTCACTCCCAAAGCTCTTCCTTTCTTTCCTTTTAAAGGGAATTTAAGAGCTGGGCACTGAGATTGAGGGCAGCGATGAGCGATCTCCGTTTTCCAAGTGCGCTAGGATCAGACCCCAGCCAGACAGAGCTGATGAGACGAGAGCGGCCTCCTCCCCCAGATCGCACCCCCCCAGGCTGGCCATTCACACCAGGAATCTGACCCCTGCCCGCAGCTCTGTCATGGGACAGCTCCCCTCAGTGGGGGGTCCCTGGGCTGTCTTCTCCCTGGGGGTCTCTCCCTGGGGGCTGAGATTGGCGTGCTGGGGAAACCAGAACCCAAACCTGGGGCCCCGTGTCCCCTCCCTGATGTGGGTTGGCCCCGCCGCATTTGAGCAGCTGGCCTGAGGTGACCTCTCTGAGGCTGGCTGGGTTTCCAAGGTGTCCTGGAATCAGGAAACAGGGGAATGGCCTTTGTAAAGTGCTGAGAGGTACTGACTGCCAACAAACCCTGGGTTTCTTTCTGGGGAAAATCGACAGGCTGGTTTCAAAGGCACATGGAATGAAGAGAAACAAGAACGGTCAGGGCAACCTTGGGCACGTAGGGCTAAGCTGGAGGGTCTCACGGCTCACGGTTAATGCCTGTTAGCAAGTGGCATCATTGAGGAGTGAGGTGTTGGTACCAGGACAAGCCAGAGGGGACAGTGGGGAGCCCGTCAAATCCTACACTGGAAGACTCAGAGAATTCAAACGCCCACACAGCGGAAGGCACCGGACCGCGTCAGTCCTCAGGGAAATGCAGACCGAGCTGTGCTGCCGTCGCATCTCACACCCGCCCAAGGGCCTAAAACGCATCAGACAGATGCTCTGAGGGCTCTGCAGCGGCCAGAGTGCCGGCCCGCACAGGTCGGGGTGGGAACTGTCAGGCACTTTGCCCCGACTGGTTGGCACCACGTTGCAGGGCAGCACAGTGCCTGCCCTGCCGTGGCATGCACACAAGCCCGCGGACCAGCCCACCCGGAGCCTCTAATGGGCGGTCAGCAGCGAGGGCCTGAGCATGGTGTGGTCAGCACGCAAGATCCCCACACTGTAGATGGTGACACGTTACACCAAAGCAGGGCGGGCGTCACGAACCTGGAGGGGTGTGGTGAGTCCCCCATGCGGCTGACAGTCTCTTCAAACCCTGACCCCCAGGAGCCATCAACCCCCTCAATTTGCTGGTGGTGCTGTAGGGCCACCCTGGGCAATGAGAGAGGCGAGAAGCAGAGCCCTGGGCCCCCTTACCGCCCACCCTCCATTTCTCTCCTCACCCCTCCTGCCTAAGTTGTAAAGAATGGAACTTCTTCAGAAGGTGAAGGACCCGAAAGACAGGACAGCGCGAGGGAAGGAACTCAAGCTGGCTGCTCCAGCGACATTCCACATGGTCCGAAGAGGGCTAGGCCTTCTTAACTTGGGAACCCCAACTGAGGAGAACCCCAACAGGAGTCCCAGCCCTGTCGCCAACCTGCTGCGGCCGCCACCTGAGGAGCACAAACGCCAGGTGCCTCGAGGGTCCTTCCTGCTCCGGCGCTCCTGATGTTGACGGTCTGCTGGGGTTGTGCCCCTCCGGAGTCTGTCTTCAGTCCCAGGAGGCCAAGGCTGGGGAGGGAGGGGCGACAGTGGACAGCACAGGCCCTGCCCGGACCTCTGAGTGACCTGGGTGGGACCTGTCCTGCCCTGCCGGGGGTGGGTGCCCAGGGTGGCCCCTCCCGGCCTTGCAGGGGAGGAGTCGGGGTATGGCAGGGCTGCTGGGGCTGCCTGTGTGCCCCCAGGGCTGAATGACAGCAGTGAGGTGACCAGCCACCTGCCAAGAGGTCCCCTCTGTTCCCTCTCCAGCCCCTTTGCCCAGAGAGCTGCCGAAGACATGCCCGCTGGAGACCAGTCCCTCTGGCCTGCGTGGGGCCTGGGCAGTTTGGCACAAAGGCTTCTGCGGGCACGGGCTCTGAGGAGGCTCCGCACATCCTCCCCGAGGTGGCCCAGGCCCGAGGCCACGTCAGCAGCAGGCCCACGGCCGGGAGACGGCCTGACCCGGGGTTTCCACAGGCACAGCCTCTGGCAGGATGTGAGGGAGGCGGGGCCTAGGGAGCCGCCTTCCCCTCCTTGGACAGAGGAGGAGAAAGTGACTTCCAAGAACTGAGTGGCATTCGGGAATGCCTCTGCCCCGAGAGTACCCTTTCTGTACGCAGGCACCCACAGAAGGCCCCGATCTGCCTGCTGGCTTCATTTGGGCGTTAGGGCAGCTGGTGGGGGGCTGTCCAGGGTCCTCCCTGTCCAGGAGGGGGATGGCGAAAGTGCCAGGCCTGCAGGGCGAGGGCTGGGATCTGACGGGCCTTCAGGCAGCTCAGTTCTCTCAGCAGGAGGAGAGGCTCCCGTGCAGGTGGCTGGGGGGGGAAGGTGAGTGAGCACATGCAGAGGCTGAAGCGCTGGGAGGAAGAGCTTTTCATCCAGAAAGACAAAAGGGACCTTTGCTGAACCCCCGTGTCTGGTCTGTGTTGGGGTGAATGAGAGACAGCTGGTGATAAGGGGGACGACACTTTCTGGAGGGCTCAGGACAGCTGGCACACGGGCCATGAATGACCCAGTCAGCTGCCTGCTGGGTGGTCCTGGATCAGACAGTCAGCTTCTCTGAACGTAGTATTCAGACATCCAGATGGGACAATTAGTGGTTGGCAGTGCCACCTCAGTGGGTCACTGACTTTCTGCAGGACCCTGGGTGAGCCCCTTTTCTTGGGTCTCAGTCTCCCTGTCCATAGGACGATGGGGAATGAGCCATCCCCGAGCCTTGGTTAAGGCAGGAGCCCAGCTTCCTCTGCTGGGAAGGAGATGGGGCGCAGAAGTCTGGTGTGGAGTTATGCTAGGGAAGGAGTGGGCTTGGTGAGACCCCAGGAAACAGGCTGAAGGAAAGAGCTGGAGAAGTTGGAGCTGCAGGTATGGGGCCCGGGAGGCACCAGGGGAAGTACCGGAGTGGGGCCTCGGGAATGTTCCTAAAGGGGGGTGGACGGCAGGTGCTGTCCGACTCCTAACCTTCCCTTCTTCTTGGCTGGAATGAAGATGTGCAAGTCGGAGCTCCAGCAGCCAGACTGTGACTTGAGGATAGACACCACACACCAAGTGCGTTGAAGCAGGGAGAGAGGAGGATCTGGGGTCCATGCGACCTGTGGTGAGGCCACCCCCCTGACTGTCTTCTTTTACGTGAGAGTAAATTGCTGATCTGCTTCCGCCACTTTTATTCCGCTTCCTGTTGTAGGCACCCATGCCTGACCCTGCCTGCTGTGCCATCCTAGGGGCTGATGGGATGCAGGGGGAAGGGAAGGAAGGGAGGAAATGTCGGGAGACTCCAGGGAGCTGGCGAACTACTGGAAAGCCGATGCGGGGTGTCTGGTCCAAAGGTTACTACCTTTTTGTAGGAGATGCTGTTGGGGCAAAGCCTGCCGATATCACCGACATCAGGAATGAGAGATGATACTGCTACAGAGTTCACAGATATTAAGAGGAAAATAGGGACTAGAGGAACAACTTCATGCCAATAAATTCAGCAACGTAGCTATAAATGGACAAATTATTTGAAAGACACGAAAAAGTCAAAGCCCCTTCAATAAGAAAAAGGTGACAACCCAAATAACCCTATTTCTACTAGAGAAACCGAATTAGTGGTTAAAACTCCCCACAAAGAAGATTCAGGCCCAGGTGTTTTCACTGGCAAATTCTGCCAAAGTCTAAGGAGGAAATAACACAAATTCTACCTAAATTCTTTTGGAAAATAGAAGAGGAAGGAATATTTCTCACCTTATTCTGTGAGGCCAGCATTACCCTGATACCCAAACCAGACAAAGACATTACAAGGAAACTATAATCTCTCATGAATATAAATACAAAAATTTTAAATAAAATTTTGCAAATTGAATCCAGTAATAAACGGGATAATATATTATGACCAAGGCAGATTTATCCCAGGAATGCAAGGTTGGTTTAACATTTAAAAAGCAGTCAACATTATGAAGATTAGAAGTTATCACATTAACAAAATAAAAATGAAAACCCACATGATTATCTCAATAGAAGCAAAAAAAAAAAGCTTTGACAAAATCCAACATATATTTTTGATAAAAATTCTCAGCACACCAGGAATAGAAGGGAACCTGATCAAGGACAGATACAAAACAGCTATTGTTTATGTCATACTTAGTGGAGAAAGACTGACTACCACCAAAACAGGAGCAGAGCAGGGGTGTATGCCGCCCGCCTCTGGTCAGCCTGTATTAGAGGTTCTGGCCAGGGCAATACAGAAATAAAAAGACATACAAAACATGCATATTGGAAATGAAGAAGTAAAACTCTTTATTCACATGAACATGGTCATGTAAGTAGAAAATCTGATGGAATCTACAAAACTGCTAGAACTAATAACTGAGTTTAGCAAGGTTGCAGGATACAAGACCAACATATAAAAATAAATCTTTAATATACTGGAAACAGGAAGTTGAAATTTAAAATGCCCATTTATAATAACATCAAAAAGTATGAAACACTCAGGAATAAATTTATGAGAGACATGTAAGACCAATGCAGTGAATTGCCAAAAGAAACTAAAGACTTAGAGGTGGTTGAAAGAATAAGATGCCTCTTCTCTCCAGATTCACCTGTAGATTCAACGTAATCCCAGGTGAGTTCTCGGGGGACTCTTTTGTGGAAATCAACAAACTAGAATTCGTGTGGCTGTGCAAAGGACATAGAGTGACCGAAACAAGTTGAGAAAGAGCAAGGCTGCCGTACTACCACGCCTGGGAGGACATGCGTCACATGTCACCTCGCGCATCCTTGATCTGGTCCTGGGGGGATCTGAGGTGCAGGGAGGCCCTCGCTGACCAGCCCCCCACGGTGGTGAGGGCCAGTGGGAGGCTCACTGGGCAGGACCATGTCCACTCTGCTTGCCCTGCGTCCTCAGCTTCTAGTCCCGTGCCTGGCACATTGCAGGGCCTGATGACAGTAAGAATCCTATTAGCCGTGGTTCCTGTGCACTTCCTTCACCCTGGCGCTGTCTGAGCACGTTGTGTGTGTAAACACGTGCACCAGCCCTGTTTGGATGGATGATTCTCCCCTAGCCTAGTGTCTTTAAAGGGATTTTCCCTGACCCTCCTGGGTCCCCATCCCCCACCCCTCACAGAAGGAGGGTGTCCTTCCCCCGGGGGGCATGCTGTGCTCCCACAGAGCTTCCCCGCCCTCTGCCCGCTCCCAGTGTGCAGCACGGTGGGCACCTCCTCCAGGCGGTAGGTCTCAGGACAGCCCCTTGGGGAGGCCTGTAGGGGTCACTGCCGCTCCTGCTGAGTGGTGGCCAGCCTGGTGGCTGCCATTAAGAAGGCATTATTGCTGCAAATCCCAGCTGTGTTCTTGTGAATCCAGTCTTTTGTTTTTCTTTTAAGTAATACAGCTGTACTTGATTTCCACTCCGTTCTGCCTGATTTCTTGGCCTGCGCTTGGCCCCAGTCTTGGGCAGCACCAAAGAATATGGTAAGTGAAGAATTCCTTTTTCTCAGAGGTGATCCACATGGCATCCTATGGGGTGAGTGCTGGTATTGTCCTCATTTTGCAGACAGGGAAATTGAGGCACAAAGAGGTGAATGTGTGAGTGAATGAAAGGACGGTTTTCCTGCAAAGCCTGGGCCCTGTGCCATGCACTGCCCTGCCTTTGACACAAAGAGCCGGGCCTGGCAGAGGGGAGGTGGGTGTGACAGTCCCTGGCTCCGTTCTGGACAGGCTGGGTGGTGAGGACAGACAGCCTTGGAGCAGCCCTTCCAGAGCTGGTCAGCTGTGCCGCCAGCAGGGGGAGGTTGCCAGGGCTGGTTTTCCACTGTGAGAAGCAACGCCCTGGAAGGCACGCAGGGGCCACGTGGACTGAGACCGTGTCCCTGCTAAGCCCTGGCTGCTCTGCCTTTTAACAGTTACCCTCCCATCAAGATGGCCCAGGCCATGCCCTCTCCTCATCCCGGGGCTGCGAGGTGGCATTCTGTCTGCAGACACAGGCAGCCCCTTGGGACAGACTCAGTTCCTACCCACAGGGGGCACTTGTTCTGTGGGGGAAGCAGACAAGGAAAGCGATGCTTATAATGCCCTAGTCAGCAGTGAAGAAGAAGTCAGGGATGTTTGCCCACAACCCCTGGAGGGCAGAGGCCACCGTGCTCTTCTGGCCAGTGAGCAGGAGAGCCATTTCCTCCCTAGCTGACCACTGATCCCTCTGCCAGGAGGCCCTCTCCTGGGCACCAGGTGACGGGCCTGCATGAGACCTGGGGTCCTGCTTGCACCATTGCCAAGAGGTCACATCCCAGGATACACACGTGGCCAAGAAATGTCTGCTATGGGTCCACAGCAAGTACAGAATTGAGAGCACATGTGGACGGACTTACAGCATCTTGACCTTGAAGTCTCACGCAAGCGTGTCATTGTCGTCATGCACAGTGGGAACATGTTTCTACCTGGGATGGGTTGGTTCCTCCCCACAGACAGCTTGATAAGTGCTGACAGACGGAACCCTGCCTAGGGTGGGTGGCAGTCAGGAGGGCTTCCTGAGGGAGGTGTTTCCAGAGGTGGCACAAGCCTCAGAATCAGTCTCCCTGGAGGCCTCTGGGATGGATGGAGGTTGAAGACTCACAGCCTGCGCTGAGGTCCTACAGGGAAGCCAGCTCAAAAGGACGCAGGCCTCCCTGCAAGCCAGAGAAGTTTCTGGGCCGCAGACGCCAAGGGCAGCAGAGAAAGGACAGAAGGAAGATGCATTCCAAAGGAGGCTGAAGAATTTGCTGACCAGGAAATACTTCTGGAAAAGTTCGAGGAGGCCTCCCGGGGAATCTCAAGTATTCCAAGTTTCAGAGGAAGGAAGGTTTGTGTTCCCAGGATGCGAGGGCCAGGGAGGCCTGGAGATCAGCCTTTCTAGGTTCATTCCACAGGCGAGGCCGAGCTCTGGGGCTGCGAGGTCAGCAATGGAGGAGGGGCTTGGATGGGGCTGGGCCGCCTGCAAGACTGGAGCTCAGGCTTAAAGCTGAAGACACTTGGGGCAGCCCCCAGCCGGCCCCCCACTCAGCCCTGCTCCAGGACCGTCTGCACGGCGGCCCCGGGCACGGCATCATAGGTGGTATTCATGCCTGTGTCTGCGGCATGAATAACGGAGCAGCACGTCCACCGCATCTCAGACCCGCCTGCTGCAGATGCCTCCTCACTTTCACGCCACGAAGAGAGAGAGACCGCCAATGAACTACGACACAGCCTTTAGCTCTGGGCCAGGTCACCGTCTTTCTGCAGACATGCTGAAGGGCACTGACTCACGTGCTGGGAGTGGCGTCCCGTGAGCCACCTGCAGGGCTGAGGGCACAGGGCATGCTGGGGAAAGTGGGGACAGGCGACGGGGCATGGTGGGCTCATTCCCTGGGTGCTGGAAACTTGCACCTCCAATTTCTGTATCTTCCCACTCAGTTTACAGCCTTAGAGCCAAGAAAACTGAGGCGCGGGAAGAGTCTGTGGTGCGTGTGCAGCCTCATGGTGCCCAGAGTGTCTGGGGAGGCCCCAGTGCCCCGGGGTCAAACGCTCCCTCCCAGCACCTCCTCCCCCCACAGGGGCAAGGCCCTCCAGCCCTGCCAGGTCTCCGGGTCAGGGTGCTGTCTTGCCAATGAGCTTCAGCCCCGGGCAAGTTCGTTATGGATTCAGTGTGACCAAAGGAATGACAGTAGAATGTTCTTGGGGTGAAAGGGTTATACCCAACTTTATTCCCATGGTGGCAGGTCAGTCACTAGAATCCCGTCCACTCAGAGCGAGTCTGCAGGCAGCAAGCCGGTCTCTGCCTCTGGGCCCCTCTGTCCGCACAGCTGTCCTCTGGGCCTCTGCTCTGCTCTCCTGCAGCCATGCCACTGTGTGGCCCAGAGCACTGGGCAGGGCTCTTTATATGGAGTCACTAACAACGTATTGCCCACACGTGTGCAGTGAACCAGCCGACCAGGGCCAGGTGGGAATCCTGCCCACAGGAACTTCCTTTTTATCCACAGGTGTCCCCCGTCTGGCAGCTGACGTGTGCTCACCCCTGACCCAGTGGATGTGAAGGGCCCAGGAGCAGCAGGTGTAGCTCGGCTTTGTGAAACCCGCATACGTGTGAATGTTCTTATGAAACACTGACAGTGAGTCTCCCCCTTTCCTCAGCTTGCATCTCTAGGACTTGTTTCCTCGGAACCCAGCTTTTTAAAGTTATTTTTTAAACAATCATGCAGGCCTCTTGCCCCTTTGGGTGTTCACTGCGGTGGGTTTCCCACGTACGGAGGTCTGCCCAGGAGCGCCGCAGTCAGGGTCAGACCAAGCCGGGCCCGGAGAACCCCAGGCAGGTTCCGGGCCTTCCCCCACAGCTCCTGCTTTGGGACGTCCTGCAGGTGGGCAGGCACCGGAACAGGCTGGCGAGACTTGACGCACTCACTGTGGAAGCCACCCTGGAAGGCTGAGCTCCAGAGAGCGCGTTCCCCGCAGTGCACACCCGGCCCGTCCACGCCACTGCCCTTTATTGCTGGGCAGCCGTCCCTCCCATGCACACGGCCTCGTTCAGTTATCCACTGTCTCACTGGGGGACAATTTTCTGGCCCATTTGGAGGAGGACAATTGGGTTGTTTCCAGCTAAGGTCTTTTGCCAAATTTGGGAAAATTTTGACCATTATTTCTTCAGATATTTTCCTCACTGCCCTCCTCCTCCTAGCACTCCAGTGACATAAATGTCAGGCCCTTTAGTCTCCCCACAGGTCTATAAAGCTGTTCATTTTTTCCTTTTCTTTAATTACACTTTTTAATTATTGATACAAGAGTTGCCATAATAAAGGCTACAATTCAGTGGGTATCAGCATTCTTACAATGCTGTGCGTCCACCCCCATGATCTAATTCCAGAACATTTCTGTCACCCTAAAGGACACACAGTACCTGTTAAGCAGTCACCCCCAATTCCCCCCTCCCAGATTAGGTGACCCTGAATTGGCTTTCTCTCTCTATAGATTTGCTTACTATGGACATTTCACACAAGGGAGATCGTACAGTATTTGGCCTATGCATCTGGCTTCTTTCATTCAGCATCACGTTTTCAGAGATGTGTCCGTGTTGTCCCAATGCATCAGTGTATTGTTCCTTTTAATGGCTGAATAAGATTCCATTTTTTGGCAAGACCACTGGTTAAAATCCATTCATTAGTTGACAGACATTTGGGTTGCTCCCACGGTTTGGCTATTGTGAATAATGCCACTAAGAACATTTGTGTGAGAGTTCTTGTGTGAACATACGTTTTCAAGTCTGTTGAATTAAATTACATACCTAGGAGTGAAATTTCTGGGTCTTACGGTAACTGTATTTTTAACTTTTTGAGGAAATGTGGAACTGTTCCCCATAGCTGCCGCCCCGCGTAGATCCCACTGCAATGCATGAGGGTTTGAGTCTCTCCACAGCCCCACCGACACCCGTTGTCTTCTGTTCCTGTTCATAGCCTTGCTAGCGGGTGTGAAGCGGTATCTTGTGGCGGCTTTGATTTGCGTTTCCCTGATGACTAGTGTGTGGAGCATCTTTTCATGTGCTTATCGGCTATTTGTATGTGTTTGGAGAAATGTCTGTTCAGATCCTTTCCTCATTTCTAAATTTGTTTTTTATTGTCATAGTGTAGACACCAGATTCTTATCAGGCATATAATTTACAAATGTTTCATCCCATTCTATGTGTCGTCTCTTCACTTTCTTGGGAATGTCCTTTGCAGCACCAGCTTTTGATTTCGATAAAGCCCAGTGTATCTGTTTTTTTCTCTTATTGCTTTTGCTTTTGGTTTCGTGCCTAAGGTCACGTAATCTTAAACCTATGTTTTCTTCCAAGAGCTTTACAGTTTTAGCTCCTACATTGAGGCCTTTGAGTTATTTTTGAGTTAATTTTTATATATGGTGTGAGGTAGGGGGTCCAAATTCATTACTTTTTGCATATGGACATCCAGTTGTTCCACCACCATTTGTTAAAAGGGCTGTTCTTTCCCCTTTGAATGGTCTTGGTCCCTTGTAGAAAAATCAGCTGGGCTCATCTCCATGGGCTTCCTTCCGGACCCTCGGTTCTGCTCATCGGTCCCCGTACATGTTGGCCCTCATGCCAGTACCACACTTTCTTGATGACTAGCTGGGGGGTAAGTTTTGAAATCAGGAAGTGTGTATCTTTCATCTTTGTTCTTCTTTTTCAAGGTTGTTTTTGTATATTTGGGCTCTCTTTCAATTCCATACGGATTTTACGATTAGTGTATCTATTTCTACAAAACAGACTATTTGAAATTTCACCAGGGTTGCACTGAAGCTACAGTTTTGGGGGCATTGACACCCTAAGAAAATATTAAGCCTTCTAATCCAGAACACAGGATGTCTTCCCATTTATTTAGGCATTCTTTAATATTTTTAACACTGGTGTGTGGTGTACAAATCTTGCACTTCTTTAGTTCAATTTATTCTTAAGTATTTCATTCTTTTTGATGCTACTGAGGAATTATTTTCTTGGATTGCCCATGGCTAGTGTATATAGGAATGCAACTCGCTTTTGTATGTCAATCTTGTATCCTACAACTCTGCGCAGTGTGTTTCATGAGCTCCAAGGGTGTGTTGTGGATTCTCAGGGTTTTCTACATGGTCATTTCATATGCAAATTGAGGTGGTTTTCCTTCTTCCTTTATGGTCTGGATGTCATTTTTTCCCCCTTGTCTAATTGCCCGGCTCAAACCGGGACACTGTGAGCAGGGGTGTGGCGAGCAGGCATCTGCACCTCGCTCCTGGTCTTGGGGGAAAGCATCCAGTCTTTTCCACGGCGTGTGTGGATGTTCTGGAGATGGTGCCCTTTGTCGGGTTGAGGAAGTCCTGTTGCTTGTTTGCCGTGTTTTTATCATGATAGGCTATTGGATTTTGTGATCATTTTTTAATCTCGTTTATCTCTTTTGTTCAAGTTGAATAATTTCTCTTGCTCCATCTTCCAGTTCACTCACTCTTCTGTCACTTCCATTCTGCCATTGTGCCTGTATAATGAACTTTTTGTTTTGTCACTGTATTTTTCAGTTCTAGATTTCCCTTTAGCTTCTTGAGATCGTACGTTTCTTTGCTGAGGCTTTCTATCTTTCATTTCAATAATGTTCACCTTTGTACTTGGATTATTTTTATTAGACTTGCTTTAAAAGGGGCTGGGAAACTGGGTCCTGCTGGGCCTCCTTCCCAGGCCAGCTGGTGCTGTGGAAGGGGCAGCAAGAATCTGGGCAGTCGGTGGTCTTGTGACCTGACCCCTTCCTTCTGGATGGGTTCAACAGATAATCCTGCCGTCCGAGTCATCTGGCATCATTGTCTGTTGCCAGTCTTTTCTCATGCAACTTGAGGTTTGCTTGGTTCTCGGTATGCCAAGTAAATCTGGGTCATATCCTGGACATTTAGAGTGAATGTTATGAGGCTCGTAGTCTTGTGTAGGTCCAACTCACAGGTCTCCACCGGCCTTCTGTGGGGCGTGGTTTTACCATTAGTTCCCCCTCAAGGTCTTTGCAGTGATGTGTCCTGTGTGTGCACCGCCCGGTGGCCAGTCCAGGACCTGAGAAGCGGTCCACGCTTACTGGGCTTCTTGGTGTCCTGGTGTGCTGTTTAGGATCAGGCCCACGCACGTTTGGCTCAGGTGTGAGCCGGGGCACCAGGAGCAGTGGCATGGTGCCGCTTCTGCGCTCCTACCTCTTGTGACATCTCTGGGACGCTCTGGTCTTCAGGGGCCTCTTCACTCTTTCAGACAGAAGGCGGGGCTTCAGCTGCGCCGCTTGTTGTGCTTTTCCTGGGACTGCAGAGCCCAGGGCCGAGCAGTGAGAGGACAAGAAGCTAAAGCAGTGGGGCTTGTCCCACCCCTTGGGACCTCAGCTCCTCTGATTGGAGAGGAGGGTCTGGGCACCTGGGGGTCCCACCACTGTGACTGTGTCAGGGCGGCTGCTGCTGTGGCCTGAGAAAACGCTGGGCACAGCCCACCTGCCAGCGTGGACTATCTGTCGGCCAGGGCCCCAGCTCCCCGGCCCCGGCCCAGCCCCCTTCTCCTCAGCGGGCCTCAGCAGGGTCTGCCCACGGGGCCTGCTCCCCCCCGCCCACAGGTCATCTTGTTCCCCTAGAGCTGTTGCTTCTGAGACCAGCTGAGCGTCACGTCCACTGCAGGGCCTTCACCAGCTGACTCTTCCCAGAGGGAGAGACACGCCTGCTGCCCTCCCACCCCCACTACTCCTTCCCTCCTGCCCCACCCCTGCCCTCCCACCTTCGTGTCCGTGAGGTGCTCTGTCACACCTGCACGCACCTCACACACACAGCCAGTCTTTCTCTGTGTCCATCACCCCCTGGAGTCTGCAGCCTTTCAGGGAAGAATGCTTAGAAAACCAAGGCTCAGAGAGGCCGAGGAAGTCACCTGAGGTTGCACAGCTCATCGTGGGCAGAGCCGGGTCTTTTGGGCTGTGCCTCCCCTGCTCTTGGCCCCGCAGATCTCCGAGAGGTCACGGCCTTCTCTGTGCACCTGCCCTGCCGTCCCCTCTCCAGGCCCGGCTGCTGTTTCCGTTACAGTCAGGGTGGAACACAGGCACCTGAGGAATGAAGTGACTTCCTCCTCCCTCCCTCTCCACCTCCTCCCTCCCTCCCTCCCTTCCTCGGTGTTCGGCATCGTTTGGATGCAGTCGTCTGTGGCTCACACTGTCCCTGGCCTGCCAGGGGACCCGGGAGAGAGGCTCCCTCATTCGCTCAGGAGACAGTCTATACCCAGCGGGCAGACCTGAGTTCCTTTTCTGCCCATCCTGCGGGCCCCCGGCTGGTGGCCGAGCGTCCCTGCCTGTCCCCGCCGTCTGGCTCGCCCGCCTTCCTGGCTCAGCCTCGCCTCTCCCTGTGGAATGTGTCATGGTGGCATCGCCCCCCACCCGGTGTCCACAAGGGCACAGGAGTGTTTGTGAGAGCTGACCCCCCGCCCCACGCAGAGCCAGATGCCGCCCGAGCGCAGGCACAGGACCTGGTTTTCTGCACCACAATCCCATTCCTGACACCCCGTCGGTGCTCAACAAATAATTGTTGATTTATTTCTCTCTGTGCTTGAAAGAGCCATATTACACTGTTGTGGATGGAATTGAATCAGAGTTTTTTTTGGTGGGGAGAGGGTTTTTCTTAAACATTCCAGAAGGAGGGGCACCGTAGCCACTGCCATCCTCCCAAGACCCAGTTCATCTGGTTGCCCCGTGGTCGCCCTGCTCCACCTGCCCAGCACACAGCCTGACCCCCAGGCCTCCATCTGACGGCCCAGAGCCCCATCCAGGCCGGCCAAGCTCTGGGTGGGTGTCCTGGGGTCCCTGACAAAGTCCCCCACACTGGGGGCTCGAACACAGACACACGCCTCTCCCAGTCCAGGGAGTGCAGGCCTGACATGAGGGTGCAGGCAGGGCCGGGCCCCTCAGAGGCCCAGGGGAGGCCCCTTCCTGCCTCTTCATGCTCCTGGGGCTGCAGGTGCCCGGCTGGTGCTGCGTCCCCCACCCCCTGCCCGTTGGCACAGGGCCACCTCTGTAGGTCTCTGTGTCCTCTCTTTTCCTTGTAAAGGCCCACCTAATGACTTCCTCCTAACTCAGTGGTATCTGTGAAGACCCTCTCTCCCAGTAAGGTCACCTTCACAGATACAGGGCTGAGGACACAGACATGTCTTTTGTGGGGGACGGTTCCGCACACAGTGGTGTCACAGGGTTTCTGTGAGCCCAGAGCCCCTCGCTGGGAGGACGCTTTGGGTGCACCATTCTCCACCTCATAGGGGCACAAGTGCCTTCCATCCAGGTCAGCTTAGGAGAGGAGCCCGGGGTGCTGATGCCCAGAGAAGGCAGCCTCCTGGGGTGCCCTCGGTGAGCAGAAAGAACGGGCTGCAGACGAGGACTCACCCCGGGGGCGTGATCCGATGTAATTCCCACACCAGCGAGGAGGAAAGGGGGCTCACAGTCACTCTGCTTTCCCATGAATGCCGTCAGTCCTTGCTCAGAGGGCGGAGAGGATGCTGGGAGCCCCCCTGGCCAGGCCCCGCTCCGGTGTCACATGCGGCCCCACCCTGGTCCCCCCACGAGTGTCAGGTGGGGGGAGCACAACTAAACCCAAGGACAGCTCAGGCTGCCAGGCAGGCCCTGTGGTGCTGGGCGATGCCTGCGTGGGGTGTCACCTTACAGGTGGGAAGCTCCCAGAGGGAAGCCACGTGCCGTCCCAGGCCCTCTGGGCGAGGATTCCCCATGCGACAGGCCAGGAAGTGTGGCTGCCAGGAGGCCGTCTGGTTACGCATCACTCCAAGTTCCAGGAAAAGGGAGTGGGGCTGAGGGTGGGTTTGGGAGGGTGGCCCGTCCCATCTGGGTGTGAAGCATTAATCTGGGAGAGTATCTGGGGGCCCATCCAGAAGGAAGGGGTCAGGTCACAAGACCACCGACTGCCCAGATTCTTGCTGCCCCTTCCACAGCACCAGCTGGCCTGGGAAGGAGGCCCAGCAGGACCCAGTTTCCCAGCCCCTGGGACCTGCATGGGGCCAACAGACGGTTCTTGCCCTTGTAGCAGGACACAAGCGATTCGTGTCACTTCCAGGCTGGTGCAGGTGGGAGCCGCTGTGTTTTGTCCCTCTCTCAACCCTTCCTACCAGCTGGACATTGGCATCCAGGTGACCTCAGACACACTCTGGGGTTCCGGGACCCCTCAGCCTGGTCACGGCCAGGAATCTCGGGAGAGTGAGACGTCAGTGTTTATTGCTGTAAGCCTGAATGTAGGGGTTTGTTCCCGCAGCGAGCATTGTTCTAACCAAGTCACTGGCCGAGCATTTTAAAAGGAATTTATAAAGGAAAGAAGCCACACGCAAAATACACTTAGCTCGCCTCTCAAGGGGTCCCAGCAAGGGACCAGAATAAAGATATTAGGGCAAATTGAGGGAACATTTTATGGTTGTTAAAGTAGCACGATGTGGCAGGTGCGTGAAATTCACTCAGTTAAGTGAGAGAAGCTGAAAGGGGAAGTGACAAAAGGCAAAGGAACAAAATGAGATTTTGGATAAAAGGTAAGGGAAAAAGGAGAGTAAGAGCAAGACCCAGTGGGAATCCAGAGAAAGTTCCGTGTGAGCCAAGGAGCCGCAGATCTGAGGCCAACAGTCGGAGGCAAGCACAGGCGGGGGTGAGAAGCGTTTCTTGGAAGTTCAAAGCTGCAGCATGGAATGGAACTTGAAGAATGTGAAAAGTCATAGCGTGTTTTCTAAAGAATTAAGGGAAGGATCTTCACTTTCACCTCCATCAAACCAAAAGACAAGCAGAATGTTTGGGGGGGACCGTGAGACCTCGGTCAACACCCTCAACACAAGGCGGCCGCCGGGAGAGGAGGCCACGGCCCAGCCCCGGGCAGAGCCACCGCCCCGCGGCCCTGGGGGCGCAGGCCGGTCACCGCAGCAGGGTGGGGGTGTTGGCCTCAGCCGGCCGGTGGCCTGGAGCAGAGGAGGGTGGGGCCCACGGGGTGCACAGCCCAGGACCGGCACGGCTGGGCAGGACACGGTTCTCAGAAGGTACCCCGCACTCGGGTTTGCAGCTGGTGTCCTGAAATTATTAGTAATTTTATCTTTGACTGTTTGATTTGGAGTGAAGTCTGATGCATCAGCGGGTCCCATATGGGGACCCGGAGCCCTGGTGTGCCAGGTGTTTGCATCCACCCCTCCCCTCCCCACCTGATGGTCAGGGTATCGCTGCCACCCTGCCCTCAGTGGGGCCTGGCACAGGCTCAGGGGGGCAGGAGCTGGGCGCACGCTGGCTGGCTGACCAGGGCAGGGACCTGGGCCACGGCTTGGGTCTGCACCCACCCCACGCGTGTCCCCATGCCTGGAAGGCCCAGGGCAGGCTGAGGGGCCGCAGCGGGGAGAGAGCTTCCTTCTAGCTTTGGAGGGGGACTGGCTGTGTGCTTTCCTTTTGCCTGGGTCCAGCCCTGGTTGGAGGCCCAGGGGGAGCTGTCCATGGGCACAGGAGCCCGTGGCTCTTCTCTGTCCCCTTGACTGAGCTCCCCTTTCAAGATCCTAGCTAGGAGTCCCTGACACCTGACGGCCATGCTGGGCCCGGTAGGACCAGGCAGGTGGTACCAGCTGGCCCATCTGCTCCTTCGGGCCTGGTGACCGCACCTCATATCCTTCTAGACCGTGAGCTCCTAGAGACCTAAGACCACGTCTCTGTCTGTCCATCCGTATGTGTTCATTGAGCAGCTTCTCCGGGCCAAGAGCTGAGCCAGGCATGAGGGTCATGAGGCCCACAGGCCCCTGCCTCCATCAGACCAAAAGCAGCCTCAAGAACCGTCTGGCTGCCCTGTGAAGGGGTGAAGTCTGTGGCAGGGAGGGGTGGATTCTGTGC
This sequence comes from Manis javanica, assembly GCF_040802235.1. Lineage (NCBI taxonomy): Eukaryota > Metazoa > Chordata > Mammalia > Pholidota > Manidae > Manis > Manis javanica. The sequence goes on along the minus strand of NC_133160.1, from coordinate 172,590,223 downwards.
CCACTCCGAACCGAGCATGTGCAGTGCTTGTTCCTAGAAGGGCTGAAAAGTCATAGTGTGTTTTCTAAAGAATTAAGGGACAAATTCCCAGAACCAAGGTGGGTCGGGGATGCAGCTTGGCAGGAGAAGGCTGACTTAAGAGACTGCAGCAAACTGTCCCTATGGCCTGTGCTGACCCTGGGTTTAGCAGCGCCCCTGTGTCCTCTCGCCACCCACCCTGGGGGTGGCCTGGCAGCCGAGACTGCCTTGTTCATCCCTGGGTCCTTAGGCCCAGCACAGTGCTGGGCACAGACTGGTTCCCACTGGACTAATGTGGTGTAAAGGGTCTCGGTCACGTGCTGAGGCTGTTTGGGAGAAAGCAGCCAGGGCCGCGTCAGGCAGGCCAGGCCATGATCCTTTGCTCACCTGCTGCCTCATTTGTGGCAAATTCTTTGGGCCCTGGCTTTCTCCTCTGTAAAATTAATGGTAGATTCATGCAGATTCGCTGCAGACTTCAGGAGAGGGTGTCAGAGGCCTGGGACCAAGTTGTAAGGTTGAGTCCCCTTCCCAAGTCCAGTACCCGGTGGTGCTGGGGGATACAGGTGGGCAAAGGGGCATACCACCTCCGGCCGGGGCCCCTGGGAAGGCTTCATGGAGGTGGTGGCCTCGGGCTAGGCAAGGCTCCAGTGATGAGATGGAAGGGCAGTCTGCCAGAGGGCACAGCCTGAGCAAAGGCAGGGAGGTGGGAAAGCACAGGTGTGCCCGGGACTGAGGTGCACGGGTCCCATGGAGGGCTGTCGGCACTGCGGGTTTGGCCTGAGCTCAGTGGTGCCCGGGTCCAACTCAGGGACTTGGGAGGTCCAACCAGAACATCGACGATGTGCTCAGCCCCCCATGATTGCTCAGATTAGGGTTCGCAGAGCTGGGTGTGATAAGCTGCAAAGCATGAGGGATAAAGGGCATCAGGGTACAGGGGGGCTTTCGTCCTTCTGGTCACTTCTGAAGGATGGATGACGCCTGTTCAAACTGCAGGTGGCCCACAACCCCAGAGGCGCTGTCAGAGGTCAAAGGCCACGTTCCACAGAGACTCCCGGGCCAGAGCCAGGCTGCCTGCTTCCAGCCCCTTCCGTTGCTCACATATCCACCCTTTCAGTAGTTTATTCGCTTATCAGACACTTACCAAGTCCCCCTGGTGCCACGCTCCTGGGGGCGGCGGGGGACACGGCCGTGACAGCCTGGGGCTTGCTCACACAGCCCCTCCGGGTCTCTGCGGCTCCACGGGGCCGTCACCGCCCCTGTGCAGGGGGGAGAGCAGAGGCTCAGGAGGAAGCAGCTCAGTGCCCAGAGGGGCCAGGGCTGGGCCAGTCTGCCGCCAGCTGGTGATCCTCACCTTTGTCGCCCGTACCCTCGGCCTGCATGGGATCTGGGAGCTGGGCACTCCTAGGGGCTTGCCCCCCGTCCTCTCCAGCCAGGACAGGCCCTCCGGGGATCTGGGAGCGAACTCGGCAGCTGAGCTGGGGCAGTCTTGGTTTTCAGGAGGAGCAAGTTCTCAGGCGCAGCCTCCTGAGCCAGGGGTCATTACGGAGCAGGCCCAGACCCAGCTGCCCGGGGCCGTGCCCTGCTGCAGTTCCCAGGTATCCAGCCCTTAGCCGTGTCTCCCTGGACGCTGGGGAGAGCGTTCCAGAGATGCCAGAGAACACCTCTCAGCAGCATTCAGCATCTGCATCGCGATGACCAAGCAACGCTGCTGAGCAGTGGACATGCGGGTACCACAATTCTCTCTCTGGGCAGCCTTTTTTCCTGCCTGGAGTTGATACTAGCCTTGTGTTTTCATTTATTTGTTGTTTGTGTACTTGTTGCTAATGATCCCCAAGCCCCCCTCGTTGTGGCCAGGGCCTAGTCCTTTGTTTAAACTTCACCCCTGGGATCTTTGACCTGCAGCTCCTGCCTAGCTGGGCCGCCCCAGGAGGGGCTGGCATGTCTACACCTACAAGGTCCCAGCGATGTGGTCCCATGTGACCACAGCTCTCCACCCTCCACTCCATATGCCCGACCCAGCTGTTACTCACGCAGCCCCACCCCCAGCTCACTGCTTCCCCAATTCTCTGTGTGTGGGGTCCCTCTCCCCCACCAGCCCCCAGTCACGAGGATGACCCTGGGCAAGGTGGCCTCTGCAGCTCCCCGCCCCCTCCCCTGGGCTGGCCCTGCTGCTCCCGGTCCTGGGGCTCCCTGCTCAGTGGAAGGCAATAGGGACAGGCTTTGGAGCCCAGCCGCCGAGGTCCAAGTCCCAGCCTGCCTGCTTGGCTCGGTCTCACCAGCCAGTGTCCCCTGATCCTGCCTCCCTGGGCACTGGCTGAGAGAGCACCACCTCCGGGGGTGGACTGAGTCTGGGGGGTCCAGATGAGGACCTGCAGCCAAGAAGGGAAAGTGCAGGGCTGGTGTGTGCAGTCAGGCCTATGCACACACATCCTGGGAAGTGAGGCTGGAGTTTGGAGCAGGGCTTGGAATTCCAGGCAGAGGGCCTGAGGGCTGCGGTCTGATCTGTGGGCAGTGGGAGCCATTGCACATTCTTGAGTGAGGGCCTGACCTGGAATTGAGTCCCAGGAGGAACTCAGTCCCCTTGGGACCATCCGGGTTTTTCATTTAAAATCTATGGAACCTGTTCCAGACTATTGAGCGAAGAAGAATGTGCTGGAGCCCAGCTGCTCACGGCGCCCGGGGGAGTGGGGCAGGGCGGAGCTGGGTGGGGCCAGGGAGGTGGGGCGGCAGAGTGGGCCTCTGCCCAGTAGACCCCGGATTATGCTCCAGGGAGAGAACAGCAGGTGGCCTGGCTTGGGTCTTGTGTGTCCCCTCTGCTGGGCAAGAAGGGGGAGGTCCCTGACCAGTATGTCACAAGGGGGTGGCCAAGGTGACATCTGTCGCCCTGGAAGGTGGGCCAGATGCTGGGCAGGCAGGATGGGCACGTCCAGCCCAGCCCACATCCCTACCTGAGTGAATGGCTCCCTTAAGGGTATGGGAAGCCTGTGACTAGGTGGAGCCGGGTGCCAGCAGCTGAGGTGGCTCAGAGACGCCGTCCCCCAGCAGGCTCTGGGGGGGCCAAGAGCAGTGCCTGATATAAACCAAGCTTTGGGGGCCTGAGCAGACTGTGTCCTCAGGAGTGGGGCAGCGGCCTGGGTCCCAGCACAGGAGGTCTGTCTGCAGGAGGGGCTGGCACGGTCCCCAAGGCCCCATGTAGATGGCAGGAGCAGTAACTCCCTCCCACAGGGCTGCTGGGAGGTCTCAGCCTTCAAACGGAGCCCTGCCCCACTAGCAGCTTCGTGGGGCATTGGGTCCTCATGGGCCAGAGGCAGCCCCTGCCATCCTCTCGGCAGGGCCACCCACCCATAAGCCCCGCTCTGCGCCCTGCCCCCACTGTGACAGAGGTCCCCGGGGCCCTCCTGCTGCCCCTGCGCCCCAGCCCCTTTGTGACACACCAGGCAGGGGGTCCTTTTAAAGCAAGGCACCCAGGCCCAGCATTGTGTAAAGCCCACAGGGACTTCCTCACCCTCTCAAGGAAGGTGATTCGCCACACCTACAAGGTCCTGGCGATGTGGTCCCATGTGACCACAGCTCTCCACCTTCCACGCCATATGCCCGACCCAGCTGTTACTCATGCATCCCCACCCCCAGCTCAGTGCTACCCCAATTCTCTGTGTGGGGGGTCCCTCTCCTCCCCCAGCCCCCAGTCACGAGCTGACCCTGGGCAAGGTGGCCTCTGGAGAGCCCTCCGAGGAGTCTTGTCTGGTAACGGCAGAAAGCAGGGGGCTCAGCAGAGCTGCCCCCTGAGGGCTGTGGCCTGGGAAGGAGGCAGAGATGAGGCCTGTGGGTGAATAAGGGAGCTTTGGCTGCCCGGGGGGCCCTCCTCCAGGGTGGGGGCCGAAGCAGACAGCTGAGAACCTAGGTCACTGCTGCATGTAGGGGGCTGGCAGAGAGGCTCAGAGGGGAGGTGGCCAGGGAGCGGAGCAGGACTGTGGGCTGGTGAGCCCTGCAGCCTGGGGGTCACGCTGGGTTCCGGTGTGGACCTCTCACACCTGGCTTTTCTTGCCTCCCCTCTGGAAGGCAGAGAGGGTGAGGCCAGAGCCTGAGCTGGGAGCCAGGTGGCCCCAGGCTGGGATCCTGGCTCCGCCACCACACTCGGGAGGCCCTGTGCGGCTGAGAGCCTCCGCTTCCCCATCTGCGAAATGGGACATGTCCAACCCGGCACCTGGGTCAGTGTGGGGGGCCTCAGTGCCGTGAGCCTCTTGCCTTCCTTGTGATCCGGGAGGCACCCCAGGATTAGGAGCCTCCTCCTGGGAGGGAGTCCTTCCCCGGGGCTTCCCGTGCCCTCTGTCTACAAGGCCCCTCAAAGAATCTCGGACATTTCACAGGCTGGAAAAGCCTCCGGAGTAGCTGCAAGCCTGGCTGCAGAGGACACGCAGGGGGGCTGCCCTTCCTGAGGTGAGGGGCGGGGGGAGGGAGGGTGTGGACAAATGTCTGGGGCACCTGGGGGAGTGCGCCAAGCTTGGCATTCATCTGTCTCCCACAGGCTGTGGGTGCCGGAGCGCCCACCTCCTCCAGAGCAGACTGTAAATATTCAGGAATGTGGGCAGCAGCAGTTAGAAAGTCAGTAGCTTGGAATTGGCGGGGGCCGGGGGTGGGGGTGTAGGGTGCACACTTATACCATGGAAATTGGCAAGTGCTACACGTGAGGGCCCTTCACCCCTTCCTTTCCCAAGAGTGGGTTGCCAGCACTCTGGATGGGGAGATGAGGCAGGGGTCATCCTAAGCCCCCAGGACCTCGTCCAGCCTGGCCCGCACCACACCTGGGCTCAAGCTTCCACCTGTCCACAGAAAGTTCATTAGAGTCACCTTGAAATAAAGACAGAATTTTACCTGAGCCGAGCTGAAAGCTGAAGCCTGGAATCATCAGCTCCCATGGACGGGAGATACGGTCCAAAGGGCTCACATCCCATGAAGCTCCTACGTCCTCGAGGACAGCGGCAGGCCAGCTGGAACTCGAAGGGGCCTGTTTCATGTCCCTGGGCTGTGCCGTGTCCAGAAAGCGTTCATTGAAGGGGAAGGGCAAGTGTTCTCACGTGTGTTTTAGTGGGAACGGATGCCAGTTGTGGAGCTGTCACTGAATTAACAGGCGCCGTGTCAGAGTTGGCAGGTGAACCTTCCTGAGTGGGTGGCCATTTTGGGACTCCCACAGTTAACGGAACCTTCCATCCTTACGCCTCAGAAATCATTCTGGTGCTCCGCAGCGCGGGGGGCTGCTGCTTCTGGCTCCCACCCCTCCCAGAACACCTGTTCTGCCGCCTCCTGATCTCAGACACAGCTCCCTTGGGCTGGTACGTCGCGAGCTCAGTGGACGTGCCCAAGAAGTGAGAGCATTGCGCATGGATGTAGGGCTTCATCATTCTGTGAGCGAACAAGTAATTCCTACCTCGTTTTACTCATGACAGCACCTGGAACGGGTGCCTGAGCTGCACAGCTGGCAGGTGGCAGAGGGGTACCACCGAGTCTTTGCCCTCACTGCATGCTGCCCTGCCTCTGGAGCCCAGCGCCGGCCTGGCTGGCTGTGGGGCTGCTGCGTGTGTGCTGAATGGTAGGATACATGGCTGCATCAGCCACCTTGCAGGACCTCCTGTCTGAGGCTCCTGATTCCAGGCCTGTCCCCTTCCAGGAAGTGTTCGCCGCTGCTCTTCCTGAAACCTCGAGGACAGAGTGCTCCCTGTTCCGAAGGCAGCACGACCTCGAGGTCCATCGCTGGCGAGCGGTTCTGCATGGGGGGCACCGTACCTTCTGAAGAGGGAGACCACAGCTGCATTGCACACGGGTGCAGGCCTGGGCACAGGAGGCTCTCGGGAGTTTTCAGAGTTCATAGTGAGCCCTTGTCTGCAGCTGCTTTGCTCCTGATGTGACCTTGGTTCTCATGAGCAGCCCATTGGCAATTTCCCCGCAGTTTCCTCCTACTTGGCCTGTCCCCAGTCGTGCCCCACCCGGCAGAGGAGGTGGCTCCCGTGACGATGAGGTGCCCTGCTGGCCAGGAGCAGGGTGTGGGCTCTGTCTGCCTTCTCCTGGCTGAGTCTGGTGGTTGCCCCCACCCCACCCCCTGCACCTTTCTCCACCAGCTGCCTCCTCTGAGCAGTCTGGCCTGGGGTCTTGGCCTCTGGGGGGGCACCTTCAGCATTGCTGAGCCCACTGTGGATAAATCTTGTGATGTTCCCCAGGGGTCCTCCGAGCTGCTTTCTCTCACAGTATCTGCACAATGGTCATACTTACTGGTAATGGTGCAGTTGTGCCCACCTTGCTGAATGGAACACTGAGGCACAGAGAGGCCAAGGGCCAATTCCAGGTCACAGGATTTCTAGGTGCGGCTGGCAGCCTGCTCAGCCACGCTGCTCTGCCTGTGACGTGAGCGGGTCAGGAAGTATGGATCCGTGATGGAGTAATGAACTCAACACCCTTAAGGTTGCATGAATTACACGATTTATTTTCCAATTTCCTTTCACACAACACTCAAATGGGGGATCAAGCGTATCTGAAAATCACACATATCACGGGTCAGTACATCTCACACCAGTCACGACGGATGGTTCGGGTCCGGGCTGTCCCAGTCAGCTTCTTGTCTTTCCCAAGGGGAAGGCGATATAGCAGAGACAGTTCATGGAGCAGTGCAGCCGGGACGGAGCAGGAGCCCAGGCAGCTGAGCAGGAGCCCACCTCAGAGCCCACGGCTTCGTCTGATGTCAGCGACCTCTGGGACGACATGCCACAGGGGCCTGTGTCCAGCCCCTTACATGGTCCAGTCTGTCCATCCGGGGGCTGGAGGTAAGGGGGACAGTCCACAGGCGGTGGTATCCTGCTCGGGCATTCCCGGCGTGCCTGCTAGGGTGGGTGTGTTCACAGAGGCAGTGGGCACGGAAGCAGGCAGTGGTGTGGGTGCCCACGCTGGCTGCCATGTCAGCTCGCGGTGGTTCGTCCTGCACCTTGGCTCTTGCTGTTTCACACTCACCGGATTATGTCATCATCTCCACTGTGTGTCTGGCTTCTCACTGGGGCGTTTGTCCTACTGGAACAGGGGCCCCAGTCAATTGTGGCCCTGTGTCCCCCCAGCCCAGCACGCTGCCTGTACATCTTAGCCTAAATTTGGTGTTGATTTGGTGGCTGAGTGGCTGGTTTTCAGCCCCTGGGGGAATGGGAAGGACGGGACAGGCGGAAATCAGTGGTGCCTACCAAGGGCTGGGCTCCATCCCTCCGTCTGCAGTCAGGCGAGAGCTCTGCTCACCCTGGTTTGGCCTGAGAGGCAGGGGAGGGTTACTTGTTAGAATGTCTAAGCAACACCGCAGTTTCCTGTTAGCCTGGGCTGCTGCCGAATCCCAAAGGATCTACAGGCCACTGGAGATCTTCTAGGAACGTAGAGTTTTCTTGCAGTACCTTCAAGATGTGTTTGTAACTCAGAGCATGATTATGGAGTCTGCATCTTTTTTTCAGAGTGAGGTTGACATGGTTGTTTGAAGAAAGTGACTTCCCCATTCCTGGTCTATTCCCCTCGGGAGCAGGGAGCGCGACATGTTCCTAAGCCAGACCCGTCTTCTCTGCTGACTAGCACGGGAAAAACCTTCCTTTTTCTAGCCTTGTTTATCACGGCAAGGGACGGTGACCTGACATTCTGTGAATGCACAGAATGCCAGAGATTTTGACAGTAAGGAAATTGCCTGCCTTCAGTTCAGCCATGAATTGAGTGAACTTAAATGCAAAGTCCTAATTAAGTGAGTGAGTCAGAATGGGAATCGTGGGGTGTTGGCACTACATTTTCACAGCATGAATTTGATTTCGAGCTTGGCTGGCAGAGACTGTGAGCTGCCAATTCATTCCTGCTCCCCTTTATGTCTTTCTGACAGAATCCTGATTTCATTCCACACCACTGTCAGTCTGGAAACCAGAAACCCACCCAGGTCTTTCAGAGGCTTTAATACAAGGCACTGGCCACAGAGTCGGGAGGGCTCAGGCAGCAGGAGGGAAGAAGGGTTGCACCCCGAGACTGTAGGCCGCCCGCTCTGCAGGGCTGAGCCCTGAGTCTGTGCTTGCTGGTGAAGGTCGTGTCACAGTCAGTGGTGGGTCCACCAAAGAGACGCTGTCGTGACCAGCTGGCACTACCACGGAGGCCCCCACTGCTGTCCTCTCGGGTCTAGAGACATTGCACGAAACCGGAAATGGCAGACAATTTGCTTCTCCCCTCCCCCATCCCCATCTCCCACAGCTGGAAACTAGATGGAGGTCAGCTGGCCTTGGAGCCTGACAAGTGTGCCCATTATGCCCAGCAGGAATGAGGCTGAGAGCAAAACAGCAAGTGCCCAGGACAGTGGTAGTGTGCTCATTAAATGACTATTTCCCAGATTCCCTTGTGACCCAGGGTGTTCAGGGAGTGAATTTGCTGAATGTGGCCATGAGAAATCTTAAAAGGGTGATGGGCTCTTTGCATATATCCACTCTCCCTCTCTTCCCTTCCTTCCTCTTTTTGCTTGGCATTTGGATGTGATGGCTGGAGCTCCAGCCGCCATTCTGGATCAGAAGGTGACCTTGAAGATTTAAGCCATTCTCCAATACTGGAACAAAAGGGTGGAGGCTGGGCCACTGAGGTCCATGGAGCTGCCCATGAACCATGGATTTCTCCCCTCTGGACTTTCCTATGGGAGAGACAAAACTTCAATTTTGTTTATACACTCATTGAGTTCCTCCAAATGTAGCTAAGTCAAATCCACGTTGGTGTCTTAATTTTCATTATCAACTAAAAATCTGAGACTCAAGTACCCAATTGATAAAATGGGGGCAGTAAATGTCTATTCAGTCATTTACTAGGAGGACCACATTGCTTGTGGCCACCTTTTGCCTGGCCCCTGGCTTGTTAGTGCCCGTCCCTCTGGGAGGGCAGTGGGAGTGTGCAGCCGGGGGAGCTGGCTATTTTCTGATTGGGAATAATGAGCAGGACTTTCTGTGTGGCTTTCTTGGGGAGAAAAGGAATTAGTGTTGGGGGTTTCAGGGAGCAGCTCAGCGTCCAGCATGGGTCATGACCATGCCAAGATACAGTTCCTGACCCCCGAGTTTAGTGGGGCAGCCCAGTGTGAGCAGGTGATTACATAGCGGTGACATGACGAGAGGCATGGGACTGTTGGCGCCCCTGGAGGACACATTCTCAGATGCAGGAAGGGTTAGAGGTTTCCTGGAGGCAGAGCTGAAGGAGGGTCAGGGCCATCCCGGGTGGGACAGGGTCGGTGAGGGCGGGGCGGAGGTGTTCCAGCCAGAGGACCCGAGGCTAAGAGGAGTGGAGCCTTGCAACAGGCAGTGAGTCACCTTCCCAGGAGTGAGTTTCCCATTCCTCGAGATGTCCAAGGAAATAGACAGGGCCACGCCTTCACTGAGGAGGAGGAGAAGGGCCTGGGGGGCCGCAGATGCCCTGAGGATCCCCGTGGGCTGGTCGGGAGGATGGTGACACTAGCAGGGGGAGAGATTAGGCAGCACTGAGGGCCGGGGACCCACGTGAGGGCAAATGCCGAGGGGCTGAGCAGAGGCAGGGGCCTGGGGGGTCCGCAGGTTGGAGTGGCTGATTGACCAGAGTCAAGCCTGTCCGAGGCCCCTGCAGGGTCCGAGCCAGCCGGGGTCTGGGAAGGGTGGCTCCCTGGGGGCTCAGCTCCCCAAAGAGGGGCAGTGTCCGGGAAACTCCTAGGACGGGGCTCTGTCTGGCTGAGTTGCCCTAAATTATGTGCTGAAGGGCCTCCTCCTCCCTGGAGTGCAGACACGTTGCCAGGTGGCCAGTGAGAACTTGGGCTGCTTCCAGGCATTCAGAGGGGCTCCCAGCCCCCAGCCTCTCCCGGCTGCTGTGAGCCACGAGATTGGGGGCCACGGTGCCTCTGCTTCTTGGCCCCCAGGCCCGGCCGGAGACAGCCCGGAGCCAGCACCCAGCCACGTCCGCTGGATGAGTGCAACAGCTGCCCAGAAGTTCTCCGGATGACCACCCGTGTGCTGGCCGTCCACTTCACCGGTACAGGCTCTGCTCTCTCACCTTTGGAAGCGGGCAAGCGCCATTTTTTCCAGGGTGGCTGTGAGGACAAAGTGAGAGACCTATGGGAAGGAAAAAGACCTCAAGATTCCAGTTTCCCATCTGTAAAACCGGAAATGGGCTCCACACCACCAAGACCAGGCTGCGGCATCCCAGGATTGCAGAGCTGGGGCCCGGCCCAGATCCCACAGCCTGCAGCCAGGCCGGGCTGCCACCTCAGCGCTCGGGGCCGGCATGGCCAGCCTCCCACCAGCTGTTTCCCACATCAGCCAACCCTCCCGGGAGGGCCTCCAGCTCTTGAAAGAGCTCAATGGGAAAGGAGAGGCTGGGTGCTTTCAGGCAGCCGACATGGGCTTGGAGCGGCAGGTGGCGGGCAGTGAGGGTGGTGGGCCGTGTCCTCATCAGCCAGGGCCTAGGGGCCAGGTTCTCTGCGGCTGTGCCTGCTCCTGATCCCAGGGCCCCAGCCTCCCAGCCCTCCGGACTGGGCAGCCTGGCCGGGCCAGCTCCGTGTGGGAGTCAGGGCAGCAACCGATGCTGTAGGGCTGGGCCTGGCCACAGATGGACGCTGAGACCACTGCCCCCAGCCCTGCCAATCATGACAACGTGGCTGAAAACGGGCAGGTTCCTCCAGAAGTGGTGCCGAGTGAACCTGCTCTTTTGTGCTACAGGCTTAGGCAGGCACCTGGGGAGAGCTGACGGCTGCTCAGTGACCGGTAGGCAAGGAAGGTGGAGCCCTGATGTGGCCCCCACAGCCCGCCCGCTGCACGCAGACTGGGATGAGCAGCTCCCTGGAACGTGGGCTGGACGGTGAATCTAACGGGGTTTCTCTCCTGACTTATCCCAGTGGGCTTGAGCTAATCAGGGCTCCTGAGGAGCAGGGTTCCACGTGAGGGACGCTCTCTGTTACTGGGAGTCCCGGGGAAGCTGGGAAACAGAGGAGCCAGACGGGATGGCCAGAGTCACATCGCGATGGCTCCCGTGCGCCCACGGCCCTGACGCCTCTTTGAACAACTCAGGCCTCTGCCAAGCCTGGGCGCTCGCCTCACAATGAGGACTCATCAGTGTCCGCCTGACACCTGCACTGCCGGGGTTCCTCCAGGACTGCCCCTGCCAACTTCTCCAGTTGCCGCCTATTTCCCTCCTGTCCTGCTCCCTGGGTGCCCAAGCCTCTTGTAGCTGCTGCACCCCACCTCTGCTTAGGACCTGTTGCTCCCCTTTCTGCCTGGGAGGTCCTACAGGCCCCGTCCTAGACTCCTCCAGGTGGCCCCCAAGGTGGCTGCTCTGCCCTTTTGCTGCTGATTGGGCCCCCGAGCTCACACTGCTTCAAGGATGTCAGCTGACGCTTCTCTCCATCCCCCGGCCTCACAGGGCTACACCAGTGAGGGGTGTGCCCCAGTGTCCGGGTGGGGTGTCACGGGCTGCGTGGATAGCTGAGCAGTTGCATGCTCATCACCCTCCCACTCTCTTCCCACGCTGGGACCCCCCTTCCCACTCACCCTGTGAATGCTGCACAGCCATCCTGGAGTCTGCTACTATCACTTGTCCCCATTTTCTCCTTGTGGCTTGGGAAGGGAGGGGCATCAACAGTGAGTAGGCGCCTGCTGTGTGCTTAGCGTAGGCTGCTTCGAATTTGTTTCATCTTGTTGTTTCCTCCCAATAATCCTAAAATGGCTCCTGCCATCCTGCAGATGGGGAAACTGAGGCTCAGAGAGATGAAGTGGCATATCCACAGCCATGCAGGGATGAAGTGTCTGATCCAGGTCCACGCTGCTCTGCCAGAAGCTCTGTCTCCCACAGGCAGCCCTGCATCATCTGGCCCCACAGCCAAGTGCCATTGGGCTTGACTCTCGGCTTGTTGTGCTCAGTTTGATTATCCCCCTCTTGCCGGCCTCCTTTGGCCAGTTACGGAAGCCATGCTGATGGGGGCTCCCGCCTGGGGCTGTTCCGGTAACTGTCACCTAAGGGACTTCAGAAGTATGGAGTCGGCCAAGAGCTCCTCAGCAGAGGTGATGGGCGGTTCCGCAACGTGCGAAGTGGCAGAGGATTCGAGCTCCCTCCAGGACAGCCAGTGGGGTGCAGTCCCTCAGGCAGAATTCGGGAAGTCTGGCCATCAGCATGGGCATAGCGGGGCAGGAAGCAGTCACACCCTCACCGTGACTGCTTGCACCCCAGCTGGGGGCTGAGGGCGGTGTACAGGCCTTGGGCTCCTCCCAGCTGTGTGGTCTCAGGCCAGTCTCCTGGCCTCTCTGGGGCCAAATTTCGCTGGTGGCAAAACAAGGAAACTGAAACTCATCTGTTGTTCGCAATGTGCCTCAGGTGTGGTCGAGCAGGTGAGATGCTTGTAGACCCAGAGATCCCGACAGGCTGTCCCCTGAGCCTCATGTCCTTGCTCCCAAACGGGGTGGACACTGTGGATTTTAAGGGCATCCTGACCCCCCTTAAAAGTCTATGTGGATTTCTTTACCTTCCACTGGAGGGATCATTGCAGCTGGCGAGGTTTACATGTGCCGCGCCATGCAACCCACGCACTGCAGGTGGGGAGGTGAAGCTCGGAGACCCGGCGACCTGCCCACTGGCGGTCTGCACACCCAGGAAGCAGAGGACGTAGGATCTGAATGTCTGGTTTTCTGCCCCTTGGCTGTGGGGGGCCCTCCAGTTAGAGCCAAGGCCCTGCTGCTCCTTACACAGACACCGCTCTCTCTGCCTCCATCCCGACACCTCCTCAGCCCAGGGCGGCGTCTCACTGAGGCACAGTTCCTGGCGCAGCCCTGGGACTGGGTAGGTGCAAACGTTTGCCGAATAAGCAAATGAACTGGCGGTTTCCCAGAATCAGGGTAACGATGTCAGTTAGAGCCGCGGGAATTGCAGTCTGTGAGCAAGTGGAACCACAGTGTGCAGGGCGGACCAGGTGGCTTTGGGGCCCCCTGACCCCTTGTGGTCCTCACAGCAGCCCTGCAGGGAGGGGCTGTGGTCTTGGTCCATCTGGGCCACGTCTCCCACTACCCTCAAGCCCACGTGCCAACCTCGTGTCTCACCTTGATCTGGAATGCCCTCTCTGTGCTCTCCTAAGCCTTCCCTGACCTGGCACCCTGGAGAGTCGCCCCTCCAAGCACTCGCTGAGGCTCGTATTCCAGCCCAAGAGAAGACTGAGGCTTGACCGATGATGCTTCTCCTGTTTCATCACAGCTGATCGCTCTGAATTTTTCCTTGTCTGAAAGTGGAGTAGGGGTGCCCATCTCCTAGGGCTGTGGTGGGAATTAAATACATTTAATTAAAGAAGCATAATAATAAAATACACTTAAAACTAAGTAAAATTCCATCAGCTCAGTTAACATTCCAGGCACATTCGTGGAGATGGATCGGTGCATAAGTGGCAGTGCTTCTACTTGATGTGACTGGTACTGATTCTTGATATGACCACTATTTCCTATAGGAGGTCAGAGTGTTCTGGCATCAGATCCCTGTCCCCATCTCCTCTCTGCTCATCAAGGTGTGAGACCCAAACCTTGGTAAATCTCCACGGTCTGTGTTGTGCCCACCGGTCCCTTGCACGTGCTGAAAGGGACCCACACTGGGTCCTCCCAGAAAAGCTGGCTCACCCCAGAAAGCCAGGAAGGCTTTGGCCTTGTCGTGCTGATGTCAGACGGGGTCGGATCTGGTGAACTTTCTCTTGGATTGGGAAGCCTTCAGTGGGAGGGGCGGGAAGAGAAGAGGCCACAGCCTCTGATGGAGGAAGAGAGGCTGGGCTTGGAGCAGGCGTGACGGCCTCTCAGGGCAAGGCCGTGGGGGGCATGACAAAGACACCTGGAGGGCCTGGGTTTGATTCCTGTGTCCCTGGCTCCTACTTCTGAAGCCTTGAAAAAGACACGTGACTTACTTTCTCCCAGCTATGAAACGGAAACCCTAGGAAAAGCTGACACTTCTCTGAGTACTCGCTGTGGGCCAGGCACTGCCTGGAGCCCTTGTGCTTATCTGTCAGCCTGACCCTAATGGCGCCGCATGAGGCAGGTGCTGTTACTAGCCGTGGATACCCCTGTCACCGAGGAGGAAAGGGGGCTGGGTGGCTTGCCCAAGGCCGCAAGGCTGGCGTGGTGGGGTGGGCACCCTGCTTCTCCTCCACCACCTGCCTTCCCTCCTGTCCTTCTAGCGCCAGCACCACGGAGACCCCCATGGGGGTCAGCCCTGTCTCCGCTAGCCGTACCTCTTCCCTCAGAAAGGGCCTGGCCTCCCGAGCTCGTGGGCACAGGAAGGCGAGGGAGGAGGAAGACGGGGTGAGGGTCTGCCTTCTGGATCCCGTCGTGGTGGGGCTGCCATTGCAGAGATGCCCACAAGCTCCCTGGAGCTGACAGCTTCTGTTTCAGGTTGCGTTCCCCTCTGTCTTGTCCCTGCCACAACAAAGAACTGGAAGGCAGGGACACAGCAGGGCGGCGGAGGGAAAGTGTTATTTGAGTATATTCCCGGGGAGGAGAGGGCCAGAGTCAAGGCGTTCAAGGACCCCAACCTTTAGAGGAGGGTCCCAGTAGCGCCACCTGGCTGGGAGGCACTTCTTTTGATTGACAGGGTGAGGTCATTTGATTGACAGCTCTAGTTACACACTCATTCTTCCTGGTGCCCACGTCTTTTCCCAGAATGCACACAGAAAAGTCCAGTGGGGTGGGGAAGCAAAAACCACAGTTTAATTTTAATGAGATCATGCTTAGGGGTGGTTTGGGCGGTCCCTAGTTTTGTGGAATTGCGCGGGCTTGGGACCTGGTTGGGACCGGTTTGTCCTGGTCCCCATAGGCAGGAAGTTATCTCCCTGCAAAGCCTTCGTTGTCTCCACGTGGGACCCCCACCTGGGCCGAGTCGGGGGAGTTTCTTTCCTTGAACCTTACGTCCCCGGTACCGGCCGCTCACGTCTTTCTTCCTAACGCTTCCAAGCGCCTTTCCCTCCTCGGCCGGCAGGGCCCCAGCCCTGAAGACCTTCGCTGCCGCAGCAGGGTGGGAGGCCCCTGGGAGCCCCCTCCCCGCCCCCTCCTCGCCACTGTACCTTTACTTCCCCGACGGCCTCTCCCTCATCCCTCCCCCAACCCCGTTCCCACTTCCTTGAGCCCCTCTTGGTTCAGCAAACACGGATCCCGTCCCCGGCCCTGAGCTGGGGCCGGGGACGGGCAGCGGGACCCAGCGCTCTCTCCCTCTAGCTCCCTCCCGAGCCCTGCGCAGCCCCCTGCCCCTCCGTTTCCTCTTTCCCCACCCGCCCCAAGCCGCCGGGCCACTCCAGGTTGGCGCCAGCGCAGGGGACGGCGACACGGTCCAGGAGCAGCAGAGGGTCTCGGCTGCGCGGAGGTCACCCCGGCGCCGGCGGGGGTGTGACCCCTGCAGGGACTGACCTGGTCTGGAGCAGAGGCGCGGAGCCCCCTCCCGCCACTCCCCGGGGACGGAGGAAAAGAAAAGGCGATAGCAAAGAGACCTCCGTGCCCCGTGCCCCTGGCCATCCCACTTGGATTCACCGCAGGCCCGTTCTCCGGGGCAGGGGGGCGCCCGCTGGGCGCAGGGACCGGGAGCGCGTTCAGCACCCCGGACAGCGGCACCCCGGCCTGGGGCTCGCTGCCGTTCGCCACCTGTCCCGACTCCGCCGGCCCCGGATCTCCGGGACTCCGCCTCGGCGCTTTCCCCGGCGCGCGCCCGGACCCGAGCCATGAGCCCGGTCCGGCCGCCTCTGTCCCCCGGGGCGCCCCGCCAGCCCCTCAAGCCGTGGGCCCGGGAGAGACGCCGCCGAGGGCTGCCCGGGCAGGGGCCGGCCTCCCGCTGCTGACAGCGCTCCGGTGCGCGCGCGTCGGGCGCCTTCCTGGTGAACCTGTCCCTGGGCCACCTTCTGCTGGCAGCGCTCGCCAGGCCCTTCACGCTGCTGGGCGTGCTGCTCAGGCGGCCGCCGTTGGGGCCCAGCGCGTGCCAGGCCGCTGGCTTCCTGGACACCTTCCTGGCGTCCCGCTCGGCGCTGAGCGCTGACCAGAGGCTGGCGGGTGGTTTCCCTCTACACCACGGCCAGCGCCTGCCTCTGCACGATGCCCGCCTGCTGCCGGCCTACCCATGGGGGCAAATCGTTGGCCTTCATTTTGCCGCGCTCCCCTGTTCGTGGCTGGGCTGCAGCGGGGCTTTCGTGGCCCGCGTGCTGCGCCCGCTACCGGTGCCTGAGCTCTTGCGCTTCGCCGCTGTCACCGTCGCGCTCCGTGCCACAGGCTTTGCTCTGCCACTGGCTGTGCCCAGCCTCGCCTTGCTCAAGGCCGTGCCGACACATCCACGTCCTCACCAGGCAGGCGCTCCTGCTGCTCTTGGCCTGCACCCCAGGTAGCCGGCCGGCAGGAACTTACCAGCCCTGGGCGGGCACCTGGGCTCTTGCACTCTCTGCCTGGCAGGTGGCTCGCAGGAGCACGCAGGCACTGTCCCCAGCCCCAGGCATTCACACACTTGGCTTCTCTGCGCCTGCCGTGGGCTTCTGCGCCGGGCCGCTTGCACACTCCCGAGTCTGCAGCCCCCAGGCCAGATGCCTCTCAGCGTCTGCATTTGCCTTGTGGGAACACATGCCCACAGTTCCCAGGGAGCTGTGCCCAAGCTGTGAGGTTTGTGCTCCTCTGCCAGCCTGACTTAGTTCCCTCTACAGTGAGGGTAGGGGCAGGCAGGAAGTGGGTAAGTGTCCCTCCACCCCAGCCCTCCTGTTTCAAAAGAAACCCACCTCTTCCATTGCTCTTTCCCCTCTTGTCCTGTCAGCTCTGTCTTCCTTGGACTCTTCAGCCTGGACATGCCCCTTGGAGCTGCCCAGTCCTGCTCTGGGCTCTGCGCTCGGGCTCCGCCCCTGCCTCGCTGGTGCGCTGATGGCTTCCTCCCCTCGCTCCCCGTGCCTGCAGCAGCACTGCCTCGGTGAGCAGGCTGCCAGGGGGATCAGCAACCCTTCAGGTCCTTCGTCACCTGCCTTGCCAGCTGCCTTATGACCAGGTAGGCCTGGCTTGCAGGGAGAGGGCCCAGCCTCAGCAGGGCAGGCCTCTGAGGTCGCTGGCCAGGACCTGCATTACAACCACACTATAGCAGGGGCCCTGGGGCCTCACCCTAGCTCCTGCCAAAGGCCCTGAGACAGAGATGTCACCAGCCCTACGTCCTGTGCTGTAAGTGAGGAGACCATTCTGTCTAGGCAGACAGAGGCCAAGGCCTAGTCTGGTGTGGGGTCTGTCTGAGACCCCACCTGCTCCTCCCAGTCCTAGGAAGCTTTCAAAATGAGTTAGGCCACCTGGGACCAGCTCAGGCCCCAGATTCAGCATCTCTTGGGCACAGATGCCATGCCGGGGCCTCAGGGCAGTCAGCACTGGCTGAATGGTGTCTTTGCTCCTTCTTCTGCCACTTTCCCCAGAAACCCGGCCTGGAGCTCACAGGACTCTGGGAAGGACCGTGTGTGAAGGGCCTGCTGGGACTGCTGCCACCGAGCCACGATGAGGGCACTGTGGGCATGTTCCTACCCGCATGGTTCCTGAGATGCTCAGCTACAGCACGGCCCGGCCAGGCTTCCGGTGGTCCCCACTCACTCCGTCTTGGGCTGCAGCAGCAGGACTCTGACAGAATGGCTCTGTGGGACTGGGTCAAACCCAGGCCCCCTGCCCAAGGGGAGAGAACAGGCGTGCAGCATGGTACCAGGCTCCCGGCCTTGTTCACACAGGTTCTCCTGGAAACTCCGGGGCCCTGATGGGGGCAGCTCGTCTGATGGGCCTGCCTGTCTCCTGAGGGTGTTCGGTTTGCCAGGTGTTGTTGGGAGGAGGCCTGTGGTTCCCACGAGGAAAGGGAGGCTGCAGGGGCATCCGAGCCGAGGGGAGCAGACTGCGCCCTCTCCTCTCTGCCAAGCTCCCACCGAGAGCTCCTCAGAGTCAGCGCTCAGAACGTGAGGCATGTGGCTCTTGGCCACCCATCCCATCTGGGTTAGGGGCACGGAGTGAGTTTCCCCCAGATCACTGTCATTGTCTTTCACATGAAACCTGGCAAAGGCCTCAAGTTTCTTGGGAAACTGCAGGGACAAAATCGTGAATAGAGGGAACTGGCATTCTCTTCCCACGAACCAGCTATTTATCTGATCCAGGTATCGGGTCTATGTGTGTGCAGGTGGGTGTGCACATGTGTGTCTGTGTGTATGTGTGCAAGCATGTGTGCACACATGCATAGAGATACACATGTAAGTGTGTGTATATGTGTTTTTATGCATGTATGGTTTTTACAAGCCCCTGCACATGAATGCAGCTCCAGCATTTGCTTCTGAAACGTTAGATGAGCAGTGAGGGGCCTGGCTGACTCAGCCATGACACTATGTTGATTGCTAGGTCTTACTTTATTTTCATGTAGGTGTGCAAGGCCCCAAGTATGTGTGAGTGTGCATGTCTGTGTTAGTTCACCCACATGTGCACAAGGAAGAGCCCCTAGCAAACCTGGGGTGCCTGCCTTCGCAGCCCCCTCTGAAGCCTAGCTTACACTCCCTGCTCTGGGATCACGACCCTGAGTGCTTCACAGGATAAAATGGGAATAAGATGGAGCCTCTTATGATTGTCATGAGTGCCAGTGAGGTGATGTGTCTTTCATTCACCCGCCATCCTCTGAGTGCCTCCTGTGTGTCAGGCTTCATGCCTGGTTCTAGGTGAGCCCCGCTTGAGAGGTTCTTGGTTCTGATGGCAGAAGGTGCAGGTCAACCAGGACAGGCAGGCGTCTCCAGTGAGGGAGGGACAGTGAGGGACTGAGTTTGGGAACAGCACCCTGATTCCATGTCCGTCTGCACCACCAGGCAGCTCTTTCCAAAACTAACTCAGCTCCCAACCTCAGTCCCTCAATGTCCCTCACTGGACACGTGCCTGAAGTCAGAGGCTTGGCTCAGAGCCACTCAGCTAGTGAACATCAGGGCTGCCATTGGTTTTCATCTGTGGTTCTAGAACCTTCCAAACCTCAAGAGCAGGTGTGTGTGTGGATGTGTGGTCACCGCCGCTGAACCACCTGCTCCCGTCCCCTACAGGCTTTGTCACTGTCTGTGCTCAAAGCGTGGGGTGTCCTGAACAAGTGTGTGAGCACGGCAGGATAGCGGCCGACCTCGACGTATACTCCCTGTCCCACCAGCAGATCCACCAGGTCCAGGCCAGCATGGCCAACGCTGAAACACCGGCACCCGCAACCATCCACAGCGGCTGTCTGTCTGTGGCAGACACCCCGGGGCCTGGCCAGGCCTTTTCAGGGCTGGTCTTGCCACAGAAATGCCACTCAGGGTCCTCAAATTGGCAGCCTGGCTTTGGGCAGAGGTTGTGGGGAGCACTGGCTGTGGGGTGGAGGACATGGCACAGATTGGACTGTTTGAGTGCTGACTCGGCCACATGACTGCTGGGTGGCCCAACACAGTGGCTTTCCATCTCTGAGCCTCAGTTTACCCTCCCCCTTTCTGGAGTCATTGTGATTCCAGTTGGTGGGCTGGAAGGCAGCCTGTGCAGTGCCCAGTACACAGTGGGTCTCCTTAAGTGACAGCCATTATTGGGGGTAAGGTGACCATGCTTGGGGTCTGTTGCGGAGGACCACGTTGATGCCTATTGTCCAACCAAGTTACTAATATTGCCCCCTTTTCTCCCAGCACTGTCCAGGTTTGGAAGATAAATGCTATGGAGAGTCTGGTTTGGGGGCCCAGACCTCAGATCTGACAGCCTGTGGTCAGAGCAGGACGCTCAGTGCAGGCTGGCATGGGGCCCCTGGGAAACTGTGCCATCAGCTCCCTCTGCCCCCCTTCTGCCCATGAGAATGCACATGAACTGGGCTTGGCGGGCATGCTCGCATCCTGTCTGCGTTTTTGGGTTTACTGGAAGGATCAGATCTCGACTGGGGAAGGACGTGGAGATCTGTATGTTCAGAGCCTTCCTGTGAAGAGATTCCCCTCTCCCAAGGCTACCACTGGGGCTCTTGATCGCCATCATGAGCTGGTCAAGTGAGTTAGCAGGCAGAGCCCAGGTGTCCCGGGGGCAGCGGCTGGGAGAGAGGGGCCTTCCTCTGCAACTGCCGCCCCCCTGCTCCGTCCTGGGGGAGCCGAGAGAGGGTGGAGCTTCCCTAAAGTCCTCAGTCTGGTGGTTGAGGGGGCCATGGCTGGGGGAGGCACCTGCTGTCATTGTCAGATAGACTCAGGAGACGTGTCCGGGAATCACAAACACATCTGTCATGTTTCACAGTTCAAGGAAAAAATGTGCCCAGCATAAAAGTAAGCCCGCGGCAGAGGGGGCTGTGTGAGTGAACGTGCAGATGAACAGACACAGCCCGCCTGCCCTGGCCCATTTGTTACCGTTTCCCTGCCCCTCAGGCACCAGGCCATGCTCTGCTGAACTAGGGGTGGGCTGCGTGACTGGGGGCCCGCCACGTGGTAGTTCAGCCTCTGTGACAGGCCTCGCCCACAGGGTCCTACAGGGCGTGCGGCACTGGCCACCCCCCCAGGTCCGGAGACCTTCCCATCCAGACACGCACCACAGTCTGCTCCTGGCCTTCCTCACAGTCACTAGTGGGACAAATCCTTTTCCAAGTAACCGGTGTCATTTGGCTTTTCTTGGCTGATTCCCCAGCACCTCCCCATAAGATGCAATTAAAAAAACATTATTTTTAGGAATAAGAAGCAGCAGCTAAGTAGTCAGGAAATACTTTTAAAAAGCATCACCGCCCAGCTCGACGAAAGCCATCCCTCCAGCCCTGGGCCTGGACTGCAGGGGTGAGCGGTGTCGACGGGCTTCATTCCCTGGTTCCTGGGGGTGCCCGGGCCCAGAGCCCCCTGCTCCCTGGGTGCCCCGGTGCTGGCGCAGGAGAGCGCGGCCTGTGTTGTCTGTAGCTGCAGAGCCAGGCCGTGAGCCTCGGGCCTCCCTCCCCCCTGGGCACCTCTCGGGGCTGTGGAGCATGCCAGCCGGCGGGGCAGATGCCGTGTCACCACAGCCTCACCCTGTTAAAATCTGCTCTTGCAGCCTTAGTCCGTTCAAGGGAAGATGTGCGTCCTGTCCTGCGGAAAACGCCATGGTTAGAAAGAGACGGCCTTTAATAGAGCTGATGACTGTACCTGTCCTGTTTTGCCTTCCTTGATCCACTATGGAATTTTCTAGAAGACCACTCAGGCACAGGCCCCTCCCAGGGGTGTGCCGGTAGTGTGTCCATGCCAGGCATTCTAGAACATTCCCTTTGTCAGCTGACGTGGCTCATTCGCTGTGCTTTTTTGGCCTTGGATTTGTGGTCTTTTTTAATTTGAAAGATGCTTTCAACATGCTCTTAAAGGTATTGCAAAACTGTGTCATGTCCCAAGAACTTTGTGAACCAAATAAACATTTTATTCAAAATGCTTCTTGTTTCCCTGCAAAGGAGAAAAATGCTGCCATTGCATCATGCTAAAGCCAATTGTCTAATTACCAGGAAAGCGGATCCCCTGCCGGGCTTCCCAGATGACCCACACTAGACCCTGCACCACATGTGCTGCAAGGCTGCTCAGCTCTCCTGCAAGCTTCGCTCTGTACCAGACGTGAGCCCACAGCACCCAGCACAGTGCGTGCTCTTCTGGGGGGTCCTCAGCTCCCATGCAATTCTCAGAGGGTCCGAGACCCCACACACGGAGGACTGCCAGCCTCCTCGATGGCCACTCCTCGCCCAGGCTGTGCGTGATGAGAACACCCCCACTGCACAGGGGCAGCACGCCTGTGTGGGTGGGCTCTCACTGATGCATTCAACGTGGTGAGTTCGGTGAGCTGAGCCCTGTTCTGGAGGCAGCAGGGGATGGGGTGCTGTCAGGGTGGGGCAGGGGGCTGCTCCCAGAGGCCTTGATGCCTCAGCCCGGCATGTAGGAGGGGTGCTCCGACATCACCTCCTGGCTAGGAAGCAACTCCCAATCACCTGTGGGCTCCCCAGGCTGCCAGCCATCCTCACCCTATCGGCGTGAGCCCTGAAGCAGGCGATGATGCTCTTTCTCAGTGGAGGGCTCTCAGGCTCGCTGAGGTGAGCCACTGACTCGGAGTCATTTGGTGGAGAAACTGACGCAGGATGGCAGTCTGCACTCTGTCCACGACCCAGCGCAGCTTCTAGCCTGGCAGCTTGTCCTGCAGCAGCCACCGTGGGCTCAGCGGCCCAGCCAGAGTCTCCAAGTTCTTGCAGCCTCACCTCTGCTCACATCTGCCGGCCCACCTGGCCCCAGCTTGACAGCGCAGCTCTGGCTGTGCACTGCCCCAGCCCCTTGGCCTGTGACCCAGGGCGCTGGTGGGATGGGGAGGACGTGCACACCTCTTGGTCCCTGGGAGGGTCAGCCTGTCTGTGACCTGCCCCTGACGAACCACTCGGCTCTTTTGGCCAAGGGGCTTTGAGTGAGAGGGTGTCCCTTCCAACTTAACCCGGGAGGAGAGAGGCTGGTCTAAGAAGGGACTGCCAAATTCTCCCCACTGGGTCTTTAAAAATAGCAATAACTAACACTGACCCTTTTCATCAAATCTAAAATGCTGCCAATTTAAAGCTTTACCATTTTTTCGTCTACCACTCAGAAAGAAAAATACCTCCAGATGGGACTGTAATGGTCGATGCCTGCATGAAGCTGGCCACTAAGGGCAGGACTCACTCGGCCTGTCTGCAGGAGGGACCGCAAGGAGACTCGTGTGCCCCCTTGGCACCAGGAAGGAAGGGCACACACCTCCCTGAGAACGTGCCCCACCAGCTGGCCCTAGGCAAGCGTGGGGTCTGCATTCGTCCTCCCGGCGTGGGGCACAGACCTCAGACCGGGAGTCAAAGGAAAGTGCCCAGGAGACTGGCAGGAAGGAAATGGCTTCTGGTAGGACATGATTGCCAGCACGGTGGAAAGAGGGCAGCGTTGGGCATCAGGTGCCCTGGACTCCTGAGGTGTTGAAATGGGCAAGTAGAGCCATAGGGTGCAGTAAGTGGCTCCTTCCCTGAGCGGGGGGAGGGCTGGGGGAGGTGGGAGCCCTTCCAACACTTACTCCACAGCAGGTTCCATCCTATTACCCAGTCTCTGGACCAAGGGACTGTCCAGGGCCTTAGGGTGCAGAGGCCTCCGCTCCAGGGTCCTCCCTTCCTTCCCCCAGGACAGCTGGGAAAAAATGTACATGGCTTCTAGAGGTCACCTGGGGCCGCGGACCTGGCCCAGGTGGCACTGCTGGGCTGCGGACCCCCTGTCTGGCTGGCATTGTCCCCAGGGCCCAGGCACAAGCACACCGATGTGCACTTGGGCTGGATTGCAGCGGTGGGGCTGTGAGAGCGGCTGGCAGGCAGATGTGCGCACATCTGGACGGCAAAGCCAGCACTGGTCAGTCCCATGGAGGGGCGTCCAGAGCACGGGCTAGACCCCAAAGCAGGCCTGACTGGGGGAGAGAGGAGCTCTGGGCAGAGAGCAAACTGGGGCCTCCAGGTCCACCTTTCCTCCCAGGCCCCCGAGGACTCCTGCCGAGGTGGCTGCTGGGCATGCTGGGCACCAGGGCGGCAGAATGTCTGCATTGCCTTTGCCCCCTCACCTGGCAGGGCTGGAGGGAAGATGCCCTGTGAGTCTTTATGCCATCCCTGGGTCATCTGTGGTCCTTTAATGTGCTGAGTAGGTGGCCTGCCACATTTCACTGAGGACCCCTGTGCCAGGTCCCCAGTGAGGCCCTGCTTGGCACAAACTAGGGGGTCTTTTCCTGAGGGTGCAGAAGGGGACAGGCTGAGGGGCAGGCCCTACCTAGACCTTCCTCACAGGCTCCCCCCGGGCACCCACACCCCGACTCGGTGGGGAGGTGGGGACACTGCCTCACAGTGGACTGGGGTCACAGCTGGCTCACAGCCCGGTCCCAGCCCCGCCTGCCCAGGGACTGGCCTTCTAGACCGGATGAGCGGGGATGTGCAGGCCGCTCCCAGACCCTCAGGTGGGGGGCGGGACGAGTCCCGGGGGGCGTGGACCCCAGGGGCGGGGTGTCGGGGGAAGTGGGCTGGCTGCCCCATCCCTCCCTGGACCCGGGCCTCCCCTTCATGCAGTTTCTGGCGGCAGGCGCTGTAACCCGACTCCGCCTGGGCTGGTGGGGGGCGGGAGCCCGCGGCCGACGGCCGCCCGAGTGCCACATCACTGCGCCGCCCGCCGGCCTGCCCGCGGCCCACCATGCCGTCCTCGCTGCCGCTGCCGCTCCTCGCCCTGCTGGCCGCCGTCACCGCCCGGCCCGGGTGCGAGCCCGCCCGGGACCCCTCCGGTAAGGCCGCGCCACCTGTGTGGGATGGGAGCTTTCCCCGTCGCCCAAGTAGGTGCCCTGTGATCTTGGACCTCGCGGTCTGCCCAGGAGGGGCCCTGGGTCTCTTGGCGCAGGAGGCCAGGACCCCAGGGCAGGCACGGTGGGCAGCCTGGGCAGCGGAGGGATCCTTCCTGGGTCAAGATACAGCAGGCAGGAGGTCCCAGGGGGCAGGTGATGGGACTTCGCAGGAGAGGCCATCCAAGGTCCCTGGTCCTTCCAGGAAGGGGCGGCCTCTGGGCCTTGGCAAACTCTTGACCCCTCCCTCCCACCTCTGGCGGTGATGCAGGCTTCTCCCCAAGTGGGTGCAGAGAGCCTGGGAATGGGTACAGTCCCCTGGGAGGCGACAGGGGCCCTTGGGGGCCGGTGGGTGCTCCTGAGGGCTCTGAGGCAGGGAAGGAGTGGACGTGGGGATCCTGGTGTGGGGGGTGCGCCTGAGCTTGTGATCTCACCTGAGTGGGGTGCAGGGAGTGGGCAGAGGCCCCCGGGTCCTGAGCTACATCCTGGCCACATCTGCCCTCCTGAGTGGGCCTCTGTGGCCCTTCATATTCAAAGGTGGGGGTGCACCAGACCCACTGTCCTCAGGGCCCTTATCAACAGCAGACATCTGTGCCCCTGGAGGGTGGGACTCCCCTTGGGCATGGGGGCCCTGGCATGTCAGATCTGAGGTCTAAGTGCAGGGGGTTGTGGTACCTGAGAACCTGCTGACTGCAGCCAAGAGGATATGCCAGGAGCAGAATGCCCCTGCCAGAGTGCCAATGCCAGTCCGTCCCTTCTCTTCTCTCTCAGTCTGTCTTTCCTCCCCACTTCTGGCCCTCCCTGTCTCCTTTCCTTTCCCACTCTGCAGAAAAGCCCAGGCTAGGCAAGGCGTGTGTGTGTGTGTGCACATGTGCATGTGCACAGGTGAGCATGTTGGATGTAGATGGAATTTGAGGTGTCAGTGGCCCTGAGACCCCAGGAAATGTCCAGAATCATAGGCTTGCCAGGGACCGCGGTCCCCTCCTCCAAGCTCTCCCTGACTTGACTTTTCCCCAAGAAGAGCAGCAGCCTCCTCTGGAGGCCAGCAGCGCAGGCTGCTCCCTCCTGTCCTGGAGGGATGGGTAGGGAACATCCCTGGCCGCAGCCCTAGTGGCTTCGGAGACTCACAGGAAACAATCCTCCTCCAGGGCGTGGGGCAAGTGCCGTCCAGGGAGCCGAGTGCCCTTTCCAGGCTTCAGATGGGATGGGGTGAGGCCGGGCGACCGGGTCCAGGCTGCTCTATCCAGGGACCAGACCCATGTCCCCATCTCACTTGTCCCGGGGCCTCAGAGCAAGCCCAGACCCTCCCCTCTGCGTGTCCCTTGCCTTCCCCCAAGTCCTCCCGGGGAGCCTGGGATCTGAGGGTCTGAGTCCTCTCCTCTACTGGGTGGCCTTGAGCAGAGGGCCTGATCTCCGCCTTCATTCGGGTTTCCCTTCTGTTGGAGGGTGCTTGGCCGGGAGTTACGACCTGTCCCGGTCCTCGCACAGGGGGAGGGAGACCCAGCCCCGGGCCTTCCCCATTCCTCGGCTGCAGACGCGCTGACACCTTGTGGTGGAGAGCTGTAAGGGTCACGTGTGGGTCAGCATTGCCAAGGGAACATGCCGGCCACCTGCATAATTTTACACTTTCTAGTAGTCACACTAAAGAGGTAATAAGACACAGATGAAATTAACAACAAAAGCCACTATTTTGCTTCAGTATTTCATCATGAATATAACAATTATGAATGAAATATTTTACGCTATCTTTTGGTGCTGAGACTGACATTTGGTGAGTATTGTACACCGGTGGTACATGTCAGTTTGGTCTTTGCATCCAGTATCACATAATGGCTTGTGGCTCCATGCTGGACAGGGTGGCTAGGGCAGCGAGTTCCTCCCCTGACCCCACCCAGCCCCCGAGCTCCCGAAGGCCCTCCCTGGTCTTAACTTTGGTTATGGGTTGAATCGTGTTCCCCAGAAGATATGTAGGAGTCCTAACCTCTGGTACCATGACAGTGACTTTATGGGGAAACAGGGTCTTGCAGATGGAGTCATATTAAATGAAGTCATCCTGGCTCGGGGCAGGCCCTAAATCCAATGTCTGGTGTCCCTAGCAGAAAAGGGAGAGTTGGACACAGACCCCCTCCCCCAGGAGGGCCATGTGATGACAGAGCTGAGACTGGGGTCATGCAGCCACAAGCCAAGGACTGCTGGGAGTCTCCGTCAGGCCCCACGGGGGGGCCTGGCCTGCCGGCACCTTGATTTCAGGCTGCTGGCCTCCAGGGCTGTGAGAGCATCGAAGGCTATTGTGCCACTGTGCGGTATGTGGCTGCAGTGGCCCCAGGGCATGAAGCCACCCATTGCTCTCTCCCTAATGTGGCATTATTTCCCCAGATCCTGCAGCAACAGTGGGCACTGCTATTATTGCCCCCATTTTACAGTGAGACTGAACCACAACAGGGCTTCAGTTTTCTCCTCTGTAAATTAGGAAGACTGGGAGCTACGTGAGGCCAGGAGGGGAAACAGAGGCAGAAAAGAGTGACTCCAGGGCTTCCCTCCTGTGACAGGTGGAGTTTGGGCCAAGTGCTGTCTGGGTCCGGTGCGGGGCATTTTCCCTGCCCTCCACAACTGCCGGGCTCATACATGCTCACATCTTCCCCATCCTTCATGGCCCCAGGGCTCACCCACGCTCACTTACCAGGTTACCTGGGCAAGGACGGAGCCGTGTGTCCCAGGGTGGCAGGCGTGTTCCTGCAGGTCATCTGCGCACACCCGGCTGCACACCATGCAAGAGTTTGTGTGCATCCCTTTCTGCTGCCAGTGGTGAGGGTGGAAATCAGAGTTATCGTAGGAGTACCTGGTGGTGACATGGGCCCCAGGAGCTTTGGGAGCTGGTTGGCACAGGGGTCAGACTGTGGTTGCCCAGTCCACAGAGGGCAAACCGAGCACAGGTTCCTGAAGCTGGAGCTGCCTGGCCAGTCGGGCAGGCCCAGAGCCCGCCCTCCTGCATCCCCAGCACTGGGGGGCTCACGTTTGCGCAGGTAGATTCCTGTAGTCCTGTGTCGCACCGTTAACCCCGGGAGCAGCTCCCACTCGTCCCAGGCTCACGGTTCAGGCCCGGGTTTCAGAGAAGGTCCAGGATTAGAACAGGGCCTCTTCCCTCTGGTTCTCGAGCTCCTGTCTGCCCTTGGCCTTCGCCCCACACCTACTTTTCCCATCTTGTTTTCCCCCTATTCTGCCACCAGCCTGCCCTCCCCCAGGGACTCTGCACAGCAAGGCCAAGGTCAGCTGGGCCTTAAATCTGGTCTCTGTCTCTGAGCAGCGCTTCCTTCTCGGCGCTCTCTGAGCTCGCATTACCTGCTTCTCATAGGGGACTTGACGGGTGGCATTGAGCTGGGTTTTGGTGGCTTTCCCTGGGGTCTCACTGTTGCGTCTACATGTCTGGACCTCAAGGAAGGCCTGGCCAGCCCAGCAGGGCCAGAGTTCTGTGTGTTTGTTCTCTTCTCTGGGAAGAGGGTCCCCAACTCAGGAAACAGTGGAACACCATGGCTGCAGAGAGTTCTGGGGGGCAAGGAGCTGGGGCCCCCGAATCAGGCTCCAAGGAAAGCTTGCTACATACTTGGGAAGTCTGCAAGAATCAGTTGTTCAGCTGCTAGAAGCTTGATACTGGCCCCTGGAAGTATGTACCCCACAGAGATGGTGAACTCTAGCTAAGGACTCTCCATCCTGGTGGGCGCCTGGCTGCTGTTGGCCCCAGGCCTTGGGACTAGCTGGAGGACCCGGGGCTCTGTGGCTGCCTTGCCTGAGAGTGGGGTGACCTCTCTGGGCCTCGGCCTCCTCACCTGGGGAGGGGTTACCAGAGGGCAGAGACTTGCTGCGGAGCTTGAGGTCAGGCTGAGGAGGGTCAGCCCAGGCCTGGGTGGCCTGGGCACTCAGGGGGTGACAGCTGCTGTCCCAAGAGCAGCCACCTTTAGCGCATTTGTGAGGAGGCGCCCGAGGGCCCCGGCCTGCGCCCCTGGCAGCGTCTCCCTTCCTCCTTCCAGGCAGCTGCCGCCGGCTGCCTGCTGCAGACAGCGGTACGGTACTGGGCATCCTCGGTTCTGTGCTGGGGGAGAGATGCTGGGCCTTCGCACTATCAGCAGTTTGGAGAGCTGAGCCCAGGGTCCCCAAGTGGGTGACAATGTGGCCCGTTAATCAAACCCACACCCCTTCTTAAACAGAAATGAAGCAAAACAAAAAAGTAAGGCCCCCCCTCCGTGCTGCACGGTCTCCGTGCCGCCTCTGCCCACCAGGGTCCTGCCGACGGGGTCCCTGCCTTCCCCCCTCCACCTCCCTGCCCCCTGGCTGACAGGAAGTTGGCTCCCGATGGGCTGGGCAGCGGCTGGTGCGCCCACTGCATCTTCCCTTGACCCCGGTGCTCCCTGGCTCTGGGCTGCGAGGCCTGCGCCTGCCCCTCCCCTCTCGGGGCCCTGCCGCTCACGCGGATCTCCCGGGATGGCTCTGAAGAAAGCGGGGAGCTGATGCGCCCGAGGGACCCAGCGGACATTTCTTCTCAAGTCTCTTCCCACCAGATTTGGCGTCTGGTGTATTCTAAGTAACAGACTAGATTCTTTTATAAAGCAGGAAACTGTTCCCAATACAAAAGCCTATGAATAAAGTATATAAAATGTTTTGAGTGGAGAAATGCTGAACAGAAAGTACCCCATCCATTCTAAACTTTGACTGGAAAAGTGGCAAAATCTTATAACTGTACCATTAGATGGACAGTGTGGCTGGGGACAGAGGGGGGCAGCATGGGGGGCATCAGCGCAGGGCAGTGGCTACGGGTACACGTCTCCTTACCAGAGGGGGCTGGGGCTGGCTGTGGCAGTCTCAGAGGGCCTCGGAGCATGGGACAGCGCAGCCTGGCCACCCTGGCTGGAAAAATAGCAATAATGACCAGACATGAAAATGCCCAGTGGTGGTGAAGACCTTGTACTTACAGCATCCTTGCAAGCTGCAGAGCTGGGTCAGGCCGAGCTCAGCCATGGCTGTCTTCACCGACCCGTCTCCCCCAGGCCCTGAGCCCAAGCTGACCACCTAGGGATCAGCTGCTTTCCCAGAGGCACCGGGTAGTCAGGTTGACTGCATTTCTGGGGATGCGTTTGCTCAGGGGTTTTGGTTTGGGATGGTTTACACCTGCTTCTGCCAAACCCAGGGTCTGTTGGCCTCTTTCATGCGCCCTAGGGTGGCGAGCCCTCAGCAGGGCTGGCTTTCCTGCATTCATTTGCAGACGTGTGAGCTGAGGCCCAGTTGCCTGCCCTGCTCACTCGCTTGTAAGCAATCGAGCACGGTCAGTGGTAGGGGCCTTCCCTGGTCCTCCCACAGACTTGGCCTTCCTCCCAAGTAGCCCCTGCCCCATCCTCTCCCCTGCCAGCCCATGAGCACCCTGCCCCTGCAGGCCCTGGCCCCGGGTGGGTCTGTGTGCAGGGCCAGCCCTTAGTGTCCGAGGATGACTGCAGGAGTCACGGTGGGAGGGCGTGACCCAGTGACCCCGCCTGCCCCCAGCCACATGCGTGGACCTGCGGCTCAGGACGTGCGGTGACACCTCCTACAACCAGATGGCCTTCCCCACCCTGCTGGAACACCGGTCTCGGGAAGCAGTGGAGTCCAGCTCCGAGTACATCCTGCTGAGCGTCCTGCACCACCTCCTGGAGGGCCAGTGCAACCCCGACCTGCGGCTGCTGGGCTGCGCCGTGCTGGCCCCCCGGTGCGAGTGTAGCCGTGTGCGCAGGCCTTGCCGGCACGTCTGCGAGGGCCTGCGGGAGGCCTGCCAGCCCGCCTTCGATGCCATCGACATGGCCTGGCCCTACTTCCTTGACTGCAGCCTCTACTTTGCACGCGAGGAGGAAGGATGCTATGACCCCCTGGAGGTGCTGCGGGGTAAGTGGAGGCCAGAGTGCGGGGGCTCGGGGCGTCCAGTGGTGTCCAGGTGTCAGAGTGGGGGGCATGCCTCAGCCAGCTTCGCCCTGAATGCAGGTGCCCAGGCTGGGAATGCATCTGGCCGGCCAGGGGTCTCCTTCACTGAGACCCCCTCCAGAAAACTGTGGTGCACTGGCTGTGTCCCAGTCTGGTGTGGGCAGGACAGTGCATGGGGTCTGCCAGGCCGCAAATGCCTGTGGCCGGGCCTGGAAGATTGCATGTAGGGTACTGGCTGGAGCTAGACTCCTCCAGTGGGGTCTTTGCTGTCCTGTGAGCTCCAGAAAACAGCAGGAGCAGCTGCAGAGGGTCGGCTTTAGTTTCTCATGCGGAAAAACCAGGAGAGGTAGAAGGGGCAGCCCTGGGTGGTGGTGAGCCTCTCGTCTCAGGAGGTGTGCAAGGAGTCTTGCAGGTGACCCCACCCTCCCCCAGCCACATGCGTGGACCTGCGGCTCAGGGACCTGTGGTGCTGCCTTCAGGGGCTGGACCAGAGCACCCACCTCCAGGGCCCACCGCGCCAGTTCCTCCAGCAGCCCTGGCTGAGAGAACTCCCCGTGACAGGGGAAATGTTCTATTCTGTGCTGTCCCAGACTGCAGCCACCACTCAGAGATGGCTGTAAGCACAGGGACGGTGGCTAGTGTGCTGGGGATCTCGGTTTTTGCTCTATTTGGCCTTGATGAATTTAAGCCTGACTGAACAGCCGCGTGGGGTCAGTGTGTGCTGTCCTGGGCTGCGCAGGACGGCGTCTGCTCCTGGCTTCTCATACACTCACGTCATGAGGCACAGCCAGGCTCTGATCTGGGGCCGAGTGCCACACATTGCTGTCCACTCAAACCCCACCCGGCGCTCCAGCCCTCTAATTGCAGGTGGCAGCAGGGCCCTGGGCTCCTGCCTGGCAGAGCTGCTGCGAGTGCGTCAGTTGCAGATGAATGGATCAATCTCTCTGTCTGTCAGTCACTGAGCACCTGCCATGTATGTGGCTGTGTGTGGGGGTACCGAGGGTGATAGGGAGCACCCTCGGTCCCCACTGGTCTCTGGTGAGCCCTGGCTTCGAGGTCTGCTGCTCCCTGGCTGTGTGGGGCTCAGGGCCAGACCCAGAGCTGAGTCTGGCATACGAGGATCCATCTACCCCACAGGCCTCTGTGCAGGTCCACAGGCAGGGCCCTGCCAGCTGATAGGAGCCTCTGCATGTGTGGGGGCGGAACACTCGGTCAGCAGAGGCGCCGAGTGAGGCCGGAGGCAGAGGATGCGAACCAGACGTTCTGCAGGGCCGGCCCCCCTGCCCTGGGAAAGCCTGCGGAGTTGGCTTGGGAGAGATTATTTTGGGCAGCTCCACTACCAAATCGCCGCTTTCGTCTGCTTCTTCCTCCCTCAAAAACCATTTTTAGCAGAAACAAAACCACAGGGCAAGTGAGACACTTTAGGGAAAAAGCATTAACCGTTAACAGGCCCGGACAGCCTGTGGCTCCTGGACCCTGGGTGGGGGCAGGAGGCAGTGCCTGCGCCCTACTGAGGGGGTGGGAAGCTGGCAGCCGCCAGATTGCACTGAAAACCACCTGTTCCTGAGACCCGAAAGTCCAGGAATTCCCTAAGGACACTGTAAAGCACGGGCACAGCCTCCCCTCCCGCCTCCTGCCCTGTACCATGCTCCCCACTGCAGGGGTAATGCAAGGATGTCTGGAGTCACGGCAGGGGGGCAGGCTGGAAGGATGCCCGCTCCTGCTCACGGGAGCACACGAGTCACCAGGCCACAGCCAGAGAGCCTTTCCTGCTGAGTGTCTGTGGGGAGCTTCTCCTTTATAGTCTCCTGTTCTGTGTTTTATGGATTTAAAAGTAACCATGTATTACTTTTATTCATAATAACTTTAGAAACTATGTTGCTATACACATCTGTTGGGTGCTGTTATTAGCTGTCCATATTAAGTATTATAAAGGGAATTTTAATTAA
Source organism: Manis javanica (assembly GCF_040802235.1). NCBI lineage: Eukaryota > Metazoa > Chordata > Mammalia > Pholidota > Manidae > Manis > Manis javanica. The sequence continues at coordinate 172,558,005 of NC_133160.1, read as the reverse complement.
AAACCTAAGTGCAAATTGTCTGGGGAGCCATCCAAGGAGGATGCATGAGTTCCGGCAGCCAAGTTGCTGCCATGTGGTGGGGGGTGTGAGGGCGCTGGGAGTGGTCAGTGGCCCGGGAGCTGGAGCCACCCGTGGAGGTGGGCAGCAGGCAGGCCTGAGAGCTGGCAGGGTGCAAGGCGGCTGAGGCTCCCCCCAGTGTGAGCCTGGACACCTTCTCCCCCCCAGGGAGCCTGGACACCGAGGAGGCACCGCCCTCCGGCCTGCCGTCCACGTTCATTCACTTCACCCACCACTCCTACGCCCAGATGGTGCGAGTGCTGAAGCGAACGGCAGCCCGCTGTGCCCACATTGCCAAGACCTACAGCATCGGGCGCAGCTTTAATGGCAAGGAGCTGCTGGTCATTGAGTTCTCCAGCCGCCCTGGCCAGCATGAGCTGAGTAAGCCCTGCTGCTGTCAGACGCCCGAGTGGGACCCCAGTGTGGGCTAGCTTCTGGGAAAGAGCATTGGGGTGGGCAATCTGGGGTCTGGGATCCTAGTCAAAACCCCCAGTGTTTGGGGACAGGGCATGGGTGGGGAATCTGGTGTCCTGCAGTGCACGGCCCCACTGTGTAGCTGAGACTCACAGGGGAGGCAGGCGGGAGAGGCAGCGTCCTGGGGCTGTCGGGGGGAGTCAAGTGAGGGTTTCCAGTGGCTGCAGGCGGCCAGGCCCTATGTGCCTCTGTAGGGAGAAGGAAGCTGCTCTGTGCACTGGGTGCTCTTGCCCTGGCACACCTGGGCCCCAGACAGGTATATGGGGCGCCCGCCCTGGCCACTTGCTGTTTGCTCCTCAGGTTGGTAAACGTGCTCTCACAGACTGATGTGAATAAGCACTTTCTCCATTTTAAAAAACCACGTCCATTTCAGCATCTCGTAGCAGGCTCAGAGGTCCCCTTTTGATGTGAGGGACAGCTGCGTGGGAACCTGCAGAGCTGGGTACCGGCAGGGCCTCCTGTAGCTGAGCAAGGGCCCCTCAGGCCAGGGCTGTGGGTGCTGGAAAGAATGATGGAGAAGCTGAATTTCAGGGGCAGGCGGAGGAAGAGCCGGTGGGCCCGGGGGACCGGGTGCTCTGGGAAAGGCACAGCCCCTGGCCCGCGGGACATTCTTCTGTGTGGTGAGGGAGGGTGACCACGAGCCTCTCCGGGGCGCAGACAGCATTGGTACGGGGCCCTGTTCTGGCCTCTGCCAGGGAGTCCCTCCTCGGCCTGTCCCTCAGCATCTGTGCCCGGGACGTCGTGAGCCAGATGAGACAGGTCTGGAAGCCATCCCCATCAGACCGTCAGCCCTTTAAGTCACCGAAGAACACACCTCGTCTTGGCCAAGTGGCTCCTGCTCCTTTGGTGGGCTGGCCACACTCGGCCCAGTTCCCATCCCGCCAGCGGCTTGGGCAGCTCGCCCCTCATGAGCTCAAAGCCCCAGCTCCCTCCGGGGCCCGCCCGCCTCCTCCCCTCCGCTGTGGCTTGCTTGGGGCTGAAGACAGTTCTGTTTTGACTTCTGATTAGCCCTAAGCAGTGACTGTGTGGGTGCAGGGAGTGCCCTGTGAGAGGGCCAGGGGGTGCCTGTGCACAGCCTCAGGACATTCATACCCTCAGAATGCGGGAGGGGCATGGGCGTCTGCTCCCCAACTGCACACGGCCAGGGAGGAGGTGCCGTTTCCCAGATGAGCAATGTGAGTCTCAGAGACGACGGTGACTTGTCTGAGGTCACACAGCTGGGAAGGCTGCCAGGCTTCTAGTCCACTCTTCTCTCCCTGCAGTCTACCAGTCTTCTATCCTGCGCGCATCCTCTGTGCATCCATCCATCACCCACCCACCCGTCCATCTTCCATCCGTGTCCATACATCTGCCACTCCTTCCGTCTGTCATTTGAGCACCAGCTGCCTTCCCATCTAAGTACAATGTGCGCCTTAACTTTTAACACAAACATGAATAGTACCTATGAATGAAATTCACACAAACCCATGAAACCATGTATTATTATTAATTAATATCTTTATGCTACATGCTAATAATTATGGCTAAACATAAGAAATAAGCTCAATAAAACTGACGACCCTGATGAAGCCTCATTAGTCACAGAGATGTTTAGGCCAAAACAAGTGGGACTAGGTCCCCAAACATCCAGCCACCCACGCTGTGTGGGCCCCCAAGTCTCCAGGGCCTGCGGGACCTTGAGACAGGTCCCAGGTCACTGTGTCTCCCCCCAGTGGAACCCGAGGTGAAGCTCATCGGCAACATCCATGGCAATGAAGTGGCGGGGCGGGAGGTGCTTATCTACCTGGCCCAGTACCTGTGCTCCGAGTACCTGCTGGGCAGCCCCCGCATCCAGCGTCTGCTCAACACCACCCGCATCCACCTGCTGCCCTCCATGAACCCCGATGGCTACGAGGTGGCAGCTGCAGAGGTGAGCGCCCTGTGCAGAAGCCCATGGGACGGGCCGTGGCCCCCACCCCCCTTCTTCATCCACTAGCAGTTTCTGAGGGGCAGCATGCACCCACCATATGGGGACAAGCACCAGCAGGCGTCATTGGCAAGGTCCCCCCTGCGGTGTGTTAAAGGTGATGCACTCTGGGGAAGCTTCATGATGAGGGGAGTCGGGAGAGTGCGTGTGCGCCCGCTGGAGGTTGGGAAGCCCTCTGAGCAGGGCAGGGAAGCTGAGCAGGCAGGGCGAGTACCTGCTGGGGTCCCACAGGCCCAACAGCCAGTGCAAGCCCTGAGGCCAGAGATGCTGAGATGGTAGGAGAGCTCAGGGCTGCGCTCCCCAGTCCCTCCCATACAGCCAGGGAGGTGCCTCGGCCTGGCCCCACCCCTCCGCCCAGCCCTGTGGCCTCCCTCAGGAAGGAGTCAGGGTGGGGCGTGCTGATCCCTAGTTGGGGGATGTTCTACATTTCAGGGTGCTGGCTACAATGGGTGGACCAGTGGGAGGCAGAATGCGCAGAACCTGGACCTGAACCGCAACTTCCCCGACCTGACATCTGAATACTACCGTGTGGCCGCATCACGTGGCGTGCGCAGTGACCACATGGCCATCCCACAGCACTACTGGTGGGGTAAGGTAGGAGCCGCTGCTCCCGCCCCCACCCCTGAGGCCCAGGGCCAGCCCACAGACTGCATGGGAGGGGCTCTGGTGACTCGGGCCCCTCTGGCATGGTACCCCACAGGGCAAGGGAGCCCGGTGGTTAGCCTCTGCCCTCTGAGCCTGTTATCTGCCTGGAAATAGGGACACGTCCTCGCTGGGTTGTTGGGATGCAGAGAACACATACTGGAAGCACCCAGAGCCTGGCAGGTGCTCAGTGACAGCAGCCCTGGAAGGCTGCCTGGAGGGGGTGATGTCCCCAAGAGATGGGAAAGGAGTTGAAAGCAAGAGGCTGGCGGCCTGAAGGGGCTCCTGAAGGCGGGATGGTCTGGTTTCCTCCAGGCACAGGGTGGGAGGGGGGGCATGTGGCCTGGCCAGGTGGCTAGTAGGGCCATGTCCGCTCCTGAGGGTGGCCTCCTGTATTCCGGGCAGGTGGCCCCTGAGACGAAGGCGATGATGAAGTGGATGCGGACGACCCCCTTCGTGCTCTCAGCCAGCCTCCATGGCGGTGACCTCGTGGTGTCCTACCCCTTTGACTTCTCCAAGCACCCGCAGGAGGAGAAGATGTTCTCGCCCACGCCTGATGAGAAGGTGAGAGGGCAGACCTGCCCGGGGCAGGAGGGCGGTGTGGTGCGTGGCGCTGCTTCTGTTCTGAGCTCAGGGAAGCCCGTGGAGCTGCCAACCCCCAGGAGCCTCCCAGGCACAGCTCCAAAGCCTCCTCCTCCAGGAGGCCTTGCAGCAGCTCCACGCAGCCTGTCGCTGCTCTGGTGCACCCACTTCCACCAGGTTCCTGTCTGGCAGCTCCCGGGCTGGGGGCTGGGGCCCAGGGTCTCCGGGCCTGGCAGGTCGCCTGGTGTTTTATGTTGAACGGGAAGGTGGTTCTGGGCGAGGCCGGCAGAGGGCAGTGCTGCCCCACACATGGGCCTGCTCCGCTCACTGCCTCCCTCCTTCCCGTGGGCCCTCGGATGGTGGAGGGTAGGGCTCTGAGGGGGTTGGGATGCACTGGGTCCAGGCAGGAATTCTGGCCCTGGACTTCTCCTGGGCCCTGGGGAGGCTCTGCCCCTCTCCAGGCCTCAGTCTCCCTTTGTGTCAGGCCAGCCGGGGACGAGACCGACGATGATGGCGGGCCCCCTCTCCAGCCCCACTCCTTCCCTGAGCTAGGGCACAGCCCCCGAGCCCCCCAGCCCTGACGGGGTCCCTCCCCGTGCCTGCTCCTGGAGCTCATGCAGGCAGGTCTGGGAGGGGTGTGGAAGCTGATCTCTCCCCGTTTTAGGGATGCAAAGGCCAAGTGCACTGGATAACTGCCCACACCGGCCTGCGCCCTGCCACCCTGCAGCTGTGGCCTGCCCCCCTTTCCCCTGCCCTCTGGGGGGTCTGGGGATGGTCTGAGCTCTCTGAGCCCTTCAGCAGGCCTCCTGGTGGGCCTGTTGGGTGGAAAGCCACCCTGCCCTCTGCCACCTTCCCGAACTTTCCACCTGGTGTTTAGGGGCAGCTCCTGGGTCCTGCGCAGACAGCTCCTCCTGGCCACTCAGAGGTCAGCTCTGCCTAACCCAGCCCCCTGCCAGTGCACAGCGGGTCCGGGCCACCAAGACCAGCAGGACTGGGTCCTGCCCTGCTAATCTAGGGTGGGAGACGGAGCCAGGAATGGGCAAGGACAGGAGGGTGTGGCCAGGGCCAGAACAAAGGGCGGCCCAGGAGGCCAGGCATGCAGCGGGCATGTGTGTTCGGTTGCACTTGTGTGTGGGCATGTGTGTGTGTGGGCACTGAGTGCCAACCCGGCCTGGGCCTTAAGGAAGGCTTCCCTGTGGTGGTGTCTGCCCCAGCGAGCTTGAAGGAAGAGGTGATTTCCTGCAGGCACTCAGAAGGAGCCAGGGCTGGGAATGAGGGACTATAATGGGAGCGGGGGTGGGAGGGCGGGAAACCAGGCTTGGTGCCCTGCCTGGCACCTGAGAGCAGCCCTTGTGCCCATGGGGCCATTCCTTCCTGCCCGCCTTCCGCCTGTGCTGGCTCGCTCACTCATTGACTCCTGCAGCCAGCCCATGCCCAGGGCCAGCCGGGGTGCCCGTCCTGTGCTCCAGGCACAGTAAACACCCCCAGGGGTGACTGGGTGGTGGTCACCATGGGCTGGGCCTTGGCCCGACAGTGCTGTCAGAGTGCAGGGCCAGAACCTGGGCCAGGTCTTCAGCAGGAGCCCCTCAGCGCCAGGCTCAGCAACTCTGAACCTCCGAGGCAGTCGCTTGAAGGTGTCCCTCGGGGGCTGCTCACCTCAATGAGTCCCACCAGAGCCAGAACAATGAGCCTTCCCCACCAGCGATCCATCTTCGATCGATGCTCCTCAGGCCCGTAGCCAGTGGTGGTCTCTGTGGAAACCAGGGTCCCAGGAGAGATGATGGGTGTGGGAGAGCGTGCGGAGGGCCTGGCCAGGGTGTCCCAAGCACCCTGCAGACTTCCATGGTGCCCTGTGGGTGAGGGCCAGTGCCACAGGGCAGCATTTGAGGCCCCCAGGTGGGCCATGGCCTCCCGCTCCAGCCCCTCAGTCCCCCTGCACCTGCCCCTTCTGCTGGAATCCTAGTACTGAGCTCTGCTCAAGCTCTGCCCGCTTGGTTTACCCTCCCTGGCCCAGCCCATGCCCCAGAGGGAGGGGGCTACGGTTTTATACAGGGTCCCAGGCATGCTAGCTGGGTGCGTGGCCCTTCCCCAGGGGCCTGGCGGCCCCACATGAATCCCTTTCTGCCCCCCTCCTGACAGCCTGTGGCACCCCAGCTCGTTTCACTGCATCTGCGTCCCTGTGTTTCCCTCGCTGTGCATGTCTGGCCTCTGGGCTGGGAGTCCCTCCCATGTCCTTGACCCTCACCCCCCACTCCAGGCTGGGCTGTTCCCAGCAGACCTGTGCTGGCACTCCCTGGGGCTCTGGGGACTGATGGGGACTCCCCTGCTCTCCTGGGGCAGCAGGGCAGCAGCGGGACTGACTGCCAGACAGGAGAAGGGCCCTGGGGTGGGATGGAGAGAGAGAGGCTGGTAGGGTGGGCAGGTGCTGGGCGCAAACCTGGGGCAGTCTGGGCCCACCTTCCCCCACCAGCCCATGCCCCTCTTTGCAGACAGATGGTGGACAGCCAGAGAGGTGGGACCCACGGCAAAGTTCTAGAAACCACCCGATCAGTACCTTCAGGCAGAGGCCGCCTGGGCCCCCAGACCCGTGGCTAAGGAGGGTGGCTGTTGAGTGCAGCCTGCGGGCAGCAAGGGCTGCCACCCAATGGCTGCCCAATCTGCCCACGACAGCCATGAGGCCTATATTTAGGGTCTGCTTTGTGTCTGTAGGACCGAAGTGAACAGCACAGTCCTACCCCAGAGAAACTGGATCCCTCCTTCCCAAAACTGCAGGTCCTGGGTCTGAGTTGCCATGACCCTTCTGGGGGAGACCCTCGCTCCGGCCTGGAGCAGCTCCTCATTACTGACCTACCCTGCGCACCCCCGACTTTCTTACAGAGGAGCCCCTCCCTAGGACAGGCTTCTCTCAGGGCCGTGGGTGCCACTCATCCATCTGACCCCACTTGGGAGCCTCCACCCCGGGTCATGCTCTGTATCTTGCCCTGGGGCCTGTAGATGGCTGAGACCTACCTGAGGGGAGTCCCCCGCCCCTGCCTGGAGTGGGGGTGTGGTGGGGAGAGTGCTGGCTTGGGGATGCCTGCCATACCTAGGAATCCCAGACACCCCTAGCCATGCCCTGCCCCCAAGATGCCCACCCAGGGGATGGCAGGCCCCCTGGGCTGTGTCCTGTGTCCCTCTGCCAGCCATGATGGACACAGCCATCCAGTGTGGCTCCTCTTGGGAGAAACCCACACACCCTAGCCAGGTGCAGTGCAGGAGCCCATGTGCACCCAAGTACCCACCGCAGGTACCCTGAGCTCTGATCAGCCCACCTCCGGGCCTTTGCATGTACTGTGCCCACTGAGCAGACAACTGCCTGTCCTGAGGTCCTGCACGCAGGAGGCCCCTCACCCCATTGCCCAGCTGTGGGGCATCCCAGAGTGCCCCACCCTGGGTCTTGGCCTCGCAGGAACCCTCTTGGTCTCCTTTCCAGATGTTCAAGCTTCTGGCCAGAGCCTATGCCGACGTCCACCCCATGATGATGGACAGGTCGGAGAACAGGTGTGGGGGCAACTTCCTGAAGCAGGGCAGCATCATCAATGGGGCAGACTGGTACAGCTTCACAGGAGGTGTGGCCCCGGGGCTGGGCCAAGGGGTGGGAGCAGGGGGTGGGGAGGGGGAGGGGAGTGACCACTGTGGAGGGACCACCGGTCCCCTCCCCTTGCCATTTCTGTAGTTTGTTTCGTGAGAGCTCGTAGTTCATAGTTTCACCTGTAACCAATTCTTTTTTGCGTCTTGGGCTTATGTAGGGCTGTTCCATGAAATACAGGACCCTCAGTTAAACCTGAATGTCAGAGAAATACACAAGGACGCTTTAGGACTGTGTGTTCATGTCCCAAATCCTGCCGGAGATGCACTTATACTGGCCTTCATGGCTGTCTCTCTGACACCCTGTGGAGCAGGGCGGTGTGCACGTGATGCTGGGTGCCACAGGGGCATCCGCTGGGCTGGGCTGGCCACACTCCTCTATGCTCTGCCTGCCCACCTCCGCCTGGCATGGGGCTTCTTTTTTTATGTCGTTTGGCAGATGAAGAAATTGGGCTCAGACAGGAGAAGGACCTGTTGCAGGTCCAGCTGCAGGCGGCAGAGCTGGGCTGCATGGCTCCCGCCTCCCTGATGTGTGGGCAGAGAGCACAGCCCCTTCGGCTTCTGCTCAGAAGCCAGGTCACTCTTCTGCCCAGCAAACTTTCCCCTGCTGCCCCATGACCAGCATGTGTGGCTCTTTCCGGAAGACAGGGCAGCTTTGCCTCTGAGAACCCAGGCGTACGGGCTGCCTGACTCCCAGGGCAAGGGCTCTGGGTCTCAGTCATGACCCTGTTACCAGGGTCTGCAAAGGACCTGCAGGAGCTGAGCCTGGGGGTGGCCTGCCGGGCGCCCTTTCCACCACAACACAGACCTAGGGACAGCCTGGGGCCAGTGGCCAGGGAGGGGGGCCAGACGGATGGGGGTGTGGCCGCTCTGCAAACTGCCAGTGTTAAGTTGACAACAGTGGTTGCTGGGCACCAGGCTCAGAGGCCCCTGGCTTCTGAAGGGCGGGGGTCTCCGGCTGCTCCCCACACAGGGCTGCCCTGTCACTGCTGTAGGCCTACCCTGCAGGATGGCTGCGGCTTCTGCTGGACAAGAAAGTTCAAAAGCAGAGGGGCGGGGTTGGTCAGTCCAGCTGGCCCTGCAGCCTCTCTGTGCTTTACCTGGCTGGCTGTCCAGCCTTGGTAGGGCTGCGTTCTCCCTGGGTCTGGAGGGGACAGGACCTCCCCACCAGGCCGTTCTGGGGACTGTCTAGGCAAATGGACATTATTATCCCTGGGGTCCAGGCCCAGAGGGCCAGCAGCACGGACACCAGGCGCATGTGTGGCCCCACATGCTGCTGGCTTCTCTCCTGGAAATTGCTCAGACCCTACCTGCTGGGCGCAGTGTGGGGTGGTGGGGAAGCCCAGAGACATGGGCGCCCAACTGCATGGGTTCAGACGGGTTCAAAGTGCAGTTCGGTGCCTCCCCTGTGGGTCCTTGGGTAGGAGCCATAACCACTGTGCCTCCATCCGTCGTCTGTAAAGTGGGATGACGACGCCCCTCGCAGCTTTCCGCACTCAGCACCTGCAGGTGGGGTTGTTGAGGGCCGGCAGGCACTCAGGCCTTCCTGTCCCACAGGCATGTCCGACTTCAACTACCTGCACAGCAATTGCTTTGAGATCACGGTGGAGCTGGGCTGCGTCAAGTTCCCCCCCGAGGAGGCCCTCTACACCATCTGGCAGCACAACAAGGAGCCGCTTCTCAGCTTTGTGGAGATGGTGAGCGCTGGGTGGCCTCTGCCTGGCGCGGGGGGTGACCGATGGGGTCCCCGAGGCAGCCCCCTCAGCCTCGCTGGGCCGCTTCGTGTGGGTACTCAGCGCCTGGCCCGGTCTTCCAGCGGCTCGGCGACTGGGGGCCCAGGGACCAGGCGTCCCCGCCTCTCCCTGCCCCCCTCAAGCGAGCGTCCTGTGCCTGGCTCATCCCCAGGAACTCCTGGGGCTCTGAAGGAGGACGCTGCCCTTGAGAGGACTGTGGGATGTCGTAGGGGAGAGCCGAAGCCTCTGCTGTCTTTCCCCTGAGTGTTTCCAAGAACCACACGGTTCGCATCTTGGTAGAGCACCCTCGTGGGGCGCGGGCCCTCGGAGAGAGGCGGCCCTGCCCGGAGGGGGTGCTGAGAGGGCTGCGAGCACCGCATCCCCCCACGGCACTGCATCCTGACAGCAGTCCAGGGCGGCAGACGGGGCAGCCCCATGCTACAGGCAGAGGGGTGGGGTGCTGGGGAAGGGTGGCTCCGGTCCAGGGTGGCCGAGCCATGCATGGGCCCCTGTTCCCAGTTTTCAGTGGCTATGAGCCAGTCAGAAGGGGAGTCAGGGTCAGAAAGGGACGGGGTCTGTCCAGTGTCACCCAGTGACTGTGCAGAGCTGGAACCCAAACCTGCCTGCTTCAAACCTCATGTCCCCTCCATTCCAGAAAGATCGGGAGCCTTTCTCCAGGTAAGAAGCAAGCACAGGCTCCTGAATCAGCGGCGGCAGCAATAGGAAGAAGGCCGAGCCCCAGATAAGAACTGGACATCATTAGCGCTGTTTGAGTGTCATTTTTATGGCTGGGCCAACGACCTCTCACTGCATGGGGCAGGTCATCATTCAGTGACGGCTCTGGGCCAGACCCCTCGCTCATTCCATTTTACGGCTGTCTGGTGAAAATGAGCTTTAAGGAGCCTTAAGTGGGGCTGGGATTGCTCTGTGGATATTGTATGTGAAGTCTGGGGATATAAAGATTTAATAGTGCAATACTGCGGAAGGCAGAGCACAGGCTGGGCATGGCCGGCCCCCGAGGGTGCCCCCCGAGAAAAGCTGTGCTGGGGCTTCTGATGAGGATGGACTCTGTCGTGGCCCATCGAGGCCTTTCCCACAGTGATCCTGGCCAGGCCTCGGGTGGGTGTCTACAGGGAAGGGGTGTGCATGTCTCCCTCCCTGTGGAGAGGTCCACGTCCCTGGTTCTGCATGAAGATGACGCCTCAGCCTGAGAACAGGGCCAGCACAGAGCCTAGCCGGTGCCATCTGACGTTAAACGAGGCCTACTGTGTGTCTGGCCTGGCTCTTGGGTTGGGGAGAGGGGCAGATGATGGCCTCATAACGAGGTCGGGGCTGGGAGAGTGGAAGACCAGGACTGCGGAAGCCCCGAGGAGGCCCCTGTGTGGCCAGTCATCAGGGAGGGCTTCCTGGAGGAAGAGGAGTATGAGCTGTGTCTTGGAAGGTGAAGGGAATTGGGCAGGTGCAGGAGCCAGCGAGGTGTGCTGAGCAGAGGGAGGGGCAGCATGAGGGACTTGGCAGCCTCCCTGGAGATCCCTCACAGCACCGCGGCCCACCTGCCCGCCCAGCCGTCCTGGCCTCTTCTGACGCGACCTCTGGGCCCCAGTTGCTTTTGGCCCGACAGAGCAGGAGCAGGGCGGCTTGTCCACTGCCTGTGTTTTTTAGGAGAATTGTGAGCAGCTCAGGCAGTTCTGAGCGTGCTTTCTTTTGGAAAAAGCAGCTTTCTAGCCTGCCTGAACGTTGGCTGTGTGTGGGGGCGTCTGCTGGGACACCCAGCTCTGCGTGGACCAGACTCCAGTGGGGGGCAGGTCCTGCGGCCGGGCTCTGCCTCCGTGCCTCCACGAGTCGGTTCCCACTCACCAGCATGCAAACGCCCAAGGCAGGCACCGCCACCCCGTTGCACAGGTGGGCAGACAGTGCTCAGATGCCAGGCAGCCTGTCCAAGGCCAAAGGGCAGGTGGTGTCATGGCCAGGCTGACACCAGGACCCACCCCTGGGCTTGCGGCCTCCCAGTGCCCCCAGGCCACCTTCAGGACCTCACCTCAGAGAGAAGCCAGCTGAGCTGACACTGCCTCTGGCCGTGAGGGCAGGAGGCCCCAATGCGTCTGAAGGTGGACCTGAGGGGGTTTTCTGCTCGGGGCTCCTGGCCCAGGAGGTGTCAGCCGGGCCCTGGAGCACGATGGCAGCATCATCCACACACCTGGGACAGGGGGGCATTGCCAGAGGGGAGACACCAGAGATGGGCTCACCAGTCACCCCCACTTCACAGATTAGGAGACTGAGGCTCAGAGAGGGAGACTTAGGATGGCAAGAGGGCTGGTGCGGAGCTGGGCTGCGCAGGGCTGGTTTCCCCAGGGACTCCAGCTCCGAGGAGAGATGGGTGAAGCTGGCTGGGCAGGTTGTGCGGGCTCTCTGGAGAGCACGCACATTGTTCACACGCCTGTCCTGCAGGTGCACCGGGGCATCAAAGGCGTGGTGATGGACAAATTTGGCAAGCCGGTCAAAAACGCCCGGATTGTGGTCAAGGGCATCCGCCACGATGTCACCACGGGTGAGCACCTTCCTGGGCCGTGTCACAGTGGCTGGCTCCTGCAGATACTCATGGCATGCCGGGCACTCCTCTAGGCCCGACCAGCCTGGTTGAGGAGAGTGGGCAGGAACCCCAGGGTCTGCGTCCGCCCCCAGCTGGGCCTCTGCAGCCTTTGGCCGGGAAAGCACATGCTCAGGTCCTGGCCACTGGGGATAGTAGACACACGGTGTACTTCTCACAAAGTAACCCTGCTGGGAAAACGCCACCTTCTCAAAGATGACAGGGGACGGCTCCCTCTAATCATGAGCCTGTTTGTTCATATCCCAGTTTACAGCTCACTGATAAGCTGGTGTGTCCAGTATGGACTCTGGGTGCCCTCGGGGATTTTAGAGCTTATTTAAAAATTATGGTACATGTGAGGCATCTGGTAGAAACAGGGTCCAGAGTAGGGAGAGGTTTCTAACTGTGTGAGCTGGAGATGGGGATGGGGTTGGTCAGTGAAGGGTTTGGAGAGGAGAGGGCACCTAAGTAGGGCTTTGAGGGATGAATAGGAGTTGATAGAAGTAGGAGGTGGGAAGCACATTTCAGGTCTGTGCAGAGGCAAGGGTAAATTTGGGATCTATCTGCCCTCCGGGCTACCTCACAGCAGAGTCTGAGAATCGTGTCTATTTACCCACAGCCCCAGATGGTGACTACTGGAGGCTGCTGCCCTCGGGGTCCCACATTGTGATTGCTCAGGCCCCTGGCTACTCTAAGGTCATCAAGAAGGTCACTATCCCTGACCGGATGAGGAGGGCTGGTCGAGTGGACTTCATCCTGCAACCTCTGGGCACCGGACCCAAGCAGGTCCTTCCTGGGTCACGGAGAAGCGGGCCTGGACTCCGAGACCCTCTGGGAGATGCTGGCCTGCATGGGGAGCTGGGGGGGCCTGGCCAGGATCCCCTTGGAGCGAGGAGGCAGCCCTCAGCTGGCGGGAGCAAGCCGTGGTGGTGGTCCTACTTCACGTCGCTGAGCCACCACAAGCCACGCTGGCTGCTCAGGTACTAGGTGCCACTGTCCTGCCCGGACGTGGAGGCCCAGCCCACCTCTGCCCAGGGGCTCCTGGCTCTTGGTTGCATCTTCCACAGACATCCTATAAAGCCGTGTCCGTGTTACTGAGGTGTTTTTGTCCACCTTCTGCTGGGATGAGAGGCTCTGTGTGAGAGGCACCTGCTGGGCAGGTGGGGGGTGGGTAGGATCTGGGCCCTGGTGCATGAGGGCAGGCCTGGCTCATCCCTGGCGGTGGCCCGAGGGCAGGCGCTCCCGCAGCCTCACAGGCCGCCAGTACCGGGGCTGCCATTCAAACAGGACCGTGCACAGTCCTCCCTTGGCCCCCAGGCATGGTCCTCCCCTGGCCCCCAGGCCTCCAAGGGCTGGGCCTCTGCTTTGCAGGCGTGAAAAGTGGGAGCTCAGTGGGCGGGCACGACCCGCCCGAGGTCACATGTGGGGAGCAGGGTGCAGGGCCACGCAGGAGCAGGGACCGGGGTCCTGCTGCGGAAGACTGTGTGTCTGGGAGCCCGTGGAGGTGGGTGGGAAAGAGAAAAGTCGGGGGCCTGGCTGGGAGCGGTGGGGGTGGGCCGCAGCGACCCCCTCAGGCTTCAAGGGCAGGAAATCAGGCAAGGGCCTTGGGCCGTGTGGTTTCACCCAAGGGTCACAGTTGGAGGCTCCTGGGCTTCCCTGGGGCCCCAACTCTAGGAGGAAGGGTCTCCCTCAGCCCCTTCCTCATCCTTGTGACACCACTAACTCGGGTCCAGGGACACCCCAAAGCCCCGACTCCCCACAGGACCCCTCCTGGTCCACCTGCCTCAGAGTTGGGTCTGTCAGCCCTGGGCTCAATGGGCCGGGACCTACGTGGCCTATGGGAGAGTTTGGCCCAGAAGCCATGCTGGTCACCTCAGGCCGTGGATAAAGCACCACAGACCCCTGTCACCTGCCAGCTCTGGAGGCTGGAAGTCTGAGGGCAAGGAGCCCACAGAGCTGGCTCTTCTGAGGCCACCAGGGAGAGTCCGCCCAGGCCTGCCTCCTTGGCGTGCAGGCGGCCTTCCCCTCCGTGTGCCCCTGTCCCCATCCCTCTGTGCCTGTCTGTCTCTGGGTCCAGATTTCCTGCTATAAGGACACTGGTCATCGCGGCTCAGGGCCCACCCTAACGGCCTCATGTAAACCTGCCCACCGCCCCAACCCTGTCTCACGCAGCCCCACGAACAGGCCCTGGAGGGAGGACCCCAGGAGGGTGGCCCACCGCGCAGTGGTTCCAGGCTTGCCCCTCGCCTGTGTCCCAGGCCCAGCAAGCTGGCCCCACACAGAAATGGAGGACCCCATTCGAGCAGTGCCTTGACCCCAGCTGAGTACTAGCGTGACCCCAACCAGCGCCACCAGCCTTGTTTGAGAGCTTCCTGCCAGCCTGGGCCGCCTCAGAGGCTTTGGGGCTCATGGTCAAAGCCGAGGGGGCTCTGGGTGGGGGAAGGCATGGGAGGGAGCCGTGGCATCGAGTCAGGCAATCTTGCCTCAGCACAGCGGCCCACGGTCTGCAGAGTGAGACACATGCGCGCCTCCAATCACGATATGGCGCATCCATCAGCACGTCACAGCCTTCAGAGCCCTCTACCCTACATTCACCCACACGTCCCTCATTCCAAAGGTCGGCACGGATTTGGCCCCACTGTGTACCGGGTACCGCACAGAGGTCTGCTGTGACCCCCAAGAGGCCTGTGGAGCAGGGACTCCTGTTCCTACCTTACAAATGGGGGTGCAGCCCAGGGACATGCCCAGGACCTCAGAGGGTGTTGGTGGCAGCCCAGAGCCCCCTGTAGGACCCCGGGGCTACCTGCTTTCCCTGCATCTCACCCCGCTGTCTGGAGCAGAGCCTGCAGGAGTTGGTGTGAGAGGCAGAGACAGCTCTGCCAAGCCCCTAGCTCACTGCCAGGAGCTCAGGGCCGGGCCTGGGTGGGGGGGAACTGGGATGTGGAGAGATGGCACGAGAGGCAGGGAAGGCTGTGGGGAACGGGCCGTGGCAGTGGGGGTCAGGTGGGCACAGGATGGGAGTCCACAACCACACCAGCCCTCACTGGGGCTCGTGTCACCCCACTGCTGGGTAGCAGGACACCCTTGGTGGCCCCTGAGTTCTTCTGATGGAATCGGGGCCATCCCTGGCCTCGTCCTTGCTGCCTGGAAGCCGCAGGGGCCCAGGGCCTCTGCGTCCAGCTCATTTTCTCATGTCTCTTGGTTTCTCTTGTAGGAATACAGCCCACGCCCTGGGGCTCCTCACTGCCCCAGGCGGTCGTGGCAGAGCTGGAAATGGCTTCCTTTCAGGAAGCGCAGATGGGCTCACACAGAGAGCTCCAGGTCAGCCTCAGGGCTCTGTGACCCCTTCCCTGCCCTGAGAATCCCCATCTGCCACAACCATGGGGATGGCAGGACCGGTGTTTCTTGTAACTGCTCTTACACTTTACCCGACACACAGCCCAGCCCCAGAGTGCCCGTGCCAGCAGCACCCGGCACTGCCATGTGCCATCACCGAAGACGGTTCGAGGTCTGCCTCCCTCCCTCCCTTTCTCTCTCTCTTCTTTCCTTCAGTTTCTGTTTCCTGGGATACAGCCCATCAAGAACACAGGGGTAAACGATCAGCCTCGCCAACCCTGGCAGCTGAGCACCCCAAGCTGCAGCAGTCAGCCGAGAACCTGGCTGTGCCCAGGAGCAGACCTGCGCCAGGGAGGCGGTGGACAGCAGAGGGGCGGCTGCGGAGGGCATGGGGCACGGCTGCCCGCACACAGTGAAAAGATACATAGACTCCAGGAAGTGTGAACAATTGCTGGAACTAAAAACTATGATTCTTGCACCAAAATCCATTTATTAGCTGAATTAAAGGAGAGACGGGGACTGGGTTCTGAAGGAGTGTTGGGAAGGAGCCGGGGGCAGGGAACCGGAAACGCAGGACAGACATGCTGCCAAGAGGGAGTCAGGAGAGGGGTGAGGCCTGGTCCAGCGGCGCCATGGGCAGAGAGCAGGGGAAAGAAACTGAGCTAACAGTGTGTTCGACTTGCAGACTGGAAGGGGTCGTGAGGTTCCAGACAGGACCCATGTAGCAAGACATGGCCAGGGGTGGGCTGACAATATTCCAGAACTAGGAGGAAAAGCCATGATCTTATGAGCCTCTGTAAAGAAGAGCAAACTTAGGAAGGAGAAGCGCCGGGCGGGCACTGGGCTTCCCCCGGTGGTCTGGGGCTGGAAGGTGGCGGGCCGGTGCCTGCTGAGGATGCAGAGGAAAGGGCTGTGCCTGGCTCCGCCGCTCCGGGGAGCAGCAGTGACGGCGGTGGTGATGGCTGACAGCTGACGCTTGCACAATGCCTCCTGCGCAGGCACGGCTCCCAGTGCTTCACGCGTGTGAGCGTGTTTGATTTGTTACCTCCCACCGATCTGCAGCTCACAGGCACAGAGCCTCTAAGTGACTTGTCCACAGTCGCACAGCCAGAGCTGAACCTGGGAGTCAGGCCTCGGGATCCTCTGCGCTTGCAGCCAGTCTTCCTGCCCCTTCAGACGGAGCTCATGGGTCACAAGGAAGGAGATTTGCAGATTTGCAGGGATCAGGGGAATGCATGACCCAGGAGCTCATCTGCACAGACAGCCTCCAACCAGGACACAGCACCCCCTGTCCCCCGACGGGAGGCAGAAAGCCATGGTCTGCTTGCTCCACTCCTGAAGCTGAGGAGGGGGCCGGGGACTCTCAGGGAGAAACAAGGAGATTCGAGAAGGTCACCCTCCGACTGACTCAGCGGCCGCTGGCCACAGGAGCTGCGGGGAGCGCTCCCCCGGGGGACTAGGCCTGGCGGGAGTGGGGTGGTTCCAAAGGGAGTGTGCTTGCATGGGGCCACCAGTGGGGGTGTTTGGATTTCCTGTTATGATACAGAACCAGGAGTTCGATCCAGAGTCGGGAGATGTAAGGTGCCTCCTAGTGGGCAGGGAGAGCCCAGGGCCACTCGCATGCCACGCAAGCGGTGCAAGGGCAGGCAGCACCAGCCAGGGGACTGGGCAGATGGCACGGCAGGGAGTCAAGAGCGAGCATAAAAGAACACAGAAGGAATAGAAAACAGACCACCTGAAATGGGTACGGCTGGAATCTGCTGAGAAACCAGAGACTGCCAATGTGGCTTTAAAGAAAAGGCAGTATGTGCTTTAAAGGAGCACGGCTGCAGGCAAGCAGTAAGGGATGCTTGGAAACACAGGCTGCGAGGAGGTGCCAAGAAAGGCCAACAGAAATGAAGGCAGGGCGACATTCTGGTCACAGAGAAGGTGGGGCTGAGATAAAAAATATTAACTGGGAAAGAAAGACATTTTGAAGGATTAAAAGAACAGTTGATGAATAAGATAAAGTAACGAATCTGTACCATACCCTAACTGACAGCTGCTAACAATGTAAAGGCGAGCCATTCACAAGCACAAGAAGCACATAATAAATGCAGAATTCCAGCTGCAGCGTGTCATTTTCAGAATCACACCGTTCTGGGAGATGACAGACCAGTCCATCAGGCTTTAGAGAGAAGCTAGCTGCATCACTACAAAACTCAATTTCGTAAATGTCTACAAAACATGTCCTACTTCAAAGAGAGATTATACATTCCTTCCAAGACCCATTGGGCATCTATAAAAATTGATAATGTACTTAGTCTGAAAGAAAACCTTAAGAAAATTTAAAAGATCGATATTTTCTCTAGCCATATTCGAGAAAAATTGAAATAAATGCAATTAGGACCCCCATCCCCCCAAATAAAACCCTTTACTACTTGCAAAGTAAGACACTCTTAAATTATGCATTGTCTTTGGGAACAGGTTTCACTTTGCACCGACAGCAGAGTGGATAAACAGGAAGTTTATTTTTAATGTGAAAGTTGGGCTGTTGGGGGCCAGGATGCTTTCCAAGGCTCTCGGCAGCAGTCCAGGCCCGTCACCTCCCTGCCGCATCGCATGGTGTCCGTGCTGCCCATCGCTTCTGCTCACCCCCCATTGGCCAGAACACATGGTCAGGTACAGCTCAAAGAATGCTGGGGGTTGCAGTTTTTATCCTGAGTGGAAACGTGCCCAGTAAAGCCTGAGAGATCTGTTCCCATAGGAAGAGGAGACGAATTTTGGAAGACAAGTAAGCTCTGATCTACATCCTTGGGGCAAAAAAGAAATGGAAACTGAAACTAGGCACTCGCCAGAGCAGTGGGAAAGGAAGCCCCCTGGTCGCACACAGTGAAGCCGGGTCCTCGGGAAGCTCCAGCCGCGGACAGGTTCATCATCGCAGAAGTAAGATTAAAAATTAGGGAGTTAACTTACCACCTCAAGAAAGCATTTTTTAAAAAACCAGAAGATAAGAAGAGCAACACAATAAAGACAACGGATGAAATTTAGTAAGCAGAGAGCAAAGAAACCAGGGGTGCAAAGGATTAACGAGCCCCAAGCTGGCTCTTTGAAGGGACCAATAAAATAGGCAGATCTCTCACAAGCCTCATCATGAAATCAGCAGAGCAAGAGAAATATTATTTAAAGTGAGGAAAGAGACATAATTGAAAAATTGGATGAGGTTTCAACATATTTTTAAAAAGAAAATTTCATTTAACTCTACAGCCATAAAATTGAAACTCTAGAAGAAAAGAGATGGCTTCCTTAATATCAATTAAGTACATGAAATATATAAAAATACAAACATAGATCACAAAGATTAACCCCAGAAGGAATAGGTATATTGAACAGATCACGTGCACAGAGTGGGTGGGACTGTGCCGGCTGGAGTGGGAGGGAGCGGGATGGGGAGACTCTCAACGCCATGGGGTTATTCTGGGGGATCCCCTCATTCCAGAACCGGATAGTGGTGGCAACTCTGTGAATACACTGAAACCACAGGACTGAGTCCTTCAGCGCGGTTCACACGGAGAGCTGTATGTCACACGAATGTTATCTCAAGGACAGGCGAGAAGGCTCCTTGGACGGAGTGCCCGGAGACAGTGACAGTGAGTGACATCCAGTGATGTCGCAAGGGGAGGCGAGGGCTGAGAGAATGTACAGACTGTGGGCGTGGATCTGGTGTGTCCCCAGGGTGTCTCACCTGCTCTCGGTCACGGGAAGCTTGTCCCTTCACCGGGGCCCCCGCTGACGTGTGAGCTCGTGGGGGCCCTCGGGGTCCGCCTGGCTCGCCACCCCATGCCAGGTCCAGTGGAGAGGTTCGGGAGTCACTGATATTCTGAGCGACAACGGATGAATGCAGAATAAAGGAGAAATAGGGTGAGGGCAGGAGTGGGCCCTTGGTGTGGGCCTCAGGTGTGTCTGGGGGTGGCGGGGGCTGAGAGCACGCTTCCCCTGCCTGCTGCGAAGAGATGGGCACTGGCCCTTGCTGGGGGACGGAGCGAGGTCAGCGGGTGGTTCACATTTCCTGGGTGGGACAGACGCACAGCATGGTTCTAGACCTGGCATTGCTGCTGGCTGGGTACTGGGCCTGGGGCGGGCCAGGGAAGAGGGTGCAGGAGCAGGGCTGGTGGGGGCTCTCTGCTTGGCTAAGGTTGGGGAGGTGGCCTCAAGCACAGGACACCTTCCTGAAGGGGTGAAGGTGGGCGTCAGAGACCAGGGCTGGGCAGTGGGCAGCTGGGATGCTTTTACCTCCGGGCCCTATTTTCCCTGTGAAGTAGAAGAAGCTGTTCAGTGAGAGTGGAGGGATAGGGTGGGGGCTTCACAGGGAGTCACCCCCAGAAACAGGAGTCGAGCTTCGCAAGACCAGGGGTGGCACTTGCAACCCCTCCCAGCCCCCCACCAGCCCAGTTTTGTGGCGCCCTCTGGAATTCCAGCCTCTCGATTGGGAAAGACCCCTTCAAGAGACACCGCTGCCCGGGCAGAACCCGAGGTTGTCCTGGCACCTTCGGGGGGGAAGTCAGTACCTGTAAGAAGCCCCTGCTGGGGAGGTATTTCTCGTTGTGAGAAATGGTACCTGGTTCTTCCCTAAACTGTCCACTTGGTGCCACCCTCTGAGGCTTCGCTGGCTGCGGCCTCTCTCTGCCCCACCCCCGGGGGCTCCTGCGGGCGTGCAGCCCTCCTCTCTGTGAGGTGCCCTGTTTCCTTCCTCCCAGGTGGGCACAGGGAGCGGAGAGACGGGCACTGGGACTGGCCTCCATGTCCTGCCGCGCATTAAATCAGGACCCACTCTCAGATGGTTTTATGGTAGTCGTTTTTTTCCTTCCATTTTCGTATACAAATCTAATCTTTTGAGAACCTACTCCCTTCGAACTCACATATTATGGGCTTTCATCAATAATAATATACGATCAATTACCCAAATGTAATTGATTAGCCTGGAGAACCATATTTCCCCTCTTAGTGTGTCTGGACATAAAGCATAGCTGCTGTCCTGTGATGGTGGCCTTGCCCTTTGGCTGCGGACTATCTTTACCTCTTAGCCGAGATTAAATTTATACACAATTTTCTAATATTAGCTTAAGAAAAATCCAAAAGGGCACTTTATATCCCAACCCTGCAGATGACACCATCCCAGGGTGCGATAAGCAGCCCGTGAGGAGGATTAGTGGCCAAAATTGCTTTTGGAGTCGGCTCTGAGCTTCGTCCATCTTTATTTGGCCACACAGATAATTTTTGTCATCAGAAAGTTGAGTTCCATAAATCCAATATTGCCCAATTCAATAAAGAGACCAGAGTCTGTTTCAGTCAGTCTGCGTCTCCTGCAGCGACAGCCAAGCCATGAGGTCTTACCAAGGTGGCAGTGGTGTCCGATGACTTCCGGCAGAGCTGGGCCCATGGATGGCGTCCAGTGTGCACGGAGAGTCGGGGCCACCAGCACCAGCCTAGGCTCTGCCTCTCTGCCCGGCTGCCCCGCTCGAGCCATGTGATGCAGACCTGGTGCGTGTGGCCATGGGCATGCGGGATGGGCTCTGGCGCCGCGGTTATGTCTTCCAATGGCCTCATTTCCCAGGGCAGAAGATTCTGGGAGAAAGACGGATGGATGGTAGACCACAGGTGACGGGACTTTGGGAATGTAGGCTGGCCACGCTGGCCACCAGGTCAGGGCTCCTGGGGAGTATTCAATAGACATATGGGTCCTGGGAGCCCTGACTTGTCCTTCAGGGCCCAGTGCAGATTCTCTCTCCTCCGAGGAGCCTTCACCCCCAGCCTAGTCAGAATGGGTATCTCCTTCTCCTGATTCGGTAGAAAGCAGCTCACATCTCTTGAAATAATGCAAGAGGACAGAGAGCGGCACCCACTGTGGAGTGAGCGCGAGGGCGCCAGCCACCCCACCCTCCCCTCTGCTCCCACCCACCAGGGCCGGGGAGTTACAGCTTCAGGGCAGAGGGACTTCCCATCGCTCCGCAGCAGCCTGTCGGGGTCCCACGGGTGCTGTGTGCAGGGGTGCCGGACTGCAGCGCCTGAGACAAGGAAGCCCACGCCTCACGGCCTGGCAAGCCCTGAGCTTAATGTCAGCCTCAGTTCTCTGCTCCTGCGCCCTGGGCGGACTGGGAGTCAACGCCGCATGCAGAGTGGGCTTGCCTCGCTGCCCGGGAAGGCCACACTGCGAACCTGCTGCTTGGTGTCTCCAAGGAGACGGCCCTCCTCCCCCAAGGCTGCTCCCTGCCTGCACAGCCAGCCAGGCGGCCTGGGTGACAAGGCCAGGCTCCCACTTCCTTGGCCACCAGCAAGTGTCCCCACCCACTGCAACTGGCATCCCCGCCTGTGCCGTGGCTTCTCACAGGGTTACTGGACTCGCTGCCGCCAGGCAGAAAGCGGCCGGTTCCACGGCGCCTCGTGTGCTGACACTGCCGGCCTCCGCTCCCCAGGCCTCGGGGTCGCCCTCTCCCCGGCTGTCTCTCTGCTTCTTCATCGTCTCCTTCAGGCTTTTCCTCGTCTCATCGACTCTCACCCCCTGGGACCCTGCTTCTCTCCTCCACCCCCTGGTGGGGACATCACGTCCGGGGCTACGACCACACGGAAGGCTTCACAGTCCCTCCTCTGCCAGGGATCCCAGCAGCCACGTGGGCCCATCCCTGCGGGCGGGCTGCCTGCCCAGGTGGGCCAAGCTCATCTGGACGCAGGCTGGTCCCCTGGTCCTTTACCCACCGGACCAGGAGTGTCTCAAATCCATTTGGAATAAAGAGGGAAACACCACACCCCCACCCGTGTGTGCATGCACACACATGTGCACTCGCTGAGCTCCCTGGGGGAGACTGCTCTGTCCCCACTGCAGCCTCGGCACTCAGCCAGGGGCACTTAGTAGGTCCAATCAATAGTCTCCAAATGACTGGATCAACTCTTGAGCGCTTACCCCAACTGGTCCTCTTGAGGAGCAGCTAAGAGAACACGTGAGAAGGGCTGAGCGGGCCTGAGCCTCGGGGGGCCTCTCTGCAAACAGGAGCAGGTCTTGCTTCTCTGCAGGCCGTTTCTCCCCACGCTGGACTCCTGCCTCTGGGAAGCCACCTGACGGCCCCCTGGGGCAGGCTCACTTTCTCAAGTCCATCTCCAAGCAGGCATCTCACAAGAGCCTCTCAAAAGAGACAGGGCTTGTGAGCTCCGTTTACCTGTGAGAAAGCAGAGCGCTCCCATAGGATTCCTCACTAGGAGAGGCTGGAGAAGTGAGGGGGCACTTAGTAGGTCCAATCAATAGTCTCCAAATGACTGGATCAACTCTTGAGCGCTTACCCCAACTGGTCCTCTTAAGGATCAGCTAAGAGAACACGGGCGCCCCAGAGGCAGAGGGCCTGGCCTGCAGGGTCCTTGGCGATGGGCCATGCAGCCGCATGCTCACAGTCCCGTTCCCTTGCCCGGAGCCCTGGTGGCACAGGGGGACAGACCCAAGGGGGATGGTCTCACAGTGGCTGGTGTGGGGCTGGCTCTGTGTTGTAGCTTTCCATGTGGAGCTTTCACCGTGAGGCAGGCAGGGAGCATTTGCTGGCACCATGGTCACCTGGGAAGCCACAGGGAGGCCGGGAATGACTGCGCGGGAGGGAGACCTGGCCTGGCTGAGTACCGATCCCAGTGAGCTGCACAGCTTCCAGCCGGCTCCATACAGGGGCTCCACTCATCCGACGGCATCCTCAGGAGGGGCCGCCTGCGCCCCAGCCTCAGCCCCTCACAATGCCATATGGCCCAGGACCAGCTTGGGAAGAGAGCACAGCAGCCCCAGGTCAGCGGCCCTTCTGTCAGAAGCCCCGTGCCATGCTCAGCCCCTGTTCCTCGAGAGTGATTTCTCCTCGCAGCCTGGAGGCTGGCAGCCTGAGACCAGGGTGCCGGCAGTGCTGCACAACCTCTGGAGCATCTGGGGAGGGTCCTTCCAGCCTCTTCAGTCCTGGGGCTCCTCCTGGCTTCCTTCTCTGTCCTCTGCTCTTCTTAGGGCTCCAGTCGTATTGGATTTGGGGCCAGCCTGCTCCAGCATGACCTGACCTTAATTAACTCTATCTGCAAAGAACCGACTCCCAAATAAGGTCACTTTCATAAGCTCCAGGCTTAGGAGGACAGCATATTTCTGGGGGGACCCAATTCAAGCCACAGTAGCATCTGACCACCCTCCCAAGGCAGTTACTGCGAGGCCCTGCTGGAAGGTCCAGAAATGAGCTCCTCACCGGCGCTCACCTGGGCTTCTGTCCCCAGCTGTCCCCTGGGTTTTCCTCCTAATTCTTGTGACTCTGGAGAGGAACAAACCCCAGTGTGGAACAGGAGCGGACGTGGCTTCTCTCACTCTGTGTGGGGCTTCTGCACCAAGGAGCAGACCCTCCTCATCGGCTTAACCCAGGCAGGAGGCTGCCCTGGGGTTTGCCAAGGATGCCAGCCGCTGCCTGGAGAGAGGTCCAGGGAAGCTGCTGGAAGCTACCCTGAAACACCAGGTGGGCGGGCGGCGGGCTGCACGGTTCCTGCGGAATGGGAGATGAGTGGGGCCTGTGCCTAAGACGTCCCAGGTTGTCTCGGATGCCTGGGTCTGAATTCGCTCCATCGCCTCCCCGTGGATCTGTCTGGGTGAACTGAACTCCGTATCTCTGTTTACTCATCCAGAAAGTGGTGTGATGATAATCCGGTCCTCTCGGCTATTTCGGGATTAAAGGAGGTCAAGCATGGCCCCTCACCCCCGCCTGCTGGTGTCTCCAGCATGAATGGGGTGGGGCCTGGAGGCAACTGCCCTCTGCACGGATGTGGGGGGCACATTCTTTCCCCGAGGACTTGGGGCCCAACCCCACCATGAAGCTTGCCTCAGCATCCGTGGGGCGCATCTGCCGTTCCGATTCAGGAGGGAGGTGGGCGAGCTCCTTCCTGGCCCTGGGCTGGGAAGCTCCCGAGGTGGACATGGCCGGAGGCCGTGGGAGCCCTGGTCCTTCCTGTCCCTCATGTCGTAGGAGGGGCTGTGAGGCCAGGTGGGCACCGTGCCTACTGCACCTTCTCGGGTCAGGCCCCATGTATTCAGCTCCTAACCGGGTGCCGCAGGCTAGCCGCCGGGCCTTCCAGCTCCTCTGCGTCAGGTGCCGGCAGGGCCTGCTGGGAGCGTCTGGCCCGAGGTGGAGGCGAGGGTCTCGCTGTGGATCCCGAGTGCCCGGCCTGGCTGCGCACCCCTGGCATGCTCTCTCTGTGTGGGGTGAGGAGGAACCACAGGCCTCGGTCCTGGGGCACCAAGACCAGATGGTGCCTGGGAGCGCCTGACGTGTGCCAGCACCCCCGAGCCTCTACCGAGGGGTCCTCAGAGTTGGTGCCTATGGTCGGGCCCCTGTGGCTTTAATCACGCCCCCCAGAAAGCTCTATTGATGTCCCAGCCCCAGGCACCCGCCAGTGTGACCTTACTTGGAAATAAGGCCTTTGCAGATGTGGCCAAGCTATGATGAGGTCACACTGGGATGGGCAGGCCCCAGTCCTCTAGGAGGAGGACAGACACAGAGGCCCGGGGACAGGCCTGTGACAACAGGGACAGACGTTGCAGAGAGGCAGTGACAAACCCAGGAAGCCAAGGGAGCCGGCCCACCAGCAGCTGGGGAAGCCTGGGCGGCTTGTCCCCAGGGCGGAGAGGCCTTGCCCACTCCTTGACCCTGGCCTCCTGGCCTCCTGGCTTCCTGGCCTCCTGGCCTCCTGGCTGCCTCCAGGCCTGGGAGGGAACACATCTCAGTCTGTGGGATCTGTTCGCCTGCAGGAGACGAGCACAGGCCGTACCAAGAGACGGCTGGCTCTCTTCATGGCTTCTGCTGACGTGGGCCATCCACATGGGCCGTCCCCATCCGAGGGGACATGAATTTTGGGGCTGTTCCCCAGGAGCCAAGGAGCCTCTAGTCTCTCCCCGGGTGGTCACTCTGTGGGACAAGAAGAGGAGGGAAAGTCGCATGGGATGTGCTGAGCCCGGGCCCTGCATGCCCCCAGCCCGGCGGGACGTGCATGATTTGTTTGTTTAGCGATTCTCTCCCCTCAGTGGATGCAAATTGATTTGAACAGGGACACGGCTGTGCCTGACGGCGGCTGCCTTGCTAAGGAACAGGATTCGCTGGGTGCAAGGCGGGCTAGTCTGGCACAGCCGGTGGGGGCGGGGTGCCCAGGGGGCCTTCCGAGGGGTGTAGCCCAGAGGCTCTGCTCCGGAGCCGAGTGCCCACGGGCCCAGTTTGCACCTTCATTTGGCCCCTGCTGAGCACAAGCCTGCTGAGCATGTCCACATGAGGGCCCCCGGGAAGCCACAGGAGCAGCAGACGTGGACGGCAGCCCCCCGACGAGGCCTGGAAGGTGCTGAGCTGCCGCTGGGGCAGGGCTCTGCTCAGCAAGGAGCCAAACACGGTCTGAGCCTCCTCTCCAAGCTCAGTGGCCACAGTGGAGGGCAAGGGTGGGGATGGACGGCGGCAGAGAGCCTCCCCTCAGGCCCGCCTGCCCTCTGCGGCTCTGCAGCCTCACCCCGACTCCAGCCCTGCCATGACATGCGGTCCGGTCCACGCGGTGGGGCGCAGCCATCAGGGGTGACAGCAACAGCACAGCGGGAGCGCCTCCTGTCCGTGCTGCCGGGAGGTGACAGGCCACGAGCGAGCCTCGGGAGGGCTCAGAGGGAGGAGGGGTGCATGCCAGCATGGCCGTGGCCGGCGTCTCCAGAGACTCACGCCCAGCTCTAGGCCTTCTTGGGGACGGTGTGGCGTGGGAGCCAGCAGGCAGGCTCGGGCAAGGCCTCGGCCCACATCCCATCCCCCTCGGGGTACCCGGAGAGGGCTGAGTCCCCTGAGTTGCCCGCTTCGTCATTCAGCAGGCCAGCAGCGTATTCACTCAGCCATGAGGTCACTCAGGGCCCAGCTCACAGTTGTTCCTCAAAAGCTGGCAACCACGATCAGCTACTAATGTGCTAGACCCCCAGGAGGGTCATCGCCGATGTGGGGGCGAGCCTGCCGCAGGCCTGGCAGCTGGGGGAGACACTTCATGGCCCTTGTTACATTTACTTTTCCTTTAACACAAGATTATAGTTGAGATCCAGGTGCCCATTGAGAATTTACTTGAGTATATTTTTAAATATCCTGTCCCATATCCCAAAACGTCTGTGACGGCTTATAAGGAGACTACCACAAAGCAGGGTGGAATTAAAAAAGGGGAATCTGGGCAAAGGGAAAATGAACAGAAAAAGAGGTGGTGATAACCCACAAGCGCCAGCCAGAAGCCCGTGACCATGGGTGTGACGTGGTCTGGACACCAAACCAAAGACAGGAGTGGGATGGTTTCATGATCACAGTGTCGGCAAGTTGTTCAGAGGTAGGGCAGGGCGTCCTCATGGGCGGCCTGAGAGGAACTGAGCATGATAAACGGGGATGCCCACTGAGGACTGTCTGCGCCGGTGCTGGGGCCCCTTGGTGAGCACGCATGTGTGCCTGCGGGTGGGCGGCTCCGCGGTCCGTGTGCTAGGTCGCATGCTTCTGTGACGCTGCCAGGAGCCCTGTGGTTGGGGACAACCAGTGCCTCCTCACAGGTGGCGCCTACTCCAAGCCACTCGGGGTGTGTGGGCTGGGCACAGCTCCATTCTGCCCACAGCACCTGGTCCGGGGCCCCTGTTCAGGCAGAGGCACAGGTGCTGATTTTCCTCATCCTGAAAGACCTCCGTGCTGTCTCTCGGCCTGACTGCATCTGACTCTCACAGTTCAGAAAGGCGTTTGGGGGGTCGGTGTTCAGAGCAGGATTCAAACAGTCCTCTGCTCCGCGCGAGTTGCGAACACAGAGTGAGGGGGAGCAGGTGGGTTTCAGCCTGCCGTCCCCCAGCACCAGAGCTCCCAGCACACAGCCTGGCCCGAGCGGGCACCCACGGCCTCCTGATGAACGACAGAAGAAGGAACACACCACCGTCAGGGCCCATCTGGCACGGCCATCCAGGCTGTCCCCAGTGAGTGACGGCAGAGATGTTTGAACAGGAAGCGTGGTGGCTGCTGTCCCCACAGAATCAGGGGTCAGCCGAACCCATGTTGCCAGAATTAATGTGTAAGACAAACAGGACCCACGAGGCGCCAGCCACACTCTCCGGGCCTGGGTCAGAGGTCTGCTCTTGAGGTGTGAGGCAGGGTTTGGGGAGCACAGGGTCAAATACGTGCAGCCAGGCGGGCTGACCACTGGCTGGCTGTGGCCTCTGAGGGGCTGGCGCCCGGGCGGCCCTCGGGGCAAGCAAGCTGTCGGAATGGGTTCATTCCTCAGAAAGGCTGGGAAAGTTGTCCGCAGTTGCTCTTGGCTGCCTGAGTGCATCAGCATCAGCCTCCCTCCTGGGCCCCCACGCCGCTGCTTCCCGCCCCGCTGGCTCCAGCCCCTCCGAGGCTCCTGGGGAGAGGCAGGGCCGGCCACAGGGCCTCAGCAGCAGGAGTCAGCAGTGCCAGGCCCCTGCCAGACGTGCCCCGGCCTGTGGTGAGAGCTCACCGCTTCAGAGGCGTTTTGGGGAACACAGGTCTGCTGCGACTTTGCCCTCTGAGAAAGCCTCCCTCACAGTGGTCAGGGCCTCGGGCCCCTGCTGAGACCAGGCAGGACTGGGCTGGTGGCATCCGTCCCCACTTCTCAGCTGAGGGCCTTGGTCAAGACACTTAGCCTTGAGGTCCTGCTTCCTCGCCTGTGAAAATCCAGGAACAGTGCGGCCGCCTCGTTGCAGGTGATGGGAAGGCCCTCCCCACACAGTCGGTAAGCAGCGCCCTGGAAGTTCACGGGCTCTCCTCTTAGCTCTCAATTTGTATGAAAACTTACACTAATCAGACTCCTCATTTTGTGCTGGCCTTTGGGCCACTTGCTGTAGTGATCGCTGTTTATGATGACTGCGCTGGGGCCACTGCTGGTGGTCAAGTCATTCTTTGAATGCTTGAGACAGAAGTCACCACCCACATCTATGTGCTTACCAGGAGCTGTGGACTAATTTACAGTGGAAGCAAATGAAATGGAGGAAGTGTTTTAAATCAGAAATCATCCAATATTTTCACAAAATAATGTACAGCCAGGTCTCACACCCAGTAAGAACACCTGAGTGAGAGAATGCCTGACTGCAGTCCACCTGGACACCCGTGATGGCTCTGCCCCCTGCACGGCTCTGCCCACCTCTGCATCCGTCTGTCCGTCCTCTCCTGTGCTTATCAAGCACTTGCTGTGGTTCCAGGCACCCTGCTGGTGGCCAAGGACACAGTGACCACTAAGATGCAGTACAGGGGGGCCACCAGGCAAGACAAGGGGAAAGGTGCTGTGACAGATGTCAGTATAAGATGCAGTGACTAGACGAGAGTGGGAGTGAGGCCCTGGGCTCCGAGCGGAGGCGGGGATTCAAGGAGGGCTTCCCAGAGGAGGAGGCTCAGCACTGATCTTGAAGGTATAATCGGAGCTCCCCACAGATGACCGGGGAAGGACATCCATGGAGAAGGTGCCAGGTGGGAAACGCATGGCCTGGCTTCACTGGATCTAGGGGAGCCCAGGCTGGGAGGCAGGAGAGGCCGTGGCGTTATCTGCAGACAATGAGCAGACACGCCTCTGTCAGCCTAGGGCTGCACTTCATCCCTTCCTTCTCTCTATTTTTCAATTTTTTATTAAGGTATTATTGATATACACTTTTATGAAGGTTTCACATGAAAAAACAATGTGGTTACTACATTTATCCATATTATCGAGTCCCCCCCCACCGTACCCCACTGCAGTCACTGTCCATCAGTGTAGTAAGATGCCACAGAGTCACTATTTGCCTTCTCTGTGCTACACTGTCTTCCCTGTGACCCCCCCCCACACCATGTGGGCCATTCATAATACCCCTGAATCCCCTTCTCCCACCCTCCCCCACCCCTCCCCTTTGGTAACCACCAGTCCCTTCTTGGAGTCTGTGAGTCGGCTGCTGTTTTATTTCATTGTACTCCACAAATGAGGGAAATCATTTGGTCCTTGTCTTTCTCCCCCTGGCTTATTTCACTGAGCATAATACCCTCCAGCTGTATCCATGTTGTTGCAAATGGTAGGATTTGTTTTCTTCTTATGGCTGAATAGTATTCCATTGTGTATATGTACCACCTCTTCTTTACCCATTCATCTACTGATGGGCACTTAGGTTGCTTCCGTATCTTGTCTATTGTAAATAGTGCTGCGATAAACATAGGGGTGCGTATGTCTTTTGAATCTGAGAAGTTGTATTCTTTGGGTAAATTCCAAGAAGTGGGATTCCTGGGTCAAATGGTATTTCTATTTTTAGTTTTTTGAGGAACCTCCATCTTGCTTTCCACAATGGTTGAACTAGCTTACATGCCCACCAGCAGTGTAGGAGGGCTCCCCCTTCTCCACAACCTTGCCAGCATTTGTTGTTCTTAGTTTTTTTGATGCTGCCCATCCTTACTGGTGTGTGAGGTGATATCTCATTGTGGTTTATTTTGCATTTCCCTGATAATTAGTGATGTGGCTTTTCATGTGTCTGTTGGCCATCTGAATTTCTTCTTTGGAGAATTGTCTCTTCATATCCTCTGCCCATTTTTTAATTGGGTTATTTGCTTTTTGTGTGTTGAGGGGTGTGAGTTCTTTATATATTTTGGATGTTAACCCCTTGTCAGACATGTCATTTATAAATATGTTCCTCCATACTGTAGGATGCCTTTCGGTTCTGTTGATGGTGTCCTTTGCTGTACAGAAGCTTTTTAGTTTGATGTAGACTCATGTGTTCATTTTTGCTTTGGTTTCCCTTGCTCGAGGAGATGCGTTTAGGAAGAAGTTGCTCATGCTTATATTCAGGAGATTTTTGCCTATGTTGTCTTCTAAGAGTTTTATGGTTTCATGGTTTACATTAAGGTCTTTGATCCATTTCTAGTTTACTTTTGCATCTAGTTTAGTTTTACATATGTGGTTAAACAATAATCAAGTTTCATTCTCTTCCATGTAGCTGTCCAGTTTTGCCAACACCAGCTGTTGAAGAGGCTGTCATTTCCCCATTGTATATCCATGGCTCCTTTATTGTATATTAATTGGCCATATATGGTTGGGTTTATACCAGGGCTCTCTAGTCTGTTCCACTGGTCTATGGGTCTGTTCTGTGCCAGTGCCAAATTGTCTTGATTACTGTGGCTTTGTAGTAGAGCTTGAAGTTGGGGAGCATAATCCCCCTGCTTTATTCTTCCTTCTCATGATTGCTTTGGCTATTCAGGGTCTTTTGTGGTTCCATATGAATTTTAGAATGATTTGCTCTAGTTCGTTGAAGAATGCTGTTGGTATTTTGATAGGGATTGCATTGAATCTGTAGATTGCTTTAGGCAGGATGACCATTTTGACAATATTAATTCTTCCTATCATGAGCATGGGATCTGTTTCCATTTATTGGTATCTTCTTTAATTTCTCTCATGAGTGTCTTGTACTTTTCAAAGTATAGGTCTTTCACTTCCTTGGTTAGGTTTATTCCTAGGTATTTTATTCTTTTTGATGCAATTGTGAATGTTATTGTTTTCCTGATTTCTCCCTCTGCTAGTCCATCATTAGTGTATAGGAATGCCACAGATTTCTGTGTATTAATTTTGTACCCTGCAAATTTGCTGAATTCAGATATTAGATCTAGTAGTTTTGGAGTGGAGTCTTTAGGGTTTTTTATGTAGAATATCATGTCATCTGCAAACAGGGACAGTTTAACTTCTTCCTTACCCATCTGGATGCCTTTTATTTCTTTGTGTTGTCTGATTGCTGTGACTAGGACCTCCAGTACTATGTTGAATAGAAGTGGGGAGAGTGGGCATCCTTGTCTTGTTCCTGATCTTAAAGAAAAGGCTTTCAGCTTCTCGCTGTTCAGTATGATGTTGGCTGTGGGTTTATAATATATGGCCTTTATTGTGTTGAGGTACTTGCCCTCTATACCCATTTTGTTGAGAGTTTTTATCATGAATGCATGTTGAATTTTGTCAAATGCTTTTTCTGCATGTATGGAGATGATCATGTGGTTTTTGTCCTTTTTGTTGATGTGGTGGATGATGTTGATGGATTTTTGAATGTTGTACCATCCTTGCATCCCTGGGATGAATCCCACTTGATCATGATGGATGATTTTTTGGATATATTTTTGAATTCAGTTTGCTAATATTTTGTTGAGTATTTTTGCATCTATGTTCTTCAGGGATATTGGTCTGTAATTTTCTTTTTTTGTGGTGTCTTTGCCTGGTTTTGGTATTAGGGTGATGTTGGGTTCATAGAATGAGTTTGGAAGTATTTCCTCCCCTTCTATTTTTTGGAAAACTTTAAGGAGGATGGGTATTAGGTCTTCACTAAATGTTCAGTGAAATTCCACGGTGAAGCCATATGGTCCAGGGATTTTGTTCTTAGGTAGTTTTTGATTACCAGTTCAATTTCGTTTCTGGTAATTTGTCGCTCAGATTTTCTGTTTCTTCCTGGGTCAGCCTTGGAAGGTTGTATTTTTCTAGAAAGTTGTCCATTTCTCCTAGTTATCCAGTTTGTTAGCATATAGGTTTTCATAGTATTCCCTAGTAAATCTTTGTATTTCTGTGGTGTCCATGGTGATTTTTTCCTTCTCATTTCTAATTCTGTTTATGTGTGTAGACCCTCTTTTTTTCTTGATAAGCCTAGCTAAGGGTTTATCTATTTTGTTTATTTTCTCAAAAAACCACCTCTTGCTTTCATTGAATCTTTCTATTGTTTGATTCTTCTCAATTTAATTTATTTATGCTCTCCTTTATATCTTTATTATGTCCCTCCTACTGACTTTGGGCCTCATTTGTTCTTCTTTTTCTAGTTTTGTTAATTGTGAGTTTAGACTGTTCATTTGGGATTGTTCTTTCCTGACGTAGGCCTGTATTGCAATATACTTTCCTCTTAGCACGGCCTTCGCTGCATGCAACAGATTTTGTGGTGTTGAATTATTGTTGTCACTTTTCTCCATATATTGCTTGATCTCTATTTTTATTTAGTCATTGATCCATTGGTTATTCAGGAGCATGTTGTGAATCCTCCATGTGTTTGTGGGATTTTTCATTTTCTTTGCATAATTTATTTCTAGTTTCATACCTTTGTGGTCTGAGAAACTGGTTGGTACAATTTCAATCTTTTTGAATTTACTGAGGCTCTTTTTGTGGCCAAGTATATGATCTATTCTTGAAAATATTCCATGTGACTTGAGAAGAATGTGTATTCTGCTGCTTTTGGGTGTAGAGTTCTGTAGGTGTCTATTAGGTCCATGTGTTCTAGTGTGTTGTTCAGTGCCTCTGTGTCCTTACTTATTTTCTGTCTGGTGGATCTGTCCTTTGGAGTGAGTGGTGTGTTGAAGTCTCCTAGAATGAATGCATTGCAGTCTATTTCCTCCTTTAATTCTGTTAG
Source organism: Manis javanica (assembly GCF_040802235.1). Classification (NCBI taxonomy): domain Eukaryota; kingdom Metazoa; phylum Chordata; class Mammalia; order Pholidota; family Manidae; genus Manis; species Manis javanica. Next base: position 172,525,600 of record NC_133160.1, on the reverse strand, counting down.
TATTTGTTTCACATATGCTGGTGCTCCTGTATTGGGTGCATGGATGTTTATAATGGTTATATCCTCTTGTTGGATTGACCCCTTTATCATTATGTAATGTCCTTCTTTATCTCTGTTACTTTCTTTGTTTTGAAGTCTATTTTGTCTGATACAAGTACTGCAACTCCTGCTTTTTTCTCCTTATTTAGTTGCATGAAGTATCTTTTTCCATCCCTTCACTTTTAGTCTGTGTATGTCTTTGGGTTTAAAGTGAGTCTCTTGCAGGCAGCATATAGATGGGTTTTGTTTTTTTATCCATTCAGTGACTCTATGTCTTTTGATTGGTGCATTCAGACCATTTACATTTAGGGTGATTATCAATAGGTGTGTACTTATTGCCATTGCAGGCTTTCGATCCGTGGTTACCAAGGGTTCAAGGTTAACTTCCTTGCTATCTAAGAGTTTAACTTAACTCACTTAATATGCTTTTACAAACACAATCTAAAGGTTCTTTTTTTCTCCTCCTTTTTCTTCCTCCTCCATTCTTTATGTATTAGGTATCATATTCTGTACTCTTTGTCTATCCCTTGATTGACTTTGGGGGTAGTTGGTTTAATTTTGCATTTGCTTAGTAATTAACTGTTCTGCTTTCCTTACTGTGGTTGTATTACCTCTGGTCACAGCTATTAAACCTTAGGAACACTTCTATCTATAGCAGTTCCTCCAAAATACACTGTATAGGTGGTTTGTGGGAGGTAAATTCTCTCAGCTCTTGCTTATCTGGAAATTGTTCAATCCCTCCTTCAAATTTAAATGATAATCTTGCCAGATGGAGTAATCTTGGTCCCAGGCCCTTCTGCTTCATTGCATTAAATACATCCTGCCACTCCCTTCTGGCCTGTAAGGTTTCTGCTGAGAAGTCTGATGATAGCCTGATGGGCTTTCCTTTGTATGTGATCTTATTTCTCTCTCTGGCTGCTTTTAATAGTCTCTCCTTATCCTTGATCTTTGCCATTTTAATTATTGTATGTCTTGGTGTTGTCCTCCTTGGGTCCCTTGTGTTGGGAGATCTGTGCACCTCCATGGCCTGAGAGACTGTCTCCTTCCCCAGATTGGGGAAGTTTTCAGCAATTACTCCTCAGACACTTTCTATCCCTTTCTCTCTCTTCTTCTTCTGGTGTCCCTATAATGCGAATATTGTTCTGTTTGAATTGGTCACACAGTTCTCTCAATATTCTTTCGGTCTTAGAGATCCTTTTTTCTCTCTGTGCCTCAGCTTCTTTATATTCCTCTTCTTTAATTTCTATTTCATTTTTTGTCTCCTCCACCTTATCAAATCTGCTTTTAAAACCTTCCATTGTATGTTTCATTTCTAATAGTGTGTTCCATAATGATTGGATCTTCGACCAGAAGTCATTCCTGAATTCTTGAGTATTTTTCTGTACCTCCATGAGCATGTTTATGATTTTTATTTTGAAATCTCTTTCTCTGGTGTATTTATAATTTTGCTCTGAACCAGGTTTCTTTGGTGTTTCATATTTGTATGTGGCGCCCTCTAGTGCCCAGAAGCTCTACTCTCTAGAGCTGCTCAGCCCCTGGAGCAATGTTGGGGGTCGCAGGGGAGTGGTGTTGGTGCCCTGTTCCATGAGTTTATTCTTTTCTCCAGGTGTATGCATCTGGCGCAGCCCTCTTTCCTGTTGCTCTTTTAGAATTAGTTGTATTGATTATATTTTCATATTTATGTGGTTTTAGGAGGAAGCCTGTGTCTCACCTCTCACACCAGCATCTTTAATCTGACCCTACCTTCTCAAAGCGTGGCTGTGCTTTGGAGGAGCAGGCCTCTGAGGTGCCCATGGAACAGAGGTCCCCTTGGTCCAGTAAGTGTGGGGGAATATCATGGGGATTCTAGGTGCATATGCCCATGTTAAAGGCTCTGAAAAGTCCTGTGATAAGGAACCCAGCGCATTCTAACCCAGTGACGCCATCCAGGCCGCTCACTTCTCTGACCAACTCTCAAGGGAGCAAAGAGAGGAAGAGCTCAGAGCTGGGAACCTGCGATGCCCTGAGACCTCAGAGGGTCGTTGGCCAGGTGTCCTCAGACTCGACACAGGCATGTGGTCCACTGGGGTGAAAGGTGGCCAGGTCCCTGGAGGAGGGCCTTTCGTCACCAGGACTCATGACCTGTGGTTCTCCCAGCCCTGAAACACCAGACCCCACCCACTGGGTGAACCCTGAAGCCATCTGCCCACCTGTGCACCTTGCCGGCATATTTTATGGTGCTGTGGCCAGTTGCGTAGGCACAGAGCATCCTCTCCGTATACAGTTACACACAGGAGTAGGAGATGGAGAAAGCTGCCTTCTGCTTCTCACTTTATTCTTGCTGTTGACAGAGCAGTGTCTGACTGGGACAGGCCCTCTGCTCAGCAAGTGCTGAATGAACTCTGGCTGAAGTGGTCAATTGATCACAGGAATGAGTCCCTGCAAGTGGAGATGCCCCGAGAGGACCTGCTTTTGGTAATGAGCATTCATGGAGGAGAGATTTATGGGGGCCTTGGGGAAGATTTATTGACGATCTGATGTTCTGCAGACTCGAGGCTGCCACATGAATACAGGGCTGGGAATTGCAGTGGGGGCTCTGCAAGGGGAGGCGGGGTAGCTGAGGGGGCAGAGCTGGCATCGGGCTGGGAAGCTGGGGGCAGCCTGGCGGGGCTGTGCCCCCCGCAGTGCCTAGGCCCCGCTTCCACTGCAATGCCGAGCCAGACCTGGCTTCTCTTCCTATGGGGACAGGCTGGTCCAGAGGGTCCTGGAGGCCGCCACCCTCTCCCACACCGCAGGGATGTTGCCTGGCGGTGGCTGCTCGTAGGACACCGCCGAGTGGGCAGTGGGCGTATGTTTGCACTGCCACCGTTCTGTCTCCAGCCAGGCTCCACAGTGGACATGCTCAGGAGCCATAGCAAGGGCTCAGCCCACGGGCTCCAGGGGAAACCCTCACTCACCAGGCCACACTCACAGCCCAGAGGCAGCTGGCTGGTGGAGGGAACCCTGGGCAGGAGTCCAACATGGAGAAACTGAGGCACGGGGGGGTCACGAGATCCACCCAAGGTCCCAGAGGGAAAGAGTTAGTGCCCGGATCCATCAGCCCCAGAGGGACTCACGCGGCTGCACCACAGGGCCCCCCTGGCTTCCCTAGCCCCTGTTTCAGGCTGTGTGGGCAGCTCTCACCTCCTAAATCACACATCACACCCTTCCACAGGCCTTCCTGCATGCTGCTCCCCCAGCCTGCTGTCCAGGGCGAGGCTCCATCAGGGTTCTTTAACATGTGCATTTCCAAATAGGGAGACCTGGCCCTGTGGGCCCCTGGTGGGGAGGGTGTAGGGAGACCGTTCATTGCAACAGTTCACAGTAAAGGGCGTCCGTCTCTGCTCACTGCCCGTCAGGCATGAGTATTTCAGCCGACAGTAGAACATCAGAAGTACTGCTCTGAGCACTGAAGGCATGTGTCCTGGTGGCCTCTTTGTCTGAAGGATGGTTTCAGGGAACAGAGAGGGGGACATTCAGAGAGCGGGGAACCCTCAGCCTTGCCTCTCACAGGCCAGATCTGAGAGGACTCCACAGTCCGTCTCAGTGTGGGTTCCTAAGGGCCCCCGCACCTGGCTGCTGGGCTGGGCCCTAAGGCTTCTAATCTCCTGCCTCCCACCTAACCCCCGAGGGCAGAGTGATACCTCTCAGGTGCTTCCCATTGAGCCTCATTTCCTGGACCCGTAGAGTGTGTCAGAAGGTCACTGCTTTCCATGGCCAAGTAACAGTCCACTGCGTGGGTGGATCACACTTTGTTTATCTGCTCGTCTCCTGATGAACATTTGGGTGGTGGCTCACTTTTTAGCTGCTGTGAATAACGTGGCTGTGAACACTCACCTCCAGATTTCTATACACGACATGTTCCCCAGTCTTTGGGGTGTGGGCAGGAGTGGGTTGCTGGCATGGAGCTTGAATTATCGCAACTTCATATCATTTTCTGATTATCTTATAGGGCAAGTCCCTCTCAGTGTCATTCAGAAGTGGCTTGGCTATTCTTGTGTGTTTGCTTTTCCATAAACATTTCAGAACCCGCTTATTAAGTCTCTCACACACACACACACACACACACACACACACACACACACACACACACACACGGAAATGTGACTGGAATTGTCCTGAATCCACAGGTCAACCTGGGGAGAACAGATGTCTTTAGATTCTTGAGTCTCTGTCTCCCTGAACTGGCGTGTTCCTCCGTTTAGTCGGGTCCTTCGAAATGTCTGTCCATGATGTTTGATGACTTTCTGCACAGAGACCTTTCTATTCTTTCTAGATTTACTGCCAGGTGCTCCCTGTGTGCTGTTGCTACTGTAAACATTAGGTTTCCTCTTTGTTGTTGGCTGACACTAATCCAATTGAAAATATATTGATCTCATATTCAGAAATCTTGCTAATCTTTTATTAATTCCAATAATTTATCCTTAGATTATTTGAGGCTTTCTAAGGACAGCAATCATGTCATATGAAAAGAGTGACAGCTCGGACTCCTTCCCCCTGTTCGCATCTTTTCCTTTTTTCTTGTCTTGCTGAGCTGACCTCGTCGTGCTGACTTAAAGCAGATGCTCCAGGTTCTTCCTCCCGATGTTAAAGAGACTGTTTTCGACAGTCCGCTTTCAGGCACACTGTCCGGGCAGGTTTGGCAGGCGTTCGATGTCGGGCAAGGACAACCTCCTGCAGTTTCAGTTGTTTTCTAACGTGGAAAGAGCACTTACAACTCTTTATGCACATTAGCTTATTTATTTTTCACAACCGCCCACGGAGGGGATGCCATCACCCTGAGTTCACCCAGGAGGCACGGACCAGTGGGGTGACTCGCCTGCGGCCACACAGCTGGGCAGGGAGCCCGGGTTATCGACCACTACACTGCTCTTTCAACAGCAGGAATAAAACATTAAAAATAAAAAGTAGCATTAAAAGCAACAAAATCCAAAATATGATGCTTTGAAATATTACACAAACAAATCTTTACCAAGACTGCGTAAGAGAAAAGGAGGATCCCACACGAGTGACCTGGGAGGAGAACTAGGGTGAAGCTACAAACGCCGTGGCTGTTGCGACACTCCAAGGAGTTGCGATGAATAACTTCATACAAATGTATTTGGACAATTGTAGGATTAGAGTTTTTTTCCCCAGAGAAGTATGTTATCAAATTTTATTTAAGGTGGAGTAGAAACTTACAATCATGAGAAAATTCAGTAGCTCCAGCCATTTGAAAGGTGAGTTTTAACACAACTGCAAGTGGCAGAAAATCTCTACTTTATTCAAAGTTTCAGAGAAGAGAAAAGTCGCTGCCCCCTCTGACCAGGCCGACCCACGCCGACATCAAGCTTGCCCGCACTCGGCACAAGAACGCACAAATACAGCCAGATTTGTGTGCGCGTACATAAAACCTTAAATGAAGAATTAACAAATTAAATCCAGCAAGACTTTGGAAACATAATGTTGCCTCAGCAAAAATTAGATCCACACCTTACACAAAACTTCTAGATGGTTCAAAAATGATAATGGGGAAAATAAAACTAGTCAAAAGAAAATATGTGACGTGGAGCTCAGAACCTCAGGGAAGCAAAATTCTGAGTTAAGATCCGAATAGAATAATACAGACAGGAAAGAGTGACGGATTAGATTACATCCAGATTTAAATTGGCTGTAGGTCAAAGACATCAAAATGCAGATAAAAATCAAGCAACAGACAGAACAAGACATCTGTAGCATATTATCAAAGACTGATATCCAGCATATATCAATTACGGCTCTAACTCGATGAAGAGAAAGGCAAACAAGCCAGGAGAAAACAGACAGAAGATATGAAGAAATGAGGAAATCTGCATGTTCAGTGAATACAGAGTCGCAGAGACGGACGTCGAGGCACTTGTCACACGGGCGCACCTAGTGACATGAGGCAGGGCAGCACCCTAGCCTTTCCTGGCTAGGGATTCGCCCCGAGAGGTGACATGCTCACCAGGGGACACATAAAGGGGCTGGTGGTGGCTTTGCTGATCCTGGCAGAAAACTGAGACCAGCCTCCGTGCCCACCACATGGAATGGACCGATACAGTGGTGGCACATTTGTATGATGAAAGACTATCATGCAGTTAAAATAAAATGCTCAGCATCTTACACACATGTTTAAACATGGGAAGCGATAGGATGGGCTGTTCACAAATGTCTGTGTCCGTAGACCAGAAGGTGAACTTGGAGGAGACGTGACATTCAGAGTGGAAGTGGCCTGGTGGCTGGGGGTAGGATGGGCAGGAGGCATGGCGACTGAACCGTGAGCTTTACTTCCTTTATTTCAATACATCTACATAAAAGTGATAAAATGTGAGCCTTTGGGGATTCTGGGAACTAGGAACATGAGTGGAATTTTTTCTCTGTGCTTTCTTGTGTTCTTTAAGTTTTTAAGAGATACAGGAGGCCAGAGGACATCAGAGCAGAGGTTGGGGGAGAGGGCGAGTGGGAGGCTGGGGACTGGGGCACTGGGCTTCCCTCACCCTCTGGGAGCCGTGACTCACCCAGGCCGGTGGCTCCGTGCGGTTCCTGGCTATTGATTGGAGATTCACTCTCTGGCCGCAGGTCCCCCAGGTGGTGTCTGCAGCAGTGGCTTGGATCGTGAGAGCTGCCACGCCTGACGTAAGCCAGGCAAGGTGTACAGAGAACATGGTGGGAGAGGGGATGGGCTGGGAACTGGAGAGCCCACTCTCGGGTCCAGGTGCATCTCAGAGTCACTGGGTGGGGCAGGTCACAAGCCCTTTGCCACCCACATGCTGACAGGGAGGGTCAGGCTGACCTCTAAGGACAGCACTGAAGTCCTTATATCACTGCATCATCACATGCATCATTGGGAAGTGGGGAGACCTGCTGAGAAAGGAACATCTGCTTGGGGTCTTGAGGGATGAATAGGAGTTTACAAGATGACTTAAAGAAAGGACTCCAGTCTAAGGGGACAGCATAGACAAAGGTGCAGAGGAATGAAAGGGCCTGGCAGGCCCACGAGGAAACAAGCTGAGCTGTGTTCACCTTCCCTTGAAGTGCCCACACCATCCCCCCGTGACAGCCCCTTCCGCCTCCAGGGAGAACAAGCTGAGCAACTGCCAGGAACCCTCACTCAGTGCTCCACCTGCAGCCTGCGTTTAACCATCTGCCCTGCCCCAGGAGGGGAGGGGCCGTTTGGGAGGGTGCAACCCCCCAACCCTGCATGACTTCCACCTTGGGCCCCAACAAGGGAAAATGAAAGCAGCCACTTCACAGAGATAAACGGCTGCTGCCAGGGACGGCGAACAAATGCCTTCTTTCTCCTCCATTATCTTCTGGACCAAATCAATATCAAAACCCAAAGTCTAGACGCATAAATGTCAAACTATTTAACAAGAAGCAGTTAGTGCAGAAAAAAACACTTAAATGGCAATTGAGGGGGTCTGATGAGCCTTAAAGTCGCTTACGAGGATTTATGGGAGATAAAAACCGTTTAACTAAGCCTGGAGCGGAGCCCCTGAGGCCCCACATGGAGGCCCCTGGGCTTTGTCTCCCCTGCTGGCTGCTGACGGGCTGTCCGGGGAGGGGGCCTGCTCCTGCCTCACTTCCGGCTGGTCCAGGCTGCAGGTGTCCTATGCCAATAATCACATGATGTGAGACCCTGGGACACAACCCACGATGTGGACTGCAGGCTTGCGGCCACCACAGCCTTCCGCTGTCTGTTTACACAGAACAAGAGCTGCACTGTGCGGGTGATGCCTGCCCCGGGCACGTAAAGTTCCTTGAGGGACCCGCCCCCAGGTCGGGCTCTCACTTTCGTGTGGAGTGACAGGGAGTGGAGCTCCCAGCCTGGCTCAAGTTCACGGCTGGGTCTGACCCCAGTCCCTCTCACCTGGAGCCTGGGCTCTACCTGCCAGTCAGGTGCCACACCCGATGAAGTCTAGTGTTGACCGGTGGTCCGCAGGTGCCGGTCTGACTGTCCCGGGGCGGGATGGGGGTGACCTCCCACGAGGACCCATCTCAGGTGCCCTTAAACTGCCCACTTACTGTTTAGTGGAATCAACGGCAGCTTCTTAATTGTTGTTAATGACTTCAGGCCCATCCAATTATTGTGGCACTTAACGAGGATCCATAAATCACCTTAAGTACTCAAAGGGCCAGCGAGAGAATAAGATTGGAATTTGAAAACAATTTGAAAACTCAGGTTTCCATGGATTGCACCACCACGCCTTCTTCTGTCAGCTTCCATGGCAAACCAGTGCCTTCTTCCAGGGAGACCTCGCTGTAAGCAGTCGACGTAATCAGGGTCCATCAGTGACCCCACGGTCACGACCGTCTTCTTCCAGCGCAGTTCAGCCGAGACCAGCTTGCTGAGGCTTCTTGACACAAGGTGTGACCATGGCCTGCGTCTCCCTGCTTCCACGGCCTCGGACTGAAGGCAGGCTGCAGCCCCCATGACAGGAAGCCCACCTCGTGAGTGTTCCCTGGGCGGGCCTGTCTGTCACTGGACTAGGGAGCCTGTGGGGCAGGCACGGCACCCATCACAGTGCCCAGTATACAGTATGTGCTCAATGAATGCGTTATATTCTATACATACATGAATTTTTCTTTCTCTGAAATTTAAAGACTCCCCTTGGCTGTGTAACAATCAGGATGTCCAGAGAAAATACCTCAGTTCAGAGCAACTTAAAATACTGGGTGAAATAAACATGCTTTATCCATTTATTTTGTGTTTCATCTCTTACAACGGATGTCAGAGCTACTAGGAACGGAATGTAACACAAGGAGACGGTGACATAGAGACTCAGAAAAGGACATCAGGAAATAGTAGAGAGAAGGATGGGACGTTCTAACAGGAAGTGCAGCTCCCAAACAGAGCTAGACTGAGAAAGAGGAAATAATTGGAATGATTAGGAGAGGTTAAAAATGCTAAAAGATGAAGATGAGAAGGGACTTTAAAAAATGTGTGTGCTGTTTGTAAAAGATCTAACTTAAGGACAGAGAAGGACTGACAGGAAAATAATGAAAACAGTCCACAGGGGACTGATTATTCATCATCGAGCTGGCAGGGGTGTAATAATATCAACAAATACACTTACAGTGAGAACCCTGCTACAGATAGCCACTGAATTTAGATAAAAATTTCAATTTTACTGCAGTTCTAAACTTGCTTTCACCCAATACAAACTTCAAATATCTAAAGCAAGCCTGTTGGACTGCAAGGAGAACTCCAAGGGAAAATGCACAAATCCTATCATACTAAGACACGTTTTGTAGTAGTTGATAAAGAAAGGAGAATAAAGTGTCATTGTGGTATAGAATATTTTAACAACACAATAAGTTTAGTAGAATAAATATATATGGAAAACTGCTTCCCAGAACAAGAATTTATACTCGTCAAACATTTCAAACACCTATGGAATATCTACTTAAAAAAATTAAAACCTAGGCCCATAAATAAAGCAAGTCTCAACAAATTTCCAAGAAGGGGTATCAAAGAGACCACGTTCTGACCACAGTGCAATTAAGTTAACATCAATAACATATTATGCACGTGGACACTTTAGAATGTGCTTATAATTAGCTTTAAAGTCAAACAAGTATTAAAGCATCGGTGTTTGTTCATTGTATGGGTTCTGACGAATGTATAATGACATGTACCTACCATTACAGTACCGTACAGAGTAGTTTCACTGCACTGAAAACCCCCCGTCCTCCACTGTTCATTCTTCTCTTTTTCCCTCAGCCCCTCTAACCCCTGGAAACCACTAATCATTTTACTGTCTCCATGTTACCTTTTCCAGAATGTCATATAGTTGTGACCATACACTGTGCAGCCTTTGCAGATGGCCTCTTTTCCTTTAAAGTTCTTCCATGTCTTCTCATGCCTTGATAATGTGTTCCATTTTAGTGCTGAATAATATTCCTCTGTCTGCCTATATCACAGTTTATTTATTGATCCACTTACTGAAGAATGTCTTACTTGCTTCCAAGTTTTGGCAACTATGAATAAAGATGCTATAAACATTGATGAGCAGGTTTTTCTGTGGACACAGTTCCGGCTCATTTGCATAAATACCATGAGATGCAATTGCTGGATCATATGGTAAGAGTATGTTTAACTTTGTAAGAAACCACCAAATTGTCTTCCGAAGTGGCCATCCCATTTTGCAGTCTCACTAGCAATGAGCAAAGGTTCCTGCTGCTCCACATCTTTACCAGCATTTGATGGTCTTAATGCTTTGGACTGTGGCCATTCTAATCATTGTGTAGTGGTATTTCATTATTGTAATTTGCAGTTGGTCAATGACACATAATGATGAACATCTTATCCTGCTTGTTTTTTATACAAAAATTACATACATTAGGGAAACCTCACTCATGAGCACAAGACATAAAAATCCAATGAAAACAAGCAAACTAAATTCTACAATGCATAAAAGGTAATAAATCATGATTCACTGGGGTTTATTCCAAGAATGAAACATTGTTACATTAGAAATGTTACCAATGTAATGTAATTCATTACATTAATAGATAAAAGTAGAAAAATTTTATGATCGTCTTAATAAATATTGAAAACATTTAATAAAATTGATGATCAAAACCCATTTGTTTTAAAACTTTGGTAACTTAAAAAACTTACTATATTAACAAGGAGGGTTGGCATGGAACTTCTGTAACCTGATGAGCAGTATCTACAAAACAAAACAAAAAACCCCAAAGAAATCTTACTGCAAATATCACACTCAATGATGAATCAGGAAAACCCAATTCCTTTGAAATCTGATTTAAAAACCCACTTATCGTACTTTTATTCATGTTGTCCTGGCAATACTAGCTAGAGCAATAAGACAAGAAAAAGAAACAGTGATACAACAATCACAAAGGAAGAAACAGAACTGACATTATGTCTCACGGTATGGTTTTCTACATGGAAAACCCAAAATACTCTACACAGTATCTATCAGAATTGATGAGAGAATTTAGAAAAGTTTCCAAACAGAACAAAATTAAAATCAATTGTATTTATATGACAAGTTAGAACATATAATTAAAACATCATTTATAACAGGGACAAAAAGTGAAGCATTAAGAAATACATCTGAGAAAAGATGTATCATATTGTTGGGTAGAAAATTATCAAACATTTAGTGGAAGACAGTAGGTAGGACCTAATGGCGAGTTATATTACGTTGCGAATGTGGAGACTCAATATAAAGAGGTCAGTTTTCCCCTAATCTACAGTTCTGACCATATACCCCACAGATTTATTTTAGATAAGACTTGGCAGGCCAATTCTAAAATTTTAATGGAACGATAAAGAGCCACAACTAGCCAGATGCCTAAGAAGAAGGTGAGCATGGAAATGCTCACCTAACTGGGTATCGAAGATCATTGAAAAGCTGTAGTAACAACGGCTGTGCCGGGAGGAGCGGAGGAAGGGAGAAGTGGTCTGGTTCTGGGCATATTGAGAAGCTGAGACAGCAGGACTTCCCAGCAGCTGGGATTTCTGTCCCCAGTAACTACAGAGGCAGGTGTATCAGGACTGAGAGAAACCAGCCACTCAGTTCTGGACCCATGGGCTGACAATGTCTATTGGCACCCAGGTGGAGAGGCTAAGGCGACAGCTGGTCTCATGGGTCCGGAGTTTGGGGCCAGACTGGAGAAATGACCTTGGGTGTCTTTGGCTATGGATGGATGAGATCACCTGGAATGCTCAGGGCCAGAGAGGAAATCAAGGGTAGAGCTCAAAGGCCCTCAGAGATAGGAGGTTGTGGAGGAGTGGCCGAGACAACAGGGAGACTGAGGCAGGCGGAGGAAGAGGGCCTGGACACCGTGTCGGGAGTGTTTCCTGGAGGGGAGACAGCTCGTCTGTGTCAGCACCACGAGAGGCCATGTCATGTGACACGGAGGCAGTCAACCGTCCTTCACAGGTTGGCTGACCCCTACTGCTCCACCCCGTATACACTCCAGCCCCCTCCCAAAGCTCACCCGCTGACCCCCTGCAGGACACAGGGCAGTTCCGCAGGCCCGCAGTCACAGTGACCTCCGGTACCTGCTCCAGCCCCACCCTCTCGAGGCTGCCCAGGTCTCTGGGGGCAAAAAGCAATAACCGAGGGAGGTCAAGGAGGCACGTCCAGGACGCCAAGGCTGCTGCCCCACTCTGCCTACCAGTCACACGGGCCGCCTTGAATTCCTCTGACTCACCAGGCTCACTCTTGCTCCCGGCCTTTACACGTGCTGTTCCCTGGGCCTGGAGCACCCTTCCCTCGGCAGTTCCCTGGTTCATTCCTCCTCGTCCTTCAGGGCCCTGGTAGCCGCTGCCCGGGAACTGTGGACGGCTATGGCGATCAGGATTTCACATTCTGTGATTCTGTTTTCGTGGTGATCTGCAAGCCTCCTGAAGGCAGGACCCCCTGCATCTTCCTTCCTGCTAATTACTAAAGCTTTTTTGCAACATCTGACCCACACGACTCCCTATTTCTTGAATGGATGAATGGAATGAATGGATTTGTATTAGATCAGTTTCTCTAGAAGCAGAGCCCGAGGCAGGTATTCTGCACAAGTAGCTTATTGAGGGTGTGCTCCCAGGAGAAACTGAAGAATGTCCCCACATTGCTGTGTTCTGTGAGGCTTTGGCACTGGGCATTTGTCTGAGCATCAGCCAGCCATTGGCCACAGGTGCCTGGCGAAGGAGGATGGGCTCAACCTTGCCATCTCCGGGCCAGGTGGCCCAGGGTATTAGTTCTCTGAATTAGTTCTACAGAAAGGAGGGTGGCTGGGAGTCATTAGCACCAACATTCCCAGCCCCTGGGGGTCTGGTAGGGGTGGATGGGAGGTTGGGAGCTCCATTGCACAAAGGGGCTGGCGTTGGTCTCCTCAGTGGGCACAGCAAGTGGTTCCCCCGAGAACCTGCTGGCTCAGCTCACCTCTGTCCTGGGGGATGGGGCCCAGGGATGCCCTACCAACTGTAAAGTGTGAGTGCACACGGGGGCCTCGAAACCACAGATCCCGATGCTCTCATGGCCTGGAGGCCAGGAGTCAAAATCAAGGTGTTAGCAGGGCCAGGCCCCCTCTGGGGCTCCAAGGAAGCTCCTTTCTGTCTCTACCAGCTCCTGGGGGCTCCAGGTGTTCCTGGGCTCTGGCAGCGCCCCTCCAACCTCTGCCTCTGTCTTCATGGCCTCCCCCCTGCATGTCGGTGTCCTGTTCTCTTCCTATAAGGGGGTTTAGGAACCCCTCGTCCAGGATGATCTTATGTCATAACCCTTACCTTAATTAAATCTGCAAAAGACCCTGTTTTCAAATTAAGTCACATTCTGAGTTTCCAGCAGACCTGGATTTTCCCAGGAGGACACTGTTCACCCGCTACCCCAGCTCCCTTCTTCCGGGGTACTGATCTTGTTAACATTCGTCAGCTGGCCTCTGCCTTGTGCTGTGAGCCCGTCGAGGGAGGAGCCGTTGCTGACTTTCCCATCTCTGGCACTGTGGCAGGCCTGGTACCTTGTCGCTTACTAAAGAGAGCATCGGAGGAATCCAGCAGGCCTGGGTTTGACCCCACTCCGCCCTGTCCCCTGGGGCGCAGGCACATCAGTTGACCCCTCTGAACGTCAGGTGGCTCATCTGCTGAACGGCAGGGACAGCATCTACTCTTAGCTTTGTTTCAGGGATGAAAATCAAGCAGACCAGCGGACTCAGGCTGCGGGTCCCAGATGGCAGCTGTCTTCAGCCCTGTGAAAATGGAGAATCTTAGGATCCTGGGACCAGAGCAGGAAAGGACATCTGATGTCCAGTCCGTATCCTGATGGACAGATGGGCTGCAAGGGGTCCCCTGCATCCCACGTACGCAGCCTTCCTACCAGGTCACTAGGTAGAAGGGGGAGCTTCCTGGGTCGGGAGGGGCAGAGGCCTGCCCACCCTCCTGCAGCTGACACTCCGGGAGGAAGGGAGGCGGCGACTTTGTTTAAAGAACACTCTTCCTGGAACAAACTGTCCGCATTGATCTGAGGGCGCTGCTGGGGAATTAGAGGCTACGATTCTGCTTGGCTCCCACCTGGGTTGTTCCCGCCCTGCTCTGAGCTATTCTAGTTACCGGCATCACCTACCTTTCTCATCAGAAAGAAAAGATACTTGCCTAAATTTAGAAGCTTTTCTGGGAAGAGAGGGTGCAGCCTGTCAGTCAGGGGACAAGGAAGGGGACACCCCCAGAGCCACCACCCACCCGCCTCACCACCAACACTCGAACGCTGCCTCTGGCCAGCATGCAGAGCAGGTACCACGTTCTCTGCCAGGGCCCTTCTGGCGGTGTGGGGACCCGTGAGCCCAGCGGTGTGTCCCCTAGAGGTGGCAAGGTGAAGTGGGTGCGATGACACCCACTTTGTAACAGAGTCACCCCATCAGACAGGTGTGGCTGCGTCTGGAGTCTCGGGGCTGGATCCCAGCTGCTTCCTTGCTCAAGCCTGTTTGCAGCCCCTGTCTCCCCAAAGCAGAAAGGTCATTTCCCTGGCAACCATCTCAGATCAAGGGTCAAGGGCCCTGGCCCACCCTGGTTTGGTGCCTTGGTCTGCCTCCCACCTCTGGACCAGTGTCCTCACAGGGAGGAGCTCCAGCCTGGGGCTGGGACTGGTCCTGTCAACCATCCTCGGTCAGCCTGAGAGTAAATGCCCTCACTGTCAGCTGCTGCCTTGCCGGGTCAGAGCCATTAGCTGCTGCACCCCCCACCCCCACCCCATTCCTTCCCCAACCCCACCAGCCCCAGGGGTTGGGACTTACCAGCTGAATCCACATCCTCAGGGAAGTGCATTCTTCCGTCTGACACATGCTGGGACCTTGAGTAGAGTGTGAGGCAGCCTCTCAGATGCCGGAGCCGGGTGGGCACTGGGAGCTGTCCTTGGTGCTGAGCCCGGGAGTGGGCCACCCTCAGCCAGCCAGGCTCCCCTCCCCAGAGGTCCACTGGCCTCTGTCCTGACCGGACCTTAGGGCCTTCCCAGGCCCCTCACCCCCTCTGATCCCATCTATCCCCGCATTTTTTACTGGCCGTCACTCACCCACCATCACCCACTGTGGCCAGGTACAACGTCACACAGCATGGAAAAGAAAGAAATGGACGCGACCTGTCCGCTCCTTCAAAGGAGCTCATGACTGAGGCTGGGGACAGGAAGGGATGTAAGGAGACGTCCTCCAAGGCAGAGGGCTCGGACCTCTAGGGGGGTGCAGAGGAGCTGCGAGCCCTCGCAGGGGAGCGTGGGGTCCACAGTGGGGAAGCTGCACCTTTCCGAGGACACCCGCCCTCGCCCCGCAGTGCTAGGGTTCACCTCTTGACAACTGCCGCAGCCTCCTGAAGTGCCCCCTGACTCCTGCCTTTTCTCCCTTGGGACCCTTTCTCCACAGAGCAGCCAAGGGATCTCCCTGCGACCCAAGTCAGATCACACCCTCGATGTTCAATAAGCGATGGCTCCCATCTTCCCAGAGCAAGATGCCAAGGCCGTGCCCTGCTCCCTCTACCCACCAGCCCAAGCTTGGCAGCATCTCCTCTCTGATGGCATCCCTTCTTGTCCCCCTCTCTGCCCACGACAACACACCCACTGGTCATGTGTCCCTGCTTCTCGGAGCTTGCACATCCCAGAACCTCAGTCTGGAAGCTTCTTCAGGAGGTCACCCGTCAGTTCTCTGCCCAAATGCTGGGTCCTTTTCGAGGCCTTCCCTATCTCCTTACCTCCCCACGCTGCTCCCCCTCCCCACCAGGTCTCCTTCACTTCGTTCTCAGGAGCCACCCCATGTGAACCTGCTCATGTGGGGGTAGTCTGTCCTCCCCATCGTAGGCTCAGAGTGCACAGTGCCCACAAGCAGCCTGAAACACTGTGGGCATTCAACCAGTACTTGGTGGGTTCTCTTGGGCTCAGGGGAGCAAGGTTCAGGGAGAAGCGGACACCTTGGAGATACCATGCTCCTTGGCATAAAATGCCCCAATGTGTGTAATGTGACCGCCTGAGGCTCTGCGACTACTGGGGGAACACAGCGGACTCTTGTTTCATCCTCATAAAAACCTGCAGGGAGACTGAGAGGCATTCTCTTCAGTCAGCCCTGTGCTGGATCAAGTTGTTCACACCCTGAAGGTAAGCCTGCCCGCTTAGCCGTGTAGACCTTGCCAAGCCTTGACTCTGCCACTTACTTGCTATGTGACTTTAGGCAAATAGCTGAACCTCTCTGAGCCCCAATTTCTTCAGAACACTGAGAGAATAATAATAGTAGATGTGGAAGGTGGTTATGAGGATTGAATGCAGTAATTTCTGTTAAGTATCTTGTATATAATAGCTGCTAGTTTATTTTCTAATTAAAAAGCACACAGAGAGAAAGATTCCAGAAAGATGAAAATAGTAGTATAGTTTCAGAATCTCCTAAAGTTCTCCATGAACCAACACGGGAACACCAAAACCTACAGGCTAAAATGGCCGGCAAGGGATGTGAGTGGGTGGGACAAACTGTGAGACCCTCAACGTGTCTGCATCTGTACAAAGGGGAAGGACCGGACAGCCACCAGCAGGTGCTCAGGGAGGGCAGTGGGATGCTTGGCGAACAGCCGCTGAAAGTGGGTGGGCTCTGCTCTCGTTGGATCGCTGTCCCTGGGAAGGTCTGAAGAACTGGAGAGGCCGGGACGCTGTGAGCACCCCCAGGGCACAGCCTCCCACGGGGGAGAAACCGCCGGGGAAAGGAGCCCCGCTCACCAGGACAGGGGCCGCAGAGGCAGAGCAGAGGGGGGCCCAGACAGGCGATGGGGGCCCGGCCAGGACATCTCAGGAAGTGTTGGTGATGTTCGTGATCAGCTCGTGAAAAGAGCAGACAAGGGTGCTTCAGAGTCACAGCGCTAGGGAACCTACCCTGACCGAGCCCGGCCTCTTAGACATTCAGATATACTAATTCCACATAAAAATGATCCTCTGAAAGGATCATCTAAAATCCTACACAAAGTTATTATGAAAAGCAGAATAGAGAGCAGAATGGTATCCCAAATGCAATGAAAGATAAATAAAGACCTAATATTTCCAAACCAGCTAAGGCAATGGTAGAAGAGACGACGGGACAGCGTAAATCATGACTCGACAAACTCAGAGGCGGTGGCCCCAGGACGTGATTAGGAATCAGCCAGGCACACTGGAAGAACAAAGAAAAACAACAGATACTGTCTTTAAAAATAGAACAGAAATTTTCAGAAATCAGTTATGAAGAAAGAGATAAATAGGATTTTAGGAAAAGTAACAGTTATAGGCTATATGAAAATTAGATCCAACGTGCATCCAATAGGAGTCCCTGAAGAAGGAAACCGTAGCAAAGGAATACACAGCTACTGAAAATATAATTCAAAAATTTTTTTGAGATCATATTGGATATGCCACATTCATTGGAATAACCAGAATAACCGACACTGAGCTGTATTTGTCTATAAATACTGGATTTGAAAGAAAAAAGTCTTTGGGTTACCCAGTCAAAAAAGAGTAAGTCACTCTTAAGAACAAAAATATCATATTGCCATTGGGCTTTTCAACAGCAATGCTTTGTACCAGAAGACAAAGTTACATATTTAAGATTTCCAGGGGAAGAATATGTGATAAAAGGATTTAGTTTGCAGTCAAGTTTAAGTTCAAATATTTCAGACAAATAATTATAAGCTGCAGGAACTTAGGGAATATTGTTGCCAGGCACTCTTTCTGAGGAAAAGTAGAGAGTTTTGGGTCATCAAGAGGACTGGGGAAATACCAGTGTAAGGACTGGTGGTGAGCATTACTGCATATTTAGCACTAAATGATGATCATAGGTAAGAGGGCAGAGCATGCGGCGGCCACGTGACCTGAGTAACGATGCCGTACAGCCATCAAAAATGGGAAGAATGGAAAAAGCCTACGGAAAATAGACCAGCCTGCTGGTTGCTTTGTAGCTATTAATTGAGAATAAAAGGATATTAATTCAAATCAGATTCTGGGAAGACGACTTCTCTCTTCAGCCCCACAGAGAAGAGGGAAGAAGAGGGGCAGCTTAATCTCAGCATCGATCTTCATGGGATCCGACAGTTAATAGGCAAAGACAAGGGACTGAGTGAACTATGTCAAGACACTAGGATCACAGGCAGCGTGAGAACAGACAGCAACCACACGGACTTCAGAAGCGCCAAAAAATGTAAGAAGAATGAGCAAATAATACAGACCACACAGTATGGGTCGTCATACAAAACTTTTAATTATATAAATATGTTTCAGATGGGACAGAACTGAGGCCAAAACTAGGGGTGATCATGGGCATATATTGAAGAATAAAAAAAAAAGGTGAGGAAATATGTGTGATATGCTGCCGTTGACCTAAAGAGGGGAGGGGCTTGCCCACATAGATGCACTTCATGCACTCCACATACACTCATACAGTTATAAGTATCTGCTTATATTCAGAAAAAACAATGATGATGTAATGTCAAATTAGAATAAAATGATTGTCTACAGGAATGAGAGGAAATGGGGTTGAGGGGACAAGGATTGAAAGAAGTTCACATGTTTATACCTTAGTTCATTTGACATACTTACAATTACATTTCAAAAGAAACCCCCTTAAGTGAAAAATAAAATGAAATAGATGAACATGTATCTGGTTCGTGGCAGAGCCACAGAAAGAAACTTTAAAACAGGTGACTTTAAAACACAATAATTTGTACACCTCTAGTGGGACATACCTCATCTTAGTCCGTCCGGGCTACTGTAACAGAATGCCATAGGCTGGTGGCTTATGAACGGCAGGAACCTATTTAAATATTACAGTTCTGGAGGCTGGAAGCCCATGACAAGGTGCCGGCAGGTTCCAGGTCTGGAGAGGACCTGCTTCCTGGCTCATCAACACCGACTTCTTGCTGTGACCCCATGGAGGAAGGGGCCAGGGGCGCTCTGGGCTCTCTTTTATAAGGGCGCTGATCCCACTTGGGGGATCCACCCTCGTGACCTAAGGATGCCCAAAGGCCCACCTCCTAACACCATCACCTTGGGGAGTAGGCTTCAACATACGTGTTTTGGGGGATTACAGATATTCAGTCTATGGCATACAATAAACACAAAAACATTGCATAATGATCTTAAGGCCAGTTTTTAATAATCCTGTTGTTAGTGTCGGTTGTTCTGAGACCAATGAGACTACCGTGTGATCTACATCAGACTCATCCCCTGTGTTGGTGAGAGTAGGAATTCTAGCAAGGGGGAAAGAAGGGGTAGGTGTAAGACAGGAAGGATGAAGGAAAAACCCTCCAGGTGTGGTTTTGAAGTCAAAGTGTCAGTATAATCTCATGAAGATAAAAATTCCTGACCTCTGTCCACTGAAAAGTCCTGGAAGCAATGACCAAGCCAGGGGCAATGAGCTTTTCCAAGTTCCAGGGCATTGACCTAGGCCTTGAAAATCATTTCCCCATTGAAGAAACCAGGACTCCTCAAGCTAACAGCTGATTCCAGATCTGGGGCAGGAAACATGTAGCATGAGCCTGGACCAAGTTGTCAAAAAATGCCCATTATCCATTAAATGAGCAAGAAGCATGGTGGGGAGAGGGACTGAGAAGGGCAGGTGGGAGGATGTAGAGAAACTGGAACCCCTGAGCACTGCCGGTGGGAGTGTAAATCCGTGCAGATGCCATGGAAATGATGTGGAGTTTCCTCAAGAAAGTTCAACGGAACACCACCATATGATCCAGTAACTCCAGTTTTTTTTTTCTTTGTGGATGGTTGAATGGTGGGTGCCAGCGGACAGGCAGGGGAGGGAACTGAGGAGCTAGTGTTTATGGAGAGAGAATTTCTGCTAGGAAAAGATGATGAAAAAGTTCTGAAGATGGATGATAGTGACGGTTGGGCAACAATATGGATGGATTTAATGTCACTGAACTGAACACTTAAAAATAGCTAAAATGGTAAATCGTATGTATATTTTTCCACAATAAAAATAAGAACATTGAAAACAAAAAAATGCTCCAAATTGAGACAAGGATTCCACTGGCCAAACATGGAAAATTTGAGCTTCTCTAAGGGTAGTACATATATTAACTGCAGCAATCTGAGATGCATTACGTATGTTTAAGTTCATGAGTTCATAATGATTTAAAGAAACGAAACCCAGTCAGCCCCTAGTGGAAGACACTATTACGGACATTCACATACAGATCTTTGCATGGCTGTGTGTTTTTATTTCTGCTGTGTAAATAAGCAGGAGTAGAATTGCTGGAGCACATGGTAAATATCTGTCTAACTCTATAAGACACTGTCAAACTGCCTCCAAAGAGGCCACCCTATTTGCAACCCCTCCAGAGGGGTATGAGTTCTAGTTGCTCCATGTCCCTGCCAACACTTGGTATCATCAGTCTTTTTAACTGTAGCCGTTCTTGGGGATGGTAATAGCATCTCAGTGTGTTTTAATCCCCCCTCTCCTAAAGCATAAAGGCACTGAACCTCTCTCCCTGTGCTCGTTGACCATTAACACATCTTCTTTAGTTAAGTGTTTAAATCTCTTGCCCTTTTTTAAGTTCTGTTATCTTATTGACATATCAGTTTAAAAAAAAAATATATATATATATGTATATATTCTAAATGCCAGTTCTTTCCCAGATAAATATTTTGCAAATCTTTTCTCCCAGGCTGTGGCTTATCTTTTTCATTTTCTTTTAAAATGAAGTTTTATAGAGTCCAATGTATCAGTTTTTTCTTTTATAGTTTGAGCTTTTGTTTCCTATTGAGAAGTTGCCTGGCCCAAGTTTATTTATGCTTTTTCTTTGGTTTTCTCCTAGAAGTTGTATGGTTTTAGCTCTTCTGTTTAGTGCTGTGGCCCATTATGCATAAATGGGCAGGAAGCATGGTGGGGAGGGCGTCTGAGAAGAGCCTGTGCCTCCACCTGTGGAGGTTGGGGGGGGCCAGGATCCCAGGCAACCGCTGGCTGCTGTGAGTAATGACAATGGTGATTTTGCCAGGCAGGCTTTGACCATCTACAATTTATTTCCTCATTTGACCTGAACAATATCCTGGCACAGAAAGAAGCCGGGGCAGGTCTCCTCTGTTCTGTTGTACAGGGTAAGAGGCTGAAGCACAGAGAAGTTCAGACGCCTACCCAAGGCCCCACAGCAGGCGGGCAGAGCTGGGATCTGCACCCCGGGCCCTGCCCGTCTGCCCCAGGGCAGCTTCTGCTCCCCACCACGGATCTCTCACCTGCTTAGTGCTCCCTCTTAACCTCAGTCAACCTGCTAGGCCATAACCTGTCCAACCTCCGCTTGGACATCACCCTGTTTGTTCACTGACCAGACTCTGAGGACCATCAGCTGGTTGTTATGAGGATTAAAGAAAATAATGGCTGTAGGCCTCCTGGCTGATTCGGGTCACAGAAGGTCCCCACCAAGCCTGGCTGAGGCTGTCTCTGAAGGGTGTGCTTGGTCTCCATCACTGGAGTGGCCGAGCCGGGACCCCAGTGCTGGCCACTCCGGGGCGCTCTGCTCTCCCCTCCAAGATGGCATTATCTAGGGACATGTGTGCCATCATGGGACCGAGGCGATCAGATGGCACACCTAGAGGGGCCTAGCTACAAAGGTGTGGGGAGAAAGGACTGCAAGGCAAGGCTTAGCACCAACACCTGAGTGTCACTGCCTCTGTCCTCAAGGGCACGGAGCGGGGCCAGCGGCTGCAGTCATGAGGGACTGCCACCTCCAGCTACTGGACGCTGAACACAGGGTGGCCTCAAAGGAAGGCAGGACACTGAGGACCCTGCCTTGCTCTTCTCCCTCCCTCTGACCTCCCTGGGGCTCCCTGTTGGGCAAACCCCACCTGGAAGGCCTGGGTCACTGAAGGGCAAGGGATGTGACCCTACAGGTGAGACGCCCGGGGCAGGAGCGGATGAGGAGCAAAGGGCAGCTATGTGACGCAGCAGCAAATGTGTAGATGGAGAGGAGCCTGCCCTCCCTGAGGGACCAAACGGCCTGGGAGTCACCCTGCTGATTACTGGCTTATGGATGAATGGGTGAGCCTGTCTTGGGGGACAGAAGGACCCTGCAGGCAGGAGGCGCCTGCATGGGGTGAGTGAGGGGGAGATGGAAGGGTCAGGAATGGCTGAGAATGGATGAAGCCCTGGATGGAGGTGGGGGCCTCCCGGAGGGCTAAGTCACATGGATGGAGGAACTGCCCAGGGGCTGGCCTGTGAGCCAGCAGCGCCACCTCTGCGACTCCCAAACGGAAGCTCCATGACAGGCCTGGGCCGAAGCTGCCTTGGGTTCGGGAAGCGAAATGCCGTCAGCCTCTTCTCCAGCAAACGGGTTTGAGACTTTGGGGGCTCTGACATTTGAAAAACATTTCAAGACATCTAAAAAGCTGCAGAGACACGTGGCTTCGCTTAGGCCCTGACCGAGCCGCCTTTCTTGTGGGATGGGCCCGTTCTCTCCCTCGGAGCCCAAGGAGCCGGGAGGGAAAATGAAAGACGGAGTTTTAAGGAATGATCGCGGCCTCTTTCCTTCCCTGCCGCCTCCCCTTTCCTTTCAAGTTGACAGGAAAGAGCTGTGCCCCCTCCCCGGTTTTTCGCAACTGTGAACTGGAGCGCTCTTGCTGTCTCAGGCCCCACATTTGATTCTGATTTGGGCTGGAGTGTGATGACAAGCGCCCTCGGTTGATAATGGACGAGGCTGGGCTCTGGAGAGGGAGGCCCAGGCACCGCCATCAGTCTTACCGCCACAGCTATCACTACGCTGGTAGGCGGTCTGCAAAGCCCCCGCCCCGGCGGGGGGCCGGGGGCAATATGCCAATGGTGGCAAATGGTGCTGCTGTGCAGACGTGGGGGAAGTGGAAGAAGAGAAATGGCCAAACCACCCCGCGGGGGCAGGGGCACTGCAGGGGGACAGCGACCAAGCCAGGGCGGACGCCCTTGCAGGCAAACACGGTGGATGTTTGCATGAGTGGCACTCTCACAAGCAGACGGGAAGGAGGTAAGGGGGGGCCTGGAGCCCGGCCGTGGCCGATGGCCGTGTCCGCCTGGGGACAAAGGTGACTCTAGCAGCCTGTGGACATTCTGCTTCCTCTCCCTGTGCTTTTGCCACTCACGTGACTCCCCTGTGGCTCTGGTCACCCCAGCGACTTCCTTTTACCAGCAGAAGGAAGCAGAAGAGACACTGCCAGTTCCGCGTCTTGGCCTGCAGACACCTCTGTGTTTCTATTCCCTGGGACCCCTGTGCCCTCCCCATGGGGATGTGCCCTGGCCAGCCTGCTGGAGGGTGCTAGGCACGCGGACACAGGGCGGCCCCCGAGCCGTCACAGCTAAGCTTGGCCAAGGTCAGCAGTGCTCCCCAGGTCTGTCCCCAGCGGACCCCAGACACACAAGCAATGCATGGTCATTGTCACTTGCCACTGAGTTTGGAGTAGTTCGCTATGCAGCAGATGCTAGGTGACAGGGAGCCCTGCCGTGGGCGCGTGCACCTGCTGGCCTGCCTTTATTCCCTTTCCACCTTCCCAGACAATGGGCTCTTCTCTGCATTCCATTCCCACTGGAGGCCCTTCTTCCCCAAGGACGCCCAGACTAACCCACCCTGACCGCAGGAGGATGTGGGCCCCAAAGAGAAGCGTCCAGTCCCCAAAGGGCCCTGGCTTGGAGGTGTGCGTCCCAGCTCTGCTCTGGGCTGGCCACGGGGACTTGGGTCGCTGGCTTCATTTCCCAGGGGGTGAAGTATGGATGCTAACTAGCACCTGCTAGCCAAGTTGCAGTGTGGACTACACTTGGTGACTATACGGTGCTGGGCATACAGCTGGCACTTAAACTGTGGGTCCTCCTAGCACTGCCTGTGCACAAGGCAGTGGAGGTGAGCCCAGGGCATTGCTTGAGCACCCAGTGCTGGGGCGTCATCCAGACTTGGCTGGTCTTCCTCCCCTCCAGGGGAGGGAGCAGAGAGACACTGCCAAGTGCAAATTTGATAACCAGACATCGCGCTGGGGCTTGCGGACAGCCCGGCCTGCTTTGATCCGGCTGTCTGGGCCAGCCGCTCTAGCTGCCCAGGGTCTGTTTTCCATTTCGAGTTGGGCTGGGCCCTCTTTCATGGAAGATCAGTTTTCAGGCCCCTGCAGATGGAGCGATGGACACCGAGGGAAGGCGTGCCCCCCCGGCCCCCACCAAAGGTGGTAACTTTGCTCACTTTGTCCCCAGGACTAAGAGGGGCCTAGGAACCCCCAAATGCTGGAAAATTTGCTATGGGATGGTGACAAAGGCACTGTAAGATGGAAGGGGTCCCAGGGTGGCTCTGCAGGGCCACCTTGTGATTACTGCAGCCACCAGCAGCGTGATGGTGTGAGGGAGGCCCTGACGCCCAGCCGCCATTAGGCCTCCGAGAGTGTTTAAAGAGCAGCAAGTGCAGATTCTGAGCGTGGCACCAATGTGCTAAAGGAACGAGAGGGTCTTGACCTTGATGGTTGTTCAGGGAATCTTTGTTGAATAAGTCCATGGATGGATGAATGGGTAGACAGATGAATAAGGAGGTGGATGAACAGATGGATGGATGGGCAGATGGATGGGTGGGTGGATGGATGGGTGGGTGGATGGATGGGTGGGTGGATGGATGGGTGGGTGGGTGGATGGATGGATGGGTGGATGGATGTATGGATGGTGGGTGGGTGGGTGGATGGGTGGAATGAATGGAGGATGGATGGGTGGATGGATGGGTGGGTGGGTGGATGGATGGATGGATGGGTGGATGGATGGATGCATGGGTGGGTGGGTGGATGGATGGATGGATGGAGGGGTGGGTGGGTGCATGGATGGATGGATGGATGGATGGATGGGTGGGTGGATGGATGGGTGGGTGGGTGGATGGATGGATGGGTGGATGGATGGAGGGAGGGGTGGGTGGGTGGATGGATGGATGTATGGATGGATGGATGGGTGGGTGGATGGATGGGTGGGTGGGTGGATGGATGGATGGGTGGATGGATGGATGGATGGTGGGTGGGTGGGTGGATGGGTGGAATGAATGGAGGATGGATGGGTGGATGGATGGATGGATGGGTGGATGGATGGGTGGGTGGGTGGGTGGATGGATGGGTGGGTGGATGGATGGATGAGTGGATGGGTGGGTGGGTGGGTGGGTGGATGGATGGGTGGATGGATGGATGAGTAGGTGAATGGGTGGGTGGGTGGGGGATGGATGGGTGGGTGGGTGGATGGGTGGGTGGGTGGATGGATGGGTGGATGGATGGATGGATGAGTGGATGGGTGGGTGGGTGGGGGATGGATGGGTGGGTGGATGGATGGATGAGTGGATGGGTGGGTGGGTAGGTGGGTGAATAGATAAGTAGTTGAGTGGATGGTTTGGCTCTAAGGAAGAAGCTAAAATATTCTCATGTACATGAGGAGAAAAGCAAGCCTCACGTTGCTCGCTTCCCAGCATCAAAGTAATGGATCTGCGGGCCATGTGAGGTGACAATTTAGTGTCAAAAGAAGACGTGGGACTTGGACACAGGCCTGGGTTCTTGGTCAGACTGCTTTCTCTTTGCAGGAAGTCGCCAAGATGTAAGGTCGTGGATGAGGGCCCTTCTCTCCCATGCTCACCTCTGTGTCCACTGCATCATTGTGCCCCCAGAATTCATATGTTGAAGCCCTAACTTTTATTAGGATGATATTTGGAGGTGGAGGCTTTTGGAGGTAATTAGATGTAGGTGAGGTCATGAGGGGGGGCACGTGATGGAATAAGTGCCATTATAGGAAGAGACACCCGAGTTCTCTCCCTGCCATGTGGGGGTGCAGGGAGAAGGTGGGGGCCCAGGGAGAAGGTGGAGGCCCAGGGAGAAGGTGGGGGCCCAGGGAGAAGTTGGCATCAGCTTTCCCAGGACCCAGATTAGCCAGCACCTGATCTTCGGCGTCCAGCTTCCAGCACTGCAAGAAGCAGGTTTCTGTTGTTTAAGCCACTTTGTTGGGTTTCGTTACGGCAGCCAGTGCCAGCACAGTCACCCACAGCACCTGGCGCACAATAGCACTAAGAAAGGAAATCCATTCACAGACCAGCACAATCACCCTGAGCCCCAGTGTGTTCAACTGCCAAGTGGGGATAATGGCAGCCTCCTCTCTCCTGGGGGGCAGCTGCGAAGTCAGCCACAGAGAGTGAAGTAAAGGACCTTAAGCAACACAGGTTTAGGAAGCGCATACCCCTGACAATGTGTAGTGGATCACAGGACACCTTCTGTTCCCCGTACAGGACTTCTGCAGGGCCGTCAGGCGGGTGGGCTCGGGGGGTGGGCTCGGGCGGCTAGTCCTTTCTGTGCTGTCGTGGGGACCCAGTCCCTCCTGTCCTTCCATTTCGGCGTCCAAGAGCATCCACTCTGTCTCTCCTCATGTTCCCACAGTGGCCGCTCCTGCTCCATCCATCTCCTTGACACATCATGGTGACCAAACAGGAAGCGTGGGTGACAACTGCAGTGGCCAAAGGGTTTTTCCCTTTCATTGATGAGGAGGGAAGGCTTTCCCAGGAGCCCCATATCTCACTGTTTAGAACTGAGCCTCAAAGCCCTTCCAGGTGGGATTGCCAAGACCTAAGAGCAGAGGTCAGCAAATGTTTCTGTGAAGGGCCAGACTGAATATTTTCAGCTTTGGGAGCCGTTTGGTCTCTGACTCATCTATGCAGCTACAGACGATGTAGGAACATAAAACGTTATGAAAACAGGTGACAGGCATTTTGGGGCCATAGGTTGTCGTTTGCTCATCCCTGCCTTAGAACAAATGGTACCCACCCTCCCTCCCGGCTGGCCAAATCACAACCAGCAAATCTACCCTGAGCATTTCAGCCAGTCCCACCATGCCCAGGAGGAGCAGTGACCTGCCCAAGGTCACACAGCAGGCCAGAACCTCCTGCCTTGAGTGGAGGACTGTCCCATTCTGGGGAGCAGGGAGCGACCTCTGGCTGGCGAGGCCTGGGGAGGTCCCTGAGGCCAAGCCTGCAGTTCAGGGCACGTAGGGCACGGCGTGGTGTGCACACACGGGAACCAGCAGGAGGCTGAGCTGGGCATGATGCACCGTCTCCCCGTTTCCCCCTGGTGGCAACCAGACCCGCCCCGCTTTGCGTCCAGGGGTCCGTATTCCTCACGCTCCCGCACGGAGCCGACGACCAAGCCAGTTTAGACAGTCTGCTCTGATCTCCTTTAATTCCTCACCTCTGAGGCAGGTGGGGATCTCTCTGTGCTACATCTGGGGGAACCGAGGCTCAGAACTGGGAAGGGTGTGTTGGGTCTGAGAATCCAGGGCCCTAATGGGACCCAAAATAGCCTCACGTCAGGTCCCGGATGGGGGTGGTCAGCCATCACCAAGAGGTCCACGTGGGAACAAGCAGGGCCGACCTGGACCGGCCACGTCCCCTCCATCTTCGGCTTTCCCATCTGCAAAACGGGGCTGACAACCCCCACGTGCCTTGAAGGGTTGTTGAGAAATCAGAGAAATGTCCTTGAGGGGCCCAGCCCTGTGAGCACAGCCATGAAGGGGGCTGGGTGCGGCCTTCGGGGGCCTCCTGCCTCTCGGCCCAGCCAGCAGCGCCCGGAGCAGCCGGCACCAGGCCCCGCCCTGACATGCCAGGCGCTGCTGTGCGCTCGGTGCCCCGGGGAAGGGAGGGCTGGTGTCCCGAGGCTGGCACGCACCCACCGGGGTCTCCGACAGTGGCGCGTTCTCTCCGTCGGGGGCCAGGAGTCTGAGAGCAGGTGTGTGCGGGCCGCGCCCTCTGCCCTGGGGTCCCCGGCGGCTCCTGGGTCTGCGGCCCCCCAGCATCCGGCACCCCTGCCCTGTTCACGCGCCATCTGCTTTGCATGCGGCCGCATCTCCCCCCGCCCCCCTGTTAGGACACCTGCCACTGGATCTGGGCCCACCTGGGCACCCCAGGACGCTCTTCCCTCACCTCAATCCCAAATTTAATTCTCTGTCCCCAAATAAGGCCACATCTACGGGTCCCGGGGTTAGGACACAGAAGCGCGCGGGGCAGGGCTCCGGCCACCTCGAGGAGCGGGCTCTCTGGGGGTGCTGCGCCGCGGATGGGGTCCCCTGCAGCCTGCCTGGGTCTGGGGCACACACTGCGGCTGCCCCGGCCGCACGGTGCTGGGGACCTCGTAGCCGCACCTAGGAGGGGGGCGTCACGGTGGGCCCCCATCAGAGGTGAAGCCCCGCCCCTTGTCCCGGGTCCTGGAGGGAGTGGGGACGGACCCACGGTCAGGACGCCGTCCGCGCGGAGCCCTGGAGGCCCGCATGGAGGCTCCGCTCTCAGAAGGCCGCGGGCAGCGAGGGGCTGCGACGCTGAGGCCGGGAGCCAGGCAGGCTTCCTGGGCGGGTGTTCAGGGCCGGGGGCTCATTCGACGGAAGGACTGAGAGCCCGGGCGAGCCTGGCGGGAGGGGGCCGCGGTGTCCGGGGCTCTGCCCCCGGGCTGCTGCTGAGGATGACCCGCGGGGGCGCGGGGGCACCAGGGCTCCGGGCTGCTTTGGGGCTGGGCTGTCAGCGCTGGCTTCACAGTGGGGTCCTAGCTGCTCAGTGGAGATGCAGCGGGCGCGCCCGCCAGGTGCTGTGACTCCAGACGGAGCCCGAGGCTCCTCGCTGAGCGTGGCTCCTGTGGTTCAATAGCAGGCACCCAGCTCCCGATCTGCTTTTTAGGGGGTTGCTACCCACAGCCAGTCTGCAGGGAGCTGAGTCCAGTTCTGCCCGGAACTGCCTTTGAAGGGGCATGATTCCCCCTCCGACTGTAAGCCTGGGGGACAGGCTGGGGAGTCACTTCTCCTGCCCAGGGAGTTCTGCACGGCTCATCCGCAAGAGAGGCTCCCCACACTCTGACGACAGGAGAGGGTCTTGCTGGAGGACCGAGGGGCCTGGGCCCTGGAGGCAGAGGCTGGGTCTGGGTCCTCGCCACCTCCTCCCAGCTGTGGGGCCTTGGCCAAGGCCCTCACTAGCCCCCAGGCACGCGGAGCCTTCCAGAGGGCAGAGCAACCCACCAGGCACACGCAGGCCCAGCTCCATCGAAGTTGGTGCTGCTTTTCCCATTAATGATCCTAATTTAATGAATTACCAGTATTATTAATAAGAACAAAAGCACGGTTTCACACACAAAAAGAGCTGGGAGAAGAGAGAGTCTATGTGCTAATACAATGAGCTAAAGAGGGAGACCAGAAATGGAAAACATCACCTCTGATTAAACAGCTCACGCATGTCCTGGGACCTCCTGCCCACCTCCACTGGTGATAAAACAGCCAGCCAGAGTCGCTGCTGGCGGGTGCTCTGGATCTGGGCGAGGGCACTGCAGTCCGGGCCTCACTCTGGGGAGGACTTGGTCAAGCCACTGCCTTGATCTGGGCCGGCGTCCCCCACTGTGCACGGGAGGCTGGGACGTGATGGCTTTGCGTTCTTTACATCAGCGTTCCCAGGTTTCTCCCCCGGCACTGGTCTGATAACTGCTCCAGGAGTTCACTGGGCTCTGGCCCAGTCTTCGGGTGGGGGTGAGTGGGCACAGGGCAGTGTGGAGTGACAGAGAGGGGACCCCAAAGGGGGAGTGGGCCTCACAGCAGGCTGGCTGGTGGGGAGAGGACTGGATGTCAGGGGTGAGTGTGCAGAGCCCTGGGAACTTCCTTATGTGGTGTGCCGGCCTCTGGACCAAGACACCAGCTTGGAGCCATCAGCAGTGATGGATCCCCTGGACAGGGCACAAGGGGACGAAGTAAGAGAGCCAGGATAGAGCCTTAAGGAGCGGCAGATGCAGGAAGCAGAGGGGAAGGAGCCCGCAGGGGAAATGGAGAAGGGGATGGTGGAGAAGGGAGATGAGAGGGACGGGGAGGTGATGGAGAAGGGGATGTGGGGGAGGGAAACTTACCCAGCTGTGATTTGGTCAGGTGTATCCAGATGTATTTCAGAGTTCTGCCTGTAAATATAGAAATTCTCTTGTCAATAATTGCTCAGGAAAAAGCAGAGAGGTGGACTAAGAGCCAAGCATGGATGTTTCTCATGGCATTTTAACTTTCATTCTGAGATGATTAGAGATTCACATGTAGTTGTAAGAAATAGTACAGAGAGATCCTGTGTGCCCTCCACCTAGTTACACCCAGTGGTGACAGCGTGCAGTATCAGAATCCAAAATCCACCTGGAAATCGGCATGGATACAACCCATCCACCTTACCCAGATTCCACCAGCTTCCCCTGGTGGCGTGTATGTATGAGTGTTTAGTCATGTGCAGTTTTATCATATATGTAGATTCGGGTGGCCACCACCACAGACAAGCCACTGGTTATTTTTTTAAAACAACCACTAGCAATAACCTAAGTGTTTATCACAGAGGGAATTCACCTAGAAGATTCTGGTGTGGCCTCATGATCAAAAGACTCTGCCCTCACTAAAATGACCTGGAGTGGCTGCATGCGTGTCCTACCCTCTGCAGGGCAGCGTCAGGTGCCGCTCCATCTGCGTCTCATGAAAACCCTGCAGGTGGAGATGCTGCCACAGGCCATTTTTGTGGTGGAGCCCGACTCCAGGGGGGAGGGGAAATGACAGAGCCTCTTCTCTCCCCGCTGCGTGCAGGCTTCCTGGGGTGTGTGAGGGCAGAGGAGACTGCCCTCCTGCTGCGGGACGAGGAAAGGCCAGAGGCAAGCGCACCCCCCAGAGCTCCTCTCCACCGGTCTCTCCGTCTTCCTCTCCATCTCTGCCTCTATCTCCATCTCCATCTCTGTCTCTGAACCCCATTCTTTGGTGAGTGCGTGGTCTCTCTCCACAACAGACACAGAAAGAAGAGAGCAACAGCAAGAGGGAATTCAAGACAAAAAAGTGGAGGGGTTGTGTGGCAGAGTTGTCTATTTTTCTGTGTTTTCGGAGTCCTCTGCCAGGACACGCGTTACTTCACACACTTTCTGTTCAGCCTCTGGTCTGCATTCCTCCACGTGTCCACTATGTGGCGCGCTTTCCCCCAAGCGCCTGGGGGTTCCTTTCTGTTTTGTAAGGGGAGGTTTTAGTTTATAGATGTTCCTTTCTTATAATATCTTCCCAGGCTTTACTCTCAGCATATTCCATCATTTCTCTACTTAAAACACATTAACAATGGGAAATTCCCTTAATTAGGAGAATATCCATTTTCCCATTCCAATAATTACCTAAGTGTTCTTCAGCGCAGACATCAGGGAGAGGGTGCGGGTTGGTAGGAAGACGCTGGGCCACTTTCCGATGCTGGCTCGTTTCTGACCATTTGTGTGGCCCTGGGCAAGCCCCTCTCCCCGTCCGGGCTCCTCAAGTGTGAGCTCAGAGACTGGGGGCCCTGCACAGCTCTGTCCTCTGAACCAACTCCCCAAAGTGCATCAAGAAAATATTCTTGGCAGTGCCTAAGATTTGAGCGAACAGGTTCCATCTCATGCCCAGAACGAGGACAAAATCCAAAGCAACAGCCGATTTCACTGGAAAAGGAAATGTGTGCGTGTGCGTGTGTGTGTGTGCATGTGTGTGCATGCTCACATGTGACTAGGTTAAGGTGCACATGGCTGGGTTCGTCTATACATGAATTGTGGAAAGGAATTGAATTATAAGACTCTTCACTTCCAAGGTGTTCCTAGGACCTACTGTGTGCTGGCGCTTGGACAGGGGTGGCCAACAGGCCCCCATCCACAAGGAGCCAAGTGCTGGGGCAGACAGGCAGGCAGTCCCAGGGCTGTGCTCTCCTGCGGATGGCGTGCGAGGCCCCCTGGCCCGTCCTTGGGGTTGGCGTCCTGGGCAGGGGATCTGAGCCTGAAAGGCTGGCTGGGGTCAAGAACCAAGCAGACGAGGAAGGAGGGCGCACACCCTGAAGGCTGGGTGCCTGGAAAAGGGCCTGCTGGCAGCAGGGGGCACGTGAGTGCATCTGGGCACAGAGCAGGGTGAGGCTGGAGGCGTGGGGGCAGGCGGGGTGCTCGGTGGGCCCTCAGCCCATGGGTGCAGCAGAAGAGGATGATCTCGGGCCCACTTTCCTGCCCCATCTCAACAGACTGTGTGGCCAGATCAACTCCTTGGCCTCCCTGGGCCTCCATTTCCTCACCTGTAAAGTGAGGATTGCCCCCCACCCACCCACTGCAGCATCTAGAGAGCATGTAAACAGGTGGGGGCCTGCCAGGTGTCCGCAGAGCTTAGGGACCTCCCACCCCCTCCCAGATGCACTGTCTGATCTCACCAGAAGGGGCAAGACTGCCCCAGCCCCGCCCACATCTGTTTACCCAGCAGCTGGTCTTAGGAATGAGCCCTCTGCAGGTGCCTTGGGGGACTCACCTGTCCCCTCCCCACTGTCACCTCCCTGAGTCATCAGGATCCTGGGGTCCTGGCCCAGTTGCCAGCTCTGTCCCTCACCTGGCACACCTGAGCACCACCCCCTGGCCTGTGCCCACCCTGAGAGTGGTGGAATTAGGGTGGCACAGATGCCTCACAGGTGCTGAGGTGGGACACCTGAGGACCCCAGGCAGACAGGTCCCCTCCTTGGGACAAGTGTGCACATTTGTAAAATGAAGCTGTTGGAGGGGGTGACCTCTGCAAGCCTGGGTCTCCCTGGATGGCACTGTTTGTGACTGAGGTTGAGGTACAGGTAGAAATAGAGACACTGAGAGAGAATAGCCCAGAAGTCAGTGTCCTAGTACCTCTGCTTAAAGAAAAGTGGGGGCTATGGGGGGGGGTTTCTGGATCAGTGCTTGCATGAGGGTGGTGGCCACTGGCATCTCTCACAGTTCCCAGAGGCTCTATGGCCAGCCCACCCACCAGGTCCCTGCTAGGTGCCAAGGATGGGCCAGCCCACAGGCACAATGGAGAGCAGGGACACGAGGCACGGCCGCGTGGACACAGGCGCCTAACGGTCGCAGGGGCTGTAGACATGGTGGAAAGGGGAGGCTCAGGGAAGAGGAGTTGGGGGGCAGGGTTGGGGGGCCAAGCTGCAGCGCAGAAATGGGGTCATGCTGAGCCCAGACATTGAGTGGTCAGAGCAGGCGCCTGGTCGGAGTGTTGCAGGTAGAAGCAGCAACCGGGGCAGATGTCCGGGAGGCGGACGTGGTGGCGTGTTCTCGGAACACTGATACAGGGGCCTGCAGAGAGGGAGTGAGGGGTCAAGCCAGATGGGGTCACAGGGGACTGGGGCTGTCTTGTGCAGTCGGGGCCAGTGCGCGACCTGTGATTTTTCTCCAAATGAGGCAGCAGAGACATTGCAGGACCTTGACCAGGGGGCACTGTGATCGTTTGGTGGGTAATGACCTTGTGAGATGGGCAGGGAAGGCTCAGGAGCTCTGTCTGCAGGGCTGGACCTCTGACTCCACCGTGGAGTCCTGTCTCAGGGTCGCCCCTGGGCAGCCACTGGGCCACAGCTGGGGGCAGGTTTGGGGCACAGGGAATGGGGTGCAGGATGGGTCTAGGTCATGAGACTCTTCTTGGAACTTGTGCTTTTGCTAAGGGGGAAATCCAGAGGGCTTCAGGCAGAAGAGCGACTGTGGGGTGCATTTTACAGCCCTGGGGTGGCAGGAGAAAGGATTGCCAATTTCAGGATATGTTCCTCCTGCACTTGAAAAGAACATGAATCCTGTCTTTGTTGGACACAGTGTACAAATGTCAATCAAGTCAAGTTTATTAAGCGGTGGTACAGCTCGTCCACATTCTGAGCGATACATTGCCTGTTGGAGGTTTTGACAGAGCTTGTCCCAGATGCCCACCACGATTAAAGCTGGTCAGCACGCCTTTGGTACTCTCAATTTTTGCCCATTTTATTTTCAAGTTGTATTATTATGCACACAGATAATGCCTGCTGAATGACGTTTCAACCATTATGCATGTATCTTTAGGAACAAATCTTGTCCTAAAGACTATTCCATATGACACCAATATAGCTACACCTGCTTGGGGGGCTAGTGTTTTTACAGTATGTATTTTCCAATACTTGAAACCTTTCTGTATCCTTGTGTTTCAGATGAGTCTTTTCTATGTCGCATAGATGTTGAATATTGTCTGACAATCTTCATCTTTGGCTTATTAGTCAATTCACATGTGAAGTATTTATAGTTACCTCTTTATATCTGCTTCTGTTTGTCCATCTGTTTTATGTTCTTTTTTCTCTTCTTCATTGTCTTCTTTTAGATTAATCAAGAATTTTAGGTCAAATTTTCCCCTATCCTACCTTGTTAGTTATCCCAGAGATCAGTAGTGTTCTTGATTTATTAAATTTAAATTCAAACACTTTTACCCCCTCCCAGATGATACTAGGACGCGCGAGAAGAACGTGTCAACTCCGTTCATCTTTTTCCTATCTTGTGTGTTATTGCTGTTTTTCATTTTAGTTCTACATATAT
Organism: Manis javanica; assembly: GCF_040802235.1. Classification (NCBI taxonomy): domain Eukaryota; kingdom Metazoa; phylum Chordata; class Mammalia; order Pholidota; family Manidae; genus Manis; species Manis javanica. The sequence goes on along the minus strand of NC_133160.1, from coordinate 172,491,254 downwards.
TTTTAAATGATTATTGCTTGTAAAATCCGTATTCATTTGGATTTGTTCACATATTTAACCTTTCTGCTGCTTTCCGTTCATGTCTGTATTTCTGTGTTTGTTCTCTCCTGCCTGAAGACCTCTCTGTGTTGTTTTAGTGCCATTCTGCTAACAGTGGATTCTCTGCAGTCTGGTTCATTAGGAAACGGCTTCATCTCACCTCACCTGGGCGGGGTATGTTGCTGAGCATGGGATTCTGAGTTCGCAGGGCTTTCCCTCCATCACTTTGAACTTAATGCTGTGTGCGAACCCCGTGAGAAGTCAGCTGTCCACCTACGTTCTTCCTCCGAAGGGGTTGCGCCTTCTTTCCCTGGCTGCCCTTAATATTTTCTCACTGTCTTTTCTTATTAGCAGCTTTCCTGCTCGTGTGGCTTTCCTTGTATTTATTCTTCTTAGAGTTTTTAGTGCTTCTTGAATCAGTAGTTGGCGTTTTCTTCTATTTTTCTTCCAAAATTCCCAGCCATTATTTCTTGCAACCTTATTTCTCCTCCCTCCCTTCCTCATCTAGGACTCCAGGCACATCTATGTCTGGCCCGCCATCCTGCCCCCTGTGGGTCTGTCTGTCTGTTCTGCCCCTGTCTCTCATTCCCACCCTTTTTGATCTCCTTGTCATAGTCTGGATATTTTCTCCTTCCCAGCTTCCAATTCATTAGCCCTTCCTTCTACTCTGCCCATTAGGCTGATGAACCTGAATTAATAATTCCAGTGTTTAGACTTTTCAGTTTTTCAAATTCTATTGAATACTCTTTATAGATTCTTTTTCTGTGCTAAACTTCCCTAGATCGTCATCAATTTTCTAGAACATATTAATCAGTTATTTTACATTGTGAGTCTTTAATTGCAATGTCTGGGTCACCCATGAGTCTGTTTTTATTGTCTATTTTTTAAATCTTGACCCTGCTTCTCATTTTGCATGATAACTTTGAACTGAGTGTGAGGCATTGTGAATAACAAATTGTAGAGGTTCTGGATGGTGTTATATTCCATCAGGAAAGGTTTTACTTTGTCCTCTGATTGGCGAGCAGAGAGGGACGCAAATCACGTTAACCCAGTCAGGGAATGAGCTGACTTGAGGCTGGATTGCAGTCTCTGCAAATTCTGCTTTTCCCTCAGGATGACCCCCTTACAGACTGTATCCCTCCTGGGTTCCCCCATACAGGCTTGCTGTGTTTTCTGGGACTTATACGCTTTGGTGGACTTTGGAAGCCATATTTTATGTCTTCAGGGTGGTGATGCTAAAACTTCACTCTGATTTCCCGAGCTGTCTTCTTGGTTTCTTCTCCCTTGAGCACCTTAAAGACTTGGCGCATGTCTCACCGGGAGGGCCGTATTGGAGAGCCTGTGTGTCTCTCTGGGATCCTGCCATCTCCAGCGCTAGTGGCCTGGGGGACCCTCTGATCTTCCCAACATATTTTTTAAATCGACTTGCTGGTTGTTCTCGTTTAGAGTGTCATTCTACTACGAAGTTCTCTGTCATAAGCAGAAGCCACTTGCCTGGAGAACGGGTTGCAGGAGGCCAGATGGGTGCAGGAAGGCCATGCAGGGGGCTGTTGCCACGGATATGGAGAAAGAGGTGGGACCAAGAGCTATCAAAGTTGGGATGGAGCCACAGGACTTGTTACTGATTAGACGGAGGTGGCAGGTGTTCAGGGAGTCTGTGAAGGGGCTGGTCATGCCGCCTGGGATGTTTGGGGAAGGGCAGGTCTGAGGGTCAGGGAGAAGGTGTGAGCTCTGTCTGTGACCGGATGCATCTGCAGGGCCACGCAGCTGGGGTCAGCTGGAGCCCCCAGAGCTGTCTAGCAGGGAGACCGTCTTGGGAGGGGATGAGGCGATCCCAGCTGCATGTGGAGATGAGAGAGGAGAGACTGGGGTGGGGCCCCGAGGAGCTGCCACAGGTAAGGGGCAGGCAGAAGACGGGAGAGTGAGAGGGCACGCCAGCGAGGTGGGAGGAGAAGCGGGGCACAGAGGCACTTTGGGAAAGGAACCGAGGAGAGCTTTCCCACGGAGCCCAGTGCCACAGAGAGCGCTCCTCAGAGGACGGACATGCCTCACCGGGGACCTGGGGCAGGCCGGGTGGGGGCAGAGGGGCTTGTGGGAGGGGAGCAGCCGGGGCTGTGCTCCTGGCCGAGCAGCCCTGGACACAGCCTGGGAATGCTGGAGGTGAGCTCACAGAGCATCTGCAGCTGGCTTGTGCCAACTCCGTCCTCCAGCGGCCCCAGGGGCTCCTGGACCTGGGAATGTTGCCTTGGGGGTGCAGGCTGCTTCCTGAAGGCCCGGCAAGCCGACCAGCGCTGGGACTTGGAAGGGAGATTCAGGGAGAGGTGGGCTGAGCCTCATCAGATTTCAAGGCCAACTTCAAAGGGTCTGCAGGGCCTGGCGGATGGCAGCCCAGGAATGCTGCGGGGCGGGGGTGGGGGCGGGGCTGCAGGGGCGGAGGAGCCCCTCCCGTGAGAGCCCCTTGGGCCTCTGGTTGTGAGGTGGGCCACGGCCACAGGAGAGTCCCCACACCTGGGAGAGTGAGGGAGGTGGGGTGGGGCACAGCCCCGATGCCCCAGGTCTGGTGGCTCCTGGCCCACCTGCCCCACATGCCACTGTGGGACATCAGTGATCTGTCCTCTCTGGGCCCTGGCTTTCTTCTCCATAAAGTTGGTGGGGGGAATAACAGCGACCTAGCCTGACAGGGAGGAGGGCTTGAGGCCCCCTGAGATGCCAGATGTGGACATTCAGCCTCTCTGCAGGGCCGTGTGCACACACAGTGCTGTGGCCACTGCACACGATGTGGGTGAGGGTCCGGAAAAATCAAGGAGAGGGGTTCCAGGCAAGAAGGAGGAGTTCAGGTGTTCAAGGACCTTCTACTTCACACACACGTACACACATTCACACATATACTTGTGCTCCTATACAACTCACACAATATGCATGTTTCATATATGTGCACATGTGTGCACAGCTCACATATGTACTCATGCACATATATATGCACACTCACACACAGACACACATCTGTACACATGCACATGAGTGCACGCATGTGCATTCACCCCACACCTACCTACCCACATACCTGCACACATCCACACAACCACATGGAGGACTCTTTCCTCACATAGACTTGCTGCTGGCAAATCCAGCACAGCCCCATGTGCCCCCCACAGTCCAGCACAGCCCCGTGTGCCCCCCACAGTCCAGCACAGCCCCGTGTGCTCCCCACAGTCCTCCATGTATCAGTGCAAACGTTTTCTAAATGGAAGGAAGCAAAATATCTTTTCTAACCCATTTTTGAAAAGCCCCCATGGCCAACTTGATCAGTCATGAGCCCAGGGCAGGGGAAGGGGTAGAGGAACACTTACATCCCTGCTCAGACCTGCACCGTCCCCCCGGGCAGAGCCCACACACTCGGGGTGTATCTCCACACCTCCCTCTAGGGGGCTCTGCACAGGGCCAACGTGAAAGGCGTGGGGCGAGTAACCTGCCCAGGTCATGTCTCCTCTCTGCTTCCTCTTACCTGGATGTCGGTGACTGCTTCCCCAGGGAGCAAAGGTCGAGCACCTCCTCTACCAGGAGGTCCTCTCAGACTGCTGGAGGCCAAGTCCCCTCTCCTGCATCCCCAACTTACTGCCCCTCTCCCTCCTTGGTGACCACAGCACAGTCCTGGCTATCAGCAGCCGCCCCAGCCTGGGGAGTAACAGTGTCCCTTGTCAGCAGTGTCCCCATTTAGGTGGTGGATTGTATGGGTACCCTGGCACTCACCTGCTTGTTCTCTCTCCCAGATGTGTTGGCCGTCAGCCTGGGGCCCAGCTTGGTGCTGGCCTCTGGCTGTGGAGGCGGCCAGGACCCAATCTCAAGGAGACACATGCCTCCACAGACCACGGTTCTCCACTAGAGCTGGAGGGGTGGACGGTGCAGGAGGCGACCCAGCAGGGCTCTGACCCCATGCAGGCCCTGCCTGCTCCCCTAGCTCCCCAGCCGCCAGACCTAGGACGTGCTCCCCATCCTAGGACCTGGCCCCTCCATCCCTGCCGCTGGGGAACAACCACCCACGCCAGTGTTGGCTTGAGCAAGTTGCCATCCTGTCTGAGTCGCCAGTGATTCATCTGGGAAACGGGACTGAAAACAATGCCATTTTTTAAAGAGGGCACAGGTCACTGGGCTGCGTACATCCACAAATGTGTGCAACCATCCCGGTCAATTTTAGTACCCTCTCATCATCTCAAGAAGAAACCCCTACCCTTTGCCATCACCCCACCTCCCAACCCTCAGGTCTCACAGCTGCCGGCCTACTCTGTCCCCGCTCTGCATGCTTCATGAGCACGGGCCCCATAGTGTGCGGCCTTTCCTGGCCAGCTGCCTCACTGAGCACTACATCTTTGAGGGTCGTCACATTGTAGCAAGTATTAGTACCCCGTTCCTGTACCTGGCCAACTAATATTCCACTGTGGGCCAGGCCATGGTCTGCTTATCCCCCCTGTCATGGACATGACTAGGTCTGCTTTTCAGCTGTTGTGAATTATGCTGTCAAAACCATCCATGTACAAGTTTCTGTGTAGACATAGGCTTCTTTTCTCCTGAGTATATAGTAAGGAGTGAATTACTGGGTCACGTGGTAACCGTTTCCCTAAGTGGCTGTACCTGTCCTTTTGTTTAGAAACAAAAGTTTTGCAATTAACAAAAAGCGGTTAACAAAAGACACTTAACCCAGGGCCCCTGGCATGACGAAGAGGCTCATAACTTGCTTGGAAGCATCCAGTTTCTCTCCATCTCCTGCTCCACGGCAGATGTGGGGAGGGCCCCCAAGGGCCTCCACAGGGTGGTTGTGCATCTGCTCTCATCTCCTGGCTGGGGTTAGAGCCCTGGACCCGGTTCACAGTCACACAGACCAGTGATAGGTGGATACTCATAAACACACTGAACCAGCCCGCATCCCCGTTCACTAGGGTCGGGCCAAATACACTTCCATTCACCCACTGCAGGGCTGTCACGGAGCCTGGGGTGGGCCCGGAGGTGGCCACTGACGCACTGCGTGATATTTCACAGATACAAAAGCAAGTACATCCACAAATACGGGGAGCAGAAAAGTGAGGTACAGACAGGGAGCAGAGTACATGTCCACTCAGGCGTGCTTAGAAATGACCACCAGCCAGTCTTTGGCAGAGACCCACAGAGAAAGCGAGCAGAGGTCCTAGAGGCCAGGCTAAGGCATTGGAACCGGGTGGCGGCAGCTCAGGAGAACCTCTTGCCTGTTGCCCTTCTGGATTCTGCACATGACCCATGTCACCTTTGCAAAATCAACTTTAAAGTATCAAAAATCCCCCCGCCCCACTTCCTTTAGCCCCTGGGGGTTTCCTGTTGTCCTGGTAACAAAGTCCAGATGCCCCTGTACCCACGGAGGCCCTGAAGGAGGTGCGCCTGTTGGCCTGGCCCCTCTCACCTGCTTCCTGAGTGCTGACCTGAGCTAGCCCCAGGGCCTTTGCATAAGCCCCTCCTCTACCCAGAGCACCCACCGCTCTGCTCCACCATCCATACTGTCCAGCTTGGCTTGCACCTCCTCCCAAGGACTCTCAGCTACTCCCCCAGCACTGTCCCGTGGTGAGGCTTTGGGGCTACTCCATCCATGACATCTGGGGCCAAGTCTGTCCGATAGCACTGATGTCCCGCACAGACTGGTCACTCAAAAATGGTTGTTGAATGCATCAGGATGAAGAAAGAGGGGGAGAAAAAGAATGGTGTAGATGCAGGTGGCATGGGAATTAGAAGTGGAGCATGTGGCCCCAGGGGGGAGGGCATAGCTCTGCTCCTGGGAGCCGCACCTGGCAGAGGGGTCCACAGCTCCAGAGGCCTGGGCCCAGGGCACCAACCCTTGATGAGCCAGTAGACATTTCTCCAGCCAGAAAGGTCCAGGAAAGGTGCTCTGGGGGCGGGTGCACTGTGGACCAAGGCCTGGAGCGGCAGCGCACGGGCGCTGCCAGGGACCGGCTGGCTTTTCCTGGGGAGGTCGGCTCCGCACCGGCGGGTCAGGGACTTGAAATTGTCCGTGGAGGGCGTTCACACCACAGACATGCAGAGGCTGCAAGTCAAGGTTTTTTATTTCTGATTTCATTTCTTGTTTTGAGAGTTGTTTTACCAGCACCCAGCGAGCAAGCAGACGGCAAGGAAGCGCTGTTGGAGATGACGCTGTGTCAGAGCTGCGGACGCACCTGAGGCTCTGTACCGGGTGCCTGTTGGCCTAGTAGACGGGACAGGCTGGTTTGTAGCTCTCACCTCAGAGCATCCCGATTCTGAGGAGGTAGGGCTGCTGCCCGCCGGCTGCTGGTGCCCCAGGAGCGGCCGCCCAGCCCTGGCCCGGCTCTGGCGGCAGCGTGGCAGGCAGGGTGGAGGCCAGCTCCCCAAGACTGTCTGGCTCTCTCTGTCTGCTTGGCCTTCCCCCCACTTCTGCCCTGAGAACTTCCCAGCTGAACTTTGCTAGGTCTGAAAGTCACTTCAAGGCAGTTTCAATTAAAAAAAAAAAGGAAAGAAAAGAAAGGGACGGGCTGGGGGTGGTTGGGTACAACCTGAGCAGGCATTCTGCAATTACCCTTTGAAATTAGAATATTCAAGCACATGTTTCTATTTTCATCCTGTCCTGTTCTCTCTCCAATCCAGCGAAATTAGTTCCAAAGTCATTATTCACTCTTCACACTAATGGTTCAACATCCGATCTGCCCTCGTCTGCGGGCGGGCGGGCGGCCCGGAGACCCGCTCTCGCGCCTCCTCCCCACGGATGGCTAATGAAGTGGCATCTGTTCTAACACAAGTTAAATATTGCAGTTGACTTTATTTTCTTTCTGCTGGTCCTCGGGGTCCTGGGATGGGGGCAGATAAAGTGAAACACATTTGCTTCCCGGGAAGGAGGAAGGGACACTGGGCTGCCTTTCTGGAAACGCGGCCCATCAATCATAAACTGATTACAAATTCGTCACCTTGAATCAATTTCTGTTCACAAGTTCAAAAGGCACCATGAGCTCGGGGCTATCTGGAATATTCTACATGTGGAGAGGATTAACATTTGATGGAATTCCTCCTTCTGAGGAGGGGACTGGCGTGGCCGCACTTGGGTGGGGGAGGCAGCTTGAGACACTTCAGCATCAACCTTTCAAAGCAGGCTCTGGGCGGGAGGCCAGGAGGGGTCCCCAGCACCTCGGGACTCCCGGCCGGGGGTGGGGGGTGGGGAGGCGAGGGAGAGACTCATTCACCCTCGGGCTGCTTGGGCGAGGCACACGGCAGCACCGTTTCTTCTGTGCAGCTTTTGCTTAAAGTTATTGTCTTGAAAGAAACAACAGTGTGTGTGTGTCTGTGTGTTTGTGTGTGTGTCTGTGTCTGTGTGAGGGAGGCAGGGAGAGGGAACCTACCAGATGGGAAGTTAAGGGTGGGCTCTTTCCCTGAAGACCCCAAAGCCCAGGAGAGGCCGTCAGGCTTCCGCCCCCGTCCTAGAACCTCAGGAAGGGACAGTTTTGTCTGGCTGGTCCTGAGGTTTTGCCAAGGAAGTTGGCACATCTTCAAGCTGGGCCTCTGGACTGCCTTCTCCTGAAGCAGGGAGATGAGGTGTGGTGTTATGGGGTGGCAAGGGAGGGGGCAGGAAGTCCCACTTGACCCCAGGTCAGACAGGGCTCTGAGAAACATCTCCTCTCTATCCCTGGGAAGCAGAGACAGAGGCCGAGAGAGGGAAAGAGAGTGGGGGACACATTGGTGCTTGTCACTGTCGGTGCCCTACACCCCTGCCACGTGCTCCTCCCTAAGTGGGACCCCAAGCCGAGAGGGCCCCGCGCTCGCAGGCTGCAGAGCCCAGACCCAGCTCCCACCTGCCGCAGGCACGGCCCCAGTGAGCGGCTCAGCGTGCTCAGCTCCGAGCCGGAGGCAAGGAGAACCCTTCCAGAAGTCGGGCCTTCGCGCGCTGCTGCTGGAAGCAAAGCCGTGCAGCTGCTGTGAACACAGCGCAGAGGTTCCTCGGAAGGTTGAAAACAGAATCGCCATATGCTCCGGCCACCCCACTTCTGGGTATTTATCCGGAATAATTGAAGGCAGGGTCCTGAAGAGATGTTTGCACACCCATGTGCACGGCAGCGTCATTCGCAGGAGTTAGGGCGAGGAGCAGCCGTGTCCCCCGACAGACGGCTGGAGGAGCGCCGCGTGCCGTCCACACAGCGAGTACCGTTCAGCCTCATAGTGATCCATCCGAGTACTACTCGTCCCCAAGGGGAAAGGGATCACGTCTGTGCCACCGCGGGCAGGCCCGGACCACCCACCGCCGAGGGAAGTGACTCAGTCACAGGAGGTCAAGTGCTGCCGGTTCCGCAGACATCAGGAATCGAAATACCAGACGGTGGTTTCCAGGGCCCGAGGCCGAGTGGTCATTCGGGGGACACAAAGTTTCAGTCACTCATGGGGAGAGTACCTGGAGAGCCCCTCCACCTGCAGCCTGGCACTTGTGGGTCCTAGCACATCTCATTGTGTTCTTATCACAAACACACCAGAGAAGGGACGGGAGGAAACCGTCGAGGTGACAGGCATGTTGTTACCGGGACTGTGGTGTATGACATGAGTATGTCCATGTGTCAAACTCCGAGGTACCTGAATTCATTCTGGGTAGCTTTCTAAACTGATTACACCTCAGCAAGGTGGGGAACAAAGAGCAGCTTGCCTAGGAGGGGGTCGAGGGCTTGGACATCTCTGCAAATGGCCCAAGGTGTCTGCCGGTGCCCGGGTCAGAGGTCACCGTGGCCGGGTCAGTGGTGAGCAGCACAGCCTTGGGGAGATGCGGGGTCTCCATCGCACCCTTTGGGCCAGCTGCCCGGTGAGCCAGCTGCAGGCTGGGGAGCGGGGGGTGGGGAGTGGCTGATTGAGCTTTTGCTCTTTCCGTGCTCCTCTGGGGCCCCTCTGGGCAGTGTGAGGAAGGGGGGTATGGAGCACACCTTCCCAGGCGGAGGAATCCCACACCTCAGTGCCTGTCAGGCAACACGGGGGCCACTCGGGGGCCAAGCAGCCCCTGGGACCTGTGCTGGGGGGTGTCCACCCGCTCTGGCCAGGCCTCGGAGCTCAGACTGGTAGACGGAGGCCTTGGGAGAGGGGAGGGCCTTCAAGGACATTCAAGCTCGTTCCTCCCCCTGAGAGAAGGGCGGGAGCTGGCTGCCTGGCCTCCATCCAGCCTGATCCTCTCAGCCTGCCTGTGCCTACCGTGCAGACCCCGGGGGAGGGGGCAGGAAGGAGGACAGAGGCCTGGGTGGGTGGGACGCCGTGGGGGACAGAGTGACCCGTCCCTCCCCAGCCACACACATGCGGGTGCTCTGGGAAGGACTAGCAGATGAGGAGACCACCAGCTTGAGACTGGAAAGCACCCTGTGAAGGGCAAGCAAAGGCAGCGGGAATGGCCTGGCAGAAACTGGGCAGAGGAGAGCCCAGGATCTTCCAGGAACTGAGAGGTTTCCTGGTATGCAGAGTCTGTAGAAACAGGTTGTCTTCAAGACTAGGGGGTGCCCTGGAACCACCAGCATGTGAGACGTGCCTCCTAGTCACATCTCAGGTGTTCTCCACGCACGAGCCCTTCCTTCCACCAGAAATAGCCGAGAGTGAGATACCTGCCCAGAGCTGCCAGTCAGTGGGGGGCCCAGCATGAGCACAGGGTGACAGTCTGGGGCTAATGCCACGCAGCAGAGTTCAGGCATCAGGGAAATTGGGATCAAGAGCCATGAGTCCTCAGAGGGGAGGGACTCCCTTGAGCTAGGAGTTCCCAGGGATGCTTCCTGGAAGAAGGTGCCTTTGGAGCTGGGCCTCCCAGAAAGTTCAGGCCCAGTGGGCAGAGTGGCCACTGTTACTCCTGGCCGAGCCCAAGTGATATGTTGCTCTGGGGGCAGCTGGTTCTCGGGTTGTAAAATGGACTTATCGTGAGGGAAGGGCCAATGTTCGTCAAAGGGGCTCCTGAGAGCTGCCGTGGGGTCCAGAGCCGCCGTGGGGACCCGGTAGTGCTGGCGACCAGGGCAGAGTGCTCACTGGACCAGAGAATGTCCACTTCCTCTGCACAGAGCTCTATCTTCCACTGAGAACGGACACGGTGGTGGCCTGGAGTCTGGGGACTGGCCAGAAGTGGGGTCTTCCGCTGGCCCTGAGGCTGCAGTAAGACGGGCCCCAGTTACCACCGACCAGCCCTCAGAACCCAGCGCGCTGAGTCCCCGGTGTGGGGTTGGGTGCCCTGAACTGCTCCCAGACGAGCCTGGTGAGGAGGGAGACATGGGTAGGAAGTTCAGACTCCCCAAGTCTCTTTCCGGCTCAGCATCTGATTTCCTCTGGCTCATTTGTTTTGTTTTCCCAGTGATGCTCAAGTTCATTTTCATAACAAAATGACAATAGCAAAAATACCCTAAACACTGTCTCCAGGGGAAGCCAGGCCAGGCCATCGGGTCCTTCAGTTCCCAGCTGGGGGCGTAGCCTGGTCATCATGTGGCCTCCGTGTCCTCATCGTGTGATGGAACTGAGACGGCATGTGAGCCAACCACCAGCCTGGCCCATCTCAGGGCTGCTCAAATGCCAGCTGGGAGGAGCAGGGGGCCCAGGCCCACGTATGGATATTCCCAGGGTGGCCAGGGTGGGGTCTGGCCTGGGCACCAATCCTCTGGCCTTCCTTCAGCCCTGGAGGCATGACCATAGACTGGGGGCCACTGTCTGTCCCCTGCCCAGGCCCCTGCCAGCGTCTGGTCCTCCAGGCAGGGCACTGATGGGCATCACCAGGAGGGGCCCAGCCATCTGGCCTGGGAGGGAGCCTGGGGTTGCCGAGGCCCCAGACCCCAGTTCACCCCAACCCGTGCCTCCTCAGCCAGCCCAGATCTCACACCATCACCAGCCACTGGTGCAGAAGGGACCCCACAGGATCCTCAGCCCACACAACCTGCTGCAGGGCACCCCTGAGAACAGATGGGCTTTAGCTCCAGAATCTCGTGCCCAGGGGCCCTGCATCCTGAGCAACTTTGCTGCTAGAGTGTCCTCCTCAACGCGCTCCCCTGCCTGGGCCGTGCAGGCGTCCTCAGGTCCTGCTCTCTCAGCCTCCCAGCCTGGCCTTTGACCCTGGCCTTCCCGTCTGCATGCTGGGGAGCCGGGGGCTGCGGGAACCAGGCGCCCACTCGGCAAAACTCACCAACCTCAGCCAACACAGAGGCTTCTGGTGTGTTCTGAAAATTTCCCAGATTGGGCAGCTTTCTGCCAAATTTGCTTTGGAAAGAGCTCTGAGCTGGGGGTTAGCTGACCCCTGCTCCCGCCTGGTCTTCCACCAAAGGCTCGAGTGCCCTGAGCGGCCACTTTACCTTAGCCTGTGGCACTGCAGCTCACATGGTCCGATGCCGCCACCTTGCACACAGAGTGAGGAGAGGGCGCCGGGGAGGGTGTCCCAACAGGCCATGCCGGGTGTCACCCCTGTCCACGTTCTCCACTGTCCCTAACGTGGGGAAGCAAGGGCCTGATGAAGGAGAAGCCCGCCGGCCGCCTCGGGGGCTGTAAGGAGGGGGCATGTCCCCCACCCTCTCAGCCTTCTCGTGGGACCCCCTTTAGGAAACTAGAGAAAGCCCAGAAAGTTAAGGCCCTTTCCCAGTAAGTGGGGGTTTGAGGTCTGTTGAGTCCCGACCCCCGGTGCCTGCGACTGTGGCCTTATTTGGAAATGGGGCCTTTACAGATGAGAGGGGTAAAGCTGAGGTCGTCCCGAGTGGGGTGGCCCCAAACCCAGTGACCAGCGTCCTTAGAAGAAGGAAACCTGGATGCAGAAGCGCAGGGAGAGGCGTGTGCGGCAGAGGCGGGGGTGGGAGGGCTGCAGCCGCAGACTCAGAGACGCGCGGACCACCAGCCACCACCGGAGGCTGGAGGAAGCAAGGAGGTGCCACCCTAGAGCCCCAGCAGGGGCAGGGATTCCGGACCCCCGGTCTTCAGGTTATGAGAGAGCACATCTGCCGTTTCCAGCCCCCGGTCTGCGGTGCTCGCTGGGGCCCCAGGACACACAGACAATCTGGTCTTGATTCAAAGCTTCACGCAACTGGCTGTGTGACCTCAGGCAACTGGCTCAATCTCTCTGAGCATCAGTCTCCTGGTCAGAGCAAAGGAGAAGCTGCTCTCCCCGCAGCAGGCCACGAGGATGGAACGAGGTGCCTGGTGGGAGGCAGAAGGGGCTGGACCCCTTGGCTGTCAGCCTCTCCCCTCAGCTGGTTGGGGGGTGCCACTCTGGTCCTGGGGACGACCTGCGAGGGAAATAGGGTATCAAGAGGCTTCCTCAGGCCCCTTTGCTGTGCAGCTGCACCCAAGGTGCCGAGAGGGCCCGTGAAGCCCTCTGAGAGCCGCCAGGAGAAAAGTTGCCCCACCATCAGCCCAGGGTCAGGCCCCTCAGCCCAGGGTGCGGCTCAGGGCTGAGATCCGGGAGAGGGGCCTCAGGTCCACAGCCCGAGTGCCCCTCTGGTTTCTGAGGCCCGCCCCTCTCCCCGGGACTCTGCTTAGTGAATATTAAATCACCCTTGATTACCGATGACAGGCCAGGGAAGGCCTCGCCGCCATCAGGGTCGGAGCCGAGGGACAAAGCTGGTACCGAGGAATGAAGCCTACTGGTGCCTCCTGGCAGGTGGGGCTCGGGAGGGGCGCATGCCAGCCACCACACCCCAGCCACCACAGGGGTCCTGAGGGCCACCTCTCCTCTGCCAAGTGCAGTGGAGGTTCCGGCACCAGCAGAAGCCAGCTGCAAAGGACGTCCCCAAGGCTGTGCCCTCGGCCGGCTTCCCACTGGCCGCCGAGAGATGGAGGTGGAGTGAAGGGGGTCCTGAGCTGGCACCACCAAAGGGTGCGGGTGGGAGGGGACAGCCTGCAGTCACTGCAGGGGCTGGAGCGGCCCAGCAGGGACAGAAGCTCCAGGCTCCGCGGCTGACAAGTGGGGGTAAGAACACTTCCCTTGCCGAGTGGCCTCAAGAATCCAGTGAGACTGCGGTGTGAAGGTTGACGGATACGAGGCCCTCTGTGAAGTGGTTCGGACTCGCACCCGGTGCCCTGCGTGAGCAGGTGGCAGTCCGCCCACGGAGGCTGGCCCCCTCCCCTGAGAATTCACAGGGACGGGAAGAGAAGCCACTGCTGCCGCGGAGGCAGCCCAGAGCCTGAGCGAAGGTGGGGAGGATGGAACGAGAGCAGAGCTGGGTGGTGCCCGCAAGTGCCCCAGCATCGCAGAAAACAGGGCTGTCCCAGTTTTCACCAGCCCGCCTCCCCCAGGTCCTGCAAGGGGCTGCCCTAGACCTCCGAATGTTCCCTTCGCTATGGGCTGAGTTGTGTCCCCCACAAATTCATAGTTGAAATGTTAGAGGTGGCGCCTTTCAGAGGTAACTAAGGTTAAATTAAGTCACAAAGTGGGGCCCTCGTCCAACAGAATTGGTGGCCTTACAAGAAGCCACAGCGGGGATCTCCGCCTCTCCCAGGCTCTGCCTCTGCCAGCTGAGCACATGGCAGGAAGGCGGCCGTCAGGAAGGCGCAGGCCGGGAGAGGCCCCCAGCGGAGCCCAGCTCTGGGGGCAGCTTGGTCTCAGGCCTCCCGCCTCCAGAACCATGAGAGGATACGTCCCTGTTGTTGAAGCCCCCGGGCTCGGGTATTTGGTTATGGAGGGCTGAGCTGACCCTCCTGCAGGTGAAGAAGGGAGCTCCGAGGCCAAGGAGTTTGGGACCCGGTACCCTGGCCTCCTGGCACACCCCTGCAGGTGAGAGTGCCATGACCTCCCCACTTTCTGTCAGAACTGGCATCTCAGGCCTGGGCCTCCTGAGCCTGGGCTGCAGGCACTGCGGCTGTGCTAAGGGCCAGAGGTTTCCAGGTGAAGCTGAGGATACCCGGCGTCCTGCACACCCGCCCCTGGTGTGTGCAGATGCAGCACTGTCCCCAGCTCCACTCCCTGGGCACTCTCAGTGCCGGGCATGGACTGGAACATTCCTCTCCCAGGAAGTGGCGGAGCCAAGACTGAGTCCCAGGATGGGTGCGGCATCGGGCTGAACGGACCCTTCTTCCCCAGGCTGATGGCCAGGCCTCAACCTCTGGAAATGCAATGGGGTGGGGGGTGTTCACACACCCAACTGGGAGCATCATAGTGATGTTGAGTGTTGCCCCATGTCCCTAAAATGCACACCCACCTCAGCGTGTGACTTTGTTTGGAAATGGGATCTTACAGAGTCAGTGAAGGTAAGGATGGGTTAGCATGGGCCTCGAGTCCAGTGACTAGAGTCTTCATATGAGACAAAGACACGCAGATGGGGGAGGCTGTGTGAAGACAGAGAAATTTGGGGTGATGGGCTCACAAGCCCAGGAGTGCCTGGATCCCCCAGGGGCTGGAAGAGGCAGGAAGGAGCCTTCTGGGGGCCTTGGGAGGAAGCACAGCCCTGCCCACACCTTGACCTCAGATTCTGGCCCTCAGACGTGAGAGAACAGTCATCTGCTGCTTGAGGCCCCCTGGCTGTGGTCATCTGCCAAGGCTGCCCCGGGAATCAGACACAGGAGATGCGGAGGCTGGCACAGGCACGGGGCCCGGTCCCCACAGAGAAGGACCTCCCATAGTCCCCCATGGTCACCCGCCAGAGTCGGACGCCAAGTCCAGAGGTCAGGCACCTGCCCTCGTGACCCCAGACTGCAAGAACTGAGCCACGGGCCTGGCACATGGACCCCGTCCCAGCTGGTGCCCTGAGCCTGTGGCTTCCCCTGGCCCTGAGTGTACTGGCTTCACAAATGGCTGAAATGGAAGTGGGCTGGTTTCCGAACTCATCTGTGGCTGACTGACTGAGGGTGCAGTGCAACCAAAACCCTTCACAAGAGCTAATTAAACCCTTACAAACAGTCTAGGAGATACACTTTATTATTATCTCTCTTTTACAGGTGGGGAACAATACAGATCGGCTAACATGCCAGCCCACACAGCGCCGCATGGGGAGCAGGCAGAACCCCGCTTCCCCATGTCCCTGACCCTCCTCTCGGCTGAGGGACCCAGCTTAGTCTAATTTACCTGCTTCACAAATTAATACCAATTAGGACATAATACTGACTGATGAATGAGCAGGTCATGGCGGAGCCCCTCCTACACGTGCCGCTGCGGACTGGGCAGCGAATCACACCACCTGTCCTTAGGCAGTCCCCGCCAAGCTGGGGAGGAGCCCCGAACTAATGAGTTGAAGCCTTTCTTAACGAGAGGGTAGCTAATGAGACTGCAGCAATGAAACGTGCAGGTCTGAGGGACCACCCTACTGTGCTCCACAGCCGTCCCACTTGCCCCACCGCCTAGCGGCTGGTGGGTGAGCGAGATGCTCACTCTCAGAAACCGGGGTGCTGGGAGCTCCCAGGAAGAGGCAGGTCCCCTTCCTAGGGCCTGGCTCTTCAGCTTTCCCTTCAGTCCCATGAGTTTTTCCCGGGTCTTCCTGCAGAGCCCATTGACCTAAGTTACCCAGACTTAGTTTCTTTTGCTGTCACCCGAAGAACCCGGCTGCCAGAAGGAGCGGGCATCCTGCAGGAAGTGGGGCCTGAGCCAGGCACTGCACAGGAGGGGGACCATGCATAGGTGTGCAGAAGAGGGTACAGGAGCATGGGGGACCATCTGGTGGAGGGAGGAGGGCAGTGGGAGTGGGAGGAGATGTTCTCCCCTCCTCTCCCTTGCCCCTGGCAACTCAGAGCAGCTCAACAGCAGGACTCACCAGCCTTGAAAGTCACATGCACTGTGCATTCGAGAAAAGGAGCTGATCTGCCGCATCTCTGATCCTTCGTACCTGAGCCTGGCACAGAGCAGGTGCTGGGAAAATGCTGGCCATGGAAAGCATCTCAATGCTACAAATACAGGAAGTATGATTTTGAATCATCACTCTTGTGACAACTATCCCAGATTAATTTTCATGGGAAGTACATGGTTTATGCTGAATTGACCCTGGATGAAAAACCAGCCTTCTCAGCCAATTAGAGCTTCCCCCAACCACCCAGCCCGCAGGACCGTACAATGTGGAGTGGAGGGCAAGCAGACCGCTGCAGGCCAAGGGGACAGACGCAGGGCCGGGCAACCAGCAAAGGTCTGACTGGAAGCACACACAACATCCGTTTCTGGGAAGTGCCCCCGCCCTAGGGCTGCACTGGCCCCGAGGCTGCAGCAGCCAGAGACGGGAGCCAAAGTCAGACCTTGGTTCATGCCCCACGCCGATTGGTGAGTCTCAGGCGAGGACCTCCAGGAGAAGCAGACAAGAGCTTATCCTTCCTGTTTACCGGGAGCTGGCAGGGCAGCTGGGAAGCAGGACACACAGGGAGAGTTAAGTAATGACAGATCCAGGAGACAGTGCCAGACAACCAAGGGAGGTTTCCAGGATGGGGCACAACCAACTGTTACATCACACACGCTGCGCCTGGACCCCCTGCTCATCTCCGAGGCCAGGCCAGCATTCCACTGCCCAGTTGCCCTTTCCATCTCCAAGCGTTCTCACTTCATTCTGGAAGCACTGTGTCCTGGCCAGCTCACCTCCTTGCAGTCCAGTGTCCACTGACCCAGCCAGCTGGGGTGGCAGTTTTCATATGCTGTTCACACATCCAGGGAAGGGTGGTGGCGAGTGACCAGACATGAGTTCCCTCTTCCCCACAAGCAAGTGCAACGAGCAATAGCCCAGAAGACAAAAACCAGCCAAAGTTCACCAGCAGCTTCTAAACAATCAGCTTATGGGGCCCAACTGGCAGCTGTATGTTTTCATGGAGGCTGTCAAGGGAAGCAGACAGGCAAGGGAAGCCGTGCCATGGTGCGGCTCCTTTGCGTGGCAGAAGCCATATTTCAGGGAGAAGGTGGTTTGACAAAAACCTGCGCATATCCATTAAAGGAAGGTGATAGAGGAGAGGGACAGACATCCCAGGAAATGTCTACGAAGATGCCTTGGGAGCACCAGACACAAACTTTTCCATTTTTTAATAATTTGTGTGGATTTGAGAGAATGGTCAAAACTAAGTCATGAAAACAAGTGACTCAGAGCAGAAATGCAAAGCTGTTGAAACAACCGGACTGAGGATAATGGGGGCACAAATAATTGCACAGAGGAGGAGTCCCTAGAGATGGGACAGAAACCAGATATAAGATATTAGGTAGGAAGGTAGTGCAAGAGAGCTCCCTGAGATGAAGGAAGACCAGTGTGCAGGGCAGGGTGACGGAGAATGGGCCATGCTGACACAAATCCTGGTCAAATTATTGAACTGTAAGTAAAGATATGTCTTCAGGCACACAGGGAGCCAAAACAAGTGAGACTGTTAAATGACTCCACAGCATCGTGAAAAAATGTGGGTGAGAGCTCATGGAGGGAAAAATGTGATTTAAGGAAAAGCAGACAACTTGCTCCACTATAAAGACAACAGGCTGACATTCTCAAACATGCAGTAATTCAGGGCAGAGAGCAGCCTTAAGTCCATTGTGGAAAAAAGAAAAGACTTCGTGATCAAGTCCAGCCAACTGAGAGAAAAGGAGATGCTGTGATAAAGGCAGCACTCATACTGAAGAGGGCAGAGACATGGCTGCAAAGGGCGAGAAAGGTGGTCCAGGGATTCTGTACCCAGCCAAGATGTTCCCAAGTAGAAAGACGAGCACAGGCAATGGTGACATGCAAGAATTCAGAAAATATGGCACTTATGACCCCCTTTGTAGAAAAGATACCTTTTTGAAAAAAATCTACTAAAAGATGTTTCAAATTTTAAAAACCTCAGGATTAGGGAAGATGTAGTTAAACAAAAGGCTGAGGGTAAACATTGAATCAAGTTTTGCACTTGATACTTTATGGACTACAAGGTCTCCACCACAAAAAGTCGACTCTGCCACCAAAGTGCAAAATACACATAGACAATCCATAACTCATGGGTGGTTGTGTTCCAGTAAAACTTTATTTACAAAAACAGGCAGCCAACCTGAGGCCATAGTTTGTCAACCTCTGCTATAGATCAGTTGAGGGAAAAGAGGTATCTTGACAATCTTCCAACCCATGGATATGCTATATCTCTTTATTGGGCAGATCTTTAATTTCACTCAGAAATGTTTTGAGTTTTTATGTAGAGGTCTAATAAAACTTTCATTAAATTTATACCTCTTTTGATATTACTCCAGATAGTATTTGTAATTGTTCTATTTTTATTTCCAATTTTGAAAAAATGTCAACCTCCAAGCCATTCCTAGTTTGGAGAATTATTATTGCTTTTTGTATATTGACCTGGTACTTTGTAACTTTTTATAACTCACCCATTAGGTCTAGCAGATATTTTAAGATTTCTTATGATTTTCTATGTAGACAAATGTACTGCTGCAAATAAAGACAGTTTATTTCTTCCTTTCCAACCCAATATGCCATTAGTTTGTTTATTTTTATTTCTCGTTCTTGCCTTATTGAGCTGGCTAGGCTCTCTTGTACAATAATAAGTAGAAGACATGAAAGCAGTTTTCTATCTTATTCCCAAGTTTAGGGGGATGCATTTAGTCAATTACCATTAAGTATGATGCTGTCTGTAAGTTTCCATTGATACCCTTTATGAAACTGAGGAAGATCTC
Source organism: Manis javanica (assembly GCF_040802235.1). Classification (NCBI taxonomy): domain Eukaryota; kingdom Metazoa; phylum Chordata; class Mammalia; order Pholidota; family Manidae; genus Manis; species Manis javanica. Next base: position 172,472,656 of record NC_133160.1, on the reverse strand, counting down.
TTCTAATCTTGGTTTGCTGAGACTTTTCTTATCATGAATGATTTCTGAAGAGTGGATTGCAGAAAGATTCTTATGCCTTTGTTAAAACGATCATCAGGTTCGCTCCTTATTCTGTTAATGTAGTGATCGCGTTGATTGATTCTCGAATCTTGGGCTGGCCTTGCATTCCTGGAATCAACCCCACTGCTCTCCCAATGTGTAGTTGAACACAAATTGCTAATGTTTTGTTGAGAATCATGAAAGATACTGTTCTATGAAAGCTATGTTCTAGTTCATGTTCATGAAAGATATTTGTCTGGTTTTCGTATCAGGGTAATGCTGGCCTTGGAAAAGACTTCTAGGCGTTTCTTCCTTCTCTATTTTCTGAAAGAATTTGTGTTATGTTATTATTATTATTTTCTTATAAATTTGATAAGCCACCTGGACCTGGAACTTAGTTTGTATATTGGCATTTGGGAACAAAACGAATTTTTTCAGTAAGTGTAGAGCTATTCAGAATTTCTATTTCTTCTTGAGTCATTTTGGTAACGTCCAGTTTGAAACAAATCTGTCCATTTATGCAAGTTTCAGAGTTACTGGTTCAAGGTTGGTTTTTTTTTTTTGCTTTAGTTTATTTAAAAAAAATTTTTTTTCAGACAAAAAGCTGTACATAATCAATGTATACATTTGATGAATGGAGATCAGCATACAGACATGAAACCATCCCCATGCCCTCGTCTCCAAACCAGAACTTTCTTCCCACCTCCTTCTTTAGGTTGTTTACAGTATTTCCTGGGTTTTTTGGTTTTTGTTTATTTGTTTCTTAGTGACTATAGGGTCTGTAGTGATATTTCATCTTCATTTTCTATGTTGGTAGATTATGCTTTCTCTTTTTTTTTCTTGATCAGTCTTTCTAGGAGTGTATTAAATTATCAGATTTTTTAAAGAACATATTTTTGGCCTTATTAATTTTCTGTTTAGTTTCTATTTCATTATTTCTGTTCTTATCTTATTACTTCCTGCTTTCTGCGTCTTACTGAGGTTTGCCTGTTTTTGATCAATTTAACTGAGAGGCGGAGAGTCTCCGTTGCTTTCGCCTCTCCGGAAGCCTGAGCCGCCTGCTGTCCGGTGCCGAGGTCAGCGACTCTTCTGTCTTGTGCAGCCTGTAGGCGTCCACCCGGGGAGGGAAAATCCAGCACCCGTTGTCCCTTCATGGCCGGAAGTGAGAATCCCAATCGATCCACTTGACCATTTTTCCCCTAAGTTTACAATTCCTTTCCTTCTGGAAAAGTTTGTATACTTCTTTATTATTTCTAGTACATAGTAGGTGCTCAATAAATCAAATAAATATAGATGGCAATTAATTATTATCCTTCACATTTTGTAATATTTAATGTTTTCACAGAACTTTTAACATCTCATTTGAATGTCATGATATGTCAGTCAGATCTGTTGGTCCAAAATTTTTTTCTTAGATGAGGAAACTAAGATTTGAACAGATTGGGTGGTTCACTAAACTCACTGAAGTTGCAAAGCTAGTAAGTGCTGGTCCGCATGAAACTACCAGACCAGTGCCCTCTGCCACAGCCCCTGCTTGCCCCTCATCAGCCTCCCTTCTCTGTTCTCCTCAGAAAAAAATCAACCAACATGAGGGTTTCCCTCCAGATCAATATGACAGGCCCATAAGTTGGGAATAATTAGCGTCCCCATAAAGCTGGCAATATGTGGACCCCAGCGTTTGAGAAACTGTTTCACTAGATCACTTCAAAATTCATTCAAGTTGGTCTCCCAGTCAAAACAAATTAGGGAGTAAAGACTTTGAACAAAATGTCTCTGAATGCAGGTGGGAACAGAGGCTGCCAACAGCTGTTCCAATTAGGTCAAGCAGAAAGGGAGAGAAACGCATTTCCCCCAGCCCAAACACACAGATCCCCAAATAATAGTGACCCCCTTTCCACTACGTGAAGGTCATGCAGGGCTCCTTGGATTGAAGGCATTTGGAAATGCCACAGAAATGTCTCCTACGCCATGTCTGCATCCAGTGGGCCAAGATATCATTCTGTTCGGCTGCCCCTGGTTTTTTAAAACTTCTAGGAAAAGACACCACCTTAAAATACCCAAAAGTGCTCCACCTCTCTCGGGGTGTTCACGACAGGCAGTGTACAGGCCATGAGGCCTGGAAACTGTGCTGATTCACTGTCCGTGAAAACCAGCCGCTCGTTTGTCTTCGTTGCCAGAAGATTTCCAAAGCAGATTTAACCAAGGCTTCCAGCTTGAAATCCAGGCCCACAGATTGTGTCTAGACATAGACCCGTTAGGAAATTATAGCGACTTGAGGAGGCTCTGTATTTTCACTAATATTCATCACTTGACAGGTATTTTCCAAAGGGTGACTACGATCTGGAAGGAATCGATGCATTGACTCAACTGATTCAAAATGGTTTAAAAAGCAGGTCAGTAGCTATTGCACTAAAAACAAGAACAAAACAGCCTTTTCCTGGAACTGCTACCTCGAGACTCTAGGACCAAGAGCAGTCCTGCCCCCTGGCATGGAGCAGATACTCAAAAATAGTTGCTGAAGAAATAGATAAACAAACACAGAATCTTCAGGACTGCCATTCAGCACTGGAGCCTAGAGAAAGGGTTTGCTGCTTCCCTGAAAAGGACCTTGAAACAGTGCTGACCACACCCAGCAGTGCTGCCCCTAGGGCAGCAGCCCAGATGCCCCCCTGCCTCTGAAGGGCCGGAGCCCACTCAGTCCCTGCCCCACCTTGTCGATGGCTATGAATGGAGGGTGTCAACCCCCCCTCCCGGCCGGACTGAAATGACCCTGTTTTCTGGCACCCTGCCACCTGCCCTGAGCACCTGGAGACACAGGCCTGCCTCGTTCGTATTTGAGAATTGATGTTGAACCAGGATCTGGCCCCAAACGAGGCTTGAGTAAATAATAATTGAACATATTAAACAATTAGATACAGTTACATTTAGATGGCAAACATTATTACTCATCTGGATGGAAATGTCACAAAATTTGGAGAAATGAGTATTAGAAAAAAAAAACCTTTTTTGACCCAAATCTACCACCATGCAAAAGAAAATAATGAAATGATATTAGCAAATGCGCAAATATATAACAAATGTATTTAATAAATTTGCTATACATAATACATTTATTTATTTATAACAAAGCATATGCATCCTTACTCCCTGGAGAAACAACCTGATGATTCTACCAGTTTCCACTGGTTTAGCTTCACTTATTGGATTATCGCTTATATGTAAGTTGAAAATGTGGAACTTAAAAACGTTTAACAGAAGACAGACAGTCTCTCTGGATATTACATGAATAGAGGCAAATTCAAAACAGAAATCTAATACCAAATGGGTATTAGAAATGGATTGTTTGATTAAATCTTGTCTGAATTATCAGTTACATAATAAGAAAAGTGTTGGCTTTGCCTGCAGAGCTGAGCCGTCACTCTGTGTGGTTAATCTTCATCTAAAAGAGACCAGATACTTCTCGGTGGCAATTGAAAACCAACATTTTTCTTATTTAAGATGATTGGAATGACGGATGCATAAATCATAACATATGAAATTCTCCCATAACTGGGACTCCTTTAATACTAAACATTTGTTCCGCTGTCTTGACAGCCAGCGCCTGCGTGAGAGGCGGACGGTGACGCCTGCGCCAGCAGGGGCGCCTTATCGAATGGGAGCAGCGTCACGTGCCGTCTCCAAACTAGAAAGTCAGAAGACTTTCCTGAGAGGTGACTGAAAAGCCTTGATTAGCTCAATACTTTAGGACACATGACAGCCACTTTGAAGCTTCTTCTAGATTCTTAGAAAGAAATAGAAGGGCTGGCCAGTTTGTTTGTTTGGTATTGGTTTACCTCTCATTATCTGGAGGTCACAGAACTGTCCCCTGGAGAAACCCAGCTACGAGTATGCTCTAGAATGTGGAAAACAATTACTTCATCAGAATAAGTGTCATAATAGTGAATGCAGCAGGAAATAGTTCTTCTATTTCAGAGCATCTTCATAGAAGAACACCATTCAGCCATTCAAAATTGCCTCTAAATAATAGGAAAAATGTTTGAACAGGTTACACACTATGCGTGGATCAGGGTGTCATTGTAAAAACGTTTTGCGTAGAAAAATATCTGGAAGGAAATGCTAAGCCTAGTTCATAGAAACACACATGGTCATAGACTTCTCGCACTGGTCCCACGAGGATGCAGGGTGGTGAGGAATGGGCATGGTCCCTCCTGGTGGCTGTGTGGCCTCAGCCGCCAGCTTTGCTGGACACACACGATGTGTGGGGTGAATGCCTGCACTTGCTGTTCACCAGCTGCCACCTGGGGGGGCAGGTAGCTGGGCCTCACGACAGAGAGTCCCCTGCAGTCTGAACACTGTGCACATTGTCCTTTTTGTCACTTGCCAGGAACAAGTCAAGCACTGGATAATTGGCAGACACAGGACCCTACAACACACCACCACGTGGCACCTGGTGGCATGAACCTTGCCAAGTGTGGGTGGTCCCTGGCTCAGCCACACCCACCCCCCCTTCCCCTACCCAGGAATCTGGGGACCCACTGCCAAAAGCAAACAGCAGCAGTGCCATCCTGAGAAGGACCCAGACGACGGGTGTTGAGAGGCGGTCCCTGTGCTAAGGGGGTGCCCTGTAAGCCAGGTCAAGGTGGGCAGGGGACAGACAGATGGCAGCTGTGGCAGGGGAACCCAGCTTGCACTTCTGAACCAGGGCCCTGGGGTGGCACCGTGCCTGCCGCAGCAGTGGGCTGGCCCTGGGCTGGTCTCCAAGCCCCTGACCATCAGTTTTCCTGCCTGCAAACTGAGTGCTTGGGCAGAGCAAAATGTGGATGCCCATTTCAGGGGCAGAAATGGGCGGACAAGTGAGGACGGCGAGTGAGCCTGGGTCCCAGGGTGTAAACTGCAGAGCTACCCCCGAGTACTTCCCACAGGCACGGGGTGCCCCGCAGCACAGCCACTGTGACATCCCTGGGCAAAGCCTGGATGGCCTCTGCGGCAGCTGGACCTGGGGGCGTGGCCCACAGCACTGAAGTGAGTCGGGCAGGTGGAGTCATGCCAGGAGCAAGGCAGCGCCCACACGCCAAGAGTCCCATCCGTCCTCGTTTCCCCTTGAAGGCAGCCCTTCCCTGTGACTGCCATCTCACCCACGGAACAGAGGGAGCAGGGACATGCAGGGCGCTCCCCTGCCCTCCTGGCCTGCCAACAAGGGCCGGCCAGCCCTTGTCTCGGGGAGCCCTGGGCACCCCTCTGGGCGCTGGTGCCAGCAGGGCAACCACAATGGGCCTCCCCGCTTGTCGGAATCAGGCTGCAGGAACCTCAGGGCGAGGAGGCTTCAGAGGGACGGTCTGAGGCCAAAGCCGAGGCAGGACTGTGAAGTTCGTCAGAATGCTCCCCGGAAAGCCAGGACATTGGAGAGGTGGGGAGGGAGGGAGACAGTGCAGGGGTGGACAGAGCTGCAGGCCTGCGGAGGGGCAGACGCAGGGTGCAGGGGAGACAGCTGGAGGAGGAGCCCTGGCCCCAGGACCAGACTTGTTCCAGGCCCAGCCTTGCTGACAGAGGGCATGTGGGACCGGAGTGTTTGGATGGCAGAGTTTGAGACCCTGAGCAGGTGACAGGCCTGTGGCGGGAATGCCAGCACAGGCCCGGGAAGCCTCAAAATCACAGAGGAGGGGCGGAGGCCTGCAGCCCCCACACCTGGATCCCCACCAGGAGGGGCCAACAAAGGGAACTGAGAGGCAGGGGCCATGAGGAGGGAGGAATACCTGTGCACCCAAGAGCCAGTGCTCTGGGGATAAACATGCCCACGCTAGGCTTCTCCACGGTGTCCAGACCTGGCTCTGATGTGTGCTTGTTCCTCAAACTCAGACCCTCCTGTGAAGGTAATACTAACAATTTACGTCCATGTATGGAAATTTATAAGCAGCACATTTCCTCCAAACCATGATTCCCAGAGAATGCACCAACTCTTCTAAGCCCAGAGAGGCTGAGCCACTTGCCCAAGGTCACACAGCAGGTCCAGTGGTGTCTCAAGTCCCAGGCAAATCTCATTCACCCATTTTGCTGAGGATCACCCTACAGAACATCAGGGGAGCCCCCAGGTTATTGCTGTGCAGCCTTGGGGGACAACTGATGCAATGGACGACACCCCTATTGGGAGGGGGAGCCTCTGTGCCTTTGGGTCCCGCATGCCCACTAGGCTCTGGGGGCCAGAAAGTGGAAGGACCTGCAGGGCAGTCCGTGGAGTGTTATAGAAGGTAAATGGAAGTCTGAGGGGGTGAGGAAAGTAAGAACAAGAATCGCAACCTCCTGACCCCCAGTGCAGGGCTCCCTGCACAGGGCCGCCTACATCCCATGGAGTAAACTGGAGGCCGGGCCTGGGGGGACAGGAGGTGATGAGGGTGTTGGTGAGGGGGCCCTGCCCTCAGCGCACACCGATGCCCAGCACCGGGCAGGTGAGGTGGGCAGGGTTTACTGGTCCCACAGGCCCCCACCGGGGAGCCCTGCGCCTCCCAGGGACCACACTGGGCGTGCTCTGGTTCCCACCGGAGGAGGTGGGGCCCGTCCGGTCAGTCTGCAGGCAGGCGGGGACTGTGAGAAGCAGGCTCAGCAGCCGGCGAGATGAGCAGGCCTGTCCACTAGGACCTTACCTGTGAGAATAGCGTGGGAGGGAAGCCGGATTAGGCCCCTGCGGGTGCCCCGATTCCAGCAGGTACGGAGAAGCATGAAGCGGGGACTTTAACTTCAGGCCTCACGGCCTGGCGGACTTCCACAGGAGGTGGTGGGGGATAGTCATCCAGGAAAAGGAGAGAGGAGAACGGGGGTCACGGGGGGGAAGGATGGTGTTGGCCAAGGCCCCGGGCAGGGAGCGTGAGGTGAGTGTGTGCAGGGCTCCCATGCTGGGCGTGCGGGGCCCGCCCCAGGTGTGTGCAAGGGCCGCCATGCTGCGGCCTGTCTCCGAGGGCCTGCGAGGGAGAGCAGACCCGGCTGGAACCAGGCAGCTGCCCTAATGAGAGCCAGGTGGGGCCACACCTCGCCTGTCGGGCGGCACCTCCGGCTTTGATCACCGATAGGGCCGAAGTGTTCCCAGGACCCCTGCCCTCCCCCGCAGGCCCTCCAGCCTGGCCACCACTTCCCTTTCAAAGCCACCTCCAGCCCCAGGGCAGACAGGGGCGAGGCCAGGGACCCATTCCCTGTGACCCACCCCCAGTGGCGCTGGGAAACCCATGCACCCCAAACACGCAGGCGCACCCCACACGGCCCCCCCAGGAACCACACAGGCCTGGGAAGCCCGGTAAGGCCCCTCCTCCCAGCCAGGGTTCTGCTCACCGCCAGCCCCCTGGACTGTCCCAAAGGCCTCCCAGAGCCCAGCCAGTACCCCAAAGCAGCCTCCCTCTCCTCTGCTGTTTCATTTCGGTTACTTTTCTTGATTAAAAAAAATGGAGCATAAAGGTCAACTTCCTCTGCCACAGTGGAGCATGGCCATGGCGGGCAGCCAGCGGCCCCGACCTGCACCTCCTGGGGCAGCGCTGTGCCCCAGCCTCTGGGCCCTCCCCACGGAGACCAGCTTGCTCCAGCCAGGTGTGGTGTCCATGCTGTCACCCTCTGCGTGGGACAGCCCCAGGCCTGGGGATGTGAAGGAGACGAGGGCACAGGGCGGCCGTGGAGTGCCACGTGTAGCAGTCCTGATGGCCGCTGTCAGTGAAGCAGTCAGCATGGGGGCCACAGGCTGGACATCCCCAGACTGTCACCTCTGGTATGTGACAGGGGGTCACTGACCTGCCCAAGGCCCACCTCCCCCCCGAGCTCAGCCTGCCTCCCAGGGTGGGCAAGAGGGCCAGCGGGGATGAGGCGTGGGGGAGGGGCCCAGCCAGCACTGCTGTCACCACTACTGTGGCCACGTTGCCGTGAGCGGCCAGCCCAGCTGGGCTCCAAGCAGGCAGAGAGCCTTCTGAGGGACCAGGGGTCTGCCATCTGCCCTGGGGAGTCCTGGCCGCCCTGCCCTGGGGTCCCCGAGGAAACCATGGCTGCCCCCAACCTCCGGCTGTCTGCAGGTCCCTGCTACATGACAGCCCCTGGCTGGGGCCCTGGGTGAGGCTGCCCCTCCCTCAGCCTGCCCCACACCCTCCTGATGTCCCTCCCATGACACAGTGCCTGCATGTGCAGTCTGAGAACCCTAGGGAAGGTGTGTGTGCATATGTGTGCACATGGGAGGAGACAAGAAGACACAGCAAGTGTCAACATTTTGGGGTCTGGATTGCAAGTGTCCTTCTCTTGCAACTGTTCCGTGAGTCTGAAATTTGTCAAGGTGGCAGCTCACAGACTGACAGCACGGGGAGGCCAGACAACAGACCCGCGCACGGCGGCATGCCAGGGGCCCGGCAGAGCTCTGTGTTCCCTGCCCTGGGTTCTGGGGCCCCCGGTCAGGGGCCCCTGCCTGCTGCCATGGTGGGCAGGTAGGTGGGTGGGCCTGCTCCAGCCCACCCCTCCCAGGGTGCCTTCCTGTACTGCAGACGGTGACCTGGACACCTTCTAACCTGCCCCTTGCCCCACGGTCCCTGATGGGCTAGGAGCACCATTGGGCTGCCTGCATGGCCCCTTGAGAGGTGTGGTGCCCACCAGTTGGCATCAGGAGGTAGGCATGGGTGTCCACTGGCCGGGCTCCACCAGCGTGCCCCAGGGGCACTCCCCCTCCCCTGCCCCAGGGCAGGCCGCAGCTCTGCCGCTGGGTCAGCTCAGAGGTGTTCTCTGGGCGTCCTGCCAAGCGCCCAGCCCAGAGCCTGCTCCTCCAGGGCCAGGCGTCCCTCTGCTAACTTGGGGAGCCCACCCTCCCGCGGGAGCCCTTTCGCCCTGACCGCACTGCCACGGCCTGGCTCTCTGCTCTCTCCACCACCTGAACACGAGGAGCCGTGGCAGTGCGGCCCCGCCGAGGACCCCTCCCGCCCCTGACACGCCCCCCACCCCTCAGAGCCCAGGCCCTTGTCCCCGGTGATGCTGGCCGCTCACGGTCTGAGGGACCAGGAAAGCCTGCTCGACCTGCTGGTATTGAACCAGAGGATGCGACCAGTCCAACTGGTCTATTGCTGCCAACCCTCTTGTCCCAACCAGAGAGCTGTTTTGAGGTCGGCATTTGTGTCACCGGATTTGCCTCTTTGGGAGGGTTGCCTCCTCCAGGAAGCCTCCCCCATTCCCCCTAGATGGGCTGAGATGCCTCCTCTGGGCTCCCATGTGCAAGTGTTGACTGTTCATGGGCCAGAGCAGCACATGTGTGTTGTGTGTGTGTGTGGGGGTATATGTGGGGGGGCACATGTGTGCATGCAGTTCCTGTCATGATTCCAAACTTTAGAATGATTTCTGATCACCAGTAGGTGACCATAGGCTAGTCTTACATTACCTCATTTAATGTTTACAAAGACCGTCCATGATGCTGGCAGTTCTGACGTTACAGGCCTTCGGCTTGGCTTGCCGGGGCTGCTGACCACACCGCCACACACTGGGGGCTTACAGTCACACACATGTACTCCACAGTCTGAGGCCAGACTTGACATAAGGTGTTAGCAGGGTGGGTGGGGTGTGTGTGTTCCTTCTGGGGGGCTCAGAGGGGATCTGTTCCAGGCCCCCTCCAGCCTCTAGCGGCTCCAGCAAACCTAGGCTTGTGGTGTCGCCCCACCTCTGCCTGTGTCATCACATGGCCTCCCTGGGCGTCCGTGTCACTCCCCTTCTGATAAGAACCCTGATGGCTGGGTTCAGGGCCTGTCCGCCCAGCCTTACCTGGGCACAGCTGCAAGGACCCTCTTCCCTATCAGTTCCCTCACACGTGCAGGGCAGGACTCGCCGTCTCCTTTCGGGGCTCTGCACCCCACTGCACCCTGTCAGCCTACTCAGGGCTGAGACACACTCATGCTCGTGGACTCAGCTGCGGAGCTGGGGGCGCAGGGCCTCATCCTGCCAGCCTGGGCCTTTCAGGAGGCAGGATTCAGGGGTGGGCACAGGAGCGCGCCTCTTCCCAGAAGAAACAGGCAGAGGGCTGGGACTCTTCCTGCTGTGGCAGTTGCCCAGCAGACAGAACATGAGGGCGCTCACACGTCCCCTCCCAGCAGGCATGGCGAGTCGACTGCTGGTGCGACCCCACTGGCCTCTCTGCAGAACCTTCATGGCACAAGAAGCCGGGCCCCCTCAAGGAGGCCACCCAACTGCTGTGTCCCACTGTCCACACAGGCTAAGGTTCCTTCCCTGCCCACCACCCAGGAGCACAGAGTTGCTGGTTTAAGCCCCACCCCAGGCTCAGAGTCGGGACCTTGACCAGGACCTGGTGGGGGTGGTAAGCCCCAGAGGCTTCCTGGAGGAGGTGTGCAACTAGATCATTCTTCACTCTGGTGTAGGAAGATGATGCTTTCTTCCTTTTGGAGGATACAAGTTAATTATTTATCAAATACCGACCAAGCACCACTGGATGGGGCGCTTCCAAGCTAGCAGTGAGCAGAGCAGACGCTGAGGGGTGGCGCTGGGGGAGACAGGTGAAGATGCACAGCCTGCGAACGTTCATCGTGTGCTAAACGCTGACAAGTGCCATGGGAGAGAAACTAGTAGAGCAGGGTGAAGGCATGTCCAGGGCCGGGCAGGACGGGAGTTGGGCTGTAGCTTCAACGCGGCAGATGGGGGGCCTCCTTGAGAGGGTGACGTTTCAGGAAGATGTGAGGGAGGTGGGGAGTGAGCCACACAGAATGTTCTGGAATGGCGTTCCAGGGCAGGACCTGCTGGCCCAAAGGCCTAAGTGGCTGCCCCAGGCCAGGGGCTGGTGTTGGGAGATGAGGTCGGGGCCCCGGGGTACAATGGCTTCAGGGCCAGACCAGGGTGACCAGCCGCCAGCGTCTGGATGTGATTTGGAGGCGGAGCCGACAGAGCTGCTGGTGGACTGGATGGGGTGTGGGAGAGAGACTGGTCGGTGCTGCCAGGGTGTGGGGCTGGGGTCAGGGAAGGGATGGTGGCTCAGGGGAAGGGAAGGGACAGCGCTCAGGGAAAGGGAAGGGATGGCGGAGGCTCGGGGAAGGGAAGGGACGGCGGAGGCTTTGGGGAAGGTCTTTGGGCAGCGGTGATGTCAGCTCAGTGCCAAACATGCTGAGTCTGAATGGCTGGGCTGGGATGCCCGCCGGACATCCAAGTGGAGATGCGGGCTGGGTGTTCATGCAGTGTGTGTGTCGGCGTGGGCTGCCACGGCCAAGCACCACCCAGGGTGTGGTTGCCTCAGAGTCATCTCGGAAGCCTGGGACCTAGGCGTGGGCCGGCTGGTTCTCTGAGTCTCTCTCCTTGGCTTGCGGATAGCCGCCTTCACCCTGTGTCCCCCCATGGTTGTCTCTGTCCTAAACCCCTCCTCTCACAAGGACACCAGTCAGACTGGATCAGGACCCACCTCGCGGCCTCGTTTTACCATATACACCTCCAAATACAGCCACACTGCGAGGTGCTGAGGGTGAGGAATTCCACATACGGATTTGGGGGGACACCACTCAGCCCACCACAGAATGTAGATACCCAACTACCTGGGAGCACCTGGGCAAGAGGCCTGGCCCGCAGACGGAGGGGCCTGGATGTGGGAGGAGTCACACGCGCAGGATGATACCATGTGACTCTGTCCATCACAAGAAGGAAGGCGGCGACCTAGATCCAGCCTGGCACAGTAAGAAACTTGCCCAGGGCCACGGCGGCAAGCGGGTTGAGACCACAGCCCGGGCTCTGCTGTGAGCGCACAGGGAGCTCACCTGGGCGGCGGCGGCGTGCGCTGGGGCAGCCCTCACACTTGGTGGCGGCAGCAAGGTTGAGGGACATGCCCTGAGCCCCCGGGGGGAGGTGTGGACCCAGAATATCCTCCTGGAGGGGTCCGGGCCTGAATGCCTGGCACCCTGGCGGCTGCCACCTCCGCAAGCCGCACCCTCCTGGTCAGGAGAGCTTGCACCTGCTCGGGGCGGGGCCGGCTGAGGGCAGTCCTTCCTCCAGTGCCTTGCTCTGTCAGGCGCCCAGGAGCAGTGGGTGCTCCCCTAAACAAGAGCCCCCTTTTCTCCCCTCCATCCCACCCTCATTTTGAGGGCTGAAAATGTCAGGGAGGTGGTTGCAGGGGCGTCTGTTGCCAAGATGCCTAGAGCCCCCTGAGGGGGGAGCAGGGCTGAGCCTGGGGAGCAACTGGCCATCCTGGGGCTCCGGTCGCTGGCAGAGCAGGCACAGGGGTGCGGTCAGACCCTCCCTGGCTACAAAGAGGAAGGGTCACCCCCTCTGCCTGTGCGACCCCAGGCGTCCAATCCCTTCTCTCCAGGGGCCATTCTCGGGGAGCTTCGGGCAGATGGGGGATCACCAGTCTGGGTCCAGGTTTCACAGGGCCCGGAGTCTGCAGCACTGCAGGGAAAGCCTCCGTAAGAAAAAGAAGACGAATTGTACGTGGTGCTGTTAAACCGTCTTCATAACCCAACTCCCGTGCATCGTTGGCTTCCTGTGGGACTCTAATAGCACAGCGATTGCTACCTGGTGGCGCATGGCCTCTGATGCCAGGGTGACGGCATTGTCGGGGAAGGGGTGGGGCCTTGAGGCGGGAGATGGGGACACGTGAGGCTGAACTGAATCCTCCTGTGTCCCCGAGCCTCCCTCTTGGGGGACGCAGCGCCCTCCCCAGCACCTGGCAGGGCTGGCTTCCTCTGCAGGGTTCTTCAGCGGCTGCACTTGTGATGTTAATTGTCCTGTGATCCACTTTCACCATCTTGTACTGCCTCCAGGCCCTCAATGGGACTCTGCCATCAACCTAGACCTGGTGGAGACGTCTGAGGCCCTCTGAGAGGCAGTGAGCTGTATACACCCAAACAGCTGGAGCACCTCACCAGATGGGTCAGCAGGCATCTGGGGAGCACGTACGGTGTGGATTCTGAAGGCACTGCACAAGGAAGCTGGGACATGAGGCTCCATCCCTCCAGTGGTTTGGACATGGGTGTGCTCCCTGGGGCTCGGGATTTAACCTGCAGTGTTCTCTCACCTGAGAAGGGATGTCCTGCCTGTCCAGACCACTGGGGGCCTAGAACATCACCAATTCGGCAGGACCCTGGGCTTTCATAGACTTGTGCCCGTTCCTCAGCAGGGTCTTGCCTCACTGAGGCACTAAAGGGAGTGTTTGTTACTCCCCCAGGCCCAGCTGAAATAATGCCGTCAGCGGGTCTGTGCGATACTTTCAAAACAGTGAGGCAATCCGGGATGCACCTGGGCCACAGAGGTCCTGACCTAATGATAGGGACCTCTATAAATTAGATGAGACATTCAACACTTTAGTATAAAATACATACTATCAATAAATTAGATGAGACATTCAACACTTTATTATAAAATACATACTATCAATAAATTAGATGAGATATTCAACACTTTATTATAAAATAGGCTTTGTGCTAGATGATTTTGCCCAACTGTAGGCTGGTGCAAGCATTCCAAGCATTAGTAAGGTGGCCGAGGCTAAGCCACGGGGTACAGTAGGTCAGGTGTATTTAATGCATTTGTAATTCAGGATATTTTCAAGTAACAATGGGTTTATGGGGAAGTAACACTGTGGTAAGTCAAGGGCGATGTACATATAGGGCCCAGGAAGGTGGACACAGCTTCAGGAAAGGCAGCCAGTGCCCTGTGGCCCTGCCAAGCAAAGCAGTTACTCGTCAACTATCCTGATCAGAGGCAAAGAAAGCAGCTGCCGGGTTAACAGCTGCATGTTCAGGATGCCGGGAGTGTGTCACTTCACTCCAGTAAATACAGAGCTTCTGGAGTCACAGCTGCTGTGGGTACTGCCGCCTGATCGAATCTGTGCCAACTTACAGCAATCCCCTCGGCCCAACCCCCTGTGCCCTGCCCAGACTGGGAAGGGTGGTGGTCTGTAGGGGCCGGGGTGGAGACCAGTCTCTGCACCTCCTGTCTTGTTTTTGTCTCTGGTCTCCTCGTCTCCCCGGGGATGTGGTGTGGCTCTTGGTTTCTATGTCAGTGGGGCAAGTGACGGTTAAAGGGCTTCCACTTGACCTTTCCTGCCGCAGAGGCTCTCGGTGCAAAGGTTAGATGACCAATGTGGCAATTCTACCAGTTTTTTTCCCCTACTTCTTCCAAAATTGTGATCAAATATATCAAATGTTAACGTTTTAATCATTTTAGGGTGTACATTTCAGCAGCATCAAAGTTTCTCACGTTGCTGTGTAACTGTCTCCACCACCCACCTGCAGAGCTCTTCTGTCTTCTCAGGACGAAACCCTGTCCTCACTGAGCACCAGCTCCCCCTCCCCCACCCCTGGCCCCTGCTGACCCCTACACCACTTTCTGTCTTTATGAATTTGGCTTCCCTAAGGCCCTCAGAGTGGAATTGTATGGTACGTGTAGTTTTGTGACTGGCTTATTTCACTAAACATCATGTCCTCAAGGTTCGTCCACGCTGCAGCACGGAGTTCTGCCAGTTGTGTGCACTCTACCCGGTTATGCCTCCTGGGACTGGGTAAGTAGCCATTGGGTCTGTGCACAGCCCCGCTGGACCCTCTGTGAGAGGAATTAGACCAAGAGTCCATCTATTCCACGGCCCTCCCATGCCTCCACTCAGGCCTGTGGACCACAGTGGCCTTTGAGTTCCCTAGGGATCGACATCGGTTCACAGCCGTTATCTAACACCCCCTAAAGCCATTATCTAACACCCCCTAGGTCTGCCAGCACCCCAAATCATTGTGGCAGTGCCACTCTCAGTGGGCCACAGGGGCCCAGACGCCTGGTCAGACACGATTCTGGTGTGTCTGTGAGGGTGGTTCTGGATGCAAAGAGCATTCGGATAGGTAGGCAGAGAGACGCCGATTGTTCTCCCCATCGTGGGCGGGCCTCGTCTGGGCAGCTAGAAACCGGAACAGGGCAAAGGGCCTGGCAGGCCGGAACGGAGCCCGCCTCCCTGCTGCACCGGGACGGGAACCTCCCCGCTGGTGCCCCTCGTTCCCAGGCCTTCGCCTTGAGCGGGAAGCCGCTCTCCTGGGCCTTCCCTTTGCCGGCTGGGGTCTTGGGACCGCTCTGTCTCCATCACTGTGAGCCAATTCCTAAGAGTAAATCCCTAAACGTCTCCATCCTATCAGTTCTGGTTCCCTGGAGCGCCCAGACTGGGCCAGCTGGGGACTTTCCTCTCCCCAGGGCGGGTCCCTCTTGGGAAGGAAGGGGTCATCGCAAACGTCTGGCCCACTGCAGCATCTCGGGCTAGGTTTCTGCCGATCGGACTAGGGCTTTTCCACTGGCAACTGGGCAGTTACTGTGTTTGGGGGGAGGCAACCCCCAGAAGTATGCCATGGGAGTGGGGACGTGGGACCGGGAAGTGGGGGACTAAGCGAGCCGAGCTGGTAAGGGAGTTGCAGCTACCACTGGGGACGCCGGGCCCCCTCCCTGCCGGCAGCCGGGAGCGACCACCTGGGACACACGATGATCCTCCTCCGTGGGGCGGGCATTCACCAATCCCTCTTCGCCACTGATGAGGGGTCATGAAGGGGCACATATTCAGGATGGAAAGCTGCAGGTGCGTAGGGGAACTGTCCCCAAAGGAAACCTAGGCCTCTGGAGTAGGCTGAGGAGACACAGGGCACACAGACAGCCGGCACTGTCCCCCCTAAAAGGGTGGTGGGTGTCTCATATCCGATTTCCAACTTTGGAGACCTTTAAAAGAGGCACCCCTCTCCTGATCACTCATCTAGGATCTGCTGATTGGCAGGGGTGGAGTGGGGTCAGGGGTAGGGGCAGAGGTTGGATTTTGCAACTTGTGCCCCAAGGACAGTCACTGAAACAGAGCGAATCCTAGGAAGAGCTGTTCCTGGGCTGCAAACCTGATGGCTGTGCGACCCCTACCTGGAGCGGCCATCTCTGGCCAGGGCGACGGGCTGCTTCCAAGAACTTAACCAACAAATTCGTCCAGGGGGAGAAATGAATGCCTTCCTTAATGAGAGGCTGCCTGACACGCCTGTGTCACTAACAACGATCGGTTGTGATTCATTTATGTTCTGACTCTTAAAGGAAAATCTATATGTGCCGAGACCATGAGGGAACACGTCGGGGCTCATTTGCCTCCCAAATCTATCTGAATTATTCAGGCCGGCTAATGAGCTTGTCTTGTCTGGTGCTCTTACATATTGTCTAGACGCGTTTCAGAAAGTTAATAGCAGAGTAAATCCTGCAACCAAAAATAGCTGCTCATAATTAAACACTTTCCTAAAGAGATGGTCTCCTGGCCCAGGCCTGGCAAGGGCCGGGCAGGATGTGTGAACGTTGGCATGTTCTGTCTGAAGCCACCTGAGTGTTACTCTAGGGACATTCTTCTCCCAGTGCCTCCTAGGAGAACCTCAGAAAAGCAGGTGGCCCTAGATCTGCCAGCGCCCCAAATCATTGTGGCAGTGCCATGCTCAGAGGGCCGGGTTCCTCCTCAGCTCTGGGGACCCCCATCTTCGGAAATTTGTCTCGGTGGTCAAGCTAACACAGTGGTCGCTTGACACCCGGCTGTGACCTCACAGAGCTGCCTGCGAGATCAGCCAAGCAGCGGACACGTGTGAACCCCAGAGGCCTCTCTACGGAGGTTCCGCTGGATGCAGATGTGGGGTCCACCAGCCCCTTTCACACTGTCCTGTCTCAGCCTCAGCCCCTCCAGCTCATCCGGACAGTACAAATCCAAGTGGCCCTCCGACTGGATTTACGCCTGGGCCCAGATGAGTTGGGGGCTCCAGGCTGGCGAGACAGCGCTTCGCCCGCCTCCCCCTGCCCAGCGTGGTGGGTTGGCTGAGGCGGTTAAGTGGAGCGCTCAGCTCCTAATTGCTGTAATGGTGCTCAGGGAGGCAGTCAGGGCTCACCAATCGGGGGTGAGCCCAGAGCAGCCTGCTGGGGGGGCCTGTGGGCAGCGGGCAGCCCAGAGAGCAGGCTGGCTGCCAAGGGGCTCCCACTCCTCCATTCCCAGCCGGGGAGCTGAGGGGCCTGATTCATTCATTCATTCACTCTGTCATTCAGTAATGTGGTCATGGGCCCTGGTTGGGGCCACATGATGCAGAGAGCTTTGCGTACAGTGACCCAATCTTTCTGCCAGTCCTCTGGGGTATTGTTCTATTTCATAGCTGGTGAACACCAGGTCATAGAAAGGGGGCATTATTGTCACACTGCCTCAGACGCGGTGGGCAAGGCAAGTGGCAGATCACAGAGGGCCTCCCCTGCCAGCTGGGGCCCGTGTTCTGTGGGGATGAGAGCTCAGGAAGGTATCGAGCAAGGAGGAGCCAGGCTTGGAGACGTGGGGCTGCTCCCTTGCTCCAGCCCACTGCCCACCTCCCTGGCACTCTCCCCTGGACCCAGGAACAGCCAGCCTTCCCAGCATGCTGGAGGATGGCAGCTGGGGGCTTGGGGCCTTGACCCTACCACGAGGTGCGTGGGTTCTGAACAGGTGTAACTTTGTGGTCTTGGCCTGTGCCTGCCCCGCCCGGGAGCTCACAGGCCCCTGCCAGAGACCCCTCCCAGACGGCTGTTGCAGCTCGATTCCCTTCTGCCTCCGCACATGGCACAGCTGACCAGTACATATTGTTCGTTGCCCATCATCTGTCTCTCTCCCTCCGATAGCATCAAAGTTCTGCCCCAGGTGCCCACCTCATTCTCCAGGTGCCCCCAGGCCCTGCACGGAACAATCTCATTTCAAGGGAGCTTGGGGGTTGCCCACTGCTGCTGCCCAGCCTCCCGTCCTGACCGACGTGGGGCTGGCTGGTTAGGATTCCCAGGCAGGAGCTGAAGGCAGCGTCAAGGAGGAGTGACTTCGTGGTAGGAAACACAGCCGAGTTGTTCTCCACCCACATCCTCACCTGGAAGCCGGGCCCCAACCCCGGAGACAATGCGGCCAGTAGGCACCCTTCACCCAGCTGTAACCCCAGGTCTGTGGTTGCTAAATGGCCTCCACAGCTCGTTGCTGTCACCCACCTTCTTGTTAGTGATCATTAACCTCTTAGCACTGTTATATCCTCTGGTACAGACTTCTCTAAGTAGTCTCTAGGTTTTAAAACGTCTTTGAGATACTCAGGGAGAAGACACTTCATAAATGTTCCTGTTATATTTGCCGTGATAACAAAGTAGTTGAAACTGCGTTTGAGTTTGACCATGTTTGGTGCGTCCAATGCTGGCGACTGAAACACAGACGTGGATTGACATGTTATCAAATTCTTCTGCAAAATTTCAAAATCTGTATTTGGTTGTTTTACTGACTGACACTGAAATTAGGAATTTAATGTACCTTTTCTTTTTCAAGTTTTCAATTGCCTCTTATCACAGTCTTAAACCTTGGAGAAAAAATTTAAAGCTAAATAATTAAATCGTTTCATAAAGCAATTTTAAACATTCCTAAGCATTAGAGGAGAGAGTAAGAAAGGAAAAGTCATAGAAAGATGTTCATAGAAGGGCAGGTGACGGTGCCCTCGGCCACCGCCGTTTGAAGGGCAGGTGGAAGTGGAGAAAACCAGGAAGAGCCGGTGGCACAGCTCCGAGGGAAAGCAGAGCAGGGCAGGGCGTCCCCCAGGTGGGCAGTGCTCACGCACACACAGGGCTGTTCCCTACAGGGGTCCACCCAGCTGGGCCTGGAGCCGAACCTATGGGGACAGGAGACCAGAGTGCCAGCAGGGGCAGCCGACTGTGTACCTCCACGTGCCGGCCAGGAGGTCAGAGCAGACTGGTGAGGCTGTGTGGCAGGGCCCGAGTCTGGGCTGGGTGCCCTGGGCCATGGGGACAGGGAGAGACCACACCCAGCGGATGTGAGTTTCAGGAAGTGCTGACCACCCCTGCAGGCCAGGCTGAGGGGACCGGGGCACTGTAGCCGTGCCTCTGTCATATCTCCCAAGCCCACTGCACCGTCCTTACCAGGGCACCCCTCACCGTCCTGTCCCAGGGTCTGTGCGCAGCGGCGCCGAGACTCATACGCTGGGGGCTGCCACGAGCGTTTGGTGGGGTAGGAGGCTCCTGCATCTTGGCACGTGGGCCAGAGGGCAGGGAGGGGCTTTGACCCAGGACCTCCGTGAGCTGCCCGTGCTGGCTGCTTTGCTGCATCATCTCCTTTGTCCTGCAGCCAGCCAGCAAGGAGGCACCTGCCCAACAGGGAAGAGCGGAGGCTCAGAGAGGGCAGCCCTCACGGGGCCACACAGCTTACTGGGGGCAGAGACGGGATTTGAGTACAGGTGCTGCCGCCATGACTGGGCCCTGCCTCCGAGCGTCTCCCTCACCCTCAATGCCCAGTAAACACTGAATGGATAAATAGATGAATGAGCAGCATGTTTTCCTGCATGTGGCTGTGAAGTGCAGGTCTTATTTAATTAATGACAGGCTCTGTAACTGCCGTTCCAGCGCGCGCTGCATGCCGCCGTCTGTGATGCGCTTTCTAGATGATTCTGGCGCCAGTGGCCTAATGTGGGTGCACTGTGCCTGCGTGCCAAGGGACCGAGGGCTTTATCCATCAACCGGCCTCCTCCGGCCCGGCCTCAGCAGATCAATGCCTGCTCCCACACCGAGGCAGATCCCTTCACCTGCCACTCAGGGCAGGGGCTGCCCTCCCCAGCCCTCCAAGCTCACTGGGACTCAGTGATCTCAGGAGGGGCAGCCTCCTTGGCTGAGTCAAGGGCCAGACATGTGGCCCCTCTGGGAGCCGACCCCTGCCGCCCTCTGGGGCCTGAGTTCCGGCAGCCCCGCCCCCCCTGTCCACGCACACCTTCCCCCTAGTGGGGATGCACGGGCAGCTGGAGCTTCCTGATCTGGTCCCAGTCCCAGGGGAGTTTCCATTCCTGCTCCCAGACTTCACTCCTCTTTGCTGGCACTTCCATGTGTCCCCACAGGGATGTTCACCTGTCCCCAAGGGGAGCCACATCACCCCCATCAGCACTTACCCATGACCTCTCTGAACACCTGCCTCTCACTGGGCGCCTGGGCAGCTTCCTCCTGCAAATGAAGCAAGCAAATGTGTGGGAGGGGGCCACCCAAAGAGCCTGGCAGAGATGCCCCCCAAGCAGGCAGCTGGGCAGGTGAGCGGAGCAGCAGGAGCAGACAGCTGTGTGGTGTGTGCCCCTGGCATGCATCGACCTGGGTCCCCGAAAGCTGTGTTGTCTGAACCCTAGTGCTTGTGAATAAGACCTTATGTGTTTTCGTTATTTAAGGCTGGTTCTGGTTTACGTATTTGTTCAAAAGGCTTAACACTATTCATTCATCCAACTAGTATTTAATGAGCACCTATTTCATGCGTGGTCCTGATCTAGGCGCAATATTCAGCAATGAACCAATAGAAATTTATGCCCTGTGGAATTTTTATTAGCCGGGGAGGCAGACACAACACAATGAAATTGGTAATGTAAATGTTATATCAGACAGTGACAAGACATGGAGAAACACAGGCAGGAAGGAGGCAGTGACGGGGAGTGAAAGGAGGAAGTCTTCCCGGGGGGGCAGACTTTTCAGAGAAGCCCTGGAGGAAAGAAAGGGTGAACATGTTCATAAATAGACGTGATTATGATTATCGACTGTTCAAAACAATAATAATAGTGCATTATGGGGTTTGAAATACATATGTATAAACAAAAGGCAGAGAAATTATAATGTGAAACTGGGAAGATTGAATGGAATTGAAGTGCTCTAAGTTTCTAGCATCGTCAGGCAGTGGTAACAGGTATCGCTTCTATTAGATTGAGGGAATGACGTGTGCTTTAGTCCGTAAGTTACCATGAACACTGTAGGTCGATAGAGGGAAATGGGATAGTAGTTTAAGAACAAGAGATTCATTCAAAGAAGGCAAAAAAGCAGAGAAAAGGGAGGACAAACCAAAAACAAATAGTAAGGGGGTAGTTATAATTCAGCTAGATCAGTCATTACATTAACTGTAAAGGGACTAAATTGTCTAAGTAAAGGTATCAGATTGTCAGACTGGATGAATCCCTCATAAACAACATGCCCTACACAGACGACTCCTCCTCAGCAAGATCTCAAATTCCTGCCTTTATGGTCCTTATCCAACCCTCTAGTCTGAGATCGATCTTCCTTCTGTATTAAGCATCAGAAACACCAAAATGCAGGTGGCTGTTCATCAGGCTCTGAGCTTGTACTTTGTCCCTTCCCTGTCTGTCCCCTACTTCCACCCCAAACACACACACACACACACATTCTCTCACATGTTCTTTGTCTGCTTCATGAGTCGGAGCCCAGATCAGGTGATGGCACACCCACAGGCTTCTCTGGCCTCCTCTGTGCCCCTCCCCCACCCTTCCCATGGCCCTGATGCTGTCAGCTGTCTGTTTACTCCACTCACTGTGGGGAGCCCATTGAGAGAAGGGGCCGCAGTAAATAAATCCTGTTGCAATTGGATGTCAGGGCAGAGATCACCCAAGAACTCCTGCTAAGAATCGCAGCCATGCTGAGATTAACATGGGTGGGCCACTGCCAGGTGCCAGGTGCCATGCTTCGGGCTTCTTAGGCCTGTATCAGTCAGTCCTCACAAGGGCTCCCTGAAGTAGGGGCCATGGTCTCACTGTCCGACAGACAGGGAAGCCACAGCTTGCAGAAGTCACCTGCCCAGGGCTGATGGCTAGGAAGCACACCACAGTGCTTACAGTCTAGTGAGGGGACATGTATTTAACAAGTGAAATGGGGAGAAGGGCAGGGGTGGGGTGGGGTGGGGTGGGGGTTGGGCAAGCACAGGACGGGGCAGCTGGTCTAATCCTGGGAGTCCTGGAGGGCTCTGCAGGAGGCAGCATTTAAGCTTGGACCCAAAGGCTGTATGAGGAAGAGCCGGAGGGATGGGGGGGACCATTCCATTAGTGGGAGGGGCTTGTGTGCAGCCCCAGAATTGGGACACAGTCTGCAACCCAATGGAGTCCCCCAGCTTCTGTGGTCGTCTCAGGAGGAGGAGAGGAGAGAGTGGGGTCTGGGGAGGAAGAGGTCTTCCATGTCCATTGTTCAGTTACATGGCACATTGTCAGCGCACAGTCAGTCATCTTGGAACCACACTGAGCTCTCCAGCGACCCACGTGGCAGAGGAGCCCCAGCGGGCACGAGCCTTCCACCTCATCTCCCACACTGGGAGCCCTGCAGCAGGGCCAGGCCACCCTACGACGGAGGAGGGAGGGGGCGCTTGCCAGGCGCACCGTGCGCCCCACACCCACACCTCCACACTTCTCCCACCCTCCCGCCCTGTGGTGAGAGAAGGTGCTGGCGGTGGGGTCAGCCCGGCCTCCCGACCCCCAGCCTGGACAGGCCCGCCCGGCCACGTGGCCTCCTGTCCCGGTCCCGCACCCTGGCACTGAGCTCCCACCTCCTTCCTCGCCTCCATCTCCCCAGCTGAGGTCTGAGAGAGAAGCTCGCTCGGGGCCATTCAGCCGACAGTCGCGAGGTCCTGCAGCCCCTCTCGGTCCTCGGGGCAGACCCCACGGGTCCTTCGGGGGCACTTTGGGTTTCCCAAGGCCGCGCTCTCCCACGTGCAGGGTGCTTCCCTCCCCGAGTCACAGTGTCCACAGTCAGACAGAAATGGCTCCCGACCCTCTGCCCACATCACCAGGTGTGCAGAAATGCAGAGTTAATTCTGGAGGCAATTAATCCCATTAACAAGCAGTGAGTCACAGCCTTCAAGCAGGAGGCCCCCTTCACCACGGAGTGTCAGCCGGGCTTCCTCCATCCTGTGCACGGCTCGCTGGCTGCTCCTCGCGTGTCTCTGCCTCTCTGGGACACCCAGGCACCGTCAGCTTAAAACACGCCCCACAAATTGGCTGGCCCTGCACCCCACTGCCCTACCCCAAGGCCACATATCACATACCCAGGTCCCGGGGCTGGAGTCTGGCACACGGAAGGCCTTGGGGAGCACCCATATGGATGCCCCCTCAACGTTCAGGGGATGTCAACAGCCCACTGCTGATTGGGAGCGACTGTTTTCAACAAAGAGTCAGCCAGGAATGGAATTATCAAACTGTTAACTGTGCTTGTCGCAAATCACTTTAATGATGTATTAACATTTAATTCGATTGCTACTGAATGCTTCAGATTACATGTACAGCCATGAACTTAACCATCAGAGCAAAAAGAGTCCCGGGAAACGGGACTCCTGCCCCTGGCCCAGGCTGACTCAAGGTCCTGGGCTCAGAACTCGTTTGCTGTGCAATTTCCCAGCGTCCGTTCTCAGTCTCTGGAGAGCCCGTCCCGTTCCGGGCAGAGCTGTTGCTGGAATCCCGCACCTCCAGGGAGAGAAGCCTGCTGTCTTGTACCCAGCAAATCCACACTGCGTGCCTGCTGTCTGCAGGGTGCGGGACTGATGCCAGGGTGAGCGCAGAGATGGGGAGGGCATAGGGCCCCATGAGAAGACAGCCATGCAGAAAGAAAGAAGAAAGCTGCGTGCACGCCAGGCCCCATGCCAAGCCTTCCCCCCTATTGCTGAGTGGGGCTGGCGTGTACAAACAGGGAAACTGAGGCTTAGAGAAGCCGTCCATTGGTCCCCATGGGATACAGTTGTGTGTGTGGTCGGGGAGGGAAAGAGAATGGGTGACGAGACTGCTCAGACAAGCTGGGGCCAGAGCACAGAGGGCCTGGTACCCAGAGCTGAGGAGTCTGATTTTGTGTTGCAGGAGCCACTGAGGGCTTGGGGGCAGGAACCACCCACATTTGAATATATTAAGCAATAAAATATCCACTAAGCCTTAGAATGTGGAAATAGGAATCCAGTGTGTGGCGCACTCTTGCTGTTTGCCTCAGGCCTTCCTCCCAGTGGAATATCCTCCCACATATCAAGATCCTGCTGGGCATGGGAAAATCCTTCTCTCTTTCTCACAAACACACACACACCCATGCATATGCATGTAGGCAGCATGCACACACGTTTGCAGGTACATGTGTGCATGCACATGATATGCATGTAGGCACACATGTATGCAAATACACACGTACACACCCGCACCCCTATGCACATTCATGTAGGCAGGCACACACACATATGCAAGTGCACGCGTGTGCACACACAGTGCCAGCCCTCTACCACTCACACAATCATGCAGTCCCAGCTGCTGCCCACATTTCATCTCTGGAAAGGGAGAGGCCAGAGAGGCCCACTTGGTCTTGCTGCCCCTCTTTATGGGCATGACCTGGGCAAATGCCCATTGTCAGAGGCTGTGCTGATGGCCCTGCTGCTCTGCCCCACATGGGCCGAGACCCAGCTCCTCCCTTGCAAGGCCGCCACAGCTGTTTGGCAACCGCCCCCGGCTGGGCTCAGAGCCGCCACCGCGCAGAGAACCCTCCGTGACGTGCTGTGACTAGACAGGCGCGAGGAGCAGGCCCTGCAGTCATATAAAATGCAGGAGAAATCCCCACCCGGATGCACACTGACCTAACAGCGCCACGGCAGTAAGCGCATCCGCGTCCCCGACTGGGGGTGGTTGAACCCGGCCCTGTGTAACAACAGCCTCATTATCTGGGGGAAGCAGAGGCTTAGGCATGTTCTGTGAGTGGCAGGAATCTTGTAGGGGGTGTAGGGAATCATGCAAGCTGGTGCCACGTGGCCTCCCCGAGTCAGCCCAGCCCACCGCCCAGATGGAAGCTTCCAGATGAGTCAGTCCGTGGGAACAGAGCAGGCGTTTGTTCATCGGCCCCAAAGCCTCGGGCAGGTGGGGATGATTGACCTGGAGTGAAATCGTGCATCCTTAAGCTGGCGAGCCCTGGGGTGCCCGACAGATTCCACGTACGGGTCATCTCTCCCAGACGGATTAAGCCCCATGGAGCCCCTCTGGCCAGCAGGGGCGGGAGAGCCCAGGGCTGTCCCGACGGGCCGCTGCTTCCCACAGGACCGTGGACAAAGGCGAAGCAGGCGAGGCCAGGGCTTCCGAGCCACGGTCCTGGCCAAGCCCCTGTGGGTGCACCCACACCTTTCTGGGCTGGTTTCCTCACCCTGAAGTGACATTATAATAACAGCATCTGTGTCCTCAGACCTGGCTGGGAGAAGGGGCTCAGGAGGGCCTGGGTCAAGCCTCTGTGCACCGAGCAGCAGCTGCGCCCTGGCACTGCCACTGTTCAGGTCACGTGCAAGCAGCAAAGAGGCCTGTGTTGCTCTGAGCCAACCTCACACATGCTCAGAAAAGTTTAACAATTCTGTTCCAGACCCTTCTGTTCCATGCATGGGACAGGAAGGAGGTCCTTGTCCCCTTTGTGCATAACGGCATGATCTCACGTCTGTCCCAAACCATCTTGCACACGTGTGGGAGATGGGAGTGGGAGGGGGCTGGGGGCACCCAGGGCTTCTCTTCCACAAACAGAAGGTGCATCCAGGTGTTGCACTACATGGCATTGTGAAGCCTAAGCATTGGGTCTTTTTGCTTTTTCTTGATGCTACCAGTTTGCAGTGAATGTAAAGAAGGACTAGGTTGGTGAGGGCTGGAGCAACGAGAGCTCCCACACACCGCTGGTAGGAGTGCAAACTGGTCCAGCCCTTTGGAACATTCTGGTGTTATCGCTCCATGTCAACAAATTGCCAACCCAGCCATCCGATTCTAGCCGTGTGGCCAGAGAGCCGTCCGGGGGGCCTCAGGCGTGAGCCAGAAACAGCCTCACCATGCTGCTCACAGTGGTCGTGCGTGCCACAGAGTGGGGACAAGCCCCCGCCCCTCAGCAGGGGGTGCACACGACCAGCTGCGCATGCCGGGGCGAGTCCTTGCAGGGCGGTGCTGATGAGGACCGCGAGCTGCTGGGGTGTGGGACTCCTGGACATTTCCTCCTCCCTGTGAAGGTCACATGCCAGAGTCTGGGGACCTTGTCCTCCCGCACGTGACTTGCAGTGCCGTCCCACAGGTGGAGGTCCCAGCCCGCCCCCGTCAGGGCTGGCTCCGTGGTGAGTGCTGGCCAGCGGATATGCCATGTGCCGTGTCCAAGCAGGCGCTTCCAAGAACAGCTGCGTGGCATCTCCTTTCTGAGAAACAGAGAGCCAACAACCACACCAAGGCTGAGCAGGAGACGGACAGACTGCAAGCCCGCGGCCCGACCCACTAGAGAACCAGCTGTCCCCAAGTCCAAGGAGGAAGCGTCGCCTGCACAGGAGGACTGGCCCTGGTCACTGTCTCCACCTGAGACCAGGGCTCCATCAGGACGCAAGGGACTGTTCCACTGTCACCCCGCCGCCAGGCTGACCGGCATCAAACAGCAAGTGGCTGCGGGGCAGTAGTCACGGGGTGGGCTAGAGCTCGTCCCCTTTGAGTCCTGTTGCAGCGGGAAGTCCAGGAGCTGAAGGTGAGTCAGACAGTAAGAAAAACCCGCCGGCAGAGCAGCCCCGCCCCACCCTGAAACCAGCCGTCCTGGAAGAACTGGAAGTCCGGGGAACAGGGGGCGACCGCAGCAGCGAGCCACCTCAAGCCTAGGCCGGTTCCTGGCTGATGAACTAAAATTCCCCGCGTCTAGGCCTTTTGGAAAGAAAGCCGTACCCATTTCAGGCTCAGAAACTGTTTTCCTCTCCTGTTTGCTTTCAAAATTATCAGGTGCAAACAAAGGCAAGTAGAACCGCATGCTCCCGGACCCGTGTCCACCTGGGGTGTGGAGGAAAGATGCCTCGTCCCAGCCTCCGCCACAGAGGACAGCCAAGCTCACCTCAGGTTCGTGAATCGTTTTTATACCCATCCAAAAGCTGAGGTCACAGAGCAACAGCTTAAAATCTGAGGCAAGATTATGCCTATAGGGAGCGAGGGGACATGAGCACATGCTCTCCTAGGGAAGATGCTACTGGACACTGGTGAAAAGAATAAAGGATGGGAGACAACCTGGCCACGGTGAGGCAAGCTGGCAGCACAGTGTGAAGCCCCTGGGGGCCCCCAAGTTTGGAGGAGCCCTCATTCTCTACAGGCTCCTTCTTTCAAACCCCACCAGGCATTCAAAGGAAAATCTAGATGAAGCCCAAAGACCTGCCTGCTGTGGCCACATGGCCTGGGGGGAGAGGACGAGCAGCAATGTGGGAGGGCAAGAAACACCCCTGGGCCATTCTCCTGGGTCCACATGGAACCAGAGCCTGAATCTGAGCCGGGCATCAGTGACTGCTCATTGCAGCAGGAAGGGAAATTGGGAGAAGCGAACCCCAGTCCTGGAGAAGGGGCGAGATTCAGGGCTGAGCCCATCGCTGTAGCCGGGAGACTGGAGAACCCAGACATCCCCTCCCCCCCCGGGAGGAGGGTCACAGGCACACCTAAGATTAAGGCTGATCAGGACATCTGCAGCCACATCGACCCCCTCCCGCCACCCATGACTCTAGGAGATGGACGGGGAAGGGAAAAGTGCACAGAGGGTCTCCCTGAGTGAGGCACGGGGCAAAACCCTCAGAACCAGGTGTTGCTAAGCACAGGCGAGCTCCATAGCCATTTGAAATAATTAATACTAATCACAGCTGTGCAGGTGCAGATCTCAAACCAGCTCAGCCCATAACTAGAGTTACTTATACCCCCATCTAGAGGTCTAGCAGAAAGAAGGTATGCCTACCAGAGATGCATGGCTCTTAACAAAAAGTTCCAAGACATACAAACAGGCGAGAAACAAAGAGGGGCTTTCAAAAGAGACCGAGCAAACATCAGAA
This sequence comes from Manis javanica, assembly GCF_040802235.1. Lineage (NCBI taxonomy): Eukaryota > Metazoa > Chordata > Mammalia > Pholidota > Manidae > Manis > Manis javanica. The sequence goes on along the minus strand of NC_133160.1, from coordinate 172,445,034 downwards.
CCGGACTCGGCTACGATACCCATGCTGGAACTGTCTGACAGTGGATTTAACATGACTATGATTAGCTTTTTGAAGTCTCTAATGGAAAAATGCATTATCAGATGGAAGCTCTAAGAAAAGCAAATGGAAATGTTAAGATAAAAAAGAGAGAGAAGAAGGATGTCTTCAATGGGCTGATCAGTAGGTGCAGCACAGCTGAGGAAAGTCACCAAACTCGAAGATAGGTCAAAAAAAAAAAAAGAATACACTGGAAAAAAGATAAAAGGATGAAAAGTAAACGGAACAGGATGTACAAGAGCTGTGAGACAATACTACACACCCCAACCGATGCATAACTAGAATCCCAGAAGAAGAGAGAGAATGAGTAGAAGAAATATTTAAAGAAATGATGGTCAAGAGTATAATAAAATGAGTGATAGACACTGTGAGTAAAATTGTGACATTTCCAGAGTATCTCTCCCGGATTTAGTGCTTTTGCATGTCCTCAGGGGTGGGGGGAAGTTCATCTCCACGTCAGTGGGTAATGACCTGGGCAACTGAGGGCGCGTCTGACCCTGAGAGGTTAAGGGGAGGGGCTGGCTGGCTTCCTTCCTGAGCAGAGGGGAGACTCGGCTCTGGGCTGCAGTTTGTAAGCAATAAACGGGTTTTAAACTTTATTTCTCCCTTTGACTGATTTCGGTTTTTAGAGGTATTTTGCCCCAGGATTTCCTCTCCCCGGACTTACAGACACCAAAACACACCCGACAAGTGCAGAGAGGGCAGAGGAAGGGGCAGGCTGGGATGAACAGGGAGAGGATTTTTAAGATCCTCTATAGGGTATTATAATGGTGGCTACATTTGCCCAAACCAGTGGGATGCCCAACACCAAGAGTGACCCTAATGGAAACTGAGGGCCTGGGGTGGTGGTGGTGTGTCAGTGTGGGGCCATGCTTGGGGAGAATGCACCGTTCTGGTGATGTTGATAATGGGGGAGGCTCTGCATGTGTGGGGGCAGGCAGGGGAGGGGTATATGGGAAATCTCTGTATCTCCCCCTCAATTTTGTTATAAACCTAAAACTGTTCTTAAAAAAAAAGTTAAAAATAAAAGGGAAAAAGAAAGTCAGAGAACACCAACTAGCATAAATACCACACCCAAACACAAAAAGCCACATCTAAGCACATTATACTCAAACTGCTGAAAACCCCATAGACAAAGAGAAAATATCAAAGCTGTCTGAGGTGGAAGCAGGGAGAAGCATTATATACAGAAGAATAAAAATACGATTTACAGTAGAGTTCTCATCAGAAACTGCACAAGAAAACTGAGTGAATCTTTAAAGTGCTGAAACACTGAGAAAACTCAACCCAGAGAAAATACCTTCACCAAAGGAAAGAGAAATAACAACTTTCTCAAATAACAAAAATTGAGGGAAGACATTTCAAGCAGACCTACTCTAAAGGAAATACCAAAGAAGATCTTCAGATGAAGAGACCCTGATATCAGACAGAAACTTAGATCTACACAAAGAAATGAAGAACGTGCATGCAGGATAAGTGGAAAAGAAACAATTCATTTTTCCTAATTTCTGTTTGCTCTAAAAGATACACTGCCTAAAGAAAAAGTGGCAGCAATGCATTTATTACACCTGTAAAATATGACAACATAGCACAAAAGATGAGAAGGAGAAATTGGAAACACACTGTTCTAAGGGACCCTTACACTGCATGTGAAGTGGAGCAATAACGTTTGGAAGTAGACTCTGGTTATTCAAACCAAAGGGCAGTTACCGAAAGGTTCTGTAAAAGGTATGAGTAATAAGTCAGTAGAGGAGATAAAGCGGATTCATAAAAATGCTCAATCAACACAAAAAAAAGACCAAAAAAAAAAAAAAGGAAAAGAAACAAAGAATAAATGGAACAAGAAAATGGATAGCAGAATGGTAGATTTTAATCAACCACCACCAATTAGCAAATTAGCATGAATCATCTAGACACACCAACTAAAAGGCAGAGGTTGTCAGATTTGATTTAAAAAAATCAAGATGTCAGTACATGTTGTCTATAGCAAACCTACTTTAAATACAGAGAAGTAAATAGGTTAAGCCGGAGTAACCAAATTAACATCATGAGCAGACTTGAGAAAAAGGAATGTTTTCAAAGACAAAGAGGGACATTGCCTGGTAAAGGAGTCACAGCAATCCTAAATGTGTAGCCACCTCACAGAGATTCCAAATATATGAGCAAAAATAAAAAGGCAAAACTCTCCACACAATTTAGGAGCCCAAAACTGATGGAATGGAAAGGAGAAATAGACAAATCTGTGATTGCAGTTGGAAATGTCAACTTTTGTCTCAGTAATGGACAGAAAAGTAAACAGGAAGCCAGTGAAAATAAAGAAGACCTGCGAAACACCGAAACACCGTTAGACCCAGTTGACATCTACGCAACACTCCACCCTATACTATGAGGGTACATTTGGATCATAAAACAAAATCAGAAAACCAAGAAAAAAGAAAATATTTTGATGTGGAACCATAACAACATTAAGCTAGAAATCATAACAGAAAAGTACCCAGAAAAAAATTAGAAACAAAACCACCCACATGTGACAGTCACAGGTGAAAGAGAATCAAAGGGAATTTTAAAGTATTTTAAGATGAATGAAAATAAAACATGTCAACATCTGTGGGATGCAGCTACCGCAGTGCTTCAAGGAAGATGTATAGTGTTAAATGCTTATATTAGACAAGATAAAAGGTCTCGAACCAATCATTTAAGCTCGCTTTAAGAGACTAGAAAAAGGACAGCAAACTAAATTCAAAGCAAGTAGAAACAAAGTACACAGATTAGAGAAGAAATCACTGAAGTTAAATACAATAGAAAAAAATGGATAAAACCAAAAGCTAAGATATTTTTAAAGATTGATCAATGAATAAACGTCTAGCACACATGACTGAGAAATGAAAAGAGAAGACAGAAATTACCAATACCACCAAAGGGAGAGGCGCTGGGGACTGCTAACAGCATCTCTGAGACCATAAACTCCATGGGACAGATACGACGAACTACCGGAACTCACCCAACAAGGAACACACCATCTGGAGTACTTTGTCGTTAAAAAAAACATACAAAATAAGGGAACTCCAGCCCCAGATGGTTTCACTGGAATGCTACCAAATGTTTAGGAAGAAATACCAATAAATCTCTCCTAACAAACTGAATAGGAAGAAACATTTCCCAATTCATTTTATGAGGCCAGCAATATCCTAATAGCAAAGCTGACAAAGACATTCAAGAAAATAACCCTCCAGACCAATATTTCTTCTGAACATAAGTGCGTTAACCCCCCAAAATACTGCAAATCAAATCCAGCAGTATATATATTAAAAAATCTCTCATGACCAAATTTTATCCCAGAAATACAAAGGTGGTTAAATTTTTAAATCAATTAATGTAATGCACCATACTGATTGATGGACTAAAAAAGAAAACCCATATGATTATCTTAATAAGTGAAAGAAAGTCACTTGACAAAATTCAAAACTGCTCATGATAGAAAAAGAGTTCTCAGCCAAGTAGAAGTAACAGGGAACTTCCTAACCTGAAAAAGAGCGCCGACTGCTGACCTCTACTTACAGGTGAAAGAATGAATATATTCCCCTAAGATCAGGAACCTGGCAAGGATATCTTTTGCGTCAATCCTACTCAACGTTGTATTAAAAGTCTTAGCTAGTGTATCTTACTGTACTACACTGATGGACAGTGACTGCAGTGGGGTGGGGGGGACTTGAGAAGATGGGTGAATGTTGTAACCACAATGTTGCTCATGTGAAACCTTCGTAAGAGTGTGTATTAATGATACCTTAATAAAACAAACAAAGTCTTAGCTAGTGCAATAAGGCAAGGAAAAGTAGTAAAAAGAATAAGAAAAGAAGAGATAAATCTCCCTCCATTTACAGATAACATTATTTCTATGTAGAAAATCCCAAAGAATCTACAAAAAACTCTAGAACTAATATATGAGTGTAGCAAGGTCATAAGATTCACGACCAATGAACAGAAATCACTTGCATTTCTCAGCATGAGCAGTGAAAAATTTGAACTTGAAATTAAAAACATACACAAACAATAGCTTCCCAATTGAAATATTTAGAGATAAAAATTTTAAATATGCAAAGGCTGCATGTTGGAAACTGAAAACACTAATGAAAGAAATCAAACAAGACCTAAGTAATGGGAGAGATTTATGGTTTGGAAGACTGAATATCAATATGTTACTCCTACCTGGTTTCATTTATAGATTTAATGTGATCCCAATAGAAATTCAGACAGCCTTTTTACAAACGCTATACAAACATTAAATCAAAAATGTATATGGAAAGGCAAAGAAACTAATACAGCCACTATCAGTTTGATAAAGAAGAACAAAGCTGGCAGAGTCACACTACCTGATTTCACGACTGGCTGCAAAGCTGCAGTGACCAGACAGTGGAGGACCATTGAAAGGACAGACACGGGGATCACTGGGACAGAACACAGAGCTTAAAAATACACCCACAGATGGAGAGTCAAATGGCATTTGACAAAGGTACAAAGGCAATTGAATAAAGAAAGGACAGTCCTTTCAACAAATGGTGCTAGAAAAGTTGTGCACCCACGTGCAGTTGATGAATTAATCCTCAACCTCACACCTTATAACAAAATCAGCTCAGAATTGAGTATTTATAAAATGTATAAAACCATAAAACTTCTAGAAGGAAATATAGGAGAAAATTGTATGATCTTGAATTAGATATTGTTACATTCAGGACACCAATAAACATGAGCCACAAAAGAAAAAAGTTGATGAATTGAAATTTACCAAAATTTGAAACTTCTGTTCTGCAAAAAAAAAACAAAACAAAAAACTTAGGAGAATGAAAAGAAAAGCGACAGACTAGAAGAAAATCTTTGCACATCACATTTCTGACAGCGTATATATAATAAATCAAAAGGCTCTTAAAGGCCAACAAGAAGAAGACAAATCAGTTTTTTCAAAAAAGGGAAACATTTAGACCAACATTCATTGAAGAGGACATCCAGGCGACAAGCAGGCACATGGGAAAAATGCAGGACAAAAAAACCGAGATGCACCTAGAGCATCTCAGAGTTCTAGAAATTAAGGGATATTTTTAAAAAGAGATGGGTATGTGAGAAAAGACCACAGAAGTGGCCAAAGGTAGAACAATGTAAGCAACAAAATAAAGATGATATTGGAGTAGAACCCAAGAATAAAACAAGTGTCTTTCATTTTACACTGATATTAAAAACAGAGAAGTGATAACTCTTTCTTACAGAAGAATTCCAAATAATAAATATAATAGGATAAGGAAAATAGACCATTACTGGGAGAACACCCCAATAATCATTGCTTCAGGCAAAGTCCACTGCCGAGAGCTAAAATTAGGAGGCGACACTGTCAGGAGAGAGAGAGAGATCTGTATAGCCTCAAAGAACCTTTTTTAAGAAGTCATCAATCACAAAGAAAGAACATAAACTTCACAAAGAAGACACCTGGAGGGCCCCACCTAGCCGGGGGATCAGGGTCAGGATCTCCGGCACCGGTGGCAGGAGCAGCGCACACCTCTGTGGTGCTCTTTCCAGTCTCGCAGAAACTGATCTGTACCATGAGAAAACATCAGAAGCACCCAACTTGAGAAACAGTCAACAAAATAACTGGTTTGTACTCTTTGAGTCTCAAGGGCATAAAAAACAAGCAAAGTTTGAGGACTATCACAGCAAGGAGGAGGTTAGGCTGCCACAGAAGCCAGATGCAGCGTGGGAATATGGGTTAGATTGTGGAACCACTGGAGAACGCAGCGGAAAACTGGTGAGATCAGAATGGGATCTGTAGTTTAGGAAAAACGTTGTCTCAAAGTCAATGCCTCAGTATGGACCACTGGACTGTGGCCAGTATGGTGCTAAGGTTCCGGGACCCCTCGTAGAGGGCTTGGGGGAACTTTAATATTCTTGCAAATCTAAAAGTATCTGCAAGTACAAAGTTGAAAGGAGAAAGTGATTGAGAAGAAAGAAAAGGGATGTGCACACAGCCTTATCTCAAGACGCAACGGTGAAGCAGCAGGAATTGAATCAGTGTAATAATTGGTTAAAGGGTAGACACGTAGACCAGTGCAGCAGAGAGGAGGTCCGGCCCCAGAGCCACACACACGTGGTCCTTGATTTTTGACAAAGCTGGAAAGGCAGTTCAGAGAGAGGACTTCCTTCCCAACGAGTGGCATCACAGCAGCTGGGTGGCCCCACGCAACATGAGCTTCCACCCATACCTCACGCCACTGAAACACACTCAAAATGCAATGTACGCTTAATAAAGTGTAAAACCATAAAACTTTTAAAATGTTCATGACTTTGAATTAGTAAAGTTCTCTTATATACATCACTAAAAGCATGATCCATAATGGGGAAAAAATGACAAATTTGACCGCATGAAAGTTTTTGAAAATCGCGTTGTAAAATGTATCATTTAGAGAATGAATAGAGAAATCACAGACTGGGAGAAATTATCTGTAAATCACATAGGTGATAAAGGACTTGTACCCAGAATATGTAAAGAACTTTCAAAGGTCAATAATAAGCATACTAATGATCTAATGTTTTTTAATGGGCAAAAGATTTGAACAGATCTTCACCAGTGAAAATATATGGATGGCAAATAAACAGGAAAAGATGCTCAATATTATGCATTAGGAAAACACAGCAAGCTATCACTCCACACAGATCAGAATAGCTAACATTTAAAAAAACAACCTGCAAACACCAAGTTCCGACAAGGTTGGAAAGCACCAAATGCATGTGCTCCTGGTGAGAATGATGCGGAACAGCTTGGCGGTTTCTTTTGAATTAAATACATACATGTTATAGAACCCCACAACCCCAGACCTAGGCACCCGCCCACGGGAAGTGGAAACCTATGCTCACACATAGCCTGTATGTGAATGTTTATAGCAGCTTCATTCATAATTGTTCAAAACTGGAAACACCCCAACTGCCCCTCAAGCAGAGACTGGGTGAGCAGACTGACACCCCCCCGGGGGGGACACTGCTCATCAGAACGCAGGCGTGAGGCTATGGATTCACAAACAGCACGGCTGAATCTCAAAGGGGCTACGCTGGGCGAAGGAAACCAGGTCAAGGACTACCTTCCGCACGATCCCATTTATGCGACATCCCGGAGAAGGTGGTATGAACAGGAGGGATGGACAGCAGATCGCGGAGGCCACGGCTTAAGGGTCAGAGGAGGCTTTAACCACACAGGGAAGCTGGACATGGGGTAAAGGAGCCGTCCTGTGTGTTGACCATGGTGGTGGCCACATGACTATGCTTTTGTCCAGGCTTATAAAACTGTGTGCAAGAGAAAGAGCTAATGTTGCTGTGTGCAAATTAAAAATAGGTTAACAACTTTTTAAACATAATTTCCTGGTTTGGGTCTGTCTCTTGTTCTTTCTCTCCAATGTAAGAACAACATGTCCCAAACAGGGGCTGTTCCCTCAGCCCGGACCCCTAACGAGGCGGCGATGTGGGGCCGACCCACGACCCACGGGGGTCTCCGGGGCGTGGAAGTGGCCTGGGGCTGGCGGTGCCCTTTCAGGAGCGAGGCGGTGGCACACCCCCCACCTCCGTTGCCCTCCCTGCCTGCCCTGATTTTGGCTCCCTTTGCCTGACCCCACCCCCTCGGGTGTCCCTGTCACCAGGAGGTGGATGGTGGATTCCTCGGTCCCTGTCCTCTGAAGGGAAGAAGTCAGTCGAGAGGCCCCATAGAGGGTCAAAGCCACAAGGATGTTTATTTAGCACGGCAAAGGGCCGGTGCGCCCCAGAGCCCGAGGAGCCGCTGAGCCCAGCCGAGGCGGTGGCCGCGCTGGGGGATTTGGCGTCCTCCCCTCGTCTGTCACTCTCACACTGACTTTAGGGTCTGTCGACGTTCCTCCCTTTTTCAGCCTCTTTTCACAAGTTTGTGTTCACCATCTTTCCCATGAGAGTCTAAGACAAAACCCCTGGTGGGGCCAAAACCGAAGTAAGGGTACCCCGATGGCCTCGGGGTCGCCAGCGACAGGTCTCCCCTGAGTGCCTAAGCTCTACAGAGAGAAGGTCCCAGTGACGTGTGTCTCTTGGTCATCAGTTTGTGCTGAACGGCAGAAGGGTTGGTCTCAGGAAGGCAGGGCGGCCTCTGGCCAGGGACCGGGTGGGCCCGCCCGGGTGGCCTGCTGCCCTCCAGCCTCCCGGCCTGCTCACGTGATCTGACTGCTGCTCTAACACCCTGGCCCCTATGCTGTGCCCGGCTCTGGGCCGCCCTGAGCCTCCACAGGGCCTTCCTGTGTGGTCTGCTCAGACCCTCCCTCCACTGCCTGGCGGTGGTGAGGCCCCACCCCTTGAGGACTGTCCCTGTCCCTCTGTGTGGCCCAGCCAGCCGGGCTCCCATGCCGCTGGCCAGGGGACATGTGACGGCTGGCCGGTCAGAAGCTTGTGCTGGCATCTTTCTGTGCAAGCCCTGGAGAGAGAGGAGGCCACTCTTTCTGCGGATTTTAGCTGTCAGGGTGTGACATCCCTGCTGTTTGGAAGAGTCCATCCAAGACAGGGAGGCCCTGAGCCAGCCCGAGGGGGGGAAGGCCTGGTTTCAGCTAGTGGGCCTCCTCCGTCCTGCTCCAGGCCGTGACAGCCAAAAGCACCACTTGTAATCTGGGACAAGCCCCTGGTCCCAGCTGAGAATCACACTCAACCTGCTGGTCCCGGCGGCCAGCTTAGCCACGGCAGGCATGAGACGCTCCTGCAGGGGGTGGGGGTCTTCACTGCAGCATCACGCGCGGGCTGGCGACCTCCCTGGGCCCCTGCCACGCTGTCGCCCAGAGAAGGTGGGGACCTGGGCAGAAGGACCCAAAGGAAGGAAGCCCTGTGGAGAGGGCAGGAGGCTCCCCAAATGAAGCTCTGGGAAGAGCTCCGTGCACAGGGCTGCGGGGCGGCCCCAGGCCAGCCAGGCCCAGCCGGTGATTGGCAAGAGCTGGCGTACTGCTGGGACACAGCTGCCATCTTCCCCAGGGCCCCACCACAGCCCCCCTTACCAACCCATTAATTGGGCCACATCTGCTCACCGCAGAGGCTTCTCACCCACACCCCCAAGAGCCCACCATTCTGCCTTCCAGGGCTCGAGCCAGTCCGGACTGTGCGTCACCTGCCAAGCTGCTCCCTGCGGACCAAGTCTACCCTAATGCCCCGGCTCACCTGCGGGGCATTAACTCGCATGCACCCCACACCCCTCAGAACAGCGTCTAGATTTGCACTCATGCCGGGAGAGTTTGCTCCACCCCACACCGGCTCCATCGCCCACGGTCCCGAGCATGGACTCTGCCAGCCCACACAGCACTGGCAGTGAGGCCACACAGGGGTTCAGCAAGGCTCCCCCGAGGATGCTCCAGCCCTGTGGGGAGAAGGGCAGGATCATGGCAATGCAGGGACGTGGTGCAGGTCGCCCACCGCAGCACATCCTTCAATTCTGAGAAAGCAGAAACGACGCGGCCAGCGACTGTGCTCCAGGTGGTCCACGCCTGCTGTGAACTGCAACAGTCAAGGGCCCTTGCGGGTGTGGAGGGAGAAGCCTGCGCTGGGGATGGTGCACCTGATCCTAGAGTCGGCCTCCCAGGGTAAACCAGGAGCAACAGCCCAGCGCCCTCCACGAAAGGGGCCTGGGGGGCCACCACAGCACCACCGGCCTGGTGAGCTGGGTCTCCCCAGGGAGCTGGCCTGGGCCTCGAGGCTCCAGCGCTTCCCTTTGCTGTCACTGGACAAGGCAGGCTGGTGGGAGGCCAGCAGGCGCAGAGCACGAGATGCCCAGCGGGCACCACGAGCAGGAGGAAGCCACTTGAGGCCCACCAACTGCCACCCAGCCCCCGCTTGCCCTCGGCGCCCACCCCGCCCCTGGCCCTTGCCCCCGCCTCCTCCCATCATCCAGGGCTTCTGAGCTCTCATCTCAGCGCCCTGAGAACGACTCCGAGTTCTTGTGACCAGAATGTGGTTTTCCAACCTCCAGCTCATTTGGACGCTGAAGGACCTTAAGTGGGGCCACCAGAGCCCACCTGCCCAGGGACCTCGACTCTCCGAGCCCCCCAGGGACAGGCATTCCGAGGCGTTCAGGGCACAGGTGCCTCAGGACTCCTGGCTCCCCCAGGCACTCAGTCCACACATTCCCCATGCGCCTGTTGGATGTTGAATCTATTCCAGGCACTGAGACGCAAGACAGAGGAAGGAAGACCACACCCTCATGGAACATGCCAGAGGGGGATACAGAAAACAAACAAAACAACAGGAGGTGTATGAGGGCCAGAACAGACGGCCGGGCCGGGCTTCCCAGGCTGCACCCCGAGCAACCCAGACCATGCGTCACAGCGCAGGGGGTCCCGCTGTGAGGGTGGCAGCCTGCGTGGGTGGGAAGTGCCTGAAGGTAGTTACCTGTGGAGGTGAGTCGCCTATAAAGGGCTCCCCTCTGAGGGAGAGTCACTTGGGCAGTTGGTCACCAGTGGGAGGAGGTGAGATATTGGTCTCCCTGGCCCTTGGTCAGGGCTCGGGGTCCCAGGGCAGGCAGAGCCCTGGTGCATCCCCCAGCAGCCTGCACAGTGGTTTTGCAGAAGGCATCTGAAGGGAAGGGTCGGAGGTCAAGCTCCACGGTCCCCACAGATGGTGGCCACATGGCGGACCCCAGCTCTTGCGCTCAGGACCCACACTGTGGGCTCAGCACCATGGAGGGCTCTCCCTCCTGCCGTCAACTCCAGAAGCCCAGATCATCGTGGTCTCTGGACAAGGAGCCCAGGACCTGTTGGAGCAAGGCCTGATCCAGGGGTCAACCTGGGAGCCTCAAAGGGCAGCCCCAGAGCTGGGGTGAGGAGCTTCGGGATTGCTGGGGGCACGGCCACAGCAGAGGGAGCGTCACCGTCTCTCCCAACACAGACAAGGGCTCCCAAGTTAGCCTTTGAATCGGTGATGTGAGAAACTTCAGTTGGACCCAAGATCTATTTGCATTGTCACAAGACGTGTTAAGATTACATTTGTCAATGAAATAAGAAAAGACAGAACTGTGAGAGTCTTTAAACATCAGGCCCACAGCAGTAAACATCGAATAGCTGTGAAACTTGTTTCAAAATATTTACCCTTGTCTGTATGAACTAAGATTTTCATCAGCAGGGAAATTCAAGAATTTGAAAATAGAATCATTTAAAAGCTCTAATATTTAGGAAAAGTTACTTGAATTTGTATGCAAATTCAGCATGTAAAATTGTCTACTTTCTCCTCATAATTACACAATACAAAGAAAATACCATGTGATGTCTTTATTCTCCAAGCCTGCACATCAACTCTGTTTTACTCGGGTGTCATTCCAGCAGAGCTACATTCCTGTGTAAGGGGGCCAGGGCAAACCTGAGTGGGACCTGGTGACAAGAGGCGGCCAGATGCCAGGGGCCCTGGACGGGGGCTCCCAGGCAGTGGCGGGGAGAGGGCCGAGTCCCTAAGTGGGGAGTCGGGGCACCAAGGAGGCCAGTGAGCCTGGAGCATGGGCCCCTGCTCTCAGAGGCCTGCAGCTTCTCTACACTGAGATTCCCGATGTCTAAGAAGAAAGCTGAGGGCGTGTCAGCCAACTTGCTGCTGGCATAGCAGAGGTCCTGTGGGGCCGTGTGACACGCAGCGAGGGAAGCCGGTGTGCCGGAGGGGGGGCAGTTGAGCACTTCTGAGCACTTTGGAGAGGTGCTCCCCAGACAGTGGCCCCGCCCCCAGATAAGCTCCTTTCCATGGGCTGGAGTGGGGGGCTCTGGGCCTGCAGCTGGGATGCGGGGCATTAGCCTGTGCACATTAACACAGGCCTTGCGGAGATAATGTGCTCTCAAGGAAATGAGATCGATCTGCCCTAGCTGGGGAGTCTCGTGTTTTTAAATCCAAGGCTAAAGGCTGGTTCTGCTGGGGTCTCTCCACTGTTCGGACTGCCGAGATGCAGCACAGACTTCTAGGGGCACCGAGGCTGCAGGTGGCCAACCCAGCGCTCCGGGGGCACACCTGTGAAGGGGCGGGGGATCTCCTTCCCAAGAAACACCCCGTCGTGGCCCTCCCAACCTCTCAGAAATGGTCTGGCGTGGCACGGCATCCTGCCTTCCCAGCCCCGCCGACCGCCAGCCCTGCCTCAGGTGCCCCAGGAAATGACCTGTCTCCCTGCTCCCCCAGCAGTGAGCCCACACCTCCTAGCATCTCCTCATTTCTGGGCCAACACCCGGTCCTCCATGCATCTCTTAGAGCAGTGGTTCTCCTGAAGGGTCCCATCTGTTCCCGGGGATACGGGGAGATGTGGGAAACATTTCTGGGTGTCACGACTGGGCTTGCAGCATTTGGTGGGTGAAGGCCAGCATGCTGCTCCCCGCCCCGCAGCACGCAGGGCAGCCCTGGATCAAAGGAGAATCTGGCCCGAACAGCACCAGTGCCGAGGGGGAGGCCCCAGTTTGGGTAACAGGGTCTTGGTGCCCCGCTGCACATTGTCTGGACAGGCAGTGGTTGTCAATCCCCGTGGTCAGTAAGGACGCTGATTGGTCCAGGGCTTCAGGGGGTGTCCTCAGCACCCCTAATTCTGCCCTCCTTGGGCTCAGTCTCTGGTGACATTGAAGTCACCTCTTGAGTTGGGTTGGGCCGTGCCCTACATGAAAGGTGTTCTGCCCAAAGTAGGACAGAGTGTTGGGTGTCCCAGAAGGAACAGGCCGAGTAGGTTTGCCAGGTAGTTGTGACGCTACCACCTGCTGAAGGCCATCTGCGTGTCCAACACCAACAGAGGGCTTCACTCACCAGAGCTCATTCGATCTTGCGGCACCTGGCCACCCCCTAGCGTCACCGCTGTCCTGCCAATGGGGGAGGGGAGGCACAGGGGACTGGAGGCTGGCATGACCTGCCTGAGCCAGAGATCTGATGGGATGTGGGACACCACCTGGCATGATGGGCCGATAGCCCTGGAGGCGGCCCTGAGCGGTCCTCTGGCCGGGCAGACCAAAGGCATTGCACAAAAGCGCTCCTATCGTGCAGGGAGGCAGTCTCCAGGGCACATATGTTCCAGAGCACCGTGAGCCCTGCTGTGGCCAGAGTGGCCATTAGGAAGCGAGGCAGGTGTGCTCACCCCCAGCTATCTGCTTGCAGGGCCCAGCAATGCCAGAAAGCCGGGTGGCCAGGGCCCAGGGTGGGGCAAGATGCGCCTGGCATATAGCAGGGCCTGTCAGTCCTTTCTCTGTGGCCCCAGGGCTGCTCACAGGGGGTCATTTGACCATAGAAGAAGGGAGTGCTGGCTTCCAGCAGCCAGGCGACCATGTCAGGTGGGCCTTCTGCTGTCAGCATTCCCTCCTCCACCACCCATTCAGCACCTGCCCCAGTGGGGTGCTGGGGGTGGAGCCAGCAGTGCTGAGATGGCGAGCGGGGACTCCCAGGGCAAAGGAGAGAAGCCACCACAGGGCAGTTGGGCAGGGCCGGGACCCAGAGGGGCGGGGACTGGAGCCCCGGGAGGGTGGACAGTATGGCAGTCCAGGCTGCCTCCTGAGCCCAGCGAGTGCCCGGCGCTGGGAGCGGCCACTGTGCGGAGGGTGGAGACACTGCTGCCCAGGGGTCTCCGTGGGCCTCGGCCTCCACCGGCAGCGTGGCTAGTGGAGGCCTCCCGCCCCTTCTCCTTCACCACACGGGGAGGGCAAGGGGAGGAGGGCTTTGGAAGCCCCTTCGGGAGCAGAGGGAGGGGAGGGAGGAGAGGAAACGGAGCGGGGGGTGCTCCCCAAAGGCCGGGCCCAAGTGCCGCTGTTCTGGGTCGGCAGAGGGCGGAGGAAGAGATGCACCCCGGAGGCAGCGCCCGAGAAACGGTCACAAAGTGCTCTGCCTCCCCGGAGGACACCGAGGGGGGGCGACAGGGAGGTGGGGAGGCGGTGGGCACGAGGGGAAGCCGCAGAGCGGCAGCTGCAGCGTGGCCCACCCCCACCCCCGCCCCCTGTCCCTGGGCAGGCTCGCTCCTGGCAGCGCTTCCCTGCCTGTCACCTCAGTGTCCCCCAGAGGCCCCTGGCAGTGCCACGACATTAGCTGATGGGAGGGGCAGTGGCGGGGGACTCACGGAGGCGCGTGACGGTGTCTCAGGTTTGCAGACGGGATGCACGGGGCTCCACAGCACCATCACACGCAAGGCTAACGAGAGCCCGGCGCCTGTCTGTCAAGCCCTCAGGTGCCCCACACACTGGGTCTGCTCGTGTGCAGTGTGATGTCTGCCACCCCTGACAAAGGCAAGACAGGGAGCCCCCGCGGGAGCCGGGCAGGGCGGCTCTCTGCTCTCCAGAGCCCCTCGGGGGGGCTGGGGCTTTTGAGAGGAGTTAAGTGACTTGCCCACAGTCCCCAGGGCTGCCGCAGCGAGGCCAGTGCTGGCTCCGTGTCCTGTTTCCAGACCCTCGCTGATGGCTACCTCTCCAAGGGGTCATAATGAAATAATGTTGTGTGACACGGCTCTTGTCACCTGAGAGTGTCTAAGTGCTTTATGAACAATTAATCAGCTCTCGCCTGCTCGGAGGCTGAGCTGATAGCCCGGAGAGCTGGGGTGGCCGGAGGGAGGTGGGCCTCTGGAGGCAGGGCTTCCGCAGCCCAAGGCCCCCGTGCTGGGAGATGGCACTTCGAAGCCACAGGGGCCTGGGCTCTCTGGGTAAAGAAACTTAGAGTCATAGCAATTCAGAATAATAGGTCCAATGGAGCAGAACCACAGAATAATAGAGGTTTGGGCCTACGGGGCCTTAGATTCTTATGTAAAACGTCGGCCTGTGCTTCTGACCCAGCTCTGCCACTCTGGGCTGTCACTCTCCCTCCCTGGACCTCAGTTTCCCGTCCCTGGAAACACGGGGAACCACGAGCAGCCATCACTGCAGAAGGAATGAACACAACAACTTAGGGGCAGCACCTGGCATGGGGGACACATGATGACAGACAGCAGGTGCTCAAGCCCCAGCGGCTGGTCTGAGCAGCGCTGAGTGGCTTCCCTCTGGCTGCGGGTGGGGTGCAGGGAGTGGGCGCTGCAGGAGGGGACGCAGGACAGGAAGGGGGATGGAGTGTTTAGTCCCCAGTGCCCTTCCAGCCGTTCCGCCAGTGATGGGTGCTGCTTACTGAATGCCTACTGTGTGCTGGGCCTGGGGCTGGGTCACAGCCTTGCTCTCCATATCAAGTAACCTGGGGGAGGTCACTCAGCCCTCCGGGAGGATGGCAGCCCCTTCTTGGAGGAGCCCTCCTGAAATTAAGTGCCCAGGAGCAGCAGGGGTGCCCCTGGCTCAGGCGAGCACTCTCTGGGTCAGCATCACGACGGCTTCCCTGGCGTGGGAAGGGCTGGTGTCTGCCCCACTGTCCCCAGCTACAAAGGGGGTCTCACAGGCCCCAGCCTGTCCCACCACCACCCCATCCTGCACAAGGGCAGCACCTCCCACCTGATGAGGGCGGGCGAGGCACAAGGCCCTGGATTTGCTTGTGGCTGCCCCTGGCAGCAAGTGGCAGCCTCTGCGGTCCCTGAAGTTCCTCCCTCAGGGACTTCAGCCTGCTTGGGAATGAGACCCCTAGGATCCAGCCCCCACAGGGAAGTGGCAGGGCCATGCTTGGCTGAGACTCTGGGGCCTGGGGAAAAGTCATTCAACCTCACCCCTGGTCCCCCACTTGTGATGGTGGTGTCAGGGACAGACACGTGGGTGGCAGTGGCCCAGCTGGGAACCCATGGCTCTCTGTAGCATGCACTACTCTCAACACTCAGTGCCCGACACAGGGCCGGGCACAGAGCAATAGCCAGCGTGGTCCAGCCCAGCCAGGCGGGCAGTTAGCACAGGCTGCCCGGGCCCCTGCTGGAGCCCGTGGAGGGTTCATCCCTGTCTCCCTGAACCCGGAGCACCGAATGAGGAGTGTGCCAGGCATCAAGGTGGTGAGTGACTTTCCCCACTTGTGAGCTGACATCAAGGAGGTCCCAGGCATCCATCGTTCTGAGAAAGACTGGGCAGTCAGCACCCCCAAAGCCCCCTCCAAGGCCTCACCCAGGGCCATGGAAATCCTGTCACTGCCCCCCATTAAGCCCCTCTCCCAGCACCGGCTCCAGGCAGAGGTCAGTACAAGTCATTTGCTCAATGTGAACAGCAAGTAGGCAGGTCAGCTTACCCCAGCCTCATTCCTAAAGATGTGGGTACGTGGAAACCACCCCCCGGCTGAAGACATGGGTGTGACAGCAGACCTGCTATAGGCGAGTCCCCATCCAGTCTCTCCAGAGCTCTCCAAGGTGGGTGGTGTCCTCTGAGCCATAGGCTGTCTTGTCCCCAAGTTCCTTTACCCAAACACAAGGGGGAGGGAGGAGGGGTGTCCCTAACTGCGACGCTGGGGGGGGCGGTTGGGCCACAGGGTGGTGGAATCACCCCGCCTGGTCCTGAGTCCCCTGGGCCCTGGGGGACCCCCACTGGCCTTGCCAAATGCACCAAATGGGGAGCTCTGTGCCAGGCATCAGACGAGGGCCCTTCTCACACCTTGTAACCCTCCTGTTAGCATTTGACAACTGAGGAAACTGAGGCACAGAGAAGGGGAGCAGTCTGTGGGCGGAGGCCCAGGAAGCCGGGGGTGCCTGGCGGCCGCATCCACCCACTCCCTGCCTCTGCCCAGGGCCAACAGCTTGGCCTGCTGACCTGTCCCCTCAGCTCAGCCCCATCCTACAAGCCTGCCACCAAACACCGACGAGTGGAATAGCGGCCTTCTGACCCTGCTCCTCCTCCAGCTCCTCCGTGCCTCTGCCCTCTGCCCTCTGCCCTCTGCCCTCTGCCCTTTCACCTCCTTGCTCTCTGATCTGCCTGCACCTGGCTTCACCCCCACCCACCAGGTCCTGGGCCCCAGGTTAGTGCAGGTTCTCAGGCCCACTGCGCTCCATGGCACAGGGTCCCCTGGACTTCAGGGCCCCCTGGACTTTGGGGCCCATGGAAAAGATCCTGCCTTATGGCTCTAAATCCTCTCCACACACATTCACATTTCAGCCAAGTTTACCCTTCTGTCCACGATCCACAATTGCATGAGGGGTTCTAATAGGCATTGCAGACTTACTGCGTCCACGATGGAAGCCCTGGTCCCCCAGACCTGCCCCTTGCTCAGTTTGCTGGTCTTAGGAAATGACAGGCCTAGTTCTAGAAAGTGCTGCCTGTGGTGCTGATATCAGGGTCCTGGGATCAGGACCCGAGCGTCAGTGTCAGAGCTGAGGCCAGTCTCACCCCGCAGCAGGTGCCACTGCAGGCTCGCAGCTCTTCCCTGTGGGCACCATTCAGCCATGACAGGCACCAGCTGGTCCCATGTGGATGTGGCGAGATGACCACAGAAAAGTCTGGGGAGGGCGGGAAGGGATGGAGGGACAGAGGTCTGGAGGCAGCACCTCAGAGCCCCGTGCTCCTCCACGTGGCACCCCTGTGCTCGGAGCACTCACAGATTCGCTCCTGCAGGAGGCACTGGCTCAGGGATGCAGAGGATCTGGGCCCTGCCCTCAGGAAGCCCTCGGCCTCCCGTGGGAGCGTCACACTGAACCGATGTCACCGTGCTGTGTGACTGACGTGGCGGCAGTGGGGGCTCCACACGCAGAAGGTCACAGGGTTTAACCTGTAGTGGGGGGGCTTCCCACTGCTGGGTCGAGGGCACCCCCATTTTAAAGAGGTATTGAAGATGCCATTGTCTCAAAGGGAGCAGAGCTGGGGGTGGAGGTTGAGGAAGCGGACAGGATGGCTGGGCAGTTGGGCTAAACAGATTTACCCAGACTCTCGCACTGCCTGCCCTGCAGCCAGTGCCACGCCCTGCCTGGAACCCTTCCTGGGCCCGAGCTGATGACTGACCATCTCTATGTGTCCTCATGGCCTTTGAGGGTGTCCGGCATGACATGCCTACCTCCCTGGGCCCGGCCTGGCCCTGGCATGTAGGAGGGGCTCAGAGATGCCCCCACGTCAGGCAGAGCAGTGCATCCAAATGCCTCTGACAAGCAGGCCCTGTCTTCTTGACTGCGAAAGCACAGTCGGTCTGCTTGCTGGATGTGATGAGGGGGTTAGACAGGCACTGAGATGCAAACAGCCGCCTGGTCCAGCTGCGGCAGGCCTGGTGCCCAGCCGACTGCCCACTTCACTCTGTGGTCCGCGACAGCTAACAGCCCGATGGTCCTCACAGATGGAATCAGCCCCCACATGCTCTGATGAGAAGGCGCCTTGGCACCTCAACTTAATGTTTTGCTCATTTACATCCAAGTCAGCCGGGCCTCTTAGACCACGATGCCCCCCACAGGCCCGGCCAGGGCAGCGTGCACAGCCAGGGAGCAAGGGAACCAGGCACCTGGCCCTCTGCCTCTCGTCTGTCCAATGGAGCCAGTCTTGCCTCCTCCTCCTGGAGGGGCACGGGGTTGGGCCGGGAGGACTGCCCTATGTCGCTCTGCTGGGCTGCTAGAACTGCTGGCTTGGAATTCTAGACCAGCCCAGGGGCAGGGGGAAACCCTCCCATGACATCAGCATTGGGTGAAAAGCAAGAGAGATGCTTGACTAAAAAGTAAGTAAATAAACCCAAGTCCTCACATGTGCATTTCCCGTCTCTCCCCCTTTTGGCCATCATGTTGAGTTTCATTGTGAAATAGCATAAAAGTGCATTGAGGAGGGCTCCCAGCTGGCCGTAATTGCACAGTGACCCATGCAGAAGCCCCTCTGGAAGAGCCAGGGGTCGGTGGCCCAGGAGCCCGGTGCCCGCCCTGACCCCTGCCACCCCTGACTCTGAGTGCATGGTGACACAGCTCCCTCAGGGCCGGGCTCAAGGCTCAGAGCTGGGACGTCCAGGTGAGACAGGAGAGGACACAGGCCAGGCCCCAGAGTGGGCTGCTGGGGCAGGACGCTGCGCTCCACCTGGGCCATCTCTGCCCAGCAGTCACTCCCATTCTGAGCCTTGGGCTCCTCGCTGGGGATAATGGGCATGCCCTGACTCCCCGCATAGTCACTGCCATCCAGGGCATGGCATGGTGGTCACCTTGATGGCTTGCTTCCTCCCCAGGCTGGACCAGGTGGGCTAGGGCACGTCTGTGGAGAGGCCAGCAGTCCCAGAGAGGACCGAGTGAGAGGGTTGGGCAGCAGCTGGCCCCACGGCCCCGAACGCCTGGGAACAGTTGGGACTGCTCATGCAGCAGCTGGACACGCCTCCTGGTGGGTCCAGGGACAATAATTAAGAATCAGGTTTCCATCAAAGAGCTTTATTGCCAGCAGGCGTTGTAAATCAATAGACAACATTTTCATCGCAGACCCAAAATTAATTATTCAGTGTTGAACATGTTTGTGCTCACTTTATGCAGCGGGGGCGGCTGGACTTGGGTGGCCAGCCAACCCCAGGGCAGGACGGCTATAGACGTGGTCCCCCAGGGCCCTCGGTGCGGAGGGAGACTGAGGCCAAGAGAGGGAATGGGCCTGTACGGGGATGCAGTAAGGGGGGCCCCTGCCGGAATTCAAGACAGCTCTGTGGCCCCCAAGCCACCCCCTTCCCCAGGGTGTTAGAAAGCAGGTTCACCCCTGCTCTGCCTGGGATGGCCACTCGCATGGCAGGTGCAGCTAAACCAAGGGCAGAGAGGTGGCCAGGCTCAGGCTGGGCTGACTCTGCGCCTGCTCCAGGCCACCTCCTGCCCCCTCCCCCCATCGTCCCCATGGCCCGCGTGGTCCTGCTAGGGGTCAGGTCACGACTGGCAGGAGCTGCTCCCTTCTGCTGGTTCGCCTCTCACATCTCTGGGGAGGGGAGGTGCGCAGGGGGCTCAGCCAGGGAAGTGGGACAGTCAGGGTCCACTGAGGCTTTCTGTCCCCACTGCAGGCTTCAGGGCCCCCGCCTGGACCTGCTGCCCCTGTCCTCCCCACCATCACTGCTCCAGGCACAAAAACACATGCAGGCAGGAAGGGGCCACTGAAATGCCACTGCATGAAGGGACCCTGCCTGGGGCCCAGTCCCTGAGCAAAGGCCGGGACGCCTGGCCTCTGGGACGTGGGGCTGCCCCATCAAGAGGCAGAGGGAGGAGGCACCTGCAGCTTTGGTGCATTCATTCACTGATTCATTCATTCGTTCGTTCATTCATTCATGCACTGGGCCAAAGTTCATGGAGACTGGGCACAAAGCTGATGTGAGGCCCACAGCAGGGTGGGGGCAGCATGTGTGCAGGGGCATAGGGCAGGGCCAGCCACCCACAGCAGCCGAGACAGGATCTTCTGGGTGGGGGAGGTGAGCAGACTTACCTTGAGGAGGCCCCCTTGGGGGAAGAGCAGGCTGGGGAGGGGTTGGGATGGAGAGCCCATGACTGCAGGGCCTGGGGAGGGGTGACCAGTGCCCCCTCCCCGCCCCAGGTCCCTGGGACTTTGCTGTCCTGTTGTGCAGCAAATCTGCCCCCAAATCTCCATGTCATCCTCTCCTTCTGCCCAGTCCAGCCCCAGACCACCCTGGACTCTGAGCCTTTGCGTGCCCAGGCCTGGGTCATCAGAGGCAGGCAAGAGTGTGGGCAGGGACCCTGTCATCTGGAGAACAGAGTACGCAGAGCCAGGCAGGAGTGACACTGGAGTGGGGCCAGCTGTGCCAGGGCCTGGGCAAAGCATCCCAGCGACCAGGACAGGGGCAGGACTGGGGGATGAGGAGGGCTGGGCTCTGGGAGGAGGGCCTGATCCCACAGATCTGTGTCCTAGGTCTTATGTCGGGGTAGGGGGCAGGCACAGGCTGAGTCCAGTGTGTCCCCAGGTGTCCCGGAACATGTCAGTGTCAGTGTGGCCGCAGCAGGGAGGCAGGCACTAGGGTCAGCAGGGGTCAGACCAGCATTAGCACAACAGACCTTTTTCAGAAGACAGGGAGGGACAAAGTCAAGTCTGACCTTCAGAGTGTTCACCTGGTAGCGGGCGGCGCAGATTGGAGCAGAGAAGGTCAAGAGGAGAGGAGGCGTAGGGCGGGCAGGGGCCTGGGCCCGAAGGGCAGGCACAGTGCTGCGTGGGGTGGGGTGGAGGAGTGCAAGCAGTGTTACCAATACCGTGTGTGGGAGCTGCTGTGCCTGCCTGGGACTAACTCACCTTGCCTGCTAGCACCCCCCGTGTGGTGGGCGAGGTGGAGTGGGGAAAGTCAGGCTTGGCCCCTGCCCCGACCAGGGCTCTTTTAGGGCACAAGGCCAGAGTCCTCAGCTTTGAGTCTCAGAGTGCCCTAGTGAGCAGGGTGCTGGTGGGTGCTGGCCATCCCCTGCCTCCCACAAGCTCAGTGCACAATGAGAGAGCGCCCTGTTCCGGCTTCCTGGTGTCAGCCAGCGGCGAGCTCCAGGCACTGGCCAACTGGGCCAGAACGCACACGCTGTGTGGCCTCGTCCACATAGCTAGACCTCTCCGAGCCTCGGTTTCCTCAGGGTCACTGCCTCCCAGGGTGCCTATGCAAGCTGTGCAGTGCCCTGAATCGGAAGAGAAGGTAGATGTACCCCGCTTGCAGTCCATGGCGATGGGATACCCATGGGTCTTTTCTCAGGGACTTAAGTTTCATCCGGAGGAGAGGACAGTGTTTGCAGAGGGCCAGCCCATCACTGCTGGTGTGCGGAGGCCCGGGAGAGGCGAGGCCCTGTTACCATCAGATATTAATATTTCCAACACTGATATTGACAAACCTCCCCAGAGGCTGTGCTGATGGAATATTGGTGATCACACTAAGCTAAAAAGAGCATATTGATCTGGGGAAAAAAAGAGAGGTCACTTTTTTTTAAACCCAAACCTATAAAACACTGAAATCCATAAACTCCCAGTTCCCGGGCTGCAGAGTGACATCCAACCCGGGCTGCGGTCTCCGTGGCTCGGTCAATACGGCTCCATTAAGGCCGCTCTCCCGCGCCCCCACCCCCGCCACCCAGGCCCCGTGGCCGTCCAGATTAATATGTGCTCCGGCGTTTTAATTCTGCGTCCATTAGTATCACATTGCCAACTGATCGGCCCAGCCATCGATCCCAGGGAGGGCCTGCTTGGGGGCCTGCACCCTGGCGAGGTCAGCGGGGGACACAGGGACAACTCGGCCAGCCCGAGGCAGAGGCTCGCGTGTTCCCCAGAGTCCGTCCTTCCGCACAGAGCCTGGGGCCTCCAATGCCTGCTGCGGGAGCCCAGGGAGGTACCCACAAGCCAGACTGAGCGCGCAGGCTCCCCTGGTCTCCCGGCTCAGTGAACACAAGCAGGGCCTCGTCTATGCCTGTGGCCATGCGGAAGAACGTCTGGGGACAGAAGCAGCCGCCCTGCTGGCTGGACAGCAGGGCCTGGGCGAAAGCAGCCCCCTTATCTGGCACCCAGTTCCGAACTAGGCAGCTCGTACAAGCTCCGGGGTTGCCGACATGCACGCCCAAGCACGTGCGCTGCGGCGACTCCCACTCCCTCGGGCCCTGCTGCCTGTTCACCCGTAGGTGCAGTGACCCCGATGTGAGGGGGCAGCGGGAGGAGAGTCTTGGTCAGGACAGAGGCCGAAGAAGCAGCCAGCTGCCTGGCTACGGAGGTGCGAGGACCCCGAATCTCTGCTGCTGGGGCCTTGGGTGCAGAGCAGAGAGCCCCGCATACCTGGCGGCCCTGCGTCATCATCCAGGACACTCGTCTTCCACCAGATATTTACCTGCCCATTTCTGTGCTCAGTCCCTGGGCTGGGGCTGCAGGAACAGGGGGAGTCAGGAGCCTGACCCCCTCCCAAGGAATTCCCTGCCCTGCTCCAGTAATAAAACGGGATGCGGTTGCAAGCCAGGGGTGGATTTGGCTGCTGTGTCAGCAGGCAAGCTAAGAAGTGAATAAACGTTAATGTGTGGCTCCTGACTGTGGGGACAGGAGGGCAGGGCTGGCAGGTGGTCCCTCCCTGGGCGGCTGCATCATTCATCTGCTCTGTCTCCAGGCCTGGCAGCTGCCACCTGAGCGTGCCTCCCGAGACAACTCAGCTCCATGCCTCAGGCCTGCCCCTAAGCAGCCCCTCCACCACTCCCACATCCCCCCTGGAGCCAGTCCCATGGCCACAGCTTGCTACAGGTGGCCCAGCTACAAGTCAGAAGTCCTACTGCTACTAAAGAGAAGGAAGCAGGGCCTGGGGGCAACTGGGAGCGGCTGCCAGTGCTAGTCTCCAAGTGGCCAGGGACAGACCCGGACTGGCCCAGTCCACGATCCTCCAACCCGCTCCTGCCCAGGTGTGTGCTGACTCACAGCCCCAGTGTCCAGGGAGCCACCTGCTGTCCATGTGAGTTGATGGCCTCAGGACCTGCATGTAACAGCAGCACCTGTCCAGCCCAGAAATCCATAATAAAGGGTCATATGGAGGCCGAGATGCCTCCTCCGACCAGGGGGTCCCCAGTCTGGACAGCGACAACCTATTATACAGGGGCTGAGCCAACACGGCTGGTGACAGCCAAGCCAAACATTGTCCCTCCCATGTGAGGGCCCTGGGTGTCTGAGCTGGTGGACAGCCAAAACCACATGCCAGGCCTGTGGCGGTGATGAAACGGACGAGGCCAGCACAGGGTGGTGCTTAGTTCCCCACAAACAGCAACACTGCCACTCCCTGTGTGGGCCACCATGGCTCACACTGCGACGATAACTAATGCCACTTGACTGGACACCAAAAATGGCTAAATAGGCAAATTTTGTATTACATCTATTTAACCACATGCACATACACACAGAAACCCAAGGCTGACTGGTCAGTGGGAGGCGCCCAGCACCTTGGACAGGTGGGTGGGGAGGTGGGGTGGGGGAGGGCTCCGTACCTGGAGGGCACAGGACTGTCAGGACGGAGGCCATCCAGTATGGCAGGTACAGGGAGGCTGGGGGGACGGGGGCACCTGGCAGGAAGCTGGACGGCCTCTCTGCAGGCCCAGCTATGCCAGACCCCGGGGGCGCTTCCCCAGCCTCACTCACCCCCCGTGGGGACTGGCACCAGCACCCGCCACAGATGATGGGACAGACTCACATGCTTGCCAGTCCCACCAAGGGGTCCCAAGGAGGGGTCCCCACCATCTCCCTCAGCCCCTCTACGTCCAAAGCCCTGGAATTCCCAGAGGCCCGAGAACATGTTCCCTAACCAGCCTCAGTGGCCCCGACCTCCAGCGAATGTGCCCGGGTCCTCCAGGCCACACTGCCCGGCCCTGGCAGGCTCCAAGCGAATTGGCCAAGCCCCAGAGGGCGAAGTGCCGGGCGCCGGGGTGGCTTCCTCCCTGTGGTCCCCAAAGGCACTGACAGCGACATTTGGATTCAAGCTTCCCTTTGTCTAACTTGGTACTCTCCGCCTTGCATGGTTATGCCTCATTCATAGAGGAAGAAAGAGCTTCTGGGAGGGGTGGAGAGGGCTGTGCAAACTCCGCATGGCTCTCCCGGCGCCCATGGGAGCGACCAGGTATCGCTCAGGGTCCTGGGCTGCCAGGAGAAAGGAGTCGGGGGTGGCTCAGCCTCACCTGCCGCAGACCATGTCCTGCACCACACGTCACCCGTGAGCCCACGTCCTGCACCTGGGGAGCGCCAACAATCCAGACAGAAGTCCTGGCCGCGAATCGGTTAGTCTTTGCTTCTGAAAGGTTCCATGTCAAACTTCCTCGGCAAAGATCTGACCATCACCACCAGCCCTTCTCTAAGGATTGGAGGTGAACATGTCTGTCCTCCAACCTCTAAACTGGGGCGAAGTGCAACAGTTGGGGTCCTCTTCGGACAGGCTGACTGGCCGCTGAGAGTCCCCCACCCTGGGCCACTGACATTTGCCACTGACGGATCAGTAAGTCACCCGAGGCCCCTACCCCTCTCCAGTCGCGGGATTCGAAAGCAAAGGTGTTGTTGGTGTTAAACCGGCTGTGTCGTCTGGCTCGTGTTGCTTGGAGCTCATTGCCAGCGATGGGCGGACAGGCAGGCCTCCTCGTCAGCAGGGCCAGGAGGCTGGGGTCTGGAGACTTAGGGCCTCCAAAACGCAGGGTCCCAGCCTGGGCTCCATTCACAGATGGGACACTGGGGCCGGGCAGGGCGAGAGGTTGACCCTGTCCCTATAGTAGCTGATGGAACTGCCACAGTTTTGTCCATTTATTTTGAAGTTCTTAAAATTCTTAAGCTTAGCTCATACGGTCCTTCATGAAAGAAGGATTCAGATCCCCAATCCATCAGGAATCGCTAACTACACACATGTGCGCACATGTCAGTCCCTCACCTCAGCCCCCAGGGTGCATGCTGTGTCGCACTGCCGGGCCTTTGCACAGGCTGTTCCCTTGGCCTCGCCGCCCTCTCTGCTCCTGCTCTTTGCTGGCCAATCACTACCCCTTCCCAAGACCCACCCCAGGGTATCGCCTCCCACAAGGACAATTTCCTCACCACCCTCTCCAGGCTTCCACCTCCCTTTGCCCTGTTCACGTCACCACGCAGTCTGCCCGCCTGCCTCCACCACAAAGCTGCGACTGACTCTGGTGGGGCCCCAGCCTGCTCACCAGCCCGGTGCCCTGGGCACAGTAGGTGCTCACTAAGTATAGCCTGAGTGTGTGGTGCCTCCACCTTCCACCACACGCTGTGCCCCCTGCCCCTCCTCTGGCTTCACTGGAATCATGCACTTTCCCTCCTCGGGGGCTGCCCAGAACCCAGTGTCCCAGCGGCTCTGGGACACCCCTTCTAAGCCAGTGCATAGACCTCGCTTCCCTCCCAGGCAGGGCCTGGGGGCAGAGGTTCCCCTGCCTGGAGAGGCCTGTGTGGGGTCAGCTGTTGAAGGGGGGCTCCCTGGTCACTGCGCATGTCCTTAACAGCCTCAGCCGGCTTCTCCAAGCAGCAGAAAGCAGCCTCGACTCTCTTCAACAAGGGGTGCTGACCGGCCCCAGGAGATAGATAATGATATAGGTAGTTTATTATAAGGAATTGTTCACATGATTATGGAGGTTGGCAAATCCCAGACCTACAGAGGTGACGTCCCAGTTGGAGTGTAACAGCCAGAAACTGTAGTAGCACCAGGGAGACCTGATGTCCACTAGGAAGGCCATCAGGCCAGAGAATTCCCTCTTACTTGGTGACGGGTCAGCCTTTTTGTGCTAATCAGGCCTTCAAGTGATTGGATGAGGCCCACCTACATTGGGGAGGGCAAGCTGCTTTACTCAGTCCACTGATTCAAATATTAATCTTGTCCAAAACATCCTCATGGAAACACCCAGGATCGTGTTTGATCCATTATCTGGGCACCCAGTAGACCAGTCAAGTTGACACACAACATTAACTACCACAGGGGTGGTGAAAAGGTTTTGGGTAAAAATAGTGGTGATGGAAATCCACTATGAATGTATTTAATGCCACTGAATTTTACACTTACAGACGATTAAATAATAAATATTATGCTAAGTATATTTTAGCATAGTTTAATAAAACACACAATTGTCCCATTTTATAGGTTGATAAAAAGCTGAAGTATTCACATAGCCAAAAATTGGAACAACAGAGAGCAGCATGGCCCCTGTGTGAGGAAGACATGCAAACCTGTGAAGTGCTCCATATTTTCTTTAAAAAGCTATAATTAGCAAAACTGTTTCCATGGCAACCCCCTGGAGTTGGCAAACTGTCCACAAAGGACCAGAGAGTCCACATTTTCAGGTCTGGGGCCATGGAATCTCCCTCTGTCCTTGTATCAAGACAGCAGGCAGAGAAACATGAGAATGAATAACATGCCTGTGTTCCAATAAAACTTTTTTTGTAGATGCAGAAATTTGAATTTCATATAATACTTTCACATGGCACAAAATGGTCTTCCTCTTTTTGTTTTTTTCAACCTTTGAAAAACATGAAAACCATCCTTAGGTCACCAGGAGCTCAGAAACACGCAGTGGCCTGGATCTGGCCTGGAGTTCCAGTTTGCCTGCACCTGGGCCTGCGCCTGGATCTGCGCGAACAGAAGCCGGCGCTGGGCCCCCAAGCGGGCACCGACCCCCCCGCTAGCCGAGGGGCCCAGCCAGGCCGGGGCCCCCTGGGGCATCAGCAGCCTGTCCCCCAGGCAGAGCGCTCAGACGTGGTGCATGATGGACAGGAATCCTGGGGACCTGGAAGGGCCAGCGGGTGGGGCCCTTGGGGAGAGCAGGCCTGTGTCTGGGCAGCTGGTGGGCCCAGGCTGCTCTCCACACCTGCTGGGGAATCTTGCCTCCCCCTTCTCCCACTGGCCGATTCAGCTCCCTCCCCAACTCCCCAGCTTGCCCTCCTGCCCACTTCAGGATCCAGGGGAATGATGTCCACGGTTCTGGAAGGACACATGGACAATAGACCATGAGGGTGACCATCCAGGTTTGCTTGGGACTGAGGGGTTTGCCAGGACACAGGACTTCTATGCTAACATGAGGACAGTACCAGGGAAGCTGGGATGGTTGAGCACACTACACATCACCTCCTGGCTTCCCAGGGTCCCCCAGCTGGTGCGATCAGCAGAGGAAAGGGGCAGACTGGGAGAAGCACAAGACCGCCACCCCTCAGCCCCCTGCACCGACCCCAAGCCCACAGTAGGCAGCCCTGCAAGGACCCTAGCATGGTCTCGGCCCGATGGACCACTCAGCACTGCCACAGCAGAAATGGGAGCCCTGTCACACATGCCAACCAGGAAACTCCCAGGCACCCCTTTGAGCAAAGTGCCAAAGCACAAGCTTGGCAACACCAATACCTGGAGGTCCTGTGGGGCAGTGCCCGGGGGGTACAGGGCCTCTGCACTGCTGCTCGTTGTCCTGAGCTGGTGCTGGTCCCTCAGGCACTCAGGCTGCAAGATGTCCTTCTGTGCGTGCAGGGCCAGTGGGCAGGTGTCTCCCCTTCCCCTGGCTCCTCCTGGCTGGGCATTCAGTTTTCCACAGAACGCTTCTATCTGGTGCCTCTGGGGCCCTGGCCACAGGCCCTGTGCTGGGACACAGCCCTGCAGTGTTCTGCCCTTTGTCCCTCATGGTCTCTCAGGAGGTAGGTGTTCTCAGTCCCATTTTACAGATGAGAAAACTAAGGCCAAAGAGGGGAAGTCGGGGTCCTGAAGTCACACTTGGCACCAAGGGGAACCACCACACCCGTCAGCCTGCCTTACTGGTAGCCCGTCTTCCCTCCAAAGCGGTTTCCAGTGTGGGAGGAAAGTGGGTGCTGATGGCTGCTCTCCTCCCCAGGACCCCAAACTATCAGCCCAGACCCCAGACCTCAGGGGCGACCCTCTCCTGTTGGCGGTGCTGCCGGCCGTCATTCAGTCTGCAGATACCCCAATGAGATGGTCTTCAGTGTGGAATTACTGCCATCAGCAGGGCCCGATAGCCCGGCCTCCCATTACTGCCAAATGAATAACTCCGTTTAGAGAAGCCATTTGGGGCACTGCCCTAGACAATGACTCCTGTCAAAAGATATACCGAAGCTCATGGGCAATGTAGCGGGAGGCCCCGTGGGCCTGGCCTCAGAGTTTATCAGCTCATGCAGAAAACAAAGATTGCAGTGTGGACCATTTTGCCGCTGAAATTCATGCCTTTTGACCCCAAATGGAGAGATAATCCCAGGGCTTGTTTCCACTTGAGCTTGGCGACATGGTCAATAGTCAGCTGTGAAGCAGAACCTCACACTGGCCTTGGATGGAAAACAAGCTCTCAACTACACTGCTGAGGACCGTGGTGCCTCACTGCGTCCCATCATCCACCTCCCAGAGACAGCATCCCCCAGAAAAATTCTAGTTTAACACTGGGCTCCTGATAGAGCTTTCAGAGGAGGTAATATGCTTCCTCCATTCCCAAAGTGAAGACTATAAACTTGATCATGATTCATTTTCTCCTTGGCTGCCAGGAAGCTCAAAGGCCAAGAAAAGCTTAAGAATATCAACAATCTCAGTCCCTTATCATCTGTCCGCATTCTCTTTTATGTTAGTATCATGGCTTCTATTTGTTTTTGATTAGGTTGGTTTGATGTGCTTCATGCTGTAGTTTCTTGAATTCCTTTGTTGAAAGAGTGGGGATTCCAGTAAAATAAAATAACAAAGCAGAGTTGAGAAATGGGGAGAACACTGGGGTCTGGTAACAGCTGACCTGCCATTTGACCCTTGGCTGTGTGGACTATTGGTTTCCTGCCTTCATACAACTCTCAATCCAGACCAACCTCAGTCCCTTTAGTCACGTGCCTGCCAGCAGGCATTCAAGACCCTCAACCTGGACCACATCAGTCGGCTTTGCCCTGGTAACAACCACAGCCCAGATCCCAGGGCTTACATGCACACACACAGTGTGTGTCAGCCGGGGCTTCCCGTTCCGGGACCCGGCTGAATCAGCAGGCCCAGTCTGGGACATGCTCTCCCGTTAGAGTGAAGAGCACAAGCCTCATGGCGCCCGTGGCCGGTTGTCCGGGCTGCAAAGACTAGGCCTATGGACCAGAGCCCCTGGGCCCGGCCCCCACGCGCAGCTGGGCTTCCCCCCAACGTGGCCCCGGGACGTGGAACTGCTCGCGTGCAGCTCAGGCTCTCCGCCAGCAGGGCAGGCGCTGCATCACACAGCCTCCTCCTGCTCCGGCATCTGCCCCCACTCTCCCATCAGTGGGCGAAAGTGGACACCCCTTCCAGGAAGGGCTGCGGCCACGTGTTAGCACAGCAGAGGCTTGGCAGAGTAGAGAGCCGAAGTAATAACACGGTTTTCTGCAAAGACCCCAGAAGGGAGGCCCTGGGAGGGCGGGGCTCTGGCTGGGCTGCTCACCCAGCGCGGGAAGAAGAGCTCCACA
Source organism: Manis javanica (assembly GCF_040802235.1). Classification (NCBI taxonomy): domain Eukaryota; kingdom Metazoa; phylum Chordata; class Mammalia; order Pholidota; family Manidae; genus Manis; species Manis javanica. The sequence goes on along the minus strand of NC_133160.1, from coordinate 172,415,293 downwards.
ACACCACTTCACAAACAGCCGGCAGATGGCTGACCAGCTAAGTGACCTGCAGGCCCTGGACACGCGCCCACGTGCTCCGCTCTCACTGCTGGGCCTCTCCTGCCTGGGAAGCCAGCAGCACGTCTCTCATAGTGAGACGGGGAGGCAGGGCGATCACGAGCACGCCAGGCCCCAGCTCATGCCTGGCGCACAGCACAGGCTTGGAAGCCAGTTTTCTTTGCCTCCAACTCCTTTTAGGGGCATTTACTGAACCCCCGGCACCTATGTACCATGTACCTTAAGTGGGGTAAACTATGTGATGCTCACACCCTCGCAAGGTAGGAACCATTACCGTCCCCATACAGACGAGGAGACTGAGGGGTGGCAGCTCTAAGATGCGTCTGCCAATTCTCAGGCCTCCCTGCATTGAGAGGCAGGGTCACAGATCACACACATGCATGCACGCACACACATGCACACATGTGCATGCACGCACACACATATGCACATGCACAACTGCACACGAGCACACACACACACATGCATGATCTGCACGGAAGCAGTTCCATGTCCCGAGGAGGCCCACACGCAGGGGCCGGGCCTGGGAGCTCTGGTCCGTAGACTTAGTCCTTGCAGCCCAGACACCGACTGTGAGGTTGGTAGGCCAGTCACCAGCCGTTGAGTCCTTCAGGGCCTGAAGGCCTCCCAGTGGGGGCTCCAGGCTTTGTGGAGTAGAGGCAAGCCACCTATACTGCTCTTCCTGAAAAGATGATTATTTCATGCACTCAAATTTGGGGCACTTTGTTACACAACAGGACAGAGATGGGCTGCCTCGACAAGCCCATGGCATTCCCTCTGGCCCTGGGCAGTGGCCAGGGTGAAAGAGGCCCTGCAGGGACTGCCAGTGAGGGGGTGAGAAGGGGCAAGACGACACAGCGGGAGGATGGAGGTCGAGGGACCCTTGTTATGCCCAGAGGAGGCCAGCTGTCACCAGCAGCAAGATGGAAAACAGGAACGTTCCTGGCGAACTCCGGTCTGGCAGGCGCTTTCTGTGAAGCACCGGATTGTACCGCTTTGAGGTGCTGAGGGGCAGGCCTGTGGCAACCCCTCAGCTCTGGAGCTGGAGCTGGCCGTGCAGAAGGGAGTGGGCGAGGCCGCAGGCCAGTCTGACTGTTCCAGAAGCAGGCACGGCAGCGTGTGGCCTGAGGGCCAGTGTTCCAGCCCTGACCTGACTAAGGTTTCCAGGAAGGACACGGAAGCTGCTGCCTTTCTCCTTGCTGCCTGTGACAAACGGCAAGAAAAGACAGGTGAGCTGAAAAGCAAGCTCCTCAAATTTTAAAGAAAAATTTAGAGAAAATTTAAAGAAGCCGTGACTTGCTGGGTTTGAAAGAAGAATTCCTCATTCCCGGCCCATCCAGATTTTCTAATGTTTTTGAATTTGGAAATGTCTCCAACTTACAAATGGCTTCTGCAAGAAGATCGAATCTAGAGTGGGACTACGAGGTCCTTTATCAGGGGACCTCTCGGATGAAGACCCTCTGGACCTCCGTGTGTCTCACTGGCCTTCCCTCCTCAGCCACAGGCTTTGAGGTCCTCAGGAGCTGCCAGGGAGCCCAAGGTCAAGACGAGCTGCTCTTAAAAAAAGGCCTGTCTGTGCCTTTTCTCTAATGGACCGAGCTCAGTAAGATTCACAGAGAACCCACAGTCTTAGAGAGGAACTTTGGCACTGAAAACACCTGCAGCCCGGATGCACGGGGCTGAGACGCAGAAAATGCAGAGAGGCTCTTGGACCCGAAATTACTAGGGGCAGAAGCATGCTGAAAGGGTCACTCAGCGCAGACCCAGTCCACTTCTCATGGCAAAGGAGGGGTCACCCAGAGGGTGGAGCCAGCAGCCAGAGAGAACAACTCTGGGGGACAAGGAGCCACTCATGCTGGACTTCAGACTGCTGTCAACAGTGACCCTAGGCTTCCATATTCCCGCTCCTGAGTACCCCCTGCGGGTGGGGGTGCAGCTGACTGTCTCTTTAGTTCACAGGTCATCAGTTCCAAGAAATCTGTACTCAGGGGGCCGGGAACCACACAGAGGCCTCCCCTTGACAGGTGAGATGGAGACTGGGAGGATGTGAGCGTGTCTTTCATGTGGGCAGAACATGAATAATTTGTGATCAGAGGGCAGACAGAAGTTTCCAGACATGCTCCCCATCTTTGAGGTTGCCCCCTGGAGTGGGGGAGGCAGGTCTGGGACTCGCTTCAAACCAGAGGAAAGTGGTGGAGGCGGAGCCAGTGAGGCTGGGAAGAGGCCCCTCACGCCCGCCTCCTCCCTGCGTCACCCGAGGTCGGAACCTGGGGCTCCCCGAGGGCACGCCTGTCACTGGAGGGGCCGCATGGAGTTCCAGGGGCAGCCCCTCTCTGGCAGCCCAAGCGTGACCCTGGCGTTCCCTCCCTCAGCCCTCGCCCTCGCCAGAAGCAGCAGATGTCACCGCCACCTTCTGATTCTTGTCCACCTTGCGGTGCCCGGCCCCTGCCACCTTCACTCCCCAGAGCCCTCCACACACACTTCTTACCCAACCCCTTGGCAGCTCCCGCTGCCCTTTGGCTGGTCCAAGATGCCACCATCTCCTGCTCACCTCCTCCTGCAGGTGACCTCATGGGTCTTTGGCCTGGCCCCACCCACCTGCCTACAGCCTCCGGGGCACACGCAGCCCCTGGTTCTGGCTGGGCAGCCCTCCCACCCAGGTCTTCCCTGGCTGGCGCCCCCCTCACCCCCTTTGGCTCTGCTCGAGTGCTCGTGCTGTCCTGACCACGACATCCCCAGTCCCTCCCCACGTCAGCCCTTCATGTCAGGTGCCATTGCCCCACCTCACACACCAGGAACAGTGGCTCAGAAAGATGCAGTGGCTGGTCTACATGGCAGGCAGAAGAGTCTGGGTTAGAACCCAGGTCTGTCGCTCAGCCAGGGTTAGGGTCTCTGCTAAGAGCCCAATTCTGCCCTGTGGGTCGTGTTGCTGTCGTAGTGCTGGGGCATCAGGTCCCTCACCACCAGCCTTTGGGCCAAGTCCTGGCTGCGCAGCGCAGAACCGGGCACACAGCAGATGAAAGCATTGCTGAGGATGGGATGACAGCCTCACAGTGAGACACTGTCTGTGGGGACAGAAGCCCAGCGACTCCAGGGTGCCTGCCCCAGAGTTGCTGGGCAATAACCACTTGGGAGCTGGTGGTGAGCTCTGCCTGCTGCCCAGGGCCTGGCTGGCCCACACTGAGGGCCCCCCTTGGGCAGCTGCCTTGCCGCAGGGTTCCGGGATGCAGGGGCCTCAGGTTCTGATGCCTGCCCCCGGTCCGTCCCCAGAGGCTCAGTAAGGCAGCCCCAGGTCACAGAGCGATCTGTCCTCTTCCCCACATGAGCGCCCAGACCCAGCACCTTCGAGCTGTCACTCGCTGTAACCTGATCAGTGACAGGACAAGGATATGGGGCACCAAGACAAGAGACATCTTAATTAGTGGCTTTTCCGGAGCAGCCAGAGCCCCAGACATCTCTTAACTTGTCTGAGCCGGAAATCCGGGCTTCCCATGTGGACACTCGCCTGGGTGGGGCTGCACACACGTGTGGGGCCGGACATGGTCCGCAGTGTTAACGGATGCAAACAGCTCCCCTTGTGAGCCTGGGCCTGGTTCAGAACGCGTGCTGGTTCCGTGCCCTGGATGCAGAACAGGGCTTCCATCCCAGAAGAGGTCGTGGAGAGGATGGTCCCTGGCAGGGAGGGCTGGGGCAGCCCAGATCAGAGTGTTTTTCCATCCTGCTGATGACTGGAAGCTCCTGGCCGTGGGACTGTTTCTGGGCCCGGCCCTGGACCTCCTGGGGGAGCAGATAGTCCTCAGCTGGTGACTGACCTGGCAGGCGACCCATACAGTCCCTTCTAACCCAGGGCCAATGCATCTGGTGGGGGCATTTCAGCCCAGCCTGGAAGACCCGGGGGGCGCAGGCAGGCAAACAGGAGCAGGAGAGGCACCTGCCTGGGCGGAGCCCGGCCAAGGGAACGCGTGGGCCTTGCTGAGGGCAGTGAGCCCCAGCCCCCCAGAGCAGGAAGTAGGGTGAGGTGGGGGCTGGGGGTGGCAGGCCAGCTTGTCCAGGCCTGGACACCCGGGTGGGGGCTTAGCTCAGCCCAGAAGCCAGTGGGCCATTCTGTGGGTGACAGGGGGGTCACCTCCCTTCCGGCCATGCTGCCACAGCCTACTGGAACTGGACAGAGGCTGGGCCAGCCCCTCGCCCCCGTCGCCTGGTTCCCTCGCCAGCAAAGTGGAAGCTACACCTTCACCTGCATTCTCACAACAGAACACTTGATTCCAACGTGCAAGCCAGCAGCTCGGCCTGATAACAGCCCCGGTCAGGGAGGAGGAGAGGGCTCACCACAACTGAGCTTTCTGTCCTGACGCCCAAGTCAGTGACACCTACTGTCTGTGCCAGGTCCGCACGCAGCTGAACCCTGGAGCCCACATAGGTAGAGTAGGTGTGACCTGGGGGTGCGGGGGAGAAGGGACTGCAGCTGAGCCCGTAAAGTATTATTTATTGAAATACAAGACATACATGAAGCAAAGATGGTGGCAGCAATGGGTCAGAGCCAGAGAGTCGTTCGGAGAAAGCATGTGGCCCATGGCAGCTGGCACGTGAGCCCGCCGGATGATGTCCCACTGGGCTTTTGCCAGCGCCAGCACTTCCTGGGTGATCCTGGGCAAGTTGCTTCCACTCCTGCATTGCCAGGGCCTGAGGACATGTCCTGCCACTGAAGGAGAACAGAACCTGGGGGCTGCCAGCAGCCCACACTCACGAATGCTTGGCTTCTGTCGTTATTGGTTATTTTCATCCCCAGCAGAAGGGCAGGGATAAGGAGCAGAGACTGGAGGGTGGAGAGCGGTGGGCTGGGGGCTCATGGGGCCCACGTCCCTGGAGGGCGACATTGCAGGGGCTGAGCTGGCTCAGTGTTTGGGAGAACATCAGGTGTCCAGAGACGAGGGCTTGCCTGGGCCGCGGGAGGAGCTGATCGCCTGGGAAATGCTGTGTCTGGCCCTGGGGCTGCCGTGAAGATGCGCTTCCGGGGCCAGTGGTGGCCGGGACAGTTGGAGGAGATGAAGCTGCTCCCTCAGGCCCTAGTACAGGTGCCTGGAGACCCTGCCTGGCTCCGGACCACACCATCTGCACCCCTCTCGTCGGCTGTTGGCAGGACCTCTCGGCACTGCTGAGGTCGCGCCCCCTGCCCTATCCAGATGGGCTTGGGCCCACCCCGTCTGCGGCAGGCAAGGACAATGGTCCCTGTTGTTGGCCAGTCGCCCTCGGCTGCATTCTCCAGGGACCTAGTGACCCTGAACAGGGGCCGTGAAGAGGGCCCTGCTGACTCAGCTAGATGCCCACTCGCTAATGAACGGCTGCTGGAAAGGGCGTTGACCTTGGTCAGCAGGCAGGAGCCCTCCATCCAGGAACCGCTGCAAGGAGAGGAGAGAGCGCTGCCACTGCCCACCCCGCCCAGGTGCTTGCCCAGCAGCTTGGGACACAGCTGCCTGTAGGTCAGGGACACGGGCATCAGGTCAAGGGGCTAGAGCCAGGATGGGGGTACAGGGTCAGAGACCAACAGCAGCCTCTGTTCCCACTGATGAGCAAAACAGCAAGGGCCACACCATCAGGGACATGGCAGCTCTAGTGCCAGGGGAGGCAGGGTGGCCCTAAACCAACCTGGAGACCAAGGCGGGCCGTCTGAGGGAGGTGACGTGGAGTCAAGCATCCTAGGATTGGCAGCACTGGCTAGAAGTCCCAGAGGCAGGAGGAGATTCCCAGTATGAAGCCGCGTGGTCAGCGGTTTGGGGTGAAGGCGCTGGTGAGATGAGACGACACATTGTAACGACTGCTGCCCTGGCCCCGGGAAGCGAGGGGGCCAGTGGGGAGGCCCTAAAGGGAAGATCGGGAGGGAGGGTCAGACGGGTCAGAAATGCCCCCTCTGGTTTGGAGCAAGGGAGAGAAGAGGCCAGGAAGCCAGTGAGAGGGCAAGGGGCCATCCAGGAGAGGGCGGAGAGGGTGGGACAAAGAGCCAGGATGGGGGTGGAAGGGGGTCCGGGAGGACTCCATCCCTATGGGGGCTGGAGAAAAGTAAAACTGGCCTTGCAGAAATTTGGGGGTGGAGGGCCTTCCAACTTGAGCACAGACCCAGAGCCAGGGAAGTGGGGAACATGGGAGTGGTAAGAGCTGGCTGGTTCCTGGATTCTAGGAAATCAGAAGTGGAAGGGCCAGCAACAGCAAGGCCCCTGGGTCCAGAAGGAGGCTACCGGGACCAGACAAGGACTCCAGGCAGGGCCTGGCTTCCAGAAACAGGGAGGCCAGAGGGCGCCCCTTGGGCCTGCTTGGCCTGACGGAGAGTCCTGGCTTTGCATACGCGGGCACAGGCAGCACCGACCAGTCACTGTGGCTTCCTACATACCTCAGGTCCCAGCACTCGGTACTCAAACTTGGGCATTCTGTTCCATGCCCTCCCACACTGTGCCTGTCAGCCATCCTAGAGACAGCTCCATAGCCAGGGCAGAAGGAGTTAGAGTCCTCCATAATCACTGTCGTGGAGTTGCTGTGTGACCTCAGGCGCATTGCTTTCCCACACTGAGCTCTGGTCCTTGTCTTATAAAATCAGTGCCGTATAATCTCTGTCCTGCTTCCTTCCTGGGGGCATCTAGAACCTCACAGAAGGTATAAAAGTGCCTGGGGATGGACGTGGTGAAAAATGGCCTCCATGGTGGCACTTTCTTCTGCAGGAGAGTTTAAATGCTCTTTTCAAACACAAACAAGATGTTTACAAAATGTGACAACCTATGGGTCAAAAAATAAGCCCCAACAAATACCAAAGAATAAGTTTCACGCAGACTGGGTTCTCTGACCACAATGCAAACGATTTACAAATTAACAATAAAAAGGTGACTTAAATGCATGTACATATAACTTTGCACAGACACACTCCTAAAAGACTCATAGAGTTACACATGACGTTACAATGGAAATCACAAATTATTTAGTGATAAATGGAAAAGAAAGCATTAATATGACAGTTTTCCGGGGTGCGCCTAAATTGCTTTTTACAGGTATATTTGTAAACTATGAATTTATTGCAGAATAAGAAAACCTAAGATCAAGTAAGTTACATTTTTACTAAAAGAAACAGTAAAATGCCAAGAACTCTGAAGAACATAGAAGATGTGAGAAGAAATGGATTCAATGGAAAATGAAGACATAAGGAAAAGAGCAACAAAAGCAAAATGCTCTTCTCTGAAAAAAACAAAATAAAAAAAATTCCTAGCAATGCTAAATAAGAAAAATAAAGAAGTAATATTAGGAATGAAGAAGGGCCCATAACAGATAGAGTACTGACTAGGAATTATTAAGGATGCTATAATCAGCTTTGTGCCAATAATTCTTAAACATAAGTATAATGGTCAATTTTCTTGAAAAAAAATTAATTACCAAATGAATTCAAGTTGAGACAAAAGACACGAACAAGCCAATAACCCATACAGAAACCGAACTGATTAGCAAGAATTTATACCTGCAAACAACATATGAAATCTTCCAAGTTCAGAATCTATTACAGCAAGTCTTCACATTTTCAAGGAACAGACAATCCCCTTTATATGCGCTCTGCTTCATAGAATAGGGGAAACCTGGAAATGCACTGATTTTCTGTGGCTAGTAGAACCTAACATCTGAAAGCTAAATGATATTGTGACAAGAAAATGTTACACAACATTCAGAAACATAGGTGCAAAAAAAAAGTCTTCAAGGGAGGAAGATTGGCAAGTCCGACCTAGCAGTGGATCGAAACAGCTACGTCCGTTAGGTCAGCGTGAATGCCAGGGGAGCTCTCAGTGGGACACGGGCGATCGACAACGGCCCACGGAGAGAGGGAGGGAGGGAATGGAAAGCCCAACCTGGTCATCTTAACAGACACAAACAAGCATTTCATGAAATGCAACCGTCATTGTTGACTGCATTTTCAAAATTCTTAACTAGCTATGAGTAGAATGAAATTTCCTTATTTGGAAAAATGGAGACAAGGTACAGGCTAAGCTGATGAAAAAAGTGACCCAAATGGCATTGGGACAAGGTGAGAGCTTGTTTCTGTGACATGTGACAAGTCAGGGAAATCAGAGGTACTGGTCAGAGGTCCCTCCTGTCCTGATGTCTTCACACCCTAGGATGGTGTCCCATCCACCTGCTCAGAGTGGGCTCACTGTCACCATCACCTCCACAGGTACGGAAAGAGGGAGAGTGACACAAAATCTGCACCAATATCCATGAATGAGAACTCAGTCCTATGGCTACACCGAGACCAGAAAATGTATCTGGGTGGCCATGTGCCCTGCTAAAAAAACCCAAAGGTTAAGTAATAGAACTATTACTAGAAGTAGCTTATTACCAGAAGGAAAAAATAAGGGAAAATGGGTAACAAGGGACAATTTGCAGACTCTGCCACACCTGATAAAAACTATCTATCAAAAACAATAAATACCACACTTAGTCATTACATTTTCCAAGTATTCTCATTAAAATCAAGATCAACACAAGGGTACCCTCATTGCTACTTATGTTCAACATTGTGCTGGTGAATCCAGATAATGCAATAGGATGAGGGAAAAAAAGGTCAAGACACAAACATTGGAAAACACTGATGGTCCATATAGAAAATCCATGATAATCTACGTGCAAACTGGTACAGGTACAGTAGTACAAATAATTATGCAGATTTAACTAACAATCAGCCAGTTATCTGGATGCAAAAGCAATAGGGCTCCTAGATGCCACTAATCATCAGTAACAAAACAGAGAGAGACATCTTCATTTCAAGCAATCAGAACGATGATCTTTAGAACTGTGCGAGACATTTCCTGGAAAACGCTCTGGAATAGGCCCGTTCACGGACAAGAAGGCTCAGCTCATGAAGAGGCCGACTCTCCCTGAATCAGTAGAGAGTCAATGGACTTTGAATTTAAAAATTCTAATAGTTTCTTTTCCCCATGAAAGTTGGAAAGCTAATATAAAAGGATAACAGAAGAGAAAGGGGTCAAACTTAATTTGAAATACTTAGGAAATAAAAAATAAATAAAGGAATACTTTAAAATTATAGTATTTAGGAAAGTGTGGGGTGAGTCACGATGAGACAGACCTACGGCGCCCAGGTGTGCAAACTTGGCTTTGACGGAGACGGAACGTGGGCCTTGGGTGGTAAGGACAGACCCTTCGGTGGTGGGAGGGACTGGGACTAATGGCTTTTCATATGGGAAAAAGAAAGTTGAATATCTATCTACCTCACACTGCACACAAAAATCAATTTCCAGTGGATTAAAGATACAAATGTGAAAGAACTTAAAACTTTAGAAGAAAATATAATAACCTTATGACCCCAGAGCAGGGAGTTTTTATATAGTACAAAAAAACACATAAAGGGAAATGTTGATAATGGACTTGTTAAAGTCCACTCTGCCCCTGGGCGCCTTGCTCAGAACTGGTACACCATGGCTTCCCACACCGGTCCCAGGCCTCCCAGTAACGGGGAGGGGGCCTCCCGGCCCTGCCTGCGGAGGGGAGCTGCTGCCAAGTGCCCTGGCAAAGCTATGGACAGATACGAGAAGGCTGGGCACTGGGGGCCACGTCGCCGTCCCCGACGCCAGGCTGGGAGGCCACGGAAAGTCGTTGGGGGTAGGGGGTCGCCGCTGGCTGCGTTGGGGGAGAAGGGCCCCACAGCCCGGGGAGACGGCCCGCACCCCGGCAGCAGGCGAGTGGACCCCCGCGGGGAGCATGGCGCCCCGATCGGTCGGCGCAGAGTCACCACGGGAACCCCCGGCCTCACCGACGGGGTCACTGTGGATTTATTCCCCAACTCTTTTCAAAGGGGCTGAACACAAGCCTGCCACTCAGGGACATAGGGACAAAATAAGAGCATTTAAAGGTGCGTGCGGTCCGGCCCTCGTGCCCACTCCCCAGGCCTGCGCACCGGCACCCGGCGCCGGGGGATCGAGGAGGAGCGGGGGCTTCCCAGCCCCCTCCCAGCCCCGACGGGCAGCGGTCCTCGGGTCGCGGCGGCCCGGCGGCGGGGCCGGCCCCGGGACACCAGCCCCTCCGCCCGCTAGGCCGTCGATGCTGCGCCGCGACCCCTGCGCCGCGAGTCCTCGGCGCGCCCCGCCCGGCGCATCTGCGCCGCCCTCGGGTCCGCCCTGCCCCGGGCTCCAGTAAACCCAGCTCGTAATTAAGGAAATGTGATCAGAAAATTAGCTGCTGTGCAAGCCTCGGTACAGCAGTGAAAGCCAGTGTCTTTCGCGCTCTGATTGGTCCACTCTGCCCGCCGGAGGGTTCGGTGGAAGAACGCCCGGATTAATCCAGATTCACAATTACGACCATTTTCTTTCTCCAGCGTCAGGCCGTCTCCCGTGGCTCCCTGCCAGGGAGGTATTGTGTTCTGAGACGAAAATGCTTTTCATTTTTTCTACAATTTCCGTTTAAAAAGTTCCAAATGTTCAGCCATATGATGTGAAACTTAACTTCAAGAAAATCCTACAGGGGTTTTGATGGTGGAGAAAATGGGGGGTTCTGATCCGCTGACCCCAAGCCGAGGGAGGATACAGTTTCAAGCCTTTCTTCTCCGCCCCCTCCCCTGCCTGCCCGAAGGAGACAAGGGAGCCGGATGCTGCCCGAAGCTGGGGGCGGCTTCCTGCGGGCCAGGCCCCCCGCAGTTCTCCTGCCAGGGATACTTGGCCTTTGATGGGTGGGTTTTCAAGGCAGGGCCCTGACGTCTAGAAGTGGGAGACCTGGGTTCTGAGCTCTGCCTCTGCCCACCAAGCTTTCTCTGGCCTACATCAAACTCAGTAAATAATCATGTTGGCGACTCTTCCAGAAGCGATTACAATGAACTCATTTAATCCTCTCAAAATCCCACGTGGTAAAGCTCTTGTTTCCACTCTACAGATAGGTAAACTGAGGCCTGGAGACTTAATAACTTTTTCAGGCCCCACAGCAAGCAAGTGGTAGAGACAGAATTGAGCCCAGGAGATATGAATCCAGCATTTTGATTGACCAGGTGCCTGCAGGTGTCACGGACCGCCCCCGACCTCTAGGCAGCCCCTGTAGGTGGGACATGCTGTCTGTCTGTAGATGAGCGTGTCGGGCTCCTTTATCTCTATTCTGTAAAGAGGAGAAGGAGAAGATGGGCTGCCCGGAGGGAACATCTGGAGGCCCACCCAGGACAAGAGTGATGAGGTCACCTCTGCGTGTCCAGCCATTGGCCCAGACCAAGCATGGAGGGGATCACAGAACAGCCATCAACCTGATTAAAATTCATCATGTTAGATCATAGTGATTTGTAAAGATGTTTATTGTCTCTTGTTAGGTTTAAGAAGTGAGTGGGCAAAACAGAGTGTGTAATCGCACCTACTGCTGTAAATGGGCAGATGCGGTAGACACAGAATGTACCAGACTGTACTGTAGACTCTGCAGGAATTAGGCAAGGACCCAGCGAACCCGGCGGCTGTGAGGACTTTACAGTTACTGTATGCCTAATACAATTATCAATTGTGTCAGTCAGTGCTAATTACTGTGCCCAGCCCAGAGCCCGGCCCAGAGGAGGTGCTTGGTGTCTGCTGAGTGACTGAATGAATGATCACTGCCCCCATTTGCTGGGTCCTGTGGATGGAAGCCTCCAGGGTCCATGGGGTCAGCTGGGCCCCACTGGCCTTGTTCACCTCAGGGTCCCCAGGGCCTGGCACCTCCACGGTTCCCTGGGGTCGCCTGTGTGTGCAGGTGGCAGTGTTTGTATAATAATGGGCAATAAAGGGGGATGGTGAGCTGCAGTACCCCCGGGACCCTTGGCCCCAGTGACCTGAAGCTGCCCAGGGGTGCTGAAGGAAAATGAGAGAACTCTGGCTGAGGGTGGCCTTGGCTGTGGCCACCCCAGAGGTGGTGGGGTTCCAACCCCTCATCCCCACATGCCCTCCTTGAATGAGGGCTACGTCGCGAGGAGCGGCACCGAGCAGGGAAGTCAGGGGGCGTGAGGGGGCTCAGGACTGACACAAAAGGTGAGCTCCCCGCCCCAGCCCCGGGGGACTCAGGTGGAGGCCAAAGCCAGACACAAGGTGGGCAGATGTCCTTCAGCAGGGTTTTCTGGGCACCCCTTCCCCCTGGATTCATCCCACAAAATTCATGTCCAGGGCAGCCCAACAAGCACATGCTGGCACCTGGGTAGACTCTCATGGGCCCCCAGGCTCTCCCCAGCTGAGCCAGTGCAGACGCCCTCTGCTCTTCATACCAGCTTGAGGCCCCGGGGCACTCTGCCAGTTAGCAGATTCTCTCCCATCAAAGCTCCAGGTTGCCACTGAGCAGATCACTCAGGCTGAAGGCAGGGTCTCCCCCAAATGCCCCGCTAATTCAGACCAGGCCCAAGCTGCTGAGCTCTGCTGGGAGCCCCAAGGAGTCACGCATGCAATGCATCAAAGGAGAAGCTGCTTGCAGTGCCAGGCCCTCAACAGACAGGTGGGATTCTAGCCTCTCTGGGGCAGAAAAGGTCTTAAGAGGCATCCCACCCAGCCATCCCCATCTACCACCACCAGCGTCCAGGGCTTGGAGTTCCCCTCTTGACCAAGAAAGTTCAGCACCCAAACTCAGCCTCTTGCAATCCTCCAGTACTGGAGAGCTCGCTACCTCACAGAGCACCCCGCTTCTACCACCAGCAGGCGAACAGGGTTCCCTCTGGTAGTCCTCTGTGCAAATCCCCTCTTCCCTGCCAAGAACTCCTGGGTTCTGCGATGCCCCCCCACCTCAAGGTGACAAGGCCTGGTCCCGCCAAGGCCATGCTCTGCATCCTAGGAGCACCCCACACTATCTACTTGCCCTCAATATCTGAGCAGCGTCAGGGCACCCAGAGGAGTCTGTGAGTGGCCCTCCACGGGGCCAGTGGCCTCATCCAGCTCTGAGCCTGCTTAGCCACAGCACGCTGCCTGGGAGCTGCTCTCGGTGATGGCCCTTCCAGGCCTGGATGCTTTACCACAGGGGCAGGTTAAGTTTCACAAGCCTAAGGGTGAGTACAGGTGAGAAAACTGAGGTTCAGAGAGGTGCAGTGATTCGCCTGAAGCCACACAGCTGAGGATGACAGACCCACTTCTGCCAGCTCCTCCGAACCAAGGATGGGCGGGGCCCGTGACCCCACGCTCAGTGGACCCAGACACCCCTGACTGCCACCTGCCAGAAACCAGGTCCCTTGCCTGGGGACCCCCTCTGGTGCTGGTCTTTCCCTGCCCATGTGCAGCCCACAGTGCCTGAGAATCCATGTCCCCCACTCACCTGGAAGAGCCCCCACATCATGCTGGCAGCAGCTGGTAGGTATATGCCACAGTCCCCACGCCCCAGGGGCATGATTCCAGGGCGTGTCCCACTGTTTCCCCAAGTTCCCAAGGGGACTCAGCCCGCAGGTGGAGGCCCATCCATCCAGTACCACTTGCTGGGCTCCTTCACCTCTGTCTCCTGTCCTCCCCCACGTGGTTCCTGGGACCACCTCCCAGGTCAGCTTCTGTCTGGGTCCTTATCTTAGCACCTTTTGGGAACCTGAAGCAAGAAGCCAAAGGTGTGAGGCTGAATGCTCTAAGGGACCTGAGGACCCCTTTGTGACCTACGCCTCGGGGGTCTTTCTGTTTGTGCCTTATGCATCTGCACCTCAGGACCTCACCGGGCAGTCTGGGTCCCCCTTGACTTCTGGGAGTGAAATGTCTCAAGAACAGAGCTCAGGAATGGAGTGCTAATGATTCGACGTCTCTGACTCTAGGACAGCTCCAGGTGGCCTTAAAAGTAAGGAAATGACAAGCGCAGCAACAGCAAGCCCTTGCTGACAGCGTAAGTGACCCCTCTTGCCCTGCAAAGGCCAGGCCTGGATGGCCTGGGTCCAGGCTCTGTCTCCTGCAACCCCACAGGGAGGGCAGCGGCAGGGCCCAGCTCCTGCAGGCTCCAGGGCCCAGCGTCGGCAAATGGGTCGCGGGGCAGCGTCATCATCACCCAGGGGCAGTCAGAATCCAGGTGCCACACAAATGCCCATGGGGTCCCCCGGATTCCAGGTCCCGCTCAGCCAGCCCAGCCACTTGGCCTTCCCAAGCGTCAGTGTCCCTCTAGGGCCATCAGGAGGATTTTGACACAAAGCCATACAGCACCCGCACCAGGTAGTGGTGGTCGCCAGGAGCTGGCAGAGAAGATGAGTGGTACCCGGAGCCAGTGAAGAAGGCTTTGGAGAAGAACCCAGGAGGCCCGGGAGAGGGCGGGAAGGTCCTGGAGGCCAGCAGAGCTCACTGTCAGCTCAGAAAAACGAGTGCACAGACCCGCTGACAGCTCCTGTCGGGAAAGAGAGCTGCCCCGCCAGATGCCACTGACTGCCCATGTCAGCCCTTCACGTACTCGGCTGGCCCTCCCCTTGCCTTTAATAAGCACCTACTGCATGCAAGGTGCCGTGCCGCCATACCCAGCCATGTTTCTCAGCTGACACTTCCCTGAGAGCATGTGCCAGAAAGGACTGAGAAGTTGCTGCAGGAACCCCTGGCTTTGTTTGAGAATTTTCCCCCAGCCTAGAAGGAGAGACCCAAGAAGTAAAGAAAACCCAATTATTCCTGTGTTGTTCTCAGATGAAAGGCCCTTTTTGTGGCCCTTCCCGGGCTCCTGTTTGGGCTGTCAACAGCAATTTGACGAGGAATGTTGCTCAGCCTGACCTGTTTTCTCAAGACGAGAACCTATATTGTGGATCATCTCAGCCCAGGAGATAATCGGCCAGCACCCTCCCTAGCACAGTCCCACCAGCTCAGCTTCTCCTCTAAAACCAGGAAAATTGATGGGAAAACAGAATGCAGCGAAATCATCCACTAATGGCATTTGGAGATGAGGAGCAAAGAAGGGGGGAGTTAAAGGGGCTTTAATCTGATTCTCCCAACATGGGTTTCAGTGCTGAATGGCCAATTGTTACTCAATTCTAATTGGTTCTGGGTCACTCCCTTTGAAATAGTGGCTGTGTTCTGTTCATTTTTTCAATTAAATCTTAACAATTCACATCTGACAAAACTCAAAAATCTTGTCAAAAATTGTTCAGATTTGTGTAAGTAAGAAAGTGCAAGAAGCAGCATGAAGCCTGGACGAGGGGAAACCTTCACGCAGAGAAACAACTCAGGAGCTAATTATCAGAACGCTGGCTTACCATTTCCAGACTCACCTCCTCATACTGCAGAGAATGTTAGTCTTTCTCATCAAGTTGCAAGAACCGCTTTGGAGGAAACCGTGTAAGAACACAAATGCCTCTGCCTAAGCGATGACTGTTTTCTGGGTCTGGAAATCCAAACCATTTTCACTTTTCGCCTCTCATTGTAGGAAGGTGTGTTTTATGCCCCAAGGTAGCACAGGAGTCGGCCTATGTGGACACAACCAAGGCTTTGCAGCAAGCTGACCAACACCCAAACCCGGCCTCTGCTGCTGAAAGCTGTGTGATATTTCTGCAGGCAGCCACCCTCTCTGAGCCTCAGTTTTTCCATGTACAAAGCGGGAACAGTGTTTCCTAGATTTGCATCATGAGTATTGCCTGACACACTGACAGTGCCCCAAACCAGAAGCTGTCGTCACTGTCTTTGAAACTGTAGGATTCTATGGCTTGCTCCAGCCTCTTGATTTTCATATCAAGAAACTGCAGACCAGAGAAGGTCAATGACTTTGGAGCTGGGAAGAGACAGCCCGACTTTTCTCCAAGCTGCTTCTAGAAGGCAATGTTTCAGAATGTGTGTTCCTGCAGCCCACCACTGAATGATGGCACCTGCTCCTCAAAGTGTGGTCCCTGAGCAGCGTCTCAGCACCCCACCATCAACCTTCTAGATCTGAATCTGCATTTTAACAAGACCCCAGCTGGCTCCCACACACAGAAGGGGCTGGTTTGTAGCATTTCAGCTGCCTCTGATGGCCTGAACATCAGAGCCCCTGCCAGTTGTGAGAAGGCTGCGTGCCCCCTACCTCACAGGTGGGGCCCATTCCGTACGCAGGATGGCTGTGCAGCCCTGAAGACGACGGAGAAGGAGAGTGGGATGTGGCAGGGGGAGAAAGCCCCTGGGAACCCTCAGCCACCTGGAATCCGCCGTGCTCCTAGCAGCCTGGACTGTTCAGCTCCTCCCTGGCTGCCACTTCTGCCACCCTTCCTGGACTCCTGCCACTCTCTTCACCCCTACCGTCGCATCCTGGCCAGGCCCTCGGCCTCAGCCTTCCTGGGTTGTGGCCAATTTCTCCAGTCAGTCTACGTCTCTACGTCTTTGCCTGAGGGATACAGAGAAATCAACACCTCGTCCAGAGGTCTTCAGCCTATAGTGGGGCAGTTGGGGTGTGGACATGCACCCCCTGGGTCCTCAGTGGGATGAACACAATGTGCGAGGACAGGGTTGGCAGGGTAGCTCATTGTGCAGAAAATACCTGGCTTCCCTACCCACCTTTCAGTCTGTCCTGCACCCCCAAATCAACTCCTTGTACTCAGGACCCATTGCCCCTGGAGGCCCTCCCTGACCTTCCCTGATGGCCCCCAGAACACCTTGCTGTCCTACATGAGTCCTGCCTGACCTCAGCACAGCCCCGTGGGTTCCTGAGCCACTCCCCCATCAAAGCACAAACACTGGTCACTCAGGTGTGGAAAGGGGCCACAGTACCATGGCTGGAAGTCAGGGGCCCCGAGTCTGGCCTGCACTTGCCTCAGACAAGCCACCCAGCCCCTCTGGCCTCCGCACCCTCACACCCCACATGGGGGGCCTCCTCTCCCAAGGACTCAGGATGTGTGCCAGGGCACCTGGCCATGGAGGTCAGTGTGGGCACAGAGCTGGACCCCATCTGCTGGCTCCAGCAGAAGCTGCCCCAAGGGGTAGATAAGGGGAAGTTGTTGCTCCAAATACTGTGCACAAATGTGCACATGCCAAAAAATTAATTGAGACACAGAGCGTATGCCCTCGTGAGAATCAGGGATGGGAGGCAAAACCGTGCAAGTCCAGAGGCAGCACAGGGACGTGACCGCTGCACACCGACAGCACGAGCTATGAAGGAAAAAGTTGGCGAATTGAACTTCACTAAAATTAAAACTTTTTGCTCTGTGAAGTACACTGTTCAAAGAATGTATACAGAGAATTATTAAAAGTCAACAACAGTCAACTCAACTGAGAAGTGGGTCAAAACCTGAACAGATAACTCACCAAAGATTCATACATGGCGAATAAGATGGCACATGAAAAGACGCTCCAGTTCACAGCTATGAGGGAAATACAGATTAAGACAATGATGAGACACCACTACCTGCCCACCAGCACGGCCCGAGTCCGGACCCCTGGCAGCACCGCACGCCGGTGCGGCCACGGAGCAGCAGGAACGCTCTCTCACGGTGGCGGGAATGCAGCCGGCGCAGCCGCGCGGGAAGGCGGTTTGGCGGCTTCTTACAAAGCCAAACACTCCTCCCGTTCCATCCAGCGATCCTGCTCCTCGGTGTTTCCTCGAATGGACTGAAAACATGTATGCACACAAAAACCTGCTCAAATGTTTACAGCAGTTTATCGTGATTAGCAGAAACTGGAAGCACCTGAGATGTCCTTCAGCACGAACTGCGGACTGTGCAGACAATGGAATGTCATTCAGCCCTAAAACAAGATGAGTGATGGAGCCAGGAAGGGACCTGGAGGGACCTTCATGTCACCAAAGGAAGAGGCCAGCCTGAGAGGGCCACACACTGCACGACTCTAACTGTGCGACATTCCGGAAGAGGCGGAACCACAGAGAGTGGAAGGGTGAGGGGCTGCCGGGGGCTGTGGGGGGGGGTCTGAATGGGCAGAGCTGGGAGGGAGGCCTTTCCGGGCGGTGGGGCCGCTCGGGGATTCTGCAGTGTGCACACCTGCTGTTATAGATTTGTCCAGGCCCACGGAATGTCCGACACACAGTGGCCCCTCACGTGAGCTGCGGACCTCAGTTAATGACAGTTCATTGGCCCGGCTCATCAGGCGGACCGACGCGCCACCGCTGCACAGGACGGTGATACCTGGGCAAACCGCGGGCTGAGAGGGGTGGGCAGGTGGGGATGCTCTCTGCTCTCGGCTCAACTGTTCTGTAAACCTAAAACTGCTCTTAAAGTACATTTTATTAATTCATTTTTTTAAATTCCTCAATGTTGGCTGCCCCAGAGCTACTGCACAAGGAGGCCGGACCAGCAGAGGCCCAGCTGCACACACACTGAAGCCCAGCCCCACTCTGCCCTGCTCAGGGCCGGGTTTGCACGGGAGCTACCCTGTGCCTAGGGAGAGTTGGAGGAGGCCGCCGTGGCCCCGAGGCATGTGGAGGGGTAGCAGGAACATGGTGCCTGGGGCCCTGGGGAGGTGAGGGTGTCAATGGCACAGGACACTGGGCTCTGTGGGGTGGGGACAAGGGAAGTGAAGTGATGAGGCCCAGACGCGAGCAGGGGCCTTCCTGGAGGAACGACCCTGTGGTTGAGACTTGAAGGTTGGCGAAGGGGCTCCCTTCCCTCAAGCCAGCCCAGGGGCTGACTGTGTTTCCCCCTGAGGGCCAGCACACCTGTGCAGCCTCCGAACCCAGGCCAGGCTAGAACACGCCCTCCCACCTGGCTTCTCCCCACCCCTCCTCCAGCCTGTCCCACGGCCCCCACCTGAGACTGATGCCTGGCACACAGCTTCTGAGCCTTTCCATAGGCCTCAGGGAAAGTCCACTTCTGGCCCGGCTTCCAGCCCTGCAGACGGGAACCACGCCCGCCCCCCACCCCACCCCCGCCAAGCCCCACCTTACTCCGGAGACCCTGCAGGTGAGTAAGGGCTGAGTGATGACACAGGAACCACCCAGGTGGGCTGGGAAGCGGGTCAGATGCCACTCGAGGGCTGAACAGGAGCTTTCAGGACATGGACTCCCATCCGGGCAGAAATGCAAGTTGGGCATCTCCAGAGGAGGAGACCAAGGTGCAGGGAGGGGACAGCTTTGCCGAGGGCCCTGCATGACCTGGTGCTTCCTGGGGAGACGGGGCTTAAACCCCCAGGGCTCAGCCACTGAGAAGAGGGGTCTTGGCAGGACAAAAAGACTTCTTAGGACCTGGCTGAAGGGCCTCAGGGTACTTGTGACCGTGACCTTTGCCTCCCCTGAATCTGCCCAGGTGGGCCCAGAGCCAGTTTCCTCAGTCCTGGGGAGTAGGCAGGGACAAAGACAGAGGAACGTGGCCCACAGCTGCGGAGGGCTGGGCTGCCCCGGGAGAGGAGGCATCTCCACAGAACTTGGCCTTGACCCTGGGAGGTGGCGGCCACCCCCTGAGGTGGCCGGAGCACTTCCAAATCCATTATTGAGCACCTCTGCTGGCCACCAGGCAATTAGCACGGGGCCTCCACCCTGACAGCTGATTGCACTAATTGATAAGGTCACCACGGTTCTCCCAGCCCTCGCCCTTGTCCAGGACCGCTTCCTGCCTGGGAGCCCAGCTTCTAAGCTCCCTCCCTCAGGGTTCTCTGGAGCATCTCCTCCCGGAGGCCGCAGTCTGGGGACCACTCAGCCAGTCTGGGACTTGGCTCCAGTTGCCCCTTCCCTACACTGAGCCCTGACACCTGGTCCTCCAGTCACATCTCTGTAAGATGGGTGGGGGGACACAGCTAAGAGCAAAGGTCAGAATTCAGCAGGCCAGAGTCAAGGCTCTAAGGGTGCTGCGGTGGGGTAAGTGATTGCACCTCTCCCAGCCTCAGGACAGTGGCAGGGAAAAAACTGAATTAGGTAACAGGTGTGACACACAGGGCTCCAGGCCTGACTCCCACAGTGGAGCTTGGTAGACTGTCCAGGTACCATCACAGTGACAATAACAATGTGGGGATGGAGACGAGGATGGGGTGGGATGAGGATGGTGTTGATCCTGGTGACGATGATGCTGGGGATGAAGATGGCGGTGGTGAGGATGGGAATGACAGTGAGGGCGATGATGATAATGAGCTTTCTCACCCCGACAGTAGATACTACAGTGCAGAGCTCCCGCTATGCAATCGTTAAAAACCTGGGACTGGATTCAGCTGCTGAGTTCAAATCCTGCCTCTGTTATATACCAGCCTCGTGACTTTGAACCTCTTCTTTGATCTGTCTGGGCCTCTATTTCCCTAACTATAACCTGGGGACAATAGCAGTTCTGGCCTCATAGGCTGGGGTGAGGCTTAAATGAATCAGTTCATACACTATTGTGGCATGTGGTAGTTGCCATTATTTTTTACTATCATAGATAAAAGAATTTTCCCAGTAACTTCATCAAAGTTTAGAGCTTTCTGTTTCAAAGGACTCCATCAAGAAAGTAAAAAATCAGCACAAAGAAAAGGATAAAAATTTTGCAAAGCATATATATACCAAAAGGTCTGGAGCCAGACTATATAAGGAACTCCTACAATTCAAAAATGAAACAAACAACCCATCAACACGTATCAAAGGATTCAATGGGCATTTTTCCAAAGATAGACACAAATGGCTGACACATACACAGAAGACGCTCCACACCGTCAGTCATGAGGGAGATGCAACTCAAACCACAGTGAGACGCCTCTTCACACCTGCCAGGTGGGCTAGGATCGAAAGGACAGTGAATAACACGTATTGGTAAGAATGGGGAGAAATCAGAAGCCTCAGAAACTGCTGCCCACTTTTGTAAACAGTCTGACAGTTCCTCACAAACAGAGCTGCTCTATGGCACAGCAACCCAGCTCCAAGATAAACACCCAAGGGAACTGAAAACTTACGTCTGCACAAAAGCTTGTATATGACGCTCAGAACAGTGTTATTCAAATAGCCAAAAAGTGGAAATAACCCATATGTCCATAAATTGTCCATAAATGGACAAATAAAATGGTGTATCTATGCAGCAGAATATTATTTGGCCATAAAAAGGATGAAGTACTGACACCTGGTACAACATGGATGAACCTTGAAAACATTATGGTAAGTGATATAAACCAGGCGACGTAATGTATGATTCCATTTACATGAAATGTCCAGAATTGGCAAATCCATACGGACAGAAATGACCAGGGCTCCCGGAGAGACAGCTGGAGAACACTGCTGAGTGCTGGGCTGCGGTCAGGGCCACGGAAGCCTTCCAGACTTGAGCAGGGGTGGCGGTTCCCTAAGTCTGAATACACTAAAAACCACTGGTTTATACGCTCTAAAATGGGAGAATTTTGTGATATGTGAGCCCTATCTCAGTAAAGCTGTTATTTAAGAAGAAGAATCTCCCAATTAATGTGGACAGACTAACTGGGAAAATTTTTTCTCAAGTGTGAATTGAGGGGTCAAGGAGATTCCATGTTGCTGAGGGCCGCTCTTAGCCTTGACCCCCAGCTGGCTGGCTTTGTAGTACTCTCCCTGCTGCCCATGGTCCTGGGCTGGCCATTCCCTGCAGAATTTCCTCTTGGGGTTCTGATGTCAGGGACCGAAGGCACAGCGGATGGGGAGGGAGTGGAGAGGAGTGTCCTTCCGTGGCCAACACCCTAACCCCATAGTGCCTCCCTGCCCTTGAATCTTAAGGAACATCCCCTGGGCAGCAGCAAATCCTGTTCAGCACAACTTGGCAGAGGAAAAAGCATCTGGAAAGTTCTCTATAAGGTTTTTCTTCTCCCCAGCCCCCACCTCACATGGTCCTGCATGTCCAAAGTTCCCTCTCTCCCTTTCTCAAACCTGCGCCTCTCCCAGTGTTCCCTGCTGCAGCCCCATGCTGCCAAGAGCTTCCCTCCCTGTCCCCGCAGCCCTCGTGCCTCCCCTGGTCAGAGCTCCTCCCACTCCCCATGCTGAGCACACTGCAAGTCACTCTACACCCTGTTGACTTTGCCCAGTGTGAGTTTCAGAGTCGGTCAGGGCTCAGGTTCAGAACAGATGCAAGGCTGAGCCTCCCTGTACTGTGGTGCAGGTTGTGCACTGCTCACAAGTGCCAGGCCCTGGGGATGGGTCGAGGCAGAAATCCAGCCCCCTCTCTGCTCACTGCTCCCAGTTTCAGCAGCCCAGAACTGCATCTGCCCAGAAGGCAAGCCCTTTTGTGATTCTCACATAGGCCCCCTATAGGCTAGCTGCCGCCCTGGAGGGATGGAGGGAAGGATGGAGGGGAACATGAACCATTTTAATTGCTCAGAATCAGTGTTCACAAACATTTTGAAATGTGCTGTCTGGAGCAGCCTCTCCCTATTGAAAGGAGTGGATGTGTATTAAGCATAGTAGACTAAGTTACGTGGCAATAATGAACAAAATCTCAGGTGGGGTAACACAATTAAGGTTTATTTTTGCTCACGCTTCATGTCTCATGTGGGGATGCTGTCCACACGGTCATCGGGGGACCCAAGCTGATGGAGGCTGTGCACCATCTGGTACATGTAGGCTCCTTGGCCACCAGCACAAGCGGGGAGACTGGCACACGGTCCCGGGCTCGCCACTGCTCACCTCTGTGCACTCCGTACTGGCTGGGACTGCCACCTGCCTACCCCCACTGCGTGGCTCAGCAGAGAGGTCTTCGATGTCCCTGTGGGGGAGAAAAACCAGATACTGAGACTATCAGCCATGTCTGCACAGGTGTCAGCTGACACTGGAGGCTCCACAGACCCGCCGCAGCAGCTCAAAACTGGACCCTGGTTCAGAAGTGGCTCTCAAAGACAAGGGGCCTAGGAGTCCCCAGGAACTTGTCAGCAAGCAGGTTTCCACCCCAAGTCTGATGCAGGAGGTCCAGGCTGGGGAGTCTGGGCTTAACAAATTCCTGGGGATTCCGGGGAAGGGCTGGGGGAGCGCCGAGGTGGGGAGGGGGTTGTCCGGGGATGTCCTTTGGGCAGCACTGACTCACACAGGGTGAGGTGTGAACTGCAGTGCTGGGCATCCTAAGCAGGCCCCTCCCACAGCCCTGCCCACACCCCATGCCCCACGTGGAGATTCAGCCCGTGCACGGAGCTCACTCTGGGCCTGTGACATCCCCTTCTGTGTGTCGGAAACCCCTTCCCACCCCTTTCCTGTCCTTCACAGGCTCGCCTTTCGGGCTCAGCTCAGGTGCCACCGCCTGCAAGCAGTCCTCCCCGATCCCCTGGCTGGAGCCTTTCCTTCGAGTTCCAACATAACACTGCCTCTGCCCTTTGCCTTAGCCTGCATTTTAGTCCATGGTCACTGGCAGGTGCCTGCCGTGGGTGGGTGCAGCTAAGAGCTCAGTGTGTGTAAAGTAACATGGACACAGGAATGGACAGGACTCAGTCCCTACCTTAAAGTGCCAGGCCCAGGACTCTCAGTGTGATTTCCCTGCCTTACCTAGTCACAATTCCCATGGCCACATCAAAGGCTCTGAGAAGTCCTGCAGTTAAAAAAAAAGCTGTTGAGTTTTACTTGACCTGATCTCTCCCAAGAGTATCTGAGCATAGCATCCATGACTTGACAATCACCTGTTCACACCACGAAGAATTGGATGCACTGGGTACATGGCCAGGGGAGGCCGGGAGAAGCATGTCTGCAATAGCTGCTTCTGGAATGGGAGCCCCCAGCAGAACAGAGCCATCAGGCCTTCCCCCCAGGCGCTGCAGGCCTGAAGGAGCAGCGGCCACAGGGGCCGAACACAGGACCCCGCCAGTCCGTGACTAGGGCTCCTGGTCACGGGTGTGGCTCCCGAGGAGCCGGCAGCGCCCGCATTCGAGCTGGGACCTGCGGGGCCCGCTCCGCCCCTGCCCGCTCCTTGCTGCATCCTGTATGCAGTCGGCGATCCTTCATACAGTAAGCGCTGTCTGGACACAGCACGAAGATACAGGTTTCAGAAACAGGAGCAAAGTTGGGGGACAGGAAGGCCTTCAGGGAGGTGTGGCAGCCCTAGAGGGGACTGGCGGAGAGGGTGGGCAATGCAGACCCAACTCGGAAGGAAGGAGTTCCTCTCACCCAGAGTTCCCGGTAGCTGGAGCAGCCATGACAGCCAGGTCCAGTGGGGCAGCCCCAGCCGCGGCGACACAGCAGGCCCGGGACACAGAGAGTGGGGTGGGCAGCCCAGGAACGGGGTGTTCATCAGTTACTAGGTGTTAGTGCGTTTTTACACAGTTCTGAGTATGCTTGGAAGAACTCGGGCAGGACGGTCTGCTTTGCAGCCGCCTCGTGCTGTGGAGACAAGGACCAGGTGTTCTCAGGGAGAGGTGGGGCTGTGGTGACACTCACGGTGCTGAAGGACTCTCCCCAGAAGGAAAACGCCTCTATTTTTATATTGATCACATGCTGCATAGACAATACTCTTGAACACACTGGATTAAATTTTTATTTGTAACCATTTCCTTTTACTTCATTAATAGAGCTACTAGAAACTTTGAACTGCTTATGTGGCTCGCATTATATTTTCTAGGGGGCAGTGTTGCCTTAAAGCCTAAGATATTTTGATAAGAGGAAGTGAGAAGTTTGTAGAAATTTTTTGGTTGTTTTTTGACATGTCTGGGGAGAGTCCTTGGATGTCCTAGTTGAATGCCCTTGTTTTACAAATGAGGAAAGCAAGGCCCAGAGGGGAACAGTAAGTCTCCTGAGGTCACACAGCATGCTGTGGATGTAGCCAGGCCCAAAACTTGGCACTTGCTCCAGACAAGCTTGGAGGGGCCGACTGCTCTGGGGTAAACCTAAATGGCCCCCTGTGACTCCTGCTTTCAGATCTGCCCCCCAGAGACTCAGGTCTGCGGGTCACAAGAACCAGGCAAGATACCAACAAGTGTGACATCTGACCCTGGTCAGAAGATCACCCTAGGGCCATTCGTAAGGCAGCAAGGAGACATCGCTAGGGCTTTCCCAGCAGTGCAGCCCAGAGAGGGGCCCGGGGTCCTCACCACCTGGCCGTCTGGCTGAGCGGCCCACTGCCCCACCTTCCTGGTGAGCAGCAGGAAAGCCTGACTACAAAGAGAAAAATGCTCCCCTGAACACGGGGTCTCCTGAGCTGCTCACATTACAGCAGGAGAAATTCCTTTTCTCTGAACAGAACAGCCTGCTGCTTAGGGTGTAGAGGCAGGGTGTCTAGAGGCACAGTGAACAGGGGAGGTGCCGAGGGGGCTCCCCTCCTTCCTCTGCCTGCTGCCCCATCCTCAGAGCCTCAATTTTGGGGACTATAAAATGAGGAGATTTGCAATGCTGACACCTTCTCGTGGGGTTGTGAAAAGCTGGCACGATGGCAGCTGTTGTGGGCTGAACTGTGGACCCCAAAATTCGTATGTTGGAGTCCTGACCCCAGGACCTCAGAATGTGACCTTATCTGGAGAGAGAGTGTACAGAAGTGATCAGGTCAAATGAGGTCCTTCGGGTGTGGGGGCCCTAATCCGGGATAACTGTGTCCCTGTAAGAAGGAGGGGTCTGTGGGCAGAGGCAGACACACGAGCAGGAAGACGTGCACACAAGGAAGGACTTGGCAACACCAGAAGCCAGCAGGGGCAGGGAAGAAGTCTGCCCTGCAGCCTTCTGAGGGAGCCCCGCCTTAGCGCCCCCTGACGTTGACCGCAGGCCTCCAGAGCCGCAAGAGAAAGGTTCAGGCGCTTCAGGCCCCCCTGTGTGTGGTGGTCCGTTACCCCAGCCCCAGGACACCAACACAGCAGCTCTGACCCATGAGCCCCAATTCATCTGCCACCAGGGCCATTTCTGGCCCCACCCACCATTGGTTTCTCCAGCCTCCCCCCTTTCCCAGCCCCTGCCCTTGCTGACTGGGGCCGAGGAAAGGGAGGCCTCCTTGAAAGGGCTCCCCACTGGGTGTCTTCCCGCATGTCTGCTCCCAGTTGGCTCCAGCACAGTTGAGAATCTGCGTCGAGGCAGCTGGGGCTCTGCCCAGGCTGTGGAAAGCCCACCAGGCCATGCACCGCCCAGACGGTGCACGCAGCAGAGGCATAGGGCCCTCCTTCACGCCCCCCACCCCATCCAGGCTTGGGAGAGGCCCTCAAAGGCATACAGAAGGGGCAGCTTTTAAGTACACCCCTGGATGACTCTGGGGGGCAAAGAGGCCGGCAGGACAGCCGCGAGGGATGCAGTGAGCCCGCCAGGCCCAGGTGTCCCTGTTCTCGCCCTTCGGTGCCTCATGGGTCCCAGGCACCCACCAGGGTCGCTCAGTGCGGGGCAATTTGCAGGCCTCCTGAAGCCTGTGCTTGGCTCCATAGGGCCCTGTGGGCTCAGGGTAAACCCCAGGGGGAGCAAGAGGAATCCAGGGCCCACAGCCATCTCAGCTGCAGGCTGCTGTGTGCCCTTGGGTGAGTCTCCAGGCTTCTCTGAGCCTGTGTTTCTCCACCTTAAAACAAGGAGGCTGAACCCCCAGCCCCGTGTCTGAAGAGCTCTCCCTGTTTCTCGGTGGGGTGGATGCCACTGGCATTCTGAACCGATAATTCTTCCCACCAGCAGTGCCATCAGGCCCCATGGGGCACACACATTCCCCTGCTCACCTCCCAAGGCCAACAGTGGTCCTGAGCACAAGCCGGGCAGGCCCTCGGTCCCATGCCCCATCTCAAGGCAGACAAACAGGAAGTGTGTTCCTCTGAAGTCCTCGGAGACAGACAGAGACAGTTGGCTCTCTGACCGGGTGTCACCCCTCCGTGGGCACTGAGAGGTGGGAACCCCTAGGGGCCCAACTCTCCTGACTCTTGGGGGTCTGTGGGCAAGGCAGACAGAGTACTGGCGGTGCATTCCTCCACAATCATTCACGTATTTTGGGAACAGGCCTTAGGTTAAGCCGACTGAACGGCAATTTGTAGTAAAAATTACAAATGGGTTTAGCCAGCAGGACAGACACCCAATAAACATGGCTACATGGGAGGAGCTTAACACACAGACCTGCAGAGACCCCGGCCCTGCGCCTGAGCATCTACTCCAGTGCACTTGGTCAACGGGCAGCTGTGACAGCCCCGGCTTCCCCGTCCTGCACACCTTCTATGCCCCACGTGCCGGAGAAGTGCCTGCACAGCATTATCTCCTGTGATCCCCTCAGCCCCCAGGGTAGCAACAGCCGAGGAAGTGGCAGCTCAGAGAGGGCAGGGGCCTTGCCCAAAGCCCCACAGGGAGAGCCGGGGAGCTGGAGCTCCTCCCAGGCTGTCTGATATGCCCAGGCTTCCTGCCCTGCACTACCCTGCCTCACAGGAAGCTGCCTTCCCCTTGGCACACTAGAGTCTCGGCCAGGCCTGGGCAGGGGGACTGGACACCCCACCCAACCGACTGAGCCCATTGGAGCTGCTGGTGGGCAGTGGCTGGGGGAGAACCAGGGGAGATTTGTTCCACCTGAAGGTATTTTGAAAGTCTTGGTCTTGTTGCTGATTTGTCGCCATAGCTTACAACTTTCTCTGCAAGGCCTCCTAGTCACCTCTCAGTATCCACTCCCCACTCTGCTTTGGTAACAAAACTTCCCTTGGAAGATAAGGGTAAAGATTTTGCCAAAGACATAAAGCAGAAGTCAGTGAAAGGGTCCTCTGCACATCCCTAAGAGCTGGGAGGAGGCCACTTTGCCTTTTTCCCTTCCCTTTCTTCCTGAATAGAGCACAGATGTGAGGACTGGAGCTTCAGCAGCTGTCTTGTGACCCAGAGGATGGAACCCATGTATTTAGGACAGCAGAAAAGAAAATCAGAAGAAGACCCTGGGTCCCTGGACTTGTTTTACTCTTTTGTGACCAGTACTCTGTGATCAGCAGCTAAATGAAGATGCTAACTGGCCAAGCTTAGAAAGGCCTCCTGTTTTGGTTAAGATATGGAATTGGTTTCCCAAGTAGAAATCAAGTCACAGTGGCTTTACAAAGACAGAAGATCTTATGCCTCACATAAAAATGCAAGCTGGTATACGGTCCAGGGGGCGAGGCAGCTCGGTCTGGACCAGGTTCCTTCTGTCTGAGGCTCTACTTTGCTCCAAATAACATGTCCTCCCCTGACCACTACAACCCCATCCCAAGCAGCCAGGAAGGGGAGAGAAGGGTGTTGAGGGCCCCCCACGTTCCTGTAAGAGAAAGGTGTGCACATAGCACTTGTCATGGCCACAGCCAGAACCTCACCAGGTGACCAGCTGAGAGCTGCAAGAGAGGCTGGGAAATGTGGTCTTTAGCTGCGTGGTCATCAAAAACGCAAAAAGGATTCCACTGCTAAAAGGTAGAAGGGGACAAGACCAGATAAAAACTTAAGAGCATTTGCAGTCTTTTTATGCTTTTTTATTTTGTGTCTACATCCTTAATTAACGTGAGATGAACACAGGTATATGCTATAAGCCAACCCTGTGACCCCTCCCTCCCACCTGACCCCTAACCTGGGAGCAACAGCCCTCCCACCTCACACTGTCCCCTCCCCCTGCACTGACCCAGCCTTTGGTGGGTCCTGGGGAGGGTGGACACACATCCCTTCCTCCAGGAGCCCACCCCCTTGCCAGGAAAAGGGCTAGGGGTGGACTCTGCCATACAGCGTGCCAAGTGCTGCGTCCCTGCTCTGTGTGTGATGGCTGGTCACAGGACCCGTCTGCCACCCGCAGGACCAGTGTCCCACCTGGGCCTGCACCTGGAGAACCCTGACTGGGTTGAAGAGCCGAGGCTCATGGAGGCTGCTCAAATTCACCTCCATTCACTACTATGCCAGGGCTGGGGTGTCCTGTTTTTTATGTGGAGGAAGATGCTAGAGTTCCCAGCGCAGCCTGAATACCCAAGGTGGCTAATGTCATGGGTCATCTTGGCTGGTTGTTCAAACTTCAGTCTAGATGTCACTGTGAGGGTGTTTTAAGATGGGATTGACATTTATATCAGTGGACTCAGAGCAAAGCACATGAGCCTCCATACTGTGGGTGGGCCTCATCCAATCAGTTGAAGGTCTTAAGTGCAAAGACTGAGGTTCCTCAAAGCAGAAGGAATTCTCAAGACTGCACCATAGAAACCCTGCCTGGGGTTCCAGCCTGCCCTGTGGAATTTGGGCTCAACACCACCACATCGATTCTTGCCTGAATTCCCAATTCCCAGCCCTCTGGCCCACCTGACAGATTTCAGACTTGTCAGCCCCCACAATCCCATGGGCCAGTTTCTTTAAATAAATCTGTCTCTTAAAATAAATATCTCTCTCTCTCTCTCTCTGTCTCTCTCTCTCTGTATATGTATGCATATACACATAATTCTGTTCTGTTCCTTGGGAGAACCCTAAAAACAATATGAAGAAAATATAAATCTTTTCCTATTAAGTTAAAAAACATGGAGTAAAAGGTCACAAAAATAATTCCACCATGATCTAGAAACCTTCAGATTTATTTTGTAGATACAGCCATGATAAGAAATACCATTTTAGATCCTAAGATATATCTACAAAAATGGGACTGTAAAGAACTTCAACCAGCAATACTAACCCTAATAGGTGAAGAGCCCTGGCCCCCTTTCTCCCAGGCATCTGTACTGTGCATAGTACCTACATGTGCCAGACAGTGAGTCACCATGGACACCAGGTAAGCACCCCTCCAGGAAGGGCTGGGAGAAGCCCCCCAAGGGCTTCCCCACTGCCCTGCAGCCCTTCACTTGGAGCACATGTACTTGCTGGTCTCCTCTGGCTGGTCACAAACAGAAGAACCAATATTGGGATTTGCTTTACAGATTTGGATTCATTCCCCAGCTAACTAGCCATATGAGGCTCGCCCACATCACAGGGGTGAAGTGAGGATTAAACCTCGATCTCATTCACTATTATTCCCCAACTGTTGATTAAGCACCCATCAGGGGATGCCTCGGAGCTGCCTGCAGGGATGGCAGGGCCTGATTCCTGGCCCAAAGAGCCCAGTCTCCTAACAGAGTCAGATGAGAAACAGCAAACAATGGGGTGGGAGGATCCCTGGCTGTCAGGGTGTGAGGAAGGGGTCACCTAGCTGAGATGGGGGTGGGGCTGTGCCAGGGCAGGCTGGCTGCACAGTGAACCCCCTGTCAAAGGAATCCAGTCAGGGATAAGGGATTTTTGTGTTACCTGGCACCCTCATTAACCGAGGTTTCCCAGGGAGGCTAGTCTAGTACAGAATTCACCCTTGGAACTCCTCTGCCCCAGCCGGGACCCTTGGAATCCAGAATCTGTGCTTAGCAAACCCATTTGCTTCTCTCTGGGTGTGAACCAGCGTGGAACATGTCCCAGAAGTCGCAGAGGAAGGCTCAAAAGCCTTTGGGAATGTTACCCAGGGAAGGGTGCACCCAGCCCCTCCCAGAATGCCCCTGTGGGGAGGCGCAAGGACCTGGAGGGTGGGGGAGCCGGGAATGCAGAGCTGCAGAAAGCCTTCCGGGTCAGCGGCTTCTGAAAGGGGTCTCCAGGCAGACTGGGAACAGAGGAGTCTTGTCAGAAGCCCTAGCCTGCGCCCCACCTTCCCCCCCCATAGCCCCCCACTTGATGGGGTGAGGTTTCTGGGAGTTTGGGCACAGACGAATGGCAGGTACAGAGAAAACCAAGGGGAAAACTAGGATGAGGAAAAAATGTGACCCCAACTCATGCCCAGCATGGAGGGCGCTTATGGGATGGCGGCACGGTGAACTCCGGGGGCCATCCAGGCGCAGCGGGCCAGGGGGCTGCATTTGGAGGAGGGGTAGGAAAGGGCTAGCACCACGCACCTAACTTCCCATCCTCCAGACCGGCCGTGCACTCCTTGGAAAAAAGAAAAAAGAAAAAAGAAAAATTCAAGTCAAGAAATAGCATAAGCCTGCTGTTAGCAATACGCTCAGGCAGGAGTAGAAAGCTAGCAGCCTAGGCAGCCGGTCGTCTGGTGGGGGCTGAGGGGGGGGACCTTTCCTGGTTGTTTTATTCTCTTTGTGGAAAGACAGGAGGTTTTGAATTGTGTGCATGAACAACAGTTTTGCCAAATTTTAAAAATAATAATAATGACAGGAAGGGGGTACAGAAGAAGGAAGGGGCCGTGGCTCCCGCAATTTAAATCTTCCAGACATTTAGGTGGAAATCTTCCTTTCTTAAAAAAAGGATTAATTGAGCGGCGGCCACACAGATGGTGCATGTGCCAAAACTCATCGAATTGTACTCTTGAGATGTGTGCCCTTCTCCGTAGGTAAATTTATCTCCATTTTTAAGGAGGAGGGAACACCATCCTCCCCCGTTACCAGGTTACACAGTCGAGTTTTGCACCATGCCAATGCATTGCCCATTTCTAAAAAAATAATGTACAAAACGAATTATTGAAAATCTTGGCTATCTCCAGGTAGTCGTATTTGTGGAAAATAACAGCCTTTCTGTTATTTTCTGCATTTTCTTCAGCGAACGGGGCTTCCTGCTGAAATTAGATAAGGTCCAGCCGAGGCGCCCGCCGCAGGGCCTGGGACTGCCGACCGGCGTCCACCCCGTCACAGGCCGGGGAGGGGGCGCCGGGGGGAGCGGAGCGCTGCCTCCCCTGCCCCTGCCCCGCTTGCTCGGCAGGCGCCCAGTTCTGCGAGCCGCTCTGCGCCTGGGCCGGTTCCGCTCCGAGAGGCCGCCCGGCCGGAGCCCATCCCGGGCCGCGAGGCGCCGGGCTCGCTCAGCTTCTGGACCCGCCAGCGGTCCGGCACGGTGCCCGGGTCTGGAGGATCGGCGCTCTGACTTCGGACGTCTCCGGTTGGCTCGGTATCGGCTTTGCATTTTACGCCCCAGGAAGCCCCAAGTCGCCGCGGGCCCCAAACCACCGCAGCCCCGGCCCCGACTGAGCCTCCTCCAGGACCGTGGGGAGCGCGCCCCTCCGGACGCGTCTACACGGGCAGTGCAGCGGCAAGCGCGAGGCTGCGGGCGTGCCGGGGCCGCGTGGCTGGCGGGGGAGGGGCGAGCACGGAGGGGCGGCTTTTAACGAAAAAGAAGTTTACTCATCAGCGAAGCCATTAGACTAATGCGATGTGCACTAGACGCGGGATCAATGCCGGCCGGGGGGCTGGGCGGGCGGAGTGGGGGCCACGGCCGGCCACCCCTTCAGCGGAGCGAGGCTCAGCCCCCGCCCACTGGGGGGAAATGGATTTTCGTGATTTGAGAAACAAACTCAACCCGAAGTGGGCCAGGCCCGGATGTGCTGACGCGGCGGCTCCGCGGAGCGGGCCCCGGAGCGGCTCCGGGAAGGGGCGGGAAGCAGAGCCGGGACGGAGAGGCAGGGAGAAGGGAGCGGGGCGCGAAGGGGCGAGCCGGGGCCGGCCGCGGGCTGGGGGTGGGGGGCGAGGGCTGCGCGCGGAGACCAGGGCCGAACGGGCCGGCCCGCGCGGCTGGCTGCGCCCCGAGCCCCCCTGCGAACGGCCCCGGCGCCCACCAGCCCCGAGAGCCGGGCCTACGCAGGAGGCGGGGGCTCCGGCAGGGACGCACCCCCGAGCGCACCGCCTCACGCTGCGGGGCCAGGCCCCCCTCCCGGCGGCTGGGAGAAGTCGGCACTACCGCCCTGCCCCCACCCCCACACGCCAGTCATTGGCGGCATCGAGGGCGGCGACCCCCAAACTGATTGCCCGGGGTCCTGGGGCCAGTCCTGAGTTGGCCCCTCTGCCGCGCCCTGGGGCAGAATCAGACTCGGAGAAAGTGTCCTGGGATCCCAACCCTCCCCCCCCCCCGTCGGTGGGAGATCAGGGAGGGCCGCTTCTGCTGGGACCTCCCATTCCCTCCCCCTTCCATACTCGGGGATTCCTGCCGCACCTGGCACCTTGTGGGGTGCACCTTCTAGCCCTAGACTACACCGTTGCCGAGTTCAGGAGCAGAGGGAAGAGGAGGGTGGTGGCTGGCTCCCCCCTCCGAGTAGCCTGTCTCTGCCTTTCTTGGGGCCACAATGGCTTATCTGTAAAATGGCACAGGATGTAAGACCAGGGCTGGTAAGGGTCCCTCCGTGGGGCTGGGGGTTGCTGCGGAGGTAGCTCCGCGCTGTCGCCCCCCCGCATTCATGGAGTGGAGTGTGTTGAGGAGTATTCAAACCATCTGAATCCAGTGGGCCCCACCTCTCCGGCTGGTTCTGCAGCTGGCCAGGCTGCCCTTCAGGAGTCCAGGCCCACACAGGTCCCTGATGGCTTGGGGCATCCCTCTCAGACCCCACCCAGGCTTCTAAGATCCTTCAGGGTCTTAGAAAATTCCAAGGAAGACCCTGGACAATGTGCACCCTGAGGTCCAGCACCCGAGACGCCCCTATGTGGGGGATCCAAGGAGGGAAAGGTCTGACTAGAAGGGGAGAGGAAGCCACACCTGAGCTGAGGAGCTGTCCACCCACCCAGTCCTCTCCTGTCCCAACCGGGGGCCAGCTTTCCACACTCCACCAGCCTGTGGGTTGAGTGCCCGGGGTTGTGGTCAGGGCTGAGATGCAGCGGCTGAGCTTTCAACACGCCGACCCCGTGTCACTTCCCCACTAGAAAAAGAGCTAAGCACAGGTCTGCCTTCTCCTACACATGCTGGGTGTCACCTGGAGTTGGACTGGGATCCCAAAATGGGGACATCTCCCCCACCCCCAGGTTATTGTGGGGACATTGTAAGACAATTCCAGGAAAGTGCTTGATCAGCTCCCAGCTCAAAGCCAAGCCTGAGGCCATGTCTGGGGCTCAGGGGCATCCTCCACTACAGAGCATTCCGGGCAGCGGCTGGCCACGCAGCTCTGAACTCTGGGTCAGGGTCTCTGTCTACCTTCTGGATACCGAATTTCCATGGTGGCCGTGTGATCGGGCCTGAAAGGCCACAATTAGCTGTGGTGGGAGTGGGGGCCACAGGTGCGTGATCACGCTGGGTCTTCGCTGGAGACGGGCAAACGCAAAAGGATTTACGCGCCTGGGAGAGGGGGAACTCGGATCCACT
Organism: Manis javanica; assembly: GCF_040802235.1. NCBI lineage: Eukaryota > Metazoa > Chordata > Mammalia > Pholidota > Manidae > Manis > Manis javanica. The sequence goes on along the minus strand of NC_133160.1, from coordinate 172,381,534 downwards.
GGGCAGGCCATGGTGCTGAGGGTAGCTTCAGGGTTAGGGGTGTAGCTGTTGTGGGGGGCTGTCGGGACACGGTTCATTGGCTCCCTCAGGTGTGTGAAATGAAGGTGTGGCTGTCCTGGAACCCGGTGGGAGCATGCTACACACAAATGGGAGAGGAGGTGACTTGAGTGTGTGCATCCCAGACCAATCTGTGACCGGCCAACGGAGGGGCCTGTGGGCTCAGCGCCCGGTGTGGTCGCTGCTGAGGGGGTCATGAAAGGTTGTGTGCACACACCTCCAGCCTGAGCTCTTGTCATTAGACTTCACTGTCTCCACCACTGCTATCCACCCACTCCACAGACAGGCAAGCTGAGCTCACAAAGGTGAAGTCACTGTCCCAAAACCACACAAGCGGCCGATGATGGCAATACGCCGTCCCTCAGTCATAACTCTGCGCCCCATCCGTCCAGGAGATAAAAGGGGAGAGGGCTCCACCCGAGGGCCAGGCAACAGAGTGGGGCGGAGCTGCCCTCGCCAGGTGGGGAGACTTGAGGTCAACTCCTGGGTCTCCACCTGCGCGCAGCTCCGAGTTTCACTGTGCTCTAGCCTTCGGGTTTAATGCCGCTTCCTCCCAGAAGCCTTCCGGGACCGGGTGGGCTGAGGCACTTCCACTCTTCCGGGCCCCAGCCCCTGCCCCCAGCCTGAGCTCCGAGCCCTCGTCAGGGTGTGGTTGGGAAGCTGGACGTGTCCGTCGTGCCCGGCCGGAGGGGAAAGGACGGGCGGGGGAGAGGGGAGCGGGAAGCGGCGAGGTGAGAACCGGGGGCGGGGCCCGAAGGCAGAGCCAGACTCCGAGACGCCACCGCGACGCCAGGTGAGCCGGGCGGGGGCCAGGAGGGGGCGCGGGCGCCGGCGGGAGGGGGCGGGGCCGGAAGGACGGCGCGAGCGGGCGGGGCGCCTCGGCGGGCCGCGGGCCGCTGGGGTCTCCGGCGTCTGCGGCCTGCGCACGGATGCCCGGCGGCCCGGTCCCGGAGCTGGCGCCACTGCCAGTTATCTCCTTCAAGCGCGGGCAGACCCGCGGGACGCGCAGCCCGGAGAGGGACAAGCCCGGCTCCGGGGCAGGCGCGGGGCCCGACGCGACGCGGCGACGCCAACTCCCCAGCCCGACCCGGGCGACCGAGGCCTCGGCGGGACGGCATCGGCGCGCCGCCGCGCCCAGAGTGCGCGCTTCCCGGGGCCCAAGTCGAGGAGACGTCTCCGCAGAGACAGGAAACCTTTAAAGGGGACCCCGGCCCCCCGGCCCCGACCTTGGCAGATCCGAAGGGGGAGGATTGGGGAAATGGGACGGAGGGCGTCCGCGGTCAGTGAGAAGGCGCCCCCCGGCGGAACCCTGGGCGCCGGCGGAGGAGACGGAGAGAGAGCGGAGAGAGGCGGGGGCCGCCGAAGCGGAGAACCTGAGCGACGACGGAAGGCGCAGCCCAGAGGCACCGCCGAGGACGTGCACCCAGCAGCCCCCGCCAGGCGCCCCTTCAGGGCGTTGGCAAGACCCGGGGGGACTCGCCTTGCGCAGATGGAGCCCCAAACACGTGAGGGCCTCCTGCCCAGCGTGGGACCCCTAACCCTACTTCTGCCGGGGTCTTGAGCACCGCCGTCCCAGCGATGCCGAGAGCGCCAAGGAAGCTCCGGGAACCGAAGACGGAGGCCGGCCGCCGGCCCAGCCCCCAAGCCTGCCGAGGGCCCGGGCATCTGGACATCGCGCCCGCATCGGTGGCTGCGCCGGGGGCCAGGGCGGCGCCGGCCATCCTGCAGCCCGGGTCGCCCCCGCAGGTCTCCGAGGCTCGGGCGGTGGTGCTGCGGCCTCCGGCGCGCCGGGCGGGGAACGCAGGGGCACAGGGGAGCCGGAGGGAAAGCAGGAGGCCGGGAACTGCGTGGGAGGGAGGGTGGTTTGGGGCCGCAACGCGTCCGCAGTGACCCGAAAGACCCGCTTTAACGCTCAGGTTCGGAGTAAGCTCGAAGCAAACCCGCGCGGTCAGAGCCACACAGGATGGAACCCCCGCGACCGAGCCCGGGGCACAGCGATCGTCGCCAGGAGCACGCACCCCGATGTTTCTCCGCAGTCACTTTTTAAAAGCAATTTTATTATGGAGGTTGTCAAATATAAAACAAAGCAGAGGAAGCCTTGAAATGAAACCCCATGTACCCACGCCCCATTCAGCAGTTCCCAACTCCAGACCAATCTCCAGCTTCCCCTCTCCCTTTTATTTTTACTGCGTAATTAATTTATTCTTGTTGCGATATTTTCAAGCAAATGCAGACATCTCATCATTTCACCGGTAAATACATGTTTAACTGTTAAGAACTTTTACAGATTCACAACAGGCTGTAAGCCACCCTCACAATAAATCCACTGCCTGGCCTAACACTTAGGAGCAGTTGACTTGTAATGGTGGAAATGCGAACAATGTATTAGTGTCTCAGTTTTAGTGCAATTTCCAGAAAATAGCAAGCAATATTAATTTTATAATTAAAAAATAAACAAAAATGGAAGCCAACAGCTTTAGAAGCCAAGGAGGGTGCAGCCCACCCTTTGGTCGGTCCTCCAGGTAGGGAGGCCGCGGGGTGTCACAGTCTTCTTGATTTTCTCTTGGAGCCGTTGTCTCCCGTGCCCATCCCACATTCAGAGTTCAGCGCTGCAGGCCACGGTGGCCCCTTTCCAGTTGGCCGGTGAGGGTGTGCCCGCCTTTCCTTTTCCCCAGAGGGCAGCAGGGCCTCACAGCCAGTTGTGGGGTGGGGCACCCCGGGGACCTGGTTTGGTTCACCTGGTCCAGATGATGCTTCTGTCCAACGGATTTCAGGAGACAGAAACCCCACTTACCAGCCAGAGCCCCGCTATAGGCAGGCAGCCTAGTGGACATCCAAATGGCCGCTGGACAGGCAGGGAGACCAAAGGGAATCCTGCAGATAATTGGGACTGGCGGGAGGGAGAGCTGGACCCTGCCTAAGCACTGGGACTTGCGGGGACAGGCACCTACCACGTAGGGTTGGGCCCCAGGGTGGGGCAGCGACCTCCCTGGCACCACGTGGAGAAAAGGGAGATGACAGCTTCAGTGGCTGAGTGACCTCTCAGGTCCCTGCCCCAGAGTCTATGCCCCTCTTGGAGCCTCAGTTTCCCTTTCCAAGAACTGCCAGATGGAGCTAATGGCTATGAAGAATGCTTGGGAGAGACACTTAGAGACACAGAAAAAAGAGAAGCCCCTGGCCCCCTGCCTCCTTCCGGATGCTCACCTGACCAGCTGGAAACCTATTCTGCCTGACCCGGGTGTCCTGCCCCTGGGAAACCTCCCCATGCCACCAGGCCAGTCCCGCTCAGGGAGTGGTTGGAAGCCACTGACCGCCCCTGACCTGTGCCTGGTAAGGACCTGCAGTGCTCTGGCTGGACTGGAAGGACCATTGCCAGTTGCCACCATCCCTCACCAGGGCTCTGGGTGAGGTGGACAGGAATGAGCCTGGGTGATGCCCGCTTTCGCAGCCCAGGGACTACAGTGGCCCGGGTGGGGCTGTTCAGGCAGGGCAACGTGGGGTGGGGGCAGGAAACATAGCCAGCCCGCTGCTCCCAGCAGACCCGGTACCATGTGCAGCATGAACCAGGCTGGGAAACACTGCCAGATTGCAACTCCACGTTTGCCCTTGACCCAAGGAAGGGCCAAGCCCTCCTTGGCCTAGTGTCCTCTCTGGTGTCCCGGACCTGGGTCCCACCTTCAGAGGGAAGGGCAAGCTCTGGGAGAGGAGCTGATTCCCCAACTTCTCAGAGTTGCTGGGGGGGGCACTCAGCTCTTGTAGGACCCCAGCAGGGGACTGAGAAGCCTAGAGGGAATGGGTCACTGCCCCAGTCTCACACCTGTGGGCCCTAGAAGCTGACTAAGGTCCCTTGTCAGCCGAGAGTTTACAGATTACAGACACCCCCCTACACACAGGTCTGTCCCAGGGAAACTGAGTCCTGGAGAAGAAAGGGGGCTTGCTTAAAGTCACTGGGGGAATAGGGCTGGGCCTGTCCCCCTGGGTGTCCACAGCCTGTTGGACCTGTCTGGGCTCAGGGACTCTGCACCCTGAAGCTCAGGCAGGCAGCCTGTTGGGGGTGGCAGGGTGGGGGAACCGGAACCATTCATCTTCTGCCAGGAGCAGAGCCGATGTGCGTAGATTCCTGGAGCTCCAATGGTGCAGGAGCTTGGGGCGAGGCGTGCCATCTAAGGGCTTCCTGGACTGTGTGTTACACACCAGTTCTCTCTGCTGCCCCTGGTTTGACACCTAGGACCCTGGAAAATTATGGGGACTGGCCCGCTCGCCCAGCTGACCCGAGCCAGGTTTTGGACCCACTTTCTGCACTCCCGTTCGGCTCTGTGCTCCCGCTCCTGGCCTTCCCACGTGGGGACAGCCTCTGGCTGCACCTCTGGGCGACCTCCATTGCTCCCTCTGTCCCAGCCACTGGAGCTGGAGCCTGGCTGGCCCAGAAGCCACTCTTCTGCCCAACTTTCTACTGATTGCATCGAAAGATACAGCCCTGCTCTCCAAGCCTAGCCTGAATGTACACTGGGCAGACCTTTCCTCCCTTTGACGTGGGCTGCAGGCCCAGGCTGGGTGGCCGGCAGTTCGCTGTTTCCCGCAGTGGGGAGCTGAGGCTCTAGATGCAGTGCCCGTGTGCTCCTGGTCTGTGGCCACCGCGGGAGGAGCTCTGGTGCAGACCTAGCCACCAGGGGTCTTGGCACCAAACCACTCAGCAGCAGCTGCGGTCACCGCCCCACTCAGGACCACACCTGCACAGCCGTAAATGGTGGAATCAAGTAGTCATACCGTGACAATAACCCCATTAACCTGGGTGTTAACTGTCACATCAGCAGTCTCAGAGTCCCGTGACCACAAGCAGTGCCCGGTACCACTGATGCTGTGTGCCACAAAGTGTGGGACTGCCTGGCCGCTGCTCCAGTGCGCAGAGGGAACGGGGCAGAGAGCCCACAGACCCTATGCTGGCCTGGAGGCCTAAGCGGGGCAGCATCCTCCGGAGGACAGGCTGTGATGCGTCCTCTGACTGCATGAGACCGCCCCAAAAGTGACCAAGCAGAGGGCGAGGGTCCTGGATGGAGCCTGAGCCAGGGGTTCCTCCGAGAGGGCCTGATGGAGAGGGCGTGCGGGGGAGGAGACAAGGAGAGGCGGGTCTGTGCTGCCCTTTGAGTGGCCAGGAGGGACCTCCTGAGCAACCCCATTGCCCTGTGGCTGCTGACCAGGAGCCCAGGTCTTTGGAGTAACTAGCAGCAAACTCGTTCTACTGGAGATTGTAGGTCCCTCCTAGACAAAGATGAGTGAAAACTAGCTTTGTTGTTGAGAAAAGCAGCGGCATGGGGGCAGCCCCCTGCTTCCCAGGGACAGGAAAGCCAGCCAGGAGGGCAGACGCGTTGCGGTGGCAGCTGTAATGCGCAGTGGGCTGGCAGGCTGGGTGGAGAAGGGACACCGTGGGACCTGCCGGATGCCCACCTCTTGCGATGCCACTGGAGCTTTCCCAGGCCTGGCCTCGGGGCACAGGGAGCCAAAGGAAGGAGGCTGGCAGGAGATGATTCTGGGTCAGAGAGCTGGAGGGCAGGGGCGGACAGAGAGAGGTACCACCCACCCGGGGTGTTGGGGTGGGGAGAACTAGACCTCCGAGGCACCTAATCCTGGCGCCACTGCTGAGAGCGTCAGGCTGGCGGGAGTGCGGCCCCGTTGCTGCACACAGCTAGACTAGCCAGGGGATGGATAGGTTTCCATGGAGCTACATTTCATCGCCTTTAGAAGTGATCCTTTCAAGCCCCAAACGACCCTCCCCTCAGGCCCTAGAGGCAGAGTCAGTAAAGCACCCCTCCCCATGCAGCGGCCCCATCTCCCTTGCAATAGGTCAGCTTGGAGCTGAGAGTGGCCAGGTGGCCACAGTCAGCCAGACCAGTGGAGTAAGCTTTCTCTGAGAGCCCATAACTTCGCCCTGAGCTGGGGCCTTCCCTTGGGTCTGAGTGCCCGCGCTCGCTCGCCAGAGCCCGCAGAAGACCCAGGGCCCACCTGACCTTCCTGGGAGTGCCAGTGTTTTGTTTTGGCCAGAAAAAAAAAAAACCTGTATGGTTAGAGATATCTCTCAACTCTAGTGCAGGAAGGACCAGGGGACGCTCTGCTTTACCCGACTCATGGCGTTTAGTTTCTGTGGAGGCCCCAGGACTGCGGACACAAGATACAAAGAATACAAGGGCTCCTCCCCTGCCCCACCCCTCCTCCCCTTCCCCGTGGTTCCCGGAGGTGTCCCGGTCCAGGGAAGAGGGATCTGAGAGTGCAGCCCCAGGTCCCACTGCTCCTCCCAGCTGTCCCAGCGGTGAACACTAGAAAGTGCTCCAGGAAGGAGCGCCCACCTCCTGCGCCCAGAGGAGAGACCCTGCGCCAGTGATCACAGAGCAGCAGAAGCGTCCAGAAAATGTCCCTTTTTATTCCATACGCAAATAAGTAGATTCATTAAAAAAAAAATCTTCGCCAGAACCAGAGGCCGCCCGCAGCCAGGAGAGAAACCTCAGTCTGACCCTGTCTTCGGAAAGGAGGATCGGGCAGAAGTGCCCCCTGGCAGGCTGTTTGCCCTCCCCTCCACAGGGACTCTCCCAGGGCTCTCTCTTTGCGTGGCCCACTGTCAAGGCCGCAGGGGTGACCAGGGCCGGCCGTGTGGGGACAGCTTGTCCGTGGTTTGCCTTTGCTGTGGGCTGCCGGGCTGGGCGCTGGCTCCCAGAGGGTGGCTGAATCTGCCCCTAGGCTAAGGCCTGCCCCGTGGGGCTCTGGGCTGCGTGGCCTACAGTTTCTCTGTGATGCCTCACGCCTGCCAAGGACCCACGCTTGCAGCTGGTTGGGTGGGCCATACATAGTCCAAGGCGCCCCTATTACATTCTGGACGAGCTTCCCATGGAGCCTTGGACCCCGCCGGGAGCCTGCACTCCCGAGGGGCAGTAGGAGCTCCCAGCCCTCCCTGCCGGCCCATCTGCGCCACAGCTGCCGTGGCCCGTCCGCAAAGGTTCCCAGCGGTCACCGGGAGTGGGTCCGGCGAGGGGGGTGGTTCACACCAGGCCGGGCATCTGCGCCCGCAGAAAGGGCATGGAGGCGGCGGCCGGGAAGGCGGCCAGCGGGTAGGCGAGGGTCCCAGAGAAGCCGAGCAGCGGCGGGGGTGGCGCGGGCGCCGCGGGGGCGAGCGGAAAGGGCAGCGCGGCGGGGGCCCCGGCGGCAGCCGCGGCCGGGGGGCTTTCGTGGTAGAGCACCGGCACGCGGACGAGGCGCTGCGCGCCCGGTGGGGACAGGCTGGCCGCCTCCAGCTCGGCCGCCAGCTGCCGCTTCCACTTGTTGCGGCGGTTCTGGAACCAGATCTTGACCTGCGTCTCGGTGAGCTGCAGGGAGGCGGCCAGGCCGGCGCGCTCGGCGCTGCTCAGGTAGCGCTTCAGGTCGAAGGTGGACTCGAGCTGGAAGACCTGGCTGCGCGAGAAGACGGTGCGCGTCTTCTTCTTGCGGCCGCCGACGCGCGCCTCCCCCGCCGGCGCCGGGGCCTCGGCCAGCTCCGCCGCCTCCTCCGCGCCGGCCGCCGAGCCCCGCGCCGCCAGCTCCGCCGCCTCCCGCTGCACCGATCCCGGCCCGGAGACCCGCTGCCAGGCTCCCTCGGCACGGCCCATCTCCTCGCCGGTCTCAGGTGAGTCCCGGTCGCTGGCTGCAGGGGAGAGAGCAGCACACGGGTTGGTGCTGGGGGCTGATCCCCAGACCCAATCAGAGAGGCCAGCTGCCACCCCCCCTGAGGTCACCCAGAGCCAGGAGCAGGAAGGTATTTCCTGCACAGGGCCCTACAGTCGGCAGTCCCGGGGGGTTAGACAAAGGCAGAGCCACAGGGGTGAACTGGAGACCACCGTGACACTCCGAACCAACATGCTGGCCACTCACACCCAGAACTGCACATCCACACCCGCACGGCGGGGAGAGAAGGGAAACACACAATGCGAACAACAAAAATAAGACCTGACTCCTGTAACCACTGGCTTCACATTAAATCATGGAAGCCCCCAGGCGCACCTCCCAGGACAGATGCCCTCAGGGGAAATGCACGCACTGGAAAACAGCACAGGGACACCCCCTACTCCCCAGCACCCACCACCCTACGCCAAGCCCCCCCCCCATACTCTCAGTGGCAGATGCAAAAGTCCAACTTGCATAGAAGCATTCCCATAGATGGAAATAATCAAATGCAAACAATCCCCAGACAAAACTCCAGCCAGGTGACTCGGAGACACCCCCTTACCCCCATGTCCTGTACCCCTAATCCAAATGCTCGTAGAAACCTGCTCCCCCACAATCACGCTCAAAGGGAGTCAAGCCAAGGAGGCTCTGCAGAAACATGCAGCCCCCCCACTCCAGACACAGGAAGCCAGGAGGTAGTAAGCCTGCAGGTTTAGGGGTACAGCAGTCCACAAGGGACCCCTGAGATTGTGTTTCAAGTACTGAGCTCCACCTGATCTCCCCAAGGTGAAGAGACGCCCCCCAAGGGATGGTGCCTCCAGGTGAGAGTCTGCCCAGGATTCAGGTGCTTGTCCAGATTCCCCGCCTGGCTTGAAGAGGGCAGCGGCCTGACTTTGGAGCCCATGAGGCCAACTCAGGCCAGATCACCCTTCTGCCATGGCCTGAGCCTCCCATGCAAAGCTGACGGGTCCAGTCCAGGTAGAATGTGTCCTGGCCAGCCCTCAGAAGGCAGCGGTGCGCACACAGTGTGTCTGCTGCATTGGCACACCCCTACATAGGGCTTCTGTGTATAGTTTGGGCTACCCCCTCGTGCCCATGGAACTGTGCGCCTGCCCAACCCCGGTGGTGTGAGTACTCACGGTGCTTGAAAAAGGGTGAGGTTCCACACTGGCATGTGTGACACCAGCTTTGGGGAGCATCTGCCTCCCCTCAACACCCAGAACCCCAGATTCACAGAGGCCCATGCGTTGCCACAACACACCAAGCTGTTGCAAAACCAGGAGCCTAACCCGCATGGCACGAAAAAAGGAGCTTCCCCTTCCAGAGCTGCCTGTGGGGCTGCAGGTAGAGATAGACCCCGGGGGACAACGGGGACACATTTCACCCTAGGAGACCCTTTTCAGAAGGGCACTAAATTTGATCCCATGATTTCAGGGAAACCCCTGAGGCCTGCTTGAGTTTACCTGAAGAGGGTGGGAGCCCCAGACTTTCTGTGTGTGGGCTCTGAGATGTGGGCCCCTTTCAGGGGAAGCACTCCCACATCAGAGAGGGGTCTGGCCCACCTACCCCCAGGCACACACTAACATGCACAAAGAGCCGAATGGGTTTCAGAGCAAGAGCCTGGAAAAGTCCCCAGCTGGCTTCACAGTATGTGCGTTGTGGGACCGGGGTCTGTGGCAAACCCTGGGGACCAGGTCTGGAATCGCTTCCCTTCTTCCTCGGCAATGGGTGAAGCCCAGACCCTGGGGAACCTCCAAAGGGCAGGGGTCTTCCTCCAAAGGGCAGGTCCCCAAGGGAGACAGTGACCCTGGGAGGGGACCAGAACGCTGAGTGAGGGAGTTGTAATGCCCAGGAAAGAGGGGCAAGTGGCCTCTGGGGCTGAGACCCCCCACCTCCAGCTTCTGAGTACTCAGCAGGGAACAAAGGCAGGGGAAAGGGGGGGCGGAAACGGGAAAGTGGGGTGGGACTGGGGACTTGAGGAGGGCTCCCTTCTTGCCCGGCACAGCCGCGGGGGGCCGGGAGGACCAAGCGGAAGGCCTGCTGGGCCCAGAGCCTGTCTGCTGCTCTCCATCTCCGCGGAGGTGGCCCTTCGGGGCACAGATACCGCGGGAGACTGCTCCCCTCCCCACTCGGACCCCCGCCACTGGCTGCTGCTGCCCGACGCCCTTTATTTTTCCGTGTCTGACCCCCAACTTTGTCCTCCTCTTTCCTGGCTCTGCACCCCCTCCCTGTGGCCCCCCTGTTCTCCCTGCATCCTCTCCCCCACCCACTCCGTCTCCCTCCACCTTCCTTCTGTTCTCCCACCCCTTCTGATTCCCGTCTCTGCCTTCATTCGCCCTCCGCGTTCTCGTCCTCAGCCGACTGTCAGCTGTCCCCTGTCCCCAGACCCTCTCCGCAGGCTCTCCAGCCCCCGGGAACCCGCAGAGCCTGGCAGTGGGTGAAGCCCAGACCCTGGGAAACCGCCCCGCTTCGGTCCCGGGCAGTGGGTCTCCAGACCCGCCGGCCAGGGACCTGCGGGGGCCCTGCCGACCGGAGCCTGTCACTCCCAGAAAGGGGCGCCCACCAAGTCCAAGCCGCGGAGCGAACGCGCGGGGAGAAGCCGGGCCGCCCCGCCGGGCCCACCCCCCGCGAGCCCAACTCACTGTCAGGGCTGAGGCCGCCTCCGTACCCACCGCGCGCCCGCGGGCACCAGCGCGTCGCGCCGCCGCGGCCCGGAGAGTGGGGCGGCCCGGGACCGGGGGGCGGCCGGGGCCCGAGGCCCAGCGCGCCTGGCCCGAGCAGGGCCCGGGCCCGCGCCTCCCCGCCGGGCCCGCCGCCCGCGCGCAGCTGTCGCCGTCGCTGCTGCTGCTGCCGCCGCCGCCGCGCCTGCTCTGCGTCCCCATCCTCCGGGTCGCCGTCGTCGTCCAGCCCGTCCTCGCGGCCGCCGCCGCCTTGGGCCGCGCGCCCAGCGCCTTTGGCCCCGGCCGCCAGCAGGTTCTCTATGAGGAAGGAGGCGGCGCGGGCCGGCGTGGCGCGCCCAGGCTCCGTCAGCTCGTCCGGCATCGCGGCCGCGGGTCCGCCGGGCTCTGCCCGGGACCTCGGGGCTCCTGGCGCCCGGGGCGCGCCCAGTCCTGGTCCCCGCTTGGGACGCTCGTGCGCGGCTGCCCGGAGCCGCTGCCCGGAGCACTGGCGTCGGGCCCCGCGGGGCAGGCGGCGGACCCCGCACGGGGCTGGCCTGGGCCGGGAGCGGGCGCGCGCCGACAGCCAGCGGGGAAGCAGCCTCGATAGCCTTTCTCGTCCGCGCATCGGTCGCCGCCCGGGTCGGCCCCGATGGGGGCGGGGCGGGGGCGGGGCCAGCAGGGGCGGGGCGCGCGGGCCAGGACGTTGCCAGCTCAGCCCCCGGACGCCGTGGCGGGCCCGGAGCGCGGCCGCTGCTGGAGACGTCGCCGGACCCAGGCGCGCAGGCGGCCTCGCGGCCGAGGGCGTGTAGCCGGGGCCCAGGAAGGGGTCGCCGTGAGTCCGGCCCCGGGCGGTCCATTCCCGGAGCCCGAGCCACTTGCGCGGGTGTGGGGGGGGAGGGTGGGGCCTCTGCAGGGCGGCCGCCTATTGGTTGCAGGGCCCCGACGAGAACAGACTGACCAATCACTGCCCTGCAAGAGCTTAAATTACCATGCCGCGGGGAGAGTGTCAGACCCAGCGCGAGTAACCGTGTGTGCGCGCGCGCGCTCGTGTGTATGTGCGTGTGCAGAGGGGTCGTGAAGACCCCCGGCTTCCAAGAAACCGCAAAAGGCTGGGTCACATTATTTTCAAGACCCCGGATGCCTAGGCTACAAAATTGTAGCATCGTTTAATATTGACACTTAATGAAATCTGCTCTCGATGCCAAATGTAGCGCGAGAGAACGCCCCAGTTCCCAGGCGGTCTCAGCGTGTTAGGAAATGCTGCCGCCCACCCCGCCCCACCCCAGCGCCCGATGTCGTGCTAACGGAGAGCGGGTCCCCGCGGTCTCGCCCCGGGAGGCCCGGGCCTTAGGAGCCGGGCCTGAGCCACCGCCCCCGCGGCGGCGGGCAGGCCCCATGCCTCTTTGAGCCTCCTTTTCTATGGCTGCAAACCAGTGGAGAGTCCCCTCCCGTTTCTGCAGCAGGGAGCGTGGTGACAAAAGGGCACCCGGAACACGCTGGGGCTCCTCGAAGCTGTGGCCGCTCCGGAATGACCTCATGACCCTGCTCCGCTCGGAGCGGATGACGGCCGAGTCACCGGGTCCCCGCGAGGTCGCGCGGGTGGAGCCAACCTCACGCGACGCGGGTTATCGCGGAGAGAAACACGCAGCCTTCCGTGCCAGCCAGGGCCCCCGGTCCACTAACGCGCAGCCCGCTCTCTCCGCTCTCCGAGGGCGGCTACAGGCCCCGGGCTTCCGCTTCTCTTTAATTTGCCAAACAAGCACTTTGGAGGGAGCATCAACTCTCTTTTCCAGAGGGAAAAACAGGAGAGGAGACGACCTCGAATGGTAAGTGGACCCGGGAGGCCTGGAACCCGGGCCCTCTGGGCCTAGGGCCCTCCCGGCACCGACGCCCAGACTCGGGTGGGAGCGCGAAGCAGCAGGGCCCAGGCCTGGCTGGCGGGCACCCTGCGCGCCTGCAGCTGCGGAGACAAAAGCCGGCCCGGGGCGTCTTCCGGCCTGCCTGCCGGAGCCAGCTGCCCCCAGCCGCCCGCTCTCGGGCCGCGCGTTCCTCCCCGCGGGGGCGGGAGGGCGGCTTTTCTGCAGTCATCAGGACCACAGGACAGGCTCATCTCCTGTGGCCCTCACGTTCCACCCCAGGACGGGCGAAGGTGGTCAGTGAGAGGGACTGACTGGTTATTTGACGACAGCCTCGAGGTAGAGGAAGAGGCGGTGTCTCTTCCCTCGTCGTATAGATGAGGACTCAGAGCCCAGGTGGAGCAAGCTGGGGTCCTGGGGGAGACTGGCGGTCCCCCTATCACCGCGCTCCGAGGGTGCCAGGGTCAGAGAGCCTCGTAGAGGTAGAGGAACCCAGCCAGAGGGGACTGGGGCAAGGAAGAACGGATCTCCCCATCCCTTTGGGGGAGAAACTGGTCAGAGATAATCACATCATGTAATCTGAGGGCACTTCTGATGTGGGGAAACCGAGGCCAGATAAAAAGACAAAGGCTTCCAGATGACCGGCTACTCTGATCAGGTTGCCGCGGGCCCCCTGTTAGCACCCTTCTCTGTCCTCTAGCAGGCCTGAGAGGTTGCTCACTCCCTTGTTTCCCAGCACCTCCTGGGTGTGTGTGTGGTCCTGGGCTGGGCGCCTCCCCTCCTTGATCCTCAGGTCCCTCTCCTGAGAACCGAAGGGAGGAAGTGCTCCTGCCTTCGCCAGGCTGCTGTGCTGGAGGCTAGGCACGGCCAGGCTGGGACCCAGGCACTCCGCGTTCCCAGTGTCTCCCCACTGCCTCTGGGATGCTTGTGGGGTTTGGGAGGTGAGGAGACAGGCTGGTCCTCAGTGGAGGGGAGTGGGTTTAAATTCCCCGGCACCGGCCTTCTGGGGCTTGTGGCAGGCACGTCCCCGCAGCCAGGCACGCTCCAGGGTCCCCATGCTGCTGCTCTAGGTCTGTGATGGCCAGGGTGCTGGGAACCGGCAAATGGTCACCGCTGCAGTGCAGGGTCGGTGGGCGGGAGGAGGGTGTGAACAAGCCCCTCCAGCGCTCACTGGCCCCCCTAACCTCTCAGTGCTGGGCTGGTCCAGACCGGAGCACAGCCCGGCATCAAGGTGCAAGAAGAGGCAGGACTGTCTGCGGAGGCTTTGCCGGCCAGACCCAGCAGGCACCTCTGAGTGCCGGCTCTTCTCAACCACAGGACAGTCTCTAGTGGTGTGGACACTCTGAGACTGACCCTGAAATGTCAAGGCCTTAAGTGGAGGCATTCTTAGGGCCAGAGCCCACATTTCTGGTGACCTTTGGGCACTAGGCAGAATCCTGAGGCTGAAGGACCCAGGTGGGGAGAAGCTGAGCCTCAAAGACAACAGGGTGACTGTTCCTGGGTCTGCATCTGTGAGAGACACGCCACACCCCTGGGCCACAGCTGGCTTTCCTGCTTCTTCTCTGTCCCTGCTATTGTCCCTTACAACACCTCCAACTCCGTGTGTCTCCCAGTAAGTGGGACCACTGCAGGGTCCCAGCGAATGGTCCCTTCTCGGCCGGACAGTGAGCAGGGACTGCACCTTGTCACTTGTGTCCCCAGTGCCTAGCTCAAGGCTGATAGCCAAAAATGCCCCACAGACCCAAGGGAATGAGTTAGTGGAATTATCCCAAGAGCACAGATCACAAGTCGGCATCACCTGTTTTGTTTTGTTGGTAGACTTTTCCGTTCGGGATGATGTCAGAGAATGCCCGCTTTTAATCTCACCTTATTTTTGCTTCCTCCGTGTCTCACTCCACCACCACTTGTCCTTTCCTCGCCACGCCACATACTGACTCTGGTGTATTCATTTTCATTTCTCACCTCTAGCTCTCATTGTTTCACCTTAAACTACAAATCTGAGCTCTATCCATGCTGATGAAGGTAGAAATGACTCCTTAACCACTATGTGCTAACCAGCCATCTCATGTGCCGTCGTTCAGATCAGATCACTCGAGCAGCATCCCACACTTCCCCCAAACTCAGTGGTGTGCAGCAACTATTTGTTGGCATGCTCAGGGGTTCTGGATTGGGGGTGGCCCATCTCCAGAGCATGGGGGCTGGGCCTCAGCTGGGGAAGAACGCCCAGGAGGGAGGCACGGCCACCTGAAGGCAGAAGCTGATTTGTCTGGGGTCTGATGCTGGTGTCAGCTGAGGGACCCTATGTGGGGCCTCTCCACATGACATGGCTTCCACACAACAGGCGTTCCCAGAGCAAGTGGGGAGGATGTGGGGGGAAGGAGGAAGGGAAAGAGAAGAGGGAGGGAGGGCGGCAGAGAGGAGGCAGAGGGAGAGGTGGGTCCTGGCCAGGCATCCAGAGCGTCCCCTGCTGCGTGCCATTGCCTGGTGCAGTCACAGCTCCCACTGGGGCTCTGGGGGAGGGGCCTTGAATCCCCCTTTCAGTAACAGGGTTGTCAGATGGTAGGATGAGGAGTCCTATGTGTCCTCCAGGAAGACACGTGCACAGGACAGCTGACTCCCCTGTTGGAGGACCTCTAGGTGGCTGCCATCTCTCTGCCATGGCACATACTGTGGTTGGACAGTCCTGCCCCGCTTTCTCTATGAGCCTAAGAGTTGTCTGGGGGTGTGTGCCCCCAGGATGGGGCTCTGGGATGAAGGGTGGATACAGGATGCAGACGTCACTAAGCACTTCAGAAGGCTTCCCCGGCACCTCGTCATCTCTGTACAGGATCAGCCACAGAAACCGAGGAGTCACCACTTCCTCACACCTTCGACAAGCACTTGGTTCAATGTGACTGGTGACCGTGTGACACTGCCGGCGGGTAATGGTTCTCTGGTTGCTGGCGGGGTGCAGTAGCTGAGTGACCTGACTGTGGGCAGCGAGGCAAGAGGGGCAGGGTGGCATTGAGGCACCAGCCGGAAGGAGGGAGCAGGGCGTGCAGCAGGGCGGGAGTGCCTGTGCTTGGCAGCTGGAGAGTGCGGCAGTGGGGTGGCACTGCAGGCTGCGGAACTGGGGAGGTGCAGGACTAAAGCTAGGCCTTAGGGGCGGGACCCGAGAGCAGCAGCAGATGCAGGGCAGGAGAGCGCCTCCGAGGGCAAGGAGGGACTTGCTGGGGACCAAGCGGCAGGCACTGAGCCTCCAGTGCAATCAGGAGTGCAGGCCTGCGTGGGGGCAGGCGGGGCCCAGCGGTCTGCTCCCCACATCCCAGCCAGTGGGAGGCGCCCTCGCTGCTGTCCAGACGTGCAGCCAGCAGCAGGTTCCTGGCCTCAGCTCAGCTGCTGAGTCCACCGTGGTCATGAGTGGGTCCCCGCCCCGAGGAACCCCAGTGGCCTCAGCTGTAAGGGGATAACAGCAGTGCCTTGCACCCCGCGGGGCTGGTGTGGGGGTGAGTGAAGAAAATGCTGCCGATGCATCTTCAGCATGTATTAAAAATGTCTGCTCTGAAAAAGACCAAGTGTTTGAAAGTGATTTGGGCTGCCTTTTGAGGTCCAGCCATACGCCTCCTGGTGACAGTCCCTTCAAATACTGGGAAGAGGAGGGTCATTCTCCTAAGGTATTAAGTGGATCCTTCCCAAAGCTCCTTCCCTGGGAAGTGTGAGGAACGGGGAGGAGGAGGGGGGAGGGGGGAGGGGGAGGGGAGGGAAGGGGGAAGGTGGGGGACAGAAAGGAGAGGGCAGTAGTAGCGACATCCTCAGCATTCCTGGCCCTGGCGTGAGGGTCAGAGTGCCCTGGAGACAGTGGGGTTCCCAAGGCTCTGGTGGCGACTCCTCCCAAGCCAGCACCAGCTGGCCTGAGGAGGAGCTCCTTCCCCTGAGGGAGTGCCCAGGAAGGGCGCCAGCAGTTCCCACCTACAGCTCAGAGCCCATGGGGAAGCCAGGGCACAGGGTAGGATATCCTATGCCTGTGCCCTTGCCTGGGCCAGCAACCTTGATGAAGCTGCCTCCCCGCCCCCTACCCCCTGCCCTCTGCCCTCTGCCCTTCAGAATGGGAAGCTGTGCCTGTGCTGAGGAGCCTACTCCACCTGCAACCCTCAGGGCCTTTGCCAGGAGCGCCTACCCTGGGCCAGAGCTGGTCTGTCCCCCTCTCTCACCCCAGCCCAGGCACCCACCCACATATGTCACTGTGCCATGTCTTGTCCCTGCTTGGGACAGGCACCTACCTGACCCCCGTGCCCTGCAGAGCAGGTGCTCAGCGAGTCTTGGGCCTTGCAAGGGCTCTCACTGGTGAAGGGACCCTTCTGTTCTCTGCAGGTATATTTTCCGCCAACATCTTTTTTTTTGAAAACTTCCAAACTATGCGTAAGTTGAAAGAATTGGCCAGAGACCACACACAGGCCCACCATCCAGGTTCTCCATTAGCATATGCTGCTCTCCTTGCGTTATCACATCTGTCCCTCTAGCCACCCCTCTAGCCATGTCTGCTGTCTGCTGGCTTTCTTTCCAGGGCATCTCAAGCTCTGCTGCTGACCCACAGAGAGATCCGGCACTGTTTGCCATCTCCACAAGCTGCTCCCTCCGCTGAAAAGTAGAGAGAGTGTGTGTAAAACTCATACTCTGCCCCAAGAAAACGACTGCATGGATGGACACTCTCGTGATTATTTTTAAAGCACAATGACAAAATCACCCACTTGATTTCCCTGCTTGAAACCTGTGCCCTGGCTCTGCAGCCACAGCCACACCCAGCAGGACGCCACCCTTCTCCCATCTCAGGGAAGATACGCGAGGCTATGGTCACTAGCGCGCAGGGGGACAGGAGTACCTGGTTCTGCTTGGGAAGATCACCTCCAGGTGGGGGTGGGTTTGGTGTCCACACTGGAGCCCAGATCTGTGCTTAGAGTCACCCAAACCGCTGAGACCCCCGGACAGCTCAGGCTGCTTGTGACTTTGAGTGACAGTGAAGAGAAGGGGGGCATGCTGCGGAGGACTCCCAAGACTGGAGCTAAGTGCCACCCCGGGGAGAGAGGCTGGAACGGATCCCACCTGAGCCTTCAGGGAAGCTCATCCCGGCCCACACCTTGATCTTGGGCTCTGGCCTCCAAACTCTGAGACAATCATGTCCTGCTGTCCTAAGCACCCTACGTGCAGTGCCCTGTTCCTGCGGCCTGAGAGCACAGCTTTGCGGTCTGTGTGTGGGGCACGGGGTCTTGGTGTGATCTTCCCTTCCGGGAGCAGAACGGGGCACCGGAGACCACGGTGGCAGGATGTCTTACTGGTCTGTGCTGTTTGAGTTTTGTACACGGTGCGAGAATTACTGAATTTAAAAATGAAAAGGAGAAAGCTGAAAGTCCCCCAAAGCAGTCCCTGGGAGAGAGGAATCCTTAAGGGCGTTTGGTAGAGAAACTGACAGAGGCTGGGATGCCGAGGGTACCAGGCTGCAGAATGGCAGCAGAGGGTGAAGGAGAGGACCAGGGATCCCCGAGGGACATAGGGGTCCTCCCGGGCTCCAGAGTGCAGGTAGAGGGGGACAGCAGGTATAGATGGGCTGGCAAGGTCAAGACCACCTAAGAGGGCAAAGCCCCCAGCTGACCGGCTGACGTGCAGGTGAGGGGGTTCCCCAAGGCTGGCGTGAGGGCCTGGCGTTGTTGCTTTGCTTACTGGAGGTGGCAGGGCAGCTGGGCTCTGCTCTCAGGCCCACCAGGCAGCCCCTTGACCACTGTGAGCCTCGACTTACTCATTTGATAGATGAATCAACAGCCCCCTGCCAGCAAAAAAGCCAGGCCAGGCACTACACAGCATGTGGGGTGGACAGTGTAGGATTGGGGAGCCCAGCGGCGCAAGCGCAGTCACTGTGCACAACTGAGGTTCAAGCCTGCTCCGCCGCCCCTCCTCCCCGTGGTCCTGTGGACAGGACTATCTCCCCGCTGCCCCTCAAATCTCAAAGAGACTGTTATTAGCTGAGCACCAGGAAGGCATCGGTACCCACTCTCCAGCCCCCAGCCCAGGGCTCAGCACAGAGTGGGGAGAGGCAGTCAGCGCACTGGGCGCCCTGGCTTGTGGACAGTGTTACCTCCTGGCAGCTTGGAGCTGCCCTCCCCCCAAACCACTGAGCCTTTCAGCAGGACCTGGAGGGGATGAAATATCTGCCCCGCAGAGGGGATTTTAAAGTGACACCACCACCCACCCACCCATCACCATCCACACAGAAACGTTGGCTTCTCCAGAGCTGCTGGGTAGAGGCTTGGCCTGAGAAGACCCTGTAGCTCTAGTGCCTGCATCCCGGGGTGCTCTCCCGCTGTGCGTCCTTATTACAGGGTCTGCAGAGGACACCTGCTCGGGCCTTTGCAGGCTACGTTTGGTCACCGAAGTGTGGGAAAGGTCTTGAAAGAGGGAGACTCCAACTGGGGTCTTCTCCCCGCCCCCACACGAACTCTGCTTCTGGTTGGCGTGGGCAGGCAGGTGGGAGGAGAGCCCTGCCAGGCAGGGGGGCACCCCATCCCCAGACAGGATAGAGGGGCAGGCAGACCCAGGGCTTCTGTGCCGGGCCCTCGCCAGCCGTGGCCTGGGTTCTGAGTGTATCCAGGACACTGAGTTTTGCTTGTAAACACCAGGGACCAATCCGTGAACACATGACCCTCGCCCACCTGCACTAATAAAGCATCACAAACTGGGCAGCTTGAAAAGACAGAATTTATGCTTTCTTAGCTGGAGGCCGGAAGTCCGGAATCGGTATCCCTGGGTTGAAACCAAGGTGTCAGCCGGGCTGCCTCCCTCAGAGGCTCTAGGGAAGGGTTCCTCCCACCTCTTCCAGCTCCTAAGGCTCCAGACATCCTGGGCTCACGGCATGGTCTCCGCCTCCTCCTTCACAGGGCCCCTCTCTCCTCTGTGTCTGTGTCACAGACCTGCCTCCCATTTATAGGCATTTATTTGATTGCATTTAGGATCCACTTGGACAATTCAGGATAATCTCAAGATCCTTAACTAATCACATCTGTCAGATCTGTTAGATCTGTTAGATCACATCTACAAAGACCCTTTTCCCATACAAAGTCACATGCAGAGGTTCCAGGGATGAGGACCTGGTATCTTTGGGGACATTATTCAGTCCACAACACCGCATAAGTCCTCATGGGTCTCCAGGGCAGTAGCTTGGGCCTGGGGACCCTCTGTCACTGTTGGATGCATCAGCCATGTGCTCTTTTGGCCTGGGTAAGGCAACCCCAATGACTACAGAAGGTGGGATTTTAAACCACAAGTAAAATCTTAGCTCATCAGGAAATCAACTTGGGAGACTGACTCAAAGAGAGGTTCCCCAACAAGGTCTCAATGTAGAAACTTCCTAACGGGGGTTGTTGAGCGGCTGCTTGCATGCCTCTCCTGATGGGGAGCTCACTGCCACACAGGGGAGCTCGCTCCACTTTGTTCTGCTCCTACCACACCCTTCACTTACACTGGTGGTGATGTGCAGAAGACTGGGCATGTGTCAGGCTGGTAAGAGACGCCGGCTGTGCAAGAGGTCAGCTTGCTGGTGAAAATGTTTGTGAAAGTCCTGCTGGTGTGAGGAAGAGGCGAGCTCCAGGCTGGTGCCCATGCATCAGGCTGAGGCAGGTGGGAGCTGGCTGGGCAGCAAGAAGAGGGAGGGAGCGGAACTCCCGGTCCTGAGGCGAGCCTGGGCAGAGGGTTCTCATGGGTCTTGAGCTAAGTGCCAAGTGATGCGCTCCTCCATTGGCAAGACCCCCATCTCCAGCCCATCTCAGAGGTCACAGTATGGAGGTGTGGCTGGATTTCTCACGCAAGGTCGAGTCTCACCCTGTGGAGGCATCTGGGGTGGGGGCCATCCCGGATGCACACTGCCCCCATCCGGCTTCCTCTGCCCACTTTGCCCTGTACCTCCTCCTTGGGGTGAGCCCACCTGGGGCTGTGTGCAATGGGAGGAGGGGGGACAGATGGGGACAGGCAAGGAGGGGCCCTCGGTGGAGGAGGGGATTGGATGTCAGAGCTCCCACATGCATCAAATCCGACAAGCTTGCCACCCAACTCCACACAACACCCCCAACCTGTGCCCGGAGAGAGGGTTGGGTAGGGGAAGCCTTCTGAATGCCCCATGCCTGGGGGCTGGAGGAGGGGGTCTCAGTGCCAGGCGGGTGCCGCCTGAAGCCCAGTTAGCAGCCTCTGCCCATGAGTCCCCTTTCCAAGGACAAGCTCAGAAACCTGCACCCTGCCACGCTGCGTCTGCTCCCTGCCCTTGGCCGAGCCCCTCGGGGACTGGTCCTCACCCTGGCCAGCTCTCACACTTCATGCAGTCCCTGTGGCTCTCCTGGGCCACCGTGCTCACAAATCTTAGAGGCTGAAGAAGTTAATTATCGCACTCACCAGCCTACTTTGAGCACCCCGAAAGGAACAGTTTGGCTGTGCGTGAGCGGCGTCACGGGCTGTCCCGTGTCATGGCGCAGGTGACAGCACAGCACTGGCAGCAGTCTGCAAGGCGGGGGTTCTCAGTCGGCAGCACCCCCAGCCAGCTTACAGCACAGAAACCTTTAAAATAACTCTTGAATAAATATGTCCAAATCACCCTGTATTACACTCTTGGGACCAGGAGAGGATGTGCTAAAATAAAACAGTTTCTTGGACGTGAATGTATGAATAAACCCGATTCTGCTGGAATCCTCGCTCTGCTCGAGGTGAGAGCGCAGGGAAGTCTTCATCTGAGGCCGATTCCTTCCCAAGGTTTCAACTAGCAGCAGCCTTGCGGGGAGCCTGTCCCAAGGGCGCCACCGTGAGGACTCTAATGGAACTGACCTGAAGAAACCCTCTTGGGCTGAGATGTGGAAATACATGTTTTCCCTGTCAAATGTCCCTTGCATCCCCACACCCCACACCATTTCTACGACAAACATGGTGTCTCAAAATAAAGTCTCCGGGGTGGGTGGGGCCCACCAAGGGGCAGAACTGAAGTGAGGTTCTCTGTTCCCCAAAATGCTTGTTGGACTGTGTCCAGAATTCCACCTGCACGGCCTGTCCCCCCACAGGAACATGGGACCTAAGCCAGCTGGGCCTAACCAGCTCGAGTTGTTCGCTGGGCCCCAGGAGCACCAGTTTCCTGAGCTCCACTCTTCTCTTTGCATATAAGGGGAGAGTCACTTAATGAAATGGCAGGTGAGAGGCAGGGGCTGGAGGAGGCTTGGAAGCTGCATGTGCCACAAAAGTCTGGGAGTTTCAGGGATGTCATTCCCCTCTTCAGGAGGGGAGGGCAGGGGATGACCTGCCAGTGCCCCTGGAGGGCACACTCCCTGCTGGGGCTAGAAAGCACCCACTCACTCACTCCCTAGCAGACACCTGTAGGCCCACGCCAGGCAATTGATGCCTGGATGGGATCCAACTTTAAAAGTGTAAATTCCCAGACATGAAATATGATCAGACCCAGCTCCTGGCCTCTCCTCTGCTCTCAGTGCCAGCAGGAGCAGGGTGTCCACATGGGGGAGGAGCACCTTCAGGGAAGTGGCAGGGACAGACCGCAGGTGTCCCTAGGGGTGTGGGTCAGCCAGCTCACCCCACTGTAGGAAACTGGCCCCAGGCAGATGGTCCCTGCTTGTCCACACCATGGGCCACTCACACCCCTGCAGCCCACTCGGCATCCCATGAGGTGGCATACTTGTGATGGAAGCGTAACTTTGATCAGAATGGCTAAAAACCTGATTCCAAGTGAGAGAAGGCTGCCCCTTCCCCAATGCTGAAGGTAGAGAGAGTGTCAGAAGCCACCTAAGGCAGATGCACCCAGGCTGCTTGCAGAGCCAGAGGAGCCCAACACGCCAGCGTTCCCTGCCCCACTGTGTCCCACGCTGGGGGCCACACTCCTTCCCATGCCTTCTCCTGGCCAGGCTGATGCAAAACGGTCCCAGCCAAAGTCCCTCTCCAGAAAGCAGCTGGAGAGAGGGCATGGTCTGAGCAAAGGAGCAGGGCGCTGAGCTCCCATTTGCCCAGTGCCACATGGCCCCTGGCAGTCTAGTCCGGGGCCCAGAGAGGAGCTGAGGGTGGCTCCCCACAGCAGGGCACAGCTGGCCAGCCCTCAGCGCCACCACCTGGACGAGGGAGCGCCAGGCTCCAGAGCTAGAGTGGAGCACACTGGGCCTTTCTTCACAGCGTCCTTGAGCATTGCAAGGGAGACAGTGCCACAGAGCAGGGGTAACAGGAACGAAACTGGCAACACCAGCCCAGCAGCGGGCCCTCTGCACCCCTCAGGGGCCGGCAGTGCCCACTCACTTGGCCCTGGAATAACTGCATTTTGCTAGGGTGGTGGCTTCTGCCCCTCTGGAACCTCAGAGCCCACTCCATCACCACTCAGAGCACTCCCCTGTCGCTGCTGGTTCCTGGAGCCGCGTCCACTAGGCTCCATCTGGGCTCTAATGCACAACACTGGCCAGGAGTGGGCGGAGGGTGGCAGCCCCTGCCTGGCAGAGCCCAGAGCCAAGACATGCTGGTGAGCACCTGGCTGCTGCTGTCCCAGCCCGCGGCCCCTGCCGAGCTCAGCTCTCCTTGAACTCTGTCTGTTGGGTCTAGTGAGGGTGGGCCTCCCTGTTCCCTCCCTTCCTCCCAGCCAGCCACACAGCCCCAGTCCTGGGCGAGCAGCAGGGTCTCAGCTGTGCACAGGGCAGACAGGAACCAGAAAGGAGTCGTGTGCACAGGTCACCCCCTGTGCACACATGTGTCTGGGGCCAGGCCCAGGTTTGTCCAGGCTTTACCAGGAGGCAGCAGAGATCTCTGGAGGTAATGACACTCACGCAGGGCTTCCCACTGGAGGTGGAAGAGGTGGGATCAACCCCTGGGACTCTGTGCCCATCCTCCTGACAGCTGCCAGAGCCAGAATGTTCATGCCCCTGAAACCTAACTGCTGTGAGCAAGGCAACTTCAGAGAACAAGAGGGCAGGGCCCTCCTCAAACCAACTGGATGGTCGGCCAAAATGGATGGCAGGTGTGCACACTCCGACTGAGCCCACCCTGCACCATCCAACCTCCCGCACCCCCACCACGGCCTGGGCACCGTCCCAGCGCTTCACTCAGGACGCCCACCACTGAAGCATCAGAACAGACACCCTCGCTGGGAGGGAGTCCAGGTGCAGGGGGTCACAAGGGGCCCAGCAGGGGCCAGGAACCCAGAGGCAGGCTCCGCAAATGTACACTGCCTCAGTCTAACCAGTTAACTTGCTTAGCCCCGACCACCAGCCAGTTCTGCACCCTTAACCCCCACCAGCGCTGCCATGGGACCCAAGCTATGGTGCCCTGTGCCTGCACCGACCTAGGGAAGGTTGTAGCCAACCTCAGGGCATGGCCTTGCCACCTCACAGCCACGGTCCCTCAGCCTCTCCCTCCAGGTGTGAGGGGTGGAGGGCCATCCAAGCCTCGGCCTTGCAGGGAGGCCCCAGTCTGAGTCTCAACCTGCCTCTGGCAGCCCAGCGCCCACCAGAGCCGGCTCCTTCTCCCAGGTGCGGGGGCCCCAACCCCTGAACCTCCCCCCTCTCCCAGTTGTGGCAGGGATGGCTTGCTCTTGTCACGCAGGCTCGGCTTGAATGCCTTGTCCTCCCAGACACCCTTCCTGACTTCAGGGGTACAGGGGACATGCACTGGGGTGCTGACTGCCCACCCCGCCCCACTCCTCGGCACCCCAGGGCCGCCAAGGCTTTAGCTCACTTCCTAATCCGAGGGCCCAGAACCCTGCCCAGCACACACAGAAGATGCTCAGAAAAATCACTGCAGACTTAAGGAGTGAGTCCCCATTCACTCGGTTCTAACCCCACCGAGGCCGGCGATGCCCGTAGCAGAACCTCAGGGAGGGGGAATGAAGGAGGAGACACTCTAAGCACCACCAACTAACCTTCAGAATTCAGCCTGGATGCCACCTCCTCTAGGCAGCCCTCCTGCCGTTTATGCCGCCCTAGCTCTTCCTTCCCAGCTACACTTTGGCCGCCCCACTGGCCGCTGCTCCTCCAGCGCCTAGTCGCACGCTATTCACGTTCCCTTGGAGCTGCTTCCAGAGAGCCGGGCTCAGGGAGCATGGGGCTTAGCTGGGTGAGCAAACCAGGGCGTCTGCCTGCGGCCATCAAAGCCGGGGGGCCCGTTTCTGTTCAAGGCCCTCCTAGGGCGTCGCGGGGACGGGGCTCCACGAAGAGCCCAGCGAGCTCCTGCGCACAGCGGGCCACCAGGACTTGGGCGCAGGCCGCCCCGTTAGCCCCACCCCCTAGGAGCGGAGACTGAGGCTCAGCTGGGGCCCCGCCGGTGGTCACCCTGCAGACACAGGCGTCCACAGAGGCACCGTCCCGTTCCCGGCAGCTCCTCCAGTGGGGGGGATCGCCCGGACTGCCCTGACCCCAAACCACGCCCTTCACCAGCAGCACCCCCACTTGCGGTAGCACGGCGCTTGCTCCGAGCAGGCCCCCGCCTGCCTCCCGCCCCACCGGCCGGCGACCTCGTGCGCAGGCGCCACAGGCCCAGATTTCCCGCAGCCCCGCGGAGGACCCCGGGTTTCCCTCCTTCCGACCCCCATCCCCAGTCCCCTCCACGCGTCCTGCCTCCAGCGGTTCGTATTTTGAGCAGGACAAGCGCTTCCGTCGCGGTTGTCAAGGTTTCCTTCTTGGTTTCCCCTGGGCTTCGTTGGATCCCTCCCGGAAACGCACCTAAGCTCCGTCCCACCTCCCGACGCCGGGAACCGACCGCGGGAACAGCAGGCTGCTCGGGGCTGGCGGCCAAGAACTGCGCTCAGCCCGGTGGGTCCTCGCCTCCCCGGGACCTGCCTCCTTCCGCAGGGCGCTGCCGGGACCCACCACGGTGGAGAGTCTGGGGGACCCAGCGCTTGTCCTTAGGGCCCGCCTCGCCGTCCAGACTGAGAAAGCCGGAAGGACGGCCCGGGAATGAGCAGTGGACGGCGCGTCTGGGGGTCGGGCCCACGTGCAAGTTCACGTGCAAACCGCGGGAAAGCAGGGCGAGCCGGACGGGCTCTCCGGGCAGCTGCAGCGCCAGCAACAGGGTTCCCGCCGTCCCCTGCCCGGCCAAGCGCAGCTGCGAGAGGAGGCGGCTGGTCTCGGGGTCCCCACGGCCCTGGCTGGTCTGCTCCCCCCTCGGCCCTGGAGAACCAGGTGTTCCCTCGTAACTCACCAGCTGCCCAATACCTTGACCTGCAGCCCAGGCCCTGCGATCTCCGACCCTGGGCTTTGAGGGCCTTGCAGAGCAGGGGAGCTGGGGGCTCCCCTGGCGTCTTGGGCCTTTACTGGAGCGCAGGGCCAGAGCCTGGGGCAAACGGGTTGGCACAGCGACCTCGCCCGTTCCCCAAGCCCTCCTGCCCTGCGGCCTCCGTGGGTCGCCTCAGGTCTCCACCTCCCAACAGAGAAACCGAGTCTCAGCAGAGGGCAGGGGAGCTGCAGGCGCAGGCCGGGGCTCCTGCCCCAGTTCCGCCCATGTGCCTCAGGTAGAAATACCGCCGTTAAATGGGGCCAGGGCGTGTCCTGGAGACCGCAGCCTAGGCGGTGGGGCACAGCCCGAAGGTGGCTGCAAGTGCTGCCAAGGCAGCCCCGCAGGAGCCCCCGCGGGGCTCGGGGAGCCCCGTTCCCACGCCCCGACCAGCAGTGCTACCCAGGCCAGGCGGCCGCGGGGACGCAGCTGGAGATGCCGGGCCTGCCCTTCCCCTCTGGCCGCGCTGCGGACATAGACCCCGCCGTGGGCAGAACACATTACCAGCAAGAACGGGGTCGGCCCTCCCCCCTCCCCCCCAGGTCCGCTTTTGCCCTTGGGTCGCGGCTTCGCTCGGCGTTCAGGGGCTCCCGCTTCTCCCCGCAGGTGGAAACTCCCCAGACGAAGCCCCCATCTTCCACCGCTGTGGCGGCGCCTGGAGGGAAGCCCGGGAGGTTCTCGGCGTGACCCGGGCCCCACGGGCCTCCCTGCCTGTGTCCGGCCTGCGCTCTGCGCCGCCCGCCCCGACCAGGGCTTAACCACGGCGGGTCCCGGCCCTGCGCAGCGGCGCCCGCACACAAGGCGCTCATGGCCGCCCGCGAGCAGGCCGGCGGCGCGTCTGCTGGGCGCACTACCGCCCGCCAGCCCGGCGCGGGCACCGACTTTCCAGAAGCTGGGAGCGCCGGGGCTGGCCCGCGCAGCGCCGCCCTCCGCGGCGTCTGCTGTCTAACCTTCCTGCGGCGGGACTGCCCCTCCGGAGCGGGGCCAGCCCGGCCAGGCAGGGTGGGGCGACCGCCAAGTCACGGGCGAGGGACAGAGACCCTCTGCTGCCCACCCGCTGGCCTCTGAGGCGCGGGGACAGACCGGGAGGCCTGGGTATGCCCCAGGCCCTGGCTATGCCAGCTTTGACATCTCCCTGGGAATCGAGGCTCCCTCCTCTCCAGGCAGCTGTGGCTACATGACTCCGTGGCCCAGGGCAAAAAGAAAATGCCAACCCTTGCCCAAAAGTTAAAAAACATTATTACTTTTAAGGCAGCCACAGCCAAAAAGGGCTGTTCCAAGCACAGGTGGGTCCATGTAAGCCCCCAAAGCCTGCCCTGCCTCCAGGACATGGCCCCCCGTGGGAACCTCACGGGGCACCCCAAGCCTTCACCCTCAGCAAGTATGCAGTCCTGGGCCCTCTGCAAGGCAGTGGGGCCAATGGCCCTCTCTACCTGCCCAGAGGTGTGGCTTATGCAAGTTCTGGGACATGTTGTCCCCCCAGGTGGCCTGTGGGTGGCTGTCTCTGACTGCACCGGGGGCTCCAAAGGGACACCAGCTGGGCTGAAGACAGGGCTGCTGGGCACCTACACCAGAGCTGTGCAGACGCCTCTGTGTGGCGAGTGTCCCGGGCTTCCCTGCTTCCTCACCGTTCCTTTGGCCCTGAGGCGGAGGCCCACAGAAGCCCCTGCAAGCTCCACCCCATCCCTGCATGCTGCCAGTGCCAGGCCACCACCGGGTCTCCCCCCACCAGGGCTGAGCAGTGGCTGAGGAGTTTGGTCTTAAGGGGGCACAAGACGCAGGGCCTGGGCAGGGCTGGGGGCCGGGAGGCTGCAGGCTACAGCCAGCCCCAGAGCACCCAGGGAGCCCCTCAAGTCCAGCCAGCTTTCGCTGAGACCCTCAGAGCTTCAGGGGCACCTCAGGCAGGGTCCGATAGGCCAAATTAAAAAGTGTACTTACTCAGGCATAAGCTTCAAGGTCACTTCACCACCAGGGCCCCTCCAGCCGCCCCAGAGACCAAGCCAGGCGTTCACCAGGGCATACAGTTTGTGGGTTTTTTTAAGTGTGATATTCCTGAAATTTTCAAATGCAAGCCTTGTGATTTTTGTAAACTTTAAGACCCGGCACCCAGCCACACTTGCGGGATTCTGGGTGCGTTTCTCCTGTGCTAGGAGCTTGGTTTTCTGGCCAGTGGGGGCACAGGGCGGCCTCCCAGTGGGAGGGAGGAGGAGGCCTGGGGGTGTGGGGAGCATGTGTTCTCAGGCAGCCCGTGCTCTGCGAACCTGAGGTCCATTTCCCCATATTAACCTTACAGGACTGCAGTGCCTATGTCACCCCCATTCGGGAGACCAGGAAGTAGAGGCTGGGAGGAGCAGGGTGATGCCCCCAAATCGCTGATGCTGGGCAGTGGCCCTCCACGTGTTCCACACCAGCATGAAGTGGGCACTGGTTGCTTCAAGCTGGACACCAAGGATGCAGGATTCATGGGGTTTGGGACCCGAGAAGAGGGGACCCAGGAGAGCCTCTGCAGAGACCCATAGCCTCAATTTCTTGCCTCTTGGACAAACCTGCCTCAAAGGGGGAGAAACCTGGGAGGCAGCTGAGGCCCAGCTCTTTGGATGCACCTGCAGCCCGCAGAGCCCCCACTCTGGATGGCACCCAGGCTGGGGAGAGTCTCAGCCCCAGCTCAGTGGGGGAATCCTGGGCACTGCATTGGCCCCTCTGGCCCTCAGCTTCCCTACCTGTAAAGGGGTGACTGGGTGCGGCTGTCAGCTTTCCTCTAACACGGTCGGGGCAGGTGGTGCTGGAGCCACAGGAGGAAGATGTTGACCCGGAGATACTTCCAGAGCCCCCTCCAGGGAAAGGAGAAGCCTTCCCCGGACCCCTACACTGTGGCATACAGCGCTCCCCACACCTCCTCTCCTGGATGCGGATGCTGAAAAGGCAGCTAGTTTCCTGGGGTTCCAGGAAGCACTTAGGGGGCTTTGACAGGGTGTGTCTGTGCTGACGGCCTGGGGGCCACCGGGCTCAGCTTCAGCCTTCCTGGGCCCTGGAGCCCGGTGGGAGGCCCCCTCGCCATCCTGTCCACCAGGAGCCTTTGCAGAAGCTGAGTCCTGCGGCGGCCGGGCCTGCCTCTGCCGGCAGATGGGCTGCAGGACGTTGGTGCAGTGCCTGAGCCTGGCCCAAACCCGGTGGTCCTCTGCCCTTGGCCTTGCACCTGACATCTGTGAGGGACAGAGTCCTGCAGGACGAGGGAGTGCCTAGGGTCAGCCGTCCTCTCCCCAGTCAGTGGTAAGAACACCCAGCGAGCTCGGAGGTGCGGAAAGCCCGCCCCCCAGAAGATGCAAAGCTCGGATGGATTCCAACGCCAGAGCTCCTGCATTATGCAAGGCTAGGGGACCTGAAGGGCAGCCGATTTAAATGGAAATAAGTCCGGGAAAAACAAATCAACACTCCCAATTCAATTCACAGGAAAAGCACAGTGCAAGCTTTGAGTTAGTTAGGGTGGAACGGGACCAATTTAGAGACAACTCCGAGAAGCTGTTAACCTTTCTCCCAGGGGGTCTCAGCTGCGGAGGATGCTCCAGAATCCCTGGGTCCTCCATGAGCTCCTTTCCCCTCCTGGATGGAAGTGGATATAACCAGGGAAACCTGGAGGATTTTAAATCTTCTCCATAAGGAGTGTGTGTGTGTGCTTTCAAAGGAGCCTTTGAGGGAGGGGCTAGTTCACCTGGAAGTGTGGAAGCCCAGGCAGCGATTTCCAAGCAGTTCCGTATTCTCAGTAAAAAGTGACACATCCATCCTTCCACGAGTCTTTGCTGAATGCCAGTCATCCGTCTAGTTTGTGGAGACAGAGCAGTGAGCAAGCAGCCGTGGCCCTGCTGCGCGGGACTCAAGGCCTTCAGATCGCTTGCTCACCTTAGTCAGCGAGGCAATTCATGGTCTTCATTTTAGAAACTCAGAAGCCAGAGAGGTGAAGTGATTTTCCCAGGGTTTCTCAGCAAACATGTGAGTCCCTTAACCTGGCGCCAACCCATCAGACCAGCACTTTCTGCAAGCCCCCCACCACCACCTGACCCTGCTCCTGCAGGCCCGCAGGCCCGCATCCGGGCCTCTGGTGTGCACCTCTGTGCCTTTCCTGGTGTAGCACCGTCTCCCTGCCACGCCTGGCCTCCCTCTCCGCTCTAGAAAGCCAGCTCTTAGAGAAGTTTCTCTCAGCATCCCGGAGCGCTTGTGCAGTTTCCATGCGTGGAGATTCCCCAGCTCCCCTGGGCAGTCAGCCGCCCCTCTCTTTGACCCCCTCTGCTTTGTGCCCTCCCTCCCACTCCCCTGCCCACTGCCCGAGGCTGACCCAATTCCGTGCTCAGCCCCAGGCAGCCGTTTTCCTTGTGGACTGATCCAGGGGGTGAAAAGCAGTCAGGCAGGAAGGGATCGGCATGGGATGATGAGGAAGACGGGTCGTGTCCGGTGGGGGCCAGGACGATCAGAGAGAAGTGGTGTCCGAGGTCTCAGGAGAAGGGGACAGAGGTGGCTGGGGCTGCCCAAGGCAGGCAGGTTGACAGGCCAAGGAAGGAACCCAGGCAGTAGGGAGCCATCCTAACCAGAATGATGGCATCACCCCTCCATCTACATCATCTCCAACCTGTGGTTTTAATTAGATTCTGGTACTTTCCAGCACCCCTTAGGAGCTAAAAGCACTTAGGTTTGCATCTGCTGATCAAACGTGGGAGGAAACCCAGAAAAAAATAACATTCACATTGTTGTCAGAGCACATTTTTGGCTCTAGATTTGAGATTAGCATAACATTTATCTAAAGCTAACAACAGTAAAATTTTCCTATCTGGAAATGTGTTAACGATATTTAGGAGAAAGTATCTTTCGATGGAGGTAAACCTGGCTCCCTGCATAAAGATTGAGTTTGCTCAAAGTGATTTTATTTTCTTGCATTTTCTTAGAGGAACCAGCGACATCTGGATACTGTTTATCATCATTGTTTTTTATATTTTAAAAATATGTGCCCCCAACCCCAGAGCTGGATGAATTTTGAGGACTGTAAGGAGCCAGCACCTCGAGGGCTGTCGGCATCTTCCTCATTGTGGGCCCCTGAAACCCAGGTGTTTGGCGGCTGAGCTCTTTGCTTTCTTAGTGGTGAGGAACTGTTGGCCCCCGTTTACAGCAGCGAGCACCAAGCCCGAGGCTGAGTGGCTGGTACACCCAGATCTCGGAGACTTCAGCAGGGGGCAGAGGGAAGGGCACCGGTCCCTGCTCTGTTTTGATTTTACCTTCCAAAGCCTCAGCGAGGGTGTCCCTGCTTGGCTGGCCACTGGGGCTGGCTGGGCAGCTGTCCAGGGCCGGAGGGACTAGCACACACCAGGTTCAGGGCTGGGGGCGTTGTCTTCATGAAACCAGCCCTTGTGAGAGGTGGGAGAATGCCCTGGTTCAGAGAAGTCTTGCCTCTTGCTGAAAGCATTTTGTCCTGGAAATTTCCCTCCATCCACTTGCTCAGAGAAGAGGGGAGGAGAGGCCCATCCCACTGCAGCTCCCCACCCCTGGCAGTGAGGGGCGCTGCCGACAGGGCCCCACCCTCCCTGTCTCCATCTCTTCCTGCTCGTCAGGGGGCATCCACCCTGGTGGGCCTCACTCTGAGAAACAGAGCCTCCAACATGGGAGGCACAGTCAGCAAGCGGGGGGCCCATCCTCACATGCCGGGGCCAGGCGCCTTGCTGGCGGACAGAGAACGCAGTCCAGGAGCTCTGAGAAGCCCCTCACGCCCACGTTTGTCAGGTGCCAGCTGAGCGGCAGACACCTGACGGGCTCAAGGCCCAGTACCCAGAGCCCACCTGCCCATCACTTCCTGACTCCAAACTGACTGGCCCCTTGAAAACCTGAATCTCCCGGCATGTTTTGTGGAATGTGGGTCTTGCAAGGTTCCTCGCCATGGAGACATGCAGGCCGCCAGTAAGGGAGGACTCTCCTTCCACCCGGCCACTCCCCAGCGTCCCTGGGAGCAGAGCCTGACAGGAGCCAGCTGGCTGGGGAGCACAGGGCACAGACCCAGCATCCCAGAGCGCAGCGCAGAAGATGGGCTGGGGGCTGAGGGACAGTGGGCGCCTTCACGTTCCCAGGAGACACTGGCCACGGGGCCCACCTCGGGGGCTCCACGGTCCTGGCTCCTTAGAGGGGCTCATATGGACAGAACGTGGGTTCCCCAAATTCAAGTGTTGAAATCTAAGCCCCAGTGGGTGGGTATTCAGAGCAGGGCCTTGGGGGGTGATTAGGACATGGGGGTGGAGCCCCCGTGATGGGATTAGTGTCCTCATAAGAGGAGGCCCTGTGGAGG
This sequence comes from Manis javanica, assembly GCF_040802235.1. Taxonomy (NCBI): domain Eukaryota; kingdom Metazoa; phylum Chordata; class Mammalia; order Pholidota; family Manidae; genus Manis; species Manis javanica. Next base: position 172,349,702 of record NC_133160.1, on the reverse strand, counting down.
TGACTTCTCTCTGCCACATGAGCACGCAGAGAAGGCGGCTGTCTGCACCCAGGTAGGGGTCCTCACCAGGCACTGATCAGCTGGCGCCCTGACCCCGGGTGTCCAGCCCCCATAACTGTGAGAACCGCTGTCCAAGCCCCCAGTTATGTATTCTGTCATAACCCAAGCCAGCATCCATGGTGGCTTCTGCCAGGCCCGTCCCCAGCCCAGCCTCTCTACGGCTGGCATTCCCCTGCCTCTGTTTCCTCCTCTCCCCAGACCTGAAGGTTGTACTCCCACCCTTTAGTCCTCCCCTTGTGCAGTTTCCTCTTCATGGAGCATCTCCCCTGAATATTCCACCTAGAAGCTTCCATCTCCCTGTGAGCTAGTCCAGGGCAGTACTCAGCACCTGGCATGGGCCCAGCGCTAGCAGGGTGCACCTGCTTCCTGGGGCTGTGGTCACAGAGCACCACAGACTGGTGCCTTAACATAGCAGAAGCTTCTTCTCTCACCATCTGGAGACCGGAAGCCTGAGATCCGAGTGGAACAGGGCTGCCCCCTCTGGGGGCTCTGGAGGAGGGTCTTTCCCTGCCACCCCAGCACCCCTCCGATCTCTGCCTGTCTTCCCGTGGCCCCTCCCTGTGTGTCTGTGCCCACATTTACCCTCTCTCTTATTAGGACACCAGACATGGGTTCAGGTCCACCTAACACTAGGATGACCTCACCTCCAGATCTTTAACTTAATGACACCTGAAAAGACCCTTTCTCCAGGGAAGTTCACATTCCCAGGTTGTGGGGCTTAGAACATGGGCCTATTTTAGGGTCACCAAGAAACCCCCAAAGGAGTACAGAGGGACCAATGCACAATGGCTGCTGTACTTGAGACCCAACACAGAAGTCCTCTTTGCCATGAAGACTCCTCCCCTCCTTCCCAGTAACATTAGCCAACCCTGCTCTGTGCTTCTTTGGAACTTTGCACATCCTTCTCAGATGGCATTCTTTCATCCACCCATTCAACCACCCACACATCCATCCACCCATCCATCTACTCATTCGCCCATCCATCCATCCACTCCTTCATTCACCCACCCATCCAGCCAGCCATCCACCCACCCATTCACCCATCCATCCACCCATCCATCCATCCCCCCCCCCACCCACCCATCCATCCATCCACCCACCCATCCATGCATCCACCCACCCATCCATCCATCCACCCATCCACCCACCCACCCATCCGTCTGTTAGTCCGTCCATCCATCCACCCATCCATCCATCCATCCATATCCGCCCACTCCTGCAGTAGCTTCCCTTCCGCACTCGCTAAGCGCGGTCCCTGCTCTCGGCATCCAGCTGCGCCAGCTGGGCTCAGGAGCACAGGTCTAGGCAGCGCCACCGAGACCTGTGGCTGTGTCTGTTCTAGAGAGAAGCCAGCAGGCCCATGGGCCTGGGTCCCTCTCCCCTCCCGCCTCCTCCAGGCTGCGACCATTCGTCTTCTCTGAGCTCAGTTCCTCGCTGCGAATAGGCCAATGATGCCAGCTCTCCTGGCTGTCAGGAGGACCGCCTGACCCTTGAGGACAGTATTTGCTGCCCTAGGTACCCAGCAGGTGGCCCCCGGACTTGTCCCCACCTTGTTGGTGCTCCATTGTCCTGAAGGGTGCCGTCTGAGGATGGCTCCCAGGACACACTCTGTGGGAGCTGCGGCCAGAGAAGGGAGGGCAGGAGGGCGGAGCTGACAGCAGCCAGGCCAGTGAGAGTACGGCTACTCAAGTCTCTTCCTGTGTCAACTTCACAGGCCATCACGGCTTCAGGCCCGTCTGCAGCCATTTCAGCATTAACTGCCCCTCCCATCCCAGAGGCCACTCAGAGGGGGGGCCACAGCATCCCAGGAGACCCCGATCTGAGCCATTGGCTCCAGAATGAGAAGTCCCTGCTCTCTGGGGGCTTTAGGATCTGTGGGGAGCAATGACCAGTCCCAGAGCCTGAGGGCCAGGCTAGGGCAGGGCTGTGAGCACAGAGCCAGACCGCTGACCCCACCTGCCCGGTGCCCTCGCAGCAGGCGGAACCAGGGGCCACTGGAAGGTTCCAGGTGGGGGAGGCTCCCTGCCGAACTTCCCTGCAGCTTTGCCTCCTGCAGGCCCCCGGCGGGGCTGCTGATGGCTGGCCACATAGTGTCCCCTGAGCAGTGCGGGGAGGACCCAGCCGCCCATGAAGAGGCTAATCTGCCCCCCTCGTCCCCACCATGCCCGGAGTTTGCTTTATAAATTAGAGAAGGGCACAGGGGTCGTATCTGAGAGAGTGGCCTGGCGTCAGAGCAGCCCCGTGGGGGCCGGCCACAGGGCTCTGCCTTGCGGGATGGCCTGGGCCTGCTACCACCCAGTTCCTGCAGAAATTGGGAAAGAAGAGAGGCTATTGTTGCTGGGCTGGGGGGGCAGACCCACATCCATGATCTCACTTAATATCACAACAACCCCGCACCCTGAGAGCGGAATGCATGGTGGCCTAGGCAGGGGTGCACACGCAGTGGGGGATGGGTGCTTCTTATGCTGGACCCCTCAAGGCAGGGATGGAGCGAGATCTGGTCTGACCCCAGGGCCCTGGCTTCTCCCTCCCAGCAGAGTCAAAAGCAGGAGGATGGAAATGCCAGAACTTTGATCCAGACTCTTGTACCACGTGGAGATAACACGTCCACCACTTCCTCCCACCCCACAGGACGTTACGATGAGACCACTGCCTCCCTCTCAACAGGAGCGGAGCTGTTTCCTTGACCCTGGCCTTGTGACTGCCTGTGGCTAGCAGAATATGGCAGAAGTGACTTGTGGCAGCTCTGGGAACTGCCCCTTCTGCGCTGGTCCACTTGGACCCTCGACTGCCATGTGAAGGAGCCCAGGCGGGCACCCAGCTCATGAGAGGCCATGTGGAGAGCATGTGCAGCTGCTGTTAGCACCACACTCAGCCCACGTGGGAAGTCGTCCTGGGCCATCCAGCCCCTGCCCAGCTGCCTCCTGGATACACCTCATGCGTGAGCCCAGGGCACCCAGGGCAGAGGGGCCACCCAGCTGAGCCCACAGAACCAGGAGCTAGGAAATTATCAGTCTCACCCCACCAATTTTAGGGTGGTTTTCCTGCAGCAGTAAATTATGGATAGATTTTTACCTCTTGGTACTGAAGGCTGGGCTGTTCCCTGTTTAGGGGGCTCAAGAAGCCCTTTGTGCTGGAAGGAAAATGTCACAGGTGGAACTGTGCCTCCCCAAAATTCATGGATTGAAGTCCTAACCTCTAGTACCTCAGAATGTGGCCTGATTCAGAAATAAGGTTGTTGAAGGTGTAGTAAGTAAAGACAAGGTCACATGGGAGTGGGGTGGGCCTCTGATCCGGTATGGCGGGTGTCCTGATAAAGAGGGGAGATGTGGACGCAGATGCAGATGCAGAGAGCACCACAAGGAGATGGACATAGAGATCAGGCAATGCGGCAGAAGCCAGGGAGGCCAGCAAAGCCCCGGCAGCCAGGGCAGAGGCTGGAGCAGATTCTCCCCCACAACCTCAGAAGGAAGCTGCCCTTGCCAGCACCTCGACTGAGGGCTCCTGGCCCCTGGACTGGGAGACAGGCCGTTTCTGTGTATGCCACCAGCCAGTGGTACTTTGCTATAGCCACTCTAAGAAACCATACAGGATTAAAATTAAAGTGACTGTGGACATTGAAAGGCCCAGGCTTCTTGGGGGCCTGTTGGGAATTTGAACTATCTTTAAGAAACAGCCATTAGGCAAAAAAGTAGGAGAGAATTTCCATTCCAGCATAATCACAGATGAGCTATTTTGAGAAGCTGTCTCATTGCCAACTGCCAGATAGTAGATGATTTGCAGCAGATGCACCCTTAAACGCATCACTGAATTTCTAGCAAAATTACATAGGCATTTACCCTATCACTCAGCAAGGTTACTTCTAGGAATTTACCAAAGACATGTTGGCAAAACTACAAAATGATTTGTGTGCAAGGCTATTTATTACACGGCACTTTATTGGGGTGTTTTATATTTATTTTATCCCCTGTAGTGGGGCTGTTTGATGTTTCCTCAGGAGTTACATCTTTGGCAGGAAAATCACAGAACTGCTGCTGCACTGTTCTCATCGCATCCGACCACGTGCTTCACAACTGTGACTTGTCCCATTACTGGTGGCGTTAACTGTGATCACTTGAGTAAGGTGGGATCTGCCAGATGTCTCCACTGTAAAGTCACTCCTTTGAAGAAAATACCCTTGAAGAAAAATAGGTATTTTGTGGGAGGTGCACTGAGACATCATGAATATCCCATACGTCCTTGTACTCACAATTAACTGTTCATTAATTTGTGAAAGTTCAGGCCCATGCATTCCTGTTTCTTTTAGCAGTTCACGATGCATCACTGACATTGCTTGTTTTCATGTGCAGATGGCCCCAATCTGGCCACTGGGAGTTCCTTCACAGTGGCTTCTGTGTCCATTGATGGGTCTCCCCCATTCCTGAGCACCTCCTCAACTTTCCAACACAGCAGTGTTTATGTTTGTTGCAGCCTTGCTTTCCTGTCTGTACATTCGGCGGAGCAGTAGTGGCTTCCAGACTTTCCAGAGTGGTCTTGATGGGAAAGGACCTCCACAAGCACGTGGGTGAGAGGGCGGGGTCTGGGTGGGGCATAGTGATTCCGGCTTCAGGGGGTGCCCACGTCATGGCCTCCATGCAGCCCCACGGGCTGGGGTTGGCAGCAGCAAGGACCACAGGGGCCAAGACTGGAAGACGAGGGCTGCAGGGGACCTCCTGATCACTTGTTCTCCTACTGGGGGTGCTGTGGCCAAGAGGATCTCTCTAGGCTCTGGGTCCTTGCAGGGGCCCTTGCAGTGGGGATGGCATGGTGTCTGATGTGCAGCACCCAGAACAGCCATGGCACTGGTGAGGCAGTGCTGGTGCATGGCACAGCCAGACTGTGTTCTAAAGAACAGGTGCACACAGAGTGGTGGGCACTGGTGTCCAGGGCATGCTTGGGATTGGAGGAGGGCTCTGGTCCTGGGGATCTGCAGCAGGGGGTTATTGGTTATCCATGGGCAAAGGCTGCCAGGGTCCTCTGCGGAGAAGCCACACCTGCCATGTGGCTGACACAGGTAGTCCTGCCCTTTCTGTTCTCAGCCATCTCCAGACATCTTGACTGAGCCAGTCTCTCCAGTAACCCTTTCTGTGAGGTTGTTCTCCACGTTTTTACTCCACTCTATTGCTCTGGGTTCCCAGCTGGACATTTGAGCCTTCCCAAGCTATCTTCATTTGTGGATAGCTGTCTAATTGTTTTCTTGGCAGGATAAAAGCTGGCATCTTTTACTTTCCCATCTTGCTGACATCACTCTAGCCAGTCATCCATTGGTGGACACTCGGAGACTGGGTCCACCTTTTGGCTATTGTGAATATTGCTGTGATGAACATTCATGTACAAGTTCTTGCTTAAACAGCTAGTTTCAATTCTTTGGCATATACACCTGCAAGAGAATTGCTGGGTCATATAGTAACTTCATGTTTACTTTTTGAGGAACAGAAATGGTTGGATTTGAGGGTCTACAAGAATGGTGGTTGGAAAGAATGTGAAATCCATGTTTGAAGTATGTCTTACTGGCATTTTCTGACAAGTTCTTCCATTTCTGCTTTCCTCTGTCCTTGTCTTGAAAATCATAATGACCAAAATCATGCTTTCTTGTGTCACCAGACAGCAGCGGGGCCCCTACTACCCTAAGTCACATAGTACAAGACAGCAGCAGAGCCACGGGCTGGTGCTTGTGAAGATGTCTTGAACAATGGAGACCTTGGGTGGTAGGCGCCATGTCTGATTCACTTCTTTGCCTGACCATGGATAAAGCCAATTTTCCCACCTAAAGGCCTTTTCCTTTGCAATGTTTCGTGGAGGTGTGTATTCCTCAGATAGCCATGCACACCAAGATGTGCACAGGCACAGCCTGAACGGCTCTCCTTTGCCCCTTTGCTAAGTTAGCAGGTGTGCCCGGGGAGTGAGGAAGGGTTGAGGACATTGCCCTCGTCACCTGCCACAGACACTCTGGTCTCTGCCTGGTCTGGGTGCCTGTCCAGGAGGGCGTGCTCTTCTCTCTGGGCGGCGGGGGCCTCCTTGCCTGGACGATCCTGCCCACAGGATGGCCTCTCCTTCCTTGGCCCTGAGTGTGGGGTGTCTCACTGTAGAGAGGGGCATCCTGAGGCCTGGGGAAGCCCCTCGGGGCCGACTCTCTGGGTACCCGAGTGCCCAGGGGGGCGGGGCAGGGGTGGGCTGGTGTTGGGCAGGCGGGGAGGGAGCCGGGTTTGAGGCCTCCTGGCTCTGCTGCTCAGGAGCTGGTGACCTTGGAAAGCCACATAAACTTTCTTGAATTGTTGCAAGGTTTGTCACTTTAACCTTCTAAGTGTACAGCTAGCGGCAGCGAGCGCATCCACGCCGCGCAGCCATCACCACCATCCGTCTGCAGAGCTCTTCCCTTCCTCTCCCCAGACACTCTGTCCGCCCCCGACCCTGGGCACTCGCTGTCCGCCTTCTGCCTCTATGGGTTTGCATCTGGCGGCCTCCTATAAGTGGAACCAAGCAGTATTGTCCTTTTGTGACAAGGGCAGCCTGGCCGGCCAGGAGCTGGAGGCTGCCACGCGTCTGGGATGGGTGCAGGGTTTGCCATTGGGCTGTGGTCCTGGAAACAAGCTGCCGTGGCCAGGGAAGTGGGCGGCCCTGGGATCAGGCCCCTCCTGGGAGCTGTCACCCACCCCCCACGCCGTTCTGGTCTGGATCCTGCCTTTTTTGATCCCTGCCACCTGCTCCCTCCCCAAGGCACCAGGTGGCTGGCACTGCTCCCCTGTGCCCGCTGATGCTCCCCAGGCAGGATGGCCCAGCTTGCGCCCACATGTGCCTGCCAGCCTGCCGACACTGCCCCACAGGTTTGAGGCCTCCCCCTCAGGTGGGGTCACAGCCAGGCTGTTGCTGACACACTTGGGGGTCTGCCGTGCATCTCCGGTGGGCCTTGTTCTTTGATGTCTCTCCCTGGATGTTTGAGGGGCTGAGTGCTAATAATTCCCACATCCCTCAGTTCCACGTCAGACACTCAGGAAGACCAGCGCACTGTGTTTGAAAGGAGCCTGCTGGAACCAACAGGTCCACACCCCACAGTGACACTCCCTAAGCTTGGGACAGATGTACCCCTGGGGTGCCATGCGCCAGCTCCAAGCCTATCACTGGGCATCCACATGCCAACTGCCGCAGCCTTTGGGCTGCTGCCCTCGGGTCTGTCCTCCTTCCTCTGGTTCCCCCTTGTTCTACTGTGTCTCATCAAAGCCACACCCGTGCGCAGCTTTACGTCCCACAAAGGCTCGAAAGAAGCGGACCCCCACGCCTCAGCCCCCACCGCCCATGCCTTCCCAGGGATCTCCTTCCATATTTGGTGTTTTTCTCCCTACACTCTCCCCTCACCGCGTACCCTGCCTGCCCTCTGATGGCTGCACAATGCGTGCCGCCTCTCGGAGGCCTTCCTGCGCACTGGGCGGAGCCCTTTATACAGAGTCAATAGCAACATATTGACCACACGTGTGCAGTGAGCCAGCCAACCAGGGCCAGGTGGGAATCCTGGCCACAGGAGCCCTCACTTTACCCACACTCCACCCCTCCAGGATTCTCGCCTCTCAGTCTGGGCGCCCTAAATCTTCTGCGATGGTCCCTGCGTGAGGAAGCTGGAGCATCGTAACCAAATTCCATAATAACATAGTACAATATACAAATAACAAAAATTACGGCAAATTATAATGACCCTCAAGCCTGAGGAGATCCACTGCCACCAAGTGGTCACCCTGGCTGTATGCAAACCAGTTCCACTCGAGTGAGTTACCAGAGGACCACGGGTGGGCCTTACGACACCCGCCTTCTCCAGCCTCTCAGCAGGAGGTCCTGCAGACACACGGCCCGGTCCTCCTGCGTCATCTCTGGCTGCTGCCCCGTCCCCAGTTCAGTTGCTGCCGCAGCTCCAGGAAGAGTCTGTCTGACTTCCCGTCCAGTTTCCGTCTGTCTGCTCCTGCCTTTATCCCGTAAGCCCACGTCTGGGTCCTCGTGACCTTCACGGGGCCCCTTACATTCTCCCTCCGAGTAGCAGGCCGCGTCTCCCTCTGTGCCTTCAGTGCTTGAGCCCAAGGACAGGAGCGGGGCACGGGGCGCTCCCCGACCTGGGGAGGGGGCTGCGCCTCTCCTGGAGGAGCCCGCGGCTGCCGAGGCTTTGTTTTCTTTCAGGCTTTCCCCCAGCTTTCCACCTGGTGGGGTCTCCACCGAGGGGGGCCGATGCCTCCGGCCCGGCAGCAGGGCCTCCACCCCCACCTGTCCCCCACTGCACCCTTCACCTGCCCCACGGCACCTGGCGGCCTGCGCTCTCGGGCTGCTCCTGCTCAGGCCACTGCTCCTTCTCGTGTGCTTCCTCTCGGGCCACCACGACGTCCTTCGCCACGTCCACACGCCTCACAGTGACCCCATCTCAGTCACCAACCAATGTTTTACCTCCTCAGCGGCACCTCGCAGCTCACGTTCTCAGCGGCCTCCTCTCGTGCTTCCTGCAGGAGGGCGTCCCTCTCCCTGCGGCCTTTCCCAGCGCTGTGCGGAGGAAACTGGCCATGGTTCCCGCCATCTCACGGGCGCTCTGCTTCCTTAGGGACCTAGTATTGCGCACCAAGGGCCACTCCTGCTGCCTCAGGCGTCACCTCCACCCCTTCCCAGCCTTGGGGTGGGGCCCAGTCCTCCAGGAGGCAAGCCACGTTGGACCACACGTCCACTGGGGGACACTTGGGTGTACCCCCATCCACGGGGGCAGCCGTGGACACACTCTCCTACGAGGCAGTCATTCTGTTCCTAGGTCAACGGTGAATCCTGCCAAGGTCGCCAACTGTCTTGCCAATGGGTTTCAGCCTTGGGCAAGTTCACTATGGATTCAGTGAGACCAAGCATTGACAATGGAACCTTCTTGGGGTGAAAGGGTTTATACCCAACTTTTTTCCCACGGTGGCAGGTCAGTCACTAGAATCCTGTCCACTCAGAGCCAGTCTGCAGGCAGCAAGCTGGCCTCTCCGCCCCCGCAGCCGTCTCAGTCTCTGTCCTTGGCGCTGCCACCACTCCAGCCTCTGCTGTCCTACAGCCATGCCCCCCTGTTGCCCAGAGCACTGGGTGGAGCTCTTTATATAGAGTCAATCACAGCATATTGCCCACACGTGTGTGGTGAGCTAGCTGATCAGGGTCAGGTGAGAGTCTTGGCCATAGGAACCTTCACTGTATCCACAGTCACTCAGGCTATCTGATTTTCAGCAGAGCAGATCCTGACCACCCAGCTGGACCACAAGCTCCAAAGGCAAGACTCGGGTCTCCCTGCTACCGTGGCGAAGGCACAGAGGAGATCCATGAAACATGTTGGTTGGCGTGTTTATTTCCTGCAGCTGATGTAGCACATCAACACGAAGTTAGTGGCTTAAGACAACACACATGTGATCTTGCGCAGCCTGGAGGTCAGGAGTCCTGCAGTAAGGTGTGGGCAGAGCCGGTTCCTTCTGGAGGTTCACTGAAGCACCCCTCGGAGGCCCTCCGCCTGGACAGTAACACCCCAGGGTGCTGGCATCGCTGGGAGACACTATTCAGCCAACCATAGCTGGACAAACTAATGACCCAGCCTGGCCTGTCGGGTGTGGGATGTGAACGTGTGTTAGGTGATAACATGAGGGCCATTTTCTCCTCCTCCTCCTCCTCCTGGGACCCTGGCTGGGTGCCTGGACAGCAAGGAACCCTCAGAGGGGGAGGACAGCAGAAAAGAGGCAGTGTCTTCCGGCAGAGACTTCTGTGGACTTCAGTCCCCAGCCTGCGGGGCCTCAGCCAGGCCCCTGCATGGCTGGTTTGTCCTTGGGCCCCAGGGTAGAAGGTCAGGTCTTGGGACTACATTCAACAAGGCAGGGTAGGACTGAGGCCCGCCAGCCTGTCTTCTGTGTCCAGGGCACAGCCAGGTTGCAGGAGGGTGAGAGCGTGGGGCTGGGCAAGCTGCAGGTGTTGGCAAGGAGAGTCCGCAGTGCTCCAGACTGAAGCATTCTCAAGCAATTAGGGGCTGAAGGCTGGCAAGCAGCTGTCGGTGGGGGGGCGGCAGCTGCACTCCGCCCAGACTGGGGCTGGAGGTGCGTCTGTCTGGTGGAATGTGAGGACGGGCGCTCTATTATCTATGGGAGGGTTTGGGAGACAAGCCACCAGCCTGAGGGTGGCAACCAGCCCTGGCCGGCCCCTTGGACTGCTCTCATGGGGGCCCCGCACTGCCGGGCACACACTCTTAGCTTCATGTCACGCTGGAGGGCATCAGAGGATGGAGAGGTTACGTAGCCTGCCTGGGTCGCCCAGCTGGGCAGTAACAGGGCTGGGATCAGACCCCACATCTGTTTGTTCTCAAACCTGTGTTCCCTCATCCTGCCTGGGGCTTCTCCCTCCTTAGGGAAATCCAATCCTGGCCGTTTACCCTGCCCCCAGGACACAGGGAGGCCCCTGCCCCAGTTTCCCAGGTGCAGCCTGGCTGCCAGCCCACGGCTCTGCCCAGGAAGGAGGCTGCCCAGGCCTCTAGGGGCAGCAGGGGCCCATGGCTTCCTATCCCCCAGGTAGATGGGACACCCGTGGCCGGAGGGTGACACCTGCCATGATGGAAGGCCTTGCCAGTGAGGGATGCCAACAGAGCCGTCCAGGCTCGTGGAGCAAACTGCGGCTGGTTCTGGCGGCACACGCACTCAGCGGCTGACAGGCCACTGCAGGCCATGAGGATGGACGGATGGTGGGGAGACGAGGCTGGGGAAGTCGGCGGGCCACAGAGCCCCGAAGACTCGGAGGCGGGCGCCCAGGCACCTGGAGGAGCCTCCTGACGCAAGCAAGACGTGCAGGCTTTCTTCAAAGAGCTGATGAAGCTCAAAGGTGCCATTTAAGCCATAATTTGCAAAGACGGTTGGGAGCGATTCAATACAAGTGAGAAACTGCAGGTTCCTGGTTTGGTCCACATCAAAGGCGCCTCATTGTCAGCTTTAAACTTATCTCATAAGGAGTTTGCAAAAAAATCAGATAGAATGGCCGGAATGTGAAATCAAGGCCGCAGAGAAGCGGATGGATGCCATCCCACACTGAGGAGCGAGTCATAAAGAAAACGTGCTCGGGTTGTGCCCACACAGCCCCTGTGAAGAGCGCCCATTCTGAGCAGGAGCGACAGCTGCCGGGCTCCGGGACAGTCCAGGTGGCGAGCGGCCGTGTGGAGCCCTGGGGAAGCGCGGCGGAGGAACAGGTCTGACGCTAAACACAGAGCAGGCAGGGCCACTTTTCTAAAGCAACAATGATCAGAAACAAATCTGAGTTGCCTTTGATGGCGGGAGCTCCTGTCTTTACATGGCCTGTGACCTCACAGTCCCACCGCGTGAAGATACAGTGGGAACAGGCAGGAAAATGTAGGAAAAGGCAGCCAGGCAGGTGATGAAAGTCATATGTTACCTTTCTGGGTTTTTTAGTATTTGTGGTTTTTGTCAGTTTTTAAAAAATGGATGACATTTTGTGGCATGGCTCTTTGTACCTGTAGGAACATGCACCTCTGTTCCTAATTTTGCATTCCTAATTTTGTGTGTTTTTCCTTAAAGAGGCCCCAGGTTGCATCCACTCACTAGCCCAACTCTGCCGCTCACTGAGCACACCCCCATGGCACCCCGGGAGGCGGCCCTGCCCCTGGGCTTGTTATCTGAAAAATACCTTCCCTGCCCCACGCCCACAGACATCCACGTTCGAATCCCTGGACTCAGCAAATGTGACCTTGTTTCAAGAGGTCTTTGTGGGTGGGATTAAGTCAGGACTTTGCGGAGGGGGCCTGTCCTGGATTACAGCCAGGCGGGCTGCGACGGCCATTGGCATATCCTTAGGAGACAGGCCCTTGAACGCGGAGGCAGGCATGGAGGTGATGTGGCCATGAGCCCCGTGACACTGGTGGCCCACAGAAGCCGGAGGAGCCAAGGAACAGACCCTCCCCTGGAGCCTCCGGCGGGAGCAAGGCCCGGCTGACACCTTGATTTGGACACTCGTGGCCTCCAGAGCAGAGGACGAATCTCTGCTGTTTGAAGTCCCCGTGTGCAGTCATTTGTCACGGCAGCCGCGGGAGACTCAGCCACCGTCTGAACATCTGAGCTGGGGAGAGCACGTGCTGCCCGCCTGGGCCCAAGCCCATCAGGCCGGCTCCCTCATCTCCCTCGCATCATCGTGCACGCGCCCCCTGCCTGGACCACCCCACACACGCCAGCTTCTGCCTGCCCTCGCCCCGTGTCGTTTTGCCCCATAGCACCTGCCCCTTGCCTCACACCTGCTTGCTTGCCCCAGTCACGCTGTTCGCCGCCTCCCCTCAGCCAGCCCCTCCATGAGGGCGGACAGTGCCTGCCCTGGGAGGCATGTGCCCAGTACATTTCTGTTAGATGAGCTGAATTTGTAAAGGGAAGTAGATTCCATCATCCTGGGTGCTCATGGGAGGCTCCCGCCCTGTTCCCATCGCAGCCTCTGGGCTCAGATCCCATCGCAGGCATTGCTGGGAGAGAGAAGGACCAGGAACAGGAACAGGAAAAGGAAAGCCACAGCCAGGGGCCCAGGGACCCCTGGTCATGGTTTCTCTGCTCCACCAGCCGGGGCGGGTCCCGGGCAGGCGGCGCACCCTGGTGGTTGCGCCCGGGAAGGGCAGCTGTCCGCACCTGGCCTAGTAGGTCTTCAGCAGGGAGGTGGTGAGCGGCCACCAGGGGCCTCACCTTGACCTCCGCTCCAAGGCTCGGAGCTGGGATCTGCCCTGCCTCCTGGCGCCTCTGAGCCCTGCCTCTCAGAGTCCCCACCTCTCAGAGCGCCATTTCTTCTTCCACCAACGGGGACGTGGCACTTTCCTTACTCAGCCTGTGGGGCCAGAAGTTACGAGCCCTTGAGGGCCTAGCAGAATGCCTGGAAGCACACGGAAGCAGTATTGCTCTGCTTAGAAAGCTGCATTGCCAGTGGTTTCTTGGGAGCCCTGGGCAGCCCCCAAGGGCAGCCCTCCCCGTGGGGCCCCTCTGTTCCCCATTATATTGTGGGAGCTGGCAGGATGTGCAGCATGATCTCACCGCTGAGGGTGGAGGCTGGTGGCTAATGGAGAGCGCAGACCACGGACTCCACACGGGGAGGCAGTGTTGGAGAGCTGGTCGGAGCTCAGAAAGGCCATCCACTGCCTCTCCGCCCGGCGGGATGAAACAATCATTGTTCCTGGGATTTTTATGACACCGAGGCTTGGACCTGTGGACCACGGAGGCCAGCCCCCGGTCACACCTCCTCACCGCCATGCTGTGCTGACCTGCAGGCCTCTCAGAGGCCGGGCATTGCAGCCTGTGGACCCCCCACCCCCTCACTGACTGGGCACAGAGGCTGAAGGGTGAGGGGCTGGCTGCCCGACAGGACCACCCATCTCCTGTGGGGACTGAATGTGACCGTGTGGCCTGCAGGGCTCAGCCTTCCCGCCAGTGCTCAGAGCAGGACTCACGGTGACCCCCTCGGCCTCCGACCCTTTGGCCCTGGCTTTGCACGCTCCCCAGTCCAGCCCTGTGCTCACTGGGGCCTTCCCCAGCGCTCCCGCTCAGGACTGATCAGACAGCATGCACGTCTCTGGAGCTGGTGGCCTCGCGGCCTCCTGAGGACAGCCTTCCTGTACTTGGACAGCGTGGTGACCTGCCACCCCAGACCATCACCAGCTCTCGCTCTCTCCCCAGACGTGCTCGGCCCCTCCTCCCCGTGGCAGCCCTCTGATGGGTGAAAGCAGTGGCCCTAGTGGCCCTGTCCCCTGGACCTTCTTCCCTTGGCCCCTTTGGCTTCACCAGCACCTCCCTCTGGCTGTGCTCTGGTACCACAGACATGGCTGGAAAAAGCAGAGCAATCCGTCCATGCTTCCCATGGGTGGTAGTGCAGGTAGAGGGACACCCTGGGCCCTTCCTGGCAGAACTATACAGAGGGTCAGAATGTTCTTGTTCCCAGGAGTGAGCGACGTGGGGCGGCCAGGGCAGCCCCTGGAGAGCCTGGATCTGGACCACATACCTTCCTCCATCCATCCATTCATTCGTTCACACACTTATGCAACACGTGTTTCCTGAGGCCCTAAGTGCCAGGCGGTACCTGTTGTTGAGTGTAATTCTAGACATGCTGTGGGAGACCCGGAGCAAGGGGTGTCCTCAGGAGGGTGCTGTTTTCTTAGCTGAGTGGGTAGGTCTGAGCAGTAAATGCCATAAAAAAATCATTTTTCTATTTCTGAGCACACTTGTCAGCCTACTGGGGGTTCTAAGTGGTCTGCTGAACGTGTGCAAAGGAGAGCAGAGCCTAGCGAGCTGCGCCCTCGCTCTGCATCGGCTCTTCCCCTCTTGCTTTTCCCCCCAAAGAAATCCGTCGTCCGCCACACAGAATGCGCCAGGGTTTCCTGCCAAGACCTTTGCTGCTGGCAGACTCAGGGCGCATTGTGGGAGCCTCTCCCCTGCCTCTGACATGGTCACCAAAGAAACCCCAGGTGCTTGCTCATATGACGCCCCCAACAGGCAGCGCCTTCCAGTCAGTCAGGTGTGTGTGACTGTCCGTGATGGGCTGCGCCGTGTCCCCCCAAATTCCTATACCGAGGCCCTAACCTCTGGACCTCAGAACGTGACCTGACTTGGAAACAGGGTCTTCACAGATGCCATGAGTTAAATGGGGCCTTGCTGGAGCAGGGGGTCCCTAATCCAGTATGACTGGCGTCCTCACAACAGGACGGGGAGCCCGGCCCTGCTGACACCCGATCCCCGGCTGCCGGCCTCCGGAACCTCGAGACAACACACGCCTGTTGTTTAAGCCGCACAGTCCAGGCACTTGCTGCCCCAGTCGGGAAACAAAGACACCGTCTCAGGAGACCCCGTGCAAATGGGAAGAGCCACCAAGAGGCCTGCACTGAGATGCCGCTTCCCACCTATCACCCCAAAAAGAGCAGAACTTGTGGGAGAGCCACGAGCCCACCTTCGCAGACTGCAGGGCGCATGGCACAGCCCTCCTGGAGAAAGCATTTTGTCACTGAGCATGGGGCACCTCTGGGTGTTCTCACCGTTGCCAACTCTGCTTCTGACGTCTGTGGAAACCATGGAGGGTGACAGCGGGGGTGGGGTCGCCCATGCAGTGCCTACCCGGGCACCCTGGCAGTGGCTCAGATGTCTGAGGAATGGGCAGTTGCCCCACTGGAGCACCCATGGGTGGAATGTGATGGGGAGCTTCCATCGCGGGGCCCCAGCTGTTAGGTACAGACACCCTGAGCAATTCGACTCCTGGGAAGAAATGGGCACAGTTGTCAGAGTGAGGTGGCCCCAAGCAGCCCTGCCCTAACAGCGAGGGGGCTGCTCCAGATGCTTCTCTGGGAGGAGAGGCCCCACGGGCCAGGCCTCAAAACCGAGCTCTGGCGGAGGGCAGCTGCCTCTCCTCCAGCCCGCCAGGAGCCCACGTGCCACCTGAGTGCTGGGCACACTACCCCCGCTCAGGGTGGGCCTGCCTGCCTGCCCCTCAGCTTCCTGACGGCTGGGTCCCCATGCTTGTCTCTGGGGCTCCCCTCACGATCCCCCCACTTCCCTGAGCCTGTGAGGTCGGCCTCGCCCCAGGCACCCCATGACCATGCCCTGGACTCCAGGCCACCTTGTCGCCCCCTCCACCCTCACTCTCTCCACACGCCTGAAGTTTTGAGTGGAGCCCCAGGGGCTCCAGCCATGGGAGTGAGGGGTGCTGGGGGCCAGCCATTGTTTGTAACAGAACAGCCTCTCTGTTTATGTCTCTGAGGTGTGGGGTTTAACGGAAACCAGGCCTCACCCCATTTGACACCCACTGGAAGGCTTTCCAGGAAAGGTTGCCAATGGGGAGTCCCGGGTCTGACATGGGAGGCAGGGTGGCCCAGGGCCAGTACCCGGCAGCCAGGACGGCCAGCGCCCAAGGCCCAGCTCTGTGGCTGCTGGCCGAGCCGCCTCGGCTGCTACCCACTCTCTGGGCCTGTTTCCTATGTCTGTAGGATGAGCACGTGTGCCGGCCTCATGGGATGTGGGGCTGGGAAAAGCTTGGCCGGGTGCCTGCACAGGTGACCTGTGCGGCTGGCATCACCGCGGTGGCACAAGGATGGGTGCAGCAGGAGCACGGCTGGGGCCACATCCCTGATGCCACAGCCGTGGCAGGACCAGCAGCGGTACAAGAGGCTGAACCGAGAGACGAGGCGGCCATGCCATGGCTGCCACTTCCATCTGCTCACCCATCGCTGGGGCCCCTGCTGTGTGCTGCCCCCTCAGGAGTGGCTGGGATGCAGTCCCAGTGGAAGCTCACCCAAGGAAGTTGGTGGTAACACCCCAGGGGCTGCCCCAGGGGGAGAGGCCAGGATGCATGCAGAAGGAAGCCGGGGATGAGGAGGGCTTCCAGGCCTCATGGACGAGCGGGATTCGGACACCGAGGGGCCCAAAGGAGGGGAAAAGAGGCCTGGGCAGGGTTGGGAGCTTTCCTGGGGACAATGCCCAGAGCTGTGGGGGGCACAGCACCTTCCCTGTGAGCCCTGGTTTGGTCCCAGTGGCTGCCGTCAGGTCCCAGCTTCGCCATGTGCCCGGCGGCTGACTCTGGGCAGCACAGCAGCTCTGTGGGAGCCGCTCCATGGGCGCATGGCCGAGACCCTCAGCCCATGGACCAGTCATGGAGCCAGGTGGCCACAGGGGGGCCTTACTGCTTCTCGGGTTAGAGGCTGGCCTGCCTCCCCCCAGATGCCTGCTGAGGTCACTCATCCCTCCACCGGGCCACGGATCCACCCTGGTGCCGCCCTGGTGGCCTCCCCTGCCCAGCCTGTCTGCTGCCCGGGCCGGGAACAGGGGGCAGCCTGGGAGGACCTGCCCCAAGGGGTCTCCACCACGGCCAGGCCAAACCCTTGGGTTCTCTGAACTCCTGGGACCACATGGCTGTGATGGGTGGGAAGGGTCAAGTGCGATGTCCTTTCTGAGAACTCAGTGGCTGCCCTTGGACTCTTGTCTCCATCCCCCAAGGGAGTAGGCCACCTGGGGAGGGGCGAGCACCCTGCTCCTTCCAGAGGTGAGCTCCAGCTCTGAGAGCCCTCGTGTGTCCCCCACTCCCAGACCCGCCTGCCCCCGCTCACTCCTGAGAACTCTCGGAGAAAGACGAAAAATCAGCAGCATTTCCTTGTTCGGTGATGGGCAGCTCAGCCCCATGTTACCAGGCAGCCTCTGACTCTCCGTGTCTGACTCCGTGAAGGAAACGGATGGTTAGTACACCAGTTTGTGCAGAACTTAGGGCAGAAGCTCTGTCCCAGGCCCTGGACACGCACAGCCTCCGGGAGGTTCCCTTCCTGGAGGTTCCACAGGCGTGGGAGTGGGAGGCAGGCAGAACACATAGGTGGGCGCTGTGATGGGAAGTGGCCTTGGGGTGCCCTGGTGGGCATCTCAGAGATGGGGTTCACCCAGAGACCCACTCCCCAGCCATGTGGCCTGGGCGGAACTCAGGGTCACACACAGAGGAGTGGAGGGGTACATCCCGGCTTGCTGGAGACGCGTGCACAGCCCTTCACAGTGTACTGGGGTCACACACAGAGGAGTGGAGGGGTACACCCCAGGCTTGTGGAGACATATGCACAGCCCTTCACAGTGTACTGGGGTCACACACAGAGGAGTGGAGGGGTGCACCCCGGCTTGCTGGAGATGCATGCACAGCCCTTCACAGTGTACTGGGGTCATACACAGGGGAGTGGAGGGGTACACCCCGGCTTGCTGGAGACACATGCACAGCCCTTCACAGTGTACTGAGCCTGGGAGACAGCTTGTCTCCCTGCAGCCAGGGAACAGGGGCCCGGGGCCTGTTCCCAGGTCACACAGTCAAGCCGGTGCCTTTGCCATGGCCTCCGGGGTCAAAGCTGGCCAGGACTATGCCTGTATGTGGGCATCTCTCTGGCCCATGCTGTGAGGTGTACAGGACACCGCCCATTCCATTCCCCATGCCAGGTGTGGGTCACGGGCCAGCTTCCATGAGCTCTGTTCGCCCTCCTGGGAGATGGAGCACAGCCCCTCCCTCATGTTTGCTGAGGGATCAGACAGGCTAGGGAGTCCCCAGAACACAGCCCATGCCCAGGGACAAGGCCCTCAGTGGGGTGGGCCCCCCTCCTGGCCCCCTGCGCCCAGGGCCCCCAGGCCCAGGCTCCATCCCACCAGCGAACCTCTGCGACTGCTCGCTGTGTGTGGCGGTGTCTGGGCTGGGTTCTGCTCTTGCAGACAAGGCCTGTCCCAGGAGGGCGCCCGCTGCCCAGGGGAGGTGCACCAAGGACGCTCAAAAGCGCCCGGCCCCCAGTCAGGCAGCAGAAGCGGGAGGGCCGCTTCTGTGACACAAGGGTGCCACCTCATGGTCACATGTGAAATCGCAGCCAGGCCCAGGCTGGAGGCCTGGCAGTACCCCCAGGGCTGTGGACTCCCCACTGGCTGCTTCCGAGGCCACGCGGGTCCCGAGCCCACCAGCACACCCCCAAGGTGGGAGTTCTGGGCTGAGGATGGGCCTGCACCTGTGATGACCACCATGCAGGGTCGACAGGGCGCCCAGCTAGATGACCACTTTGCTGAGTGGGACTGGCCATGGATGACTGTCCCCATCAGGAGCAGGTGCCGGGGACTCTGAGTGGGGAGGAGCTGGTGCAGTAAGGTGGTCACAGAAGACCAGGAGATGGAGTGACCCCTGCAGGGGGAGCCCATTAGGCACTGGGAACAGAGCTTCTGGGCAAAGGGGACAGCAGGTGCAGAGGCCCTGGGGCAGAGGGGGCAGCTGAGGGCAGAGAGGCAGCCGGGCAGCCGCGTGTAAGGAGATGAGGCAGGAAGGGGCCCACTGGGGGCCGAGTGTGGGCAGTGGCACAGCCCCATTATTTACGGACAGAAACCCAGAGCCTGTGGTGAAACTGCGTCAGGGCCCAGGTGCCAGAGGCGGGGGTTGAGGTGGAAACACAGGCCAGAAACCCACATGGAAGCCCGCACATCAGGAGCTCCTGAGGGATGGGCACAGGCGAGAGAGGACGTGAACGGCTGAGGCTGGTGCGGCACCACTCGGGAGCCCTCACCTCTGGGTGTGACCAGGAGCAGGGCAGCGTCACCAGGCCCCTCCATGAGGGCATGGAGAGCAAAGGGCCCTGAAGAGTGGGCATGGGCTGGTGCAGAAGCGTCTGTGTTCCTGAGAAGCCCCTGGATTTGCCTCCCCGGGCTGTCATCCGCCACACCTGGTGGCTTCCAGCACAACCACGGTGTGGCAGGACCCCGCTCCCAGGGCCTCGGGAAGGCATCTTGCTGTCTATTCAGGCTCCCGGGACTCCAGGCATCCCTGGGCTTGTGGCCACGTCCCTCCTTCCCTCCTCCGTTGCCACATGGCCTCTCTGGTGTGTCTGGACCCCTTTCCTCCCTTAGGGACACCAGGCCTTGGGTTTAGGGCCATCCTCCTCCAGGAGCATCTCAAGACCCTTAATTACATCTGCAAACACCCTTTTGCAAATGACATCACAGTCCTGGGCCCAGGGGCTGGGACATGGACACATCTTTCTGGGGACCCCATTCACCCTCTGCAGCCCTTAGTTTACTGCCCACTCACTCTCTGCACCAAGTACCCCTCGACACACACACACACACACACACACACACACACACACACACACACACACACACAGCGGTCACTGCTGGGGACAAGCCCATGAGCAAGGCCCATTCATTCATTATTCATTCACTCCCTCACCTACTATGTGCCATGTGCCTACTATGTGTGGGCCCTGTGCCGGGGCCATCCTGCATCCACAACACCGCCTGGTGCACTTGCTCCTCTGAGGGAAGGGCTGCACCAGGACTGCACCTGCCTCCTGGGGAGCCCCTGATGGGAAGTGGGGCTCGGGCAGGTCCGACCCCCGGTGTGGGGCATGTTGGGGGTCAGATGCCAGCAGGGGCCTGGACTGCAGGGCAGCTGTAAGAGAGTCCCCCAGGTGTACAGCGGGTGCCTGACCAAGGCGCCCGAGGAGCTTGCCCCCAGGGAGCCAGCCTTGGGGTCCCCGTGGGCTCAGTTAGCCGGAGCAACATGGCGGAGGCCGGCCCTGGGGTGCACACCCTGAGTTCAGGCAACAGCCGTTGGGCTGTGACTGGTCAACAAAGAGCAGGTCCAAGTGGCACATGTTCATGGCCCAAAATGATGGTTGAAGTCAATCAACATCTGTGGGGACATTTGCTGTTGTCGGACGCAGACACCCGTGGGTTTTTAAAGGGCTGTATTTTGTTTTGCGTTCAAGCAGCTTTATTTATCATTATGGCAGCCGACACGCTGGCTGCACGCAGTGGAAGCAGTGGAAGCACACTGTTGATGGCTTTACATGTCCGCGCCCCGGAACTGCCCCCAGTCAAGACAGAGGAGCAAACCTCACCCCCACAGTCTCCCCTGCCCTGCCAGGGAACACGGGGTTTCGGGCTCTGGACCCTGTGGGCAGAGCAGGTGCTCAGCTGCCCCCCTCCCTGGGCGCCCCCACGCGATGCGCTCAGCAGGCCCAGGTCCTCAGAGGGCTCGGCTCTCCTCCTGTGAACCAGCTTCCCCCAGTTCAACCAGGAGGTCTCTCTCCAGAGGCCAGTGACACTGGACTCACAGGACCCGTGTAATTAAAGCAGGCGGAGTCACTGGCGAGCTTCCGGTGCCCAGCTGTCCCTTGGAGGCGACTGCTTGTCACGACCATCCCCCCTCGCACTCTAAGGGCCAATTTGTCTTATAAACCTGAGACCTGGCCTGTGCACAGGCTGACTTCTTATCTGCGCAAAGTGCCTCTGGTGACATTTCTCAGTCCAATTTCAGGCCAAGTCCAGCCTCAGTGGGGACCCCATCCAAGACAGGCACGCTCCCCCTGCAGAGCGCCCTGCAGTGGCCTCTGCAAGCCCTGGGTCCTCAGCAGACCCCGTGATTCCCTGTGGTGGCCAGCATTCTGAGGTGCTCTAGACAAAGGAAATGAGGCCCAGAGATGCTGACTGACCTGCCAGGGTCACACAGCCAGAATCTGAGCCCAGGTCTGCCCAGAACACGCCTAGCTCCTTCCCTGCCGTCTCTCCTGCCCCTCCCCCACCCTTCCTTTCCATACTTCCCCCCCTTCTCCGCTTCCTGCCCCCAAGTTCCCAGGTGAAAGTATGTCCACCTCCTACGCAGGCAGACGGCAGCACAGCCTTCCTCCACGCACAGGGCGCCAGCGGGGACTCACTGAAGGATAAGAACTCCGGAGGTTGGGCTCCCGCCACCGCCTGACCCCCTGGACGACCCTGGGGCAGGGCTCCCCTGGGGGTGGGGGAGCGGCAGGGGCAGGGGGTTCCTGCAGGCGGATGATCCATGATCTGTACAGGAGCCCTGGAAGGGAGGGGCCCTGCTAGGCACCCAGAGTAACTCAGCACCCCTGGCTCCCCACAGCGCCTCACCTTCCTAAATGGCTCTTGAAGGCCAGCAGCCTCCCCAGCAGCCCGGGGGCTAAGGTCCTGTGGTCTGAGGCCCTTGGGAGCTCCTCGGCTCCCCATCTGTGAGGCAGGCATCACTATACCCGCTGTGCCAAGGGCCCTGAGCTAGGGGCTGGAACACTGAGACGGCAGCCGTGTGTGAGTGGGTGGCCTGCCCACCCTGCAGGGCTCACGCCTGCCTCCCTGACCGTCCAGGCCTGACCTTCCCTGGGCACATCCTGGGGGAACGCAGAGAGGCGGGTGGAGGGGCCCAAGGAACAGCGCCCCGGGGCCAGGCAGGGGACCCGGCCAGGTGCGCAGGGACCCCGCGGGGCTGGAGGGTGTCCAGCCTGTGTAGCCTGGCTCCCAGACAAGCCGTCATGCTGATAGAGCGCCACTGGCCCCCCCCAGGAGAAGGTCGCAGCGGGCACCCACCCGCAGAGCCCGCGGGCCCCCGCCCCTGACCCCATCTGTCCCCCAGAGGCCGTGAGCAATGCGTGGCACCAGCTCCTCAGGGTCCTACCCTCACCTTGCAGGATGGGCGCAGGCTTCTGCGGGTGCCTCTGGGGGACCTGAGCGAAGCCCCCAGGACTCCTTCTTAAGCCAGTTGCCTGGAGGCCCCTGGGCCCCGCCCTGCTCACCTGACCCCGTCTCCGCCTCTCGGTAGGGCCCCGCCTGTGCTCCTCGCTTCGGGAGTTGCCCCCATCCGTGGCCCCTACTGTGACAGTCCTGACATCTTCCTTACCAGGGGCCCATCCGACTTCCAACAGCTCCGCTGGGTGCCTGCTCTTGCGTTTCGTGTACACGGAGTCAGGCCTCAGAACTCCCAGAGCACAGAACAACAGTGTGACACCGTCAAGGCTGCTGATGTTTTGGTGATGAAAAGTAGCCCCGTGTCCCGACAGTCACAGATCGGGTGCCTCCGCCCCCACGCAGCCCGCATCCATGCACGCACTGACCTGGCCTCCACTGAGATACTTCGCTGGAGCGCACTCAGCCTGAGGAGGCGGGAGGGGCTGGCTCTGCCCGCCTGGCCTGGCTCAGAAGCCCACAGCGGGCGACCGGAGGGCCTGAGGATACGGCAGGGGCCTTCCGTCCCACTCCCACAGGGCAGCCTCCCATCAGGTACAGAAACTGGGGTCACAGACCGGTTGGAGACATCAGAGTGACCCTCCCTGGGAGGCTCTGGAGCTCTGCTGACCCCACCTTCCTGGGCCCATGGGAAACATTCCCATTTGTATCCCAGGGAGAGTACAGCCCTTCGCCACACCCCTCAGCAGGACTCCCTCCTGAGAATGCTCCAAGTCCTGGAGGCACAGCAGGACAGTGGACAAAGGGACATGGAAGTCGTCTTCCCAGTCTAGTGCCTGACAGTCCTCTACTTACCCTTCAATTCACAGTTTGTGCTGCCTCCTCCAGGAAGTCCTCCCTGATATCCCTGGGTCAGGCACTGCCTCCTTGGAGCTGAATAGCCTTTGGAGCCACTGTGCAAATTAGAGAAAGGTGCCCTTTCCTGCCCATGTCTCAGTGCCATCTGCAGGGAAGCTCTCCCTGACTCCGGCCCCGCTCACACCCAGGGTCAGCCCTTGCCTCGCCTATGGTCAGGGTTCCAAGCTCAGGGTTCTGGGCTTAGAGGCCTGGGCGACTTGGGCCTAGGGCACCTGTGCCTGTTTCCTCATCAGTAAAACGAGTCACAATTCCACTTATTTGGGGGGCCAACTTCCCTTCTGCCAAGACTGAGCCCCCCAGGGCAGGAAGACCTTGGGTTCGCCTCAGTGTCCATGCTGCTCTGGGCAACGGGGGCACACAGTTGGCATTTAACTGACGAAGCATTCGTGATGTGGTGGCTGGCAGTGGGGGGGCCCCAGCCTGCGTGAGCCCCCCACCCCACTGGTGCCCACCCACGTGGCCTGCCCCATGATGCTGGTTTGGGAGCCTGTTAAGGTGCCAATCCGAGCCCCTGGTGTGCTCCTGGGACACCCCTGACCCCACCCCACACTGCCGGGCCTTGCAGGCCTTTTGCAGGGGGCACGGCTGCGGGGGGTGGGAGGCAGGCCGGGACGTGGCACCGGGGCGACCCCTTGGGCCCTTGGAGGGGCGCTTATCTGCCCCCGGCCCATGGCGCCCCACAGCCCCACAGTCCTGCTTGCTCCCTACCTCTGGGTCTCCAGGAAGCCTATTTGGTGAGGACTCCCATGTGCACACCCACTAGTTTAAGAAATAACACTTGGTTCTTTGGAAAGTCTTGAGTGATCAATTTTAATTAAAAAGTTAATGTTGTTAAAATAGGTCAAGAAACTGCCGAAGAGTTCTGTGATGTGTTCCCCTCATCAACTGCTTTAGTGTCTTACGGTCTTTCAAACAGTGGTGGTCATACAGTGATGTCTCGCAGGTCCACGCTGGTGACCTGGCCCACTTCCGTTTTATGTTCACAGAGCACAGGCATAGCGGGTGTCCCTTCGTGGTTGACAGGGTTCTCCTGGGGTGCCTGGCCTGAACCCCCTACATGGGCCTTCCGCACCTCCCAGAGGGAGAACCCCCCCCACAGGCCAGAGGGCGAAGACCCAGGGCTGGCAAGGGCCCCTCAGCAGGCCAGACAAGGGGTGCCTGCCTCCCCACCGCCTGCTCGGCGCCCTGGGGCTGTGCACCAAGGAGCCCATGGGCGTGGGACTCTTGCACCCACTGGTCCCTCTGCCTGGAAGGGGGGCCCCTCCCAGAGGCCCCCTGTTCTGCTCCCTCACTTCCCCGGCCCCTGGCTCACGTGGGGACCTGTCACCCCCATCCCTGTGGTATGGTCCCCATTCTCCAGCGACTGAGCCAGGGTGCAGCCCCTCCCCTTGCCTCCCGACTCCCACTTGCAACCCTGCTCTCTCCAGTCCCCGAGCATGGCTGACATATGCCTTGGGGAACAGGAAGTGGGGGGTGTTCAAGTCACCGGGCTGGGCCATCCGGGGAGCAGAGGGCGAGGTGGAAGGGGTCTGGGCCCTTTTTGCAGAGTAAGCTTCGAGATGTGGCCTCCCCGGGCCCCAGGGCCCAGCCCAGGGTGCCCTCTGGCCAGTCAGTGCCCAAGAAGGGTGTCTAGGAGCCTGGCCCTCAGGGCTGCTGGCGCTCCACCCCCTGCACCAGGCCACCAGGCTCCTGCCTACAGTGAGAAGCACAGCCTTCGGGTCCCTTGGGGAACGTACCTGGGGCCCCAGGAAGGGGGAGGCAGGGCAGGGGCCTGGATCCCCTCTGGGAGCGGGGACTTCCTTCCGCCCAGTCGGCCGCCTTCCCTGCTGTCGCCGGGGACTGGCTGCGCGGCTTCGCAGTCTGGTGTCGTCCGCCTTGCTTGCTGTGGTCTCATGGCCATGTGCTGCTGGTGTCATGTCCAGAGACCTTCACCAGGTCGATTTGTGGGCTCAGGTTCCTCTGTTGTGCATTGAGGGTGACAATGTCTAACCTGTTAGTTAAAGGAGGCTTGGCTGTGGCAGCAGGGAGACCTCAAATCTGCTGTGGCTCAGACAGGACGGGCATCTTTCTCACACAGCCCTCCCAGGAGGATGGCGGTGGGCAGCGCCCTTCTGCACCGACTCACAGGGGCTCACTCTGTCCTCCCTGGGGCTGCCCTCCCTGGGTCCCTCTGTCACCTGCATCCAGCTGAGCGAAGGGCCAAGGAGAGCACAGAGCAGGTGCCTCGGCTCCTTCCAGGAGGCCACACCAGCCCAGGACTGGCCCCCCTCCCCTCCCTTCTGTCCAGTCAGAACTCAGCCATCCGGCTGCAGCTAACGGAGAGGAAGGCTAGGGAAGGTCACATGGCTGCATGCCAGGAGGACGGGGACGGGGACTTCAACATGCTTACGGCTGCTGTGAAGATTAAGTAAAGTAAATGGAATAAGTTATGCATGTACATTTTGCAGTGGAATGCAGAGAACAGTGCTTGTATACATGGCTCTCTAATTAGTGCTTGTCTGAAAATGAATGCTGAGTAAAAGATGTGTTCCTACTGGATGCCCAGGTGGGTGGTGGGTAGGTAAGTGGAGGGGCGGATGGATGGACGGACGGATGGATGATGGCTGAATGCTGGGTGGTGGGTGAACTGAAGTCTGACCCAGCATCCGGAGACGGTGGCCTGGGTTGATTCCTGAAGCAGTGGTTAGACCTGGGCAGAGGACTGCAGAGTCCCTGAGGGGTGGGGACAGGGTGAGGGTGGACCGATCTGGGCTGAGGGCTGAATGGCCTGACAGGCGAAAGTCTCTGGTGCATGCCCTTGCTGTCCCCGCTGGCTGGGCTGTGGCGCCCCCTATATTTGCATTCCGTGGGTGGCGGGGCCCAGACTCTTCAGAGGGCAGAACACGGAGCCTGGGGCCCCTGACTCGGCAGGAGATGGCCTAGGAGCTGACAGGGACGGGTGGCGGAGCAACTTCTCTCCTGTCCTGCTGAGCTCCTGGGGACCTGCAAGTTCATATGTTATTAAGGCCCTGACATAGTATGACAGGAGCCCAGAAGTTGAAAGGAAACCATGACACGTGAGTCCTTTTTTCCCAGCTTTGGAGGAACACCTGGACCATCTTTTCCAGAGGAAGATTTGGTGTTTTCAAGGCAGAAAGTTCCAGAATGTATTACAGGAGGCTTGGACGCTAATACCTGGTGGTCTAGAAAGCAGAGAGACAGAGTCAGACATGCAGAGTGCCCAGGAAGCATCTCTTCCCCTCCCAGGCCTGGCGCCTGCCACCCTGCATCGCTTCCCGGACGAGGGCTATTCTGCACCCGTTCCTCCACCCCTCACACTCCAGGGCAGTGGCTGTCACCAATTCATTCACTAACGGCTGACCCTGACCCAGTGGTCCTGGGCTGTGAGCTCGGAGCAGATGAGAACCCAGCCCAGCCCAGGCCTCTCTCCTGCCCAAGACCAGCCAGTGGCCACCGAGCCATCACCCAGTACCCTGGGTTGAGTAATTCCCCCCTCCTCCCCATTCGTGTCTGTCCCAGAACCTTGGAAGGTGACCTTGTGTGCACTTAGGGTTTCTACAGATGCAGTAAGTTGAGATGTGGGCATGCTGGGTTAGAAGCCCTTCTTAGAAGGGAAAACAGAGAGACAGAGGCAGACATGTGCAGAGAGGGGAAGGCCATGTGACGGCAGGGCAAAGGTCAGAGTGACAGGTCTACAGGCAAGGCTTACTGACCACCACCAGAAGCCGCAGGAATCAAAGGCCCTCCCCCAGAGCCTCAGAAGGAGTGTGGCCCCGCAGACACCTTGAGCTCAGACTTTTGGCCTCTGGAACATTGAAAGAATCAATTCCCACTGCTCCCAGTCCCCAGGGCACCATTCTGTCACCGCAGCCCCAGGAGACGGGTGCAGCTAGCGTCCGTGGCAGTGAACTTGCCTGAACTGACGTGGCCCCCACATTGCTGCCTCGAGTCCATTCCCACGGGTCGCCTGCCCGCTCACCTGTTCTCTTTCTCCCAGCCTCCTAGTTCCTGCTGCACAGCTCACCCCGCCGCAGTGGGCCACGTCCTCAGCCCCCTGCCCCCAAGGGGGCAGTGATGGAGGTGGCTCAGCAGTGAGCTGCCTGTATCTGGGGGAATCTAAGCAAGGCTGGAATGGGGGATGACCTGAAGGCCCCTCCCAGCCTGCCAGGAAGGCCCTGGTAAGTTGGGCCCAGCCTGAGGCTCCCACAGACCTGCCCCCTCTCTTTTGTGTGGCCCCCTCCCAGCCTCCGAGGCCTGTGGCCCCAGGACCCTAGGGCAGAAACCCATGGGCATGTCTAGACCTCCCAACTGGCATCTGTCAGAACATTCCAGCCAGGAATCAGCCATCCCAGGCTGCCAGCACGCCCCCCACTCCCTGCAGTGAGGACGTAGCTGTCGCCCACCCCTGCCAGTCCTCCCAGGATGCTCTGGCCTTCGGCCCGTCCAGCCTGCCCTCTAGGTGGTGGTGTCTCTGCGTCAGGTGGCCTGCATTTCCTCCACCTGGGATGCACCTGTCGCTGCCTGGCCAGCTTGCACACCCTCCTGCTGGGTCGGGCCATCCAGTGAGGAGGCCTTCCAGGGTGGCCTGATTTAGCCCTACTGGCCACAGTCAGGGGGCCACTGCTCAGGGAAAGGCCGGAGTGCTGGAGGGCAGTGGGCAGCCAGAGCAGCCATGGGAGCCGGTCAGGGTGGAGGCCCCCACGAGGACAGGGCTGTCCGTGCCTGTCTGGGCCAGGGGTCTTTTAGGAGAGTGTGCCCAGGCAGGCCACCACCTCCAGAGCATGGTGCTCATTCTGGGTCATCTAGACTGGCTGCGGGGGTCAGCAGCCTGGATGGGGCACCTGGACATTCTGCCCAGGAGTCCCTGCCCCAAGCACGTGGGGCTGTTTCCCCAGGGGAAGGGCGGGTGCCAGGGAGATGTGCCCTCCTTCCCTGTCGAGGGGAAGCCTCTGCACAGGAGAAGCTCTGGGGTGCCGAGGTGGGGAAGAGCTGGCACCTCCAGAGCTGGGGCAGGTTGCCCTGAGTGGGAGGGGTGCACGCTGCAAGCCCGTCCTGGCGAGGGGGCTTCTGGACAATGGGTGGTGGCGGCCGAGAGCCTCAGGCGTCCTTCCCGAAATCCATGAATGCTACTCGCAGAGCGCCCCTGCTCTTTGGAAGAGGGTCATCTCAGAGGGCTCCCCAAAAGCCAGGAGGACCCCAAAATGTGGGCCTGGCCCATTCCTGCTGGGCAGTGGCTGCCTGGACCAGCCAGGACAGGGGACAGGAAAGGCAGGGTACAGGAGGCTCCCTCCCCATGGCCTGAGATGTCAGACACCAGAACGTGGGCCGCCAGCAAGGGGCACAGGGCCCCCCAGGGCCCTGCAGCCCCTCTGTGTGCTGGGCCCTCCGCTCCAGCTGGTGGGGGTCCCTGGAGACAGTCCTGCTGTAGGCCCGGGCACTCCCACATTGCAGACGAGGACCAAAGAGCACTTCGGTTTATTCTCATTTTAGAGACCAGGAAACACATGCGGAGAGGCTAGGAGGTTTGGGCGAGGGACCTGGGAGAGGGAAAGGTGGGTGCGCCCAGGTGCCTGACCGGGGTCAGAAAGGAGGTCACTGGGGACCTTCAGGCAGGTGGGCCTGGTCGCCTCCGAGGCACATCTTGCACTTTGGGATCCTGGGAAAATTGTAGCTTCTTTTCCAGGGAAGCCATGGAGACCGAGAGGGGCTGAGTGGCCTGTGCAGGGTCGCGCAGCAAGGAGTGCGGGAGTGGCAGCTCTGGCCATGCTGGTCCCTGGCCTCTGTCACAGGGGCACACACTCCCTCGCAGCACTGGACCGACATCCGGGGCCCTCTTGCCTGCCCACCACAGGGGGCAGGGGCAGGGGCCTCAGCCTTCTCCCTTCTCTGGAGAGCATGCACGCAGAGGCCCACTGTGAGCGGCTCCCTGGGGCACCCAGCAGGGCCGGCTTGGGCACAGGCAGGGGGGGGCCGACCTTCTCGGGGAGCAGGAACTGACTGTTCCCAGGCTGTGGATTAATTACAGAGATGAGAATCGATCTCACGTGCTCTGGCCTCATTACTCGCCCGGGACCCCAGTGAGAGGCGGCTGGAGGTGTGATGGCCGATCCTAGGGGACGGCACCTCCTCCTGCCCCACCGTACTCGGGCAGGGGTCCTGACAGCCCACCACCAGGAGACCTGTGTGCCGCAGCTGAGGGCCCCCCAGGGGCCCGGTGCGCTCCAGAGACCTGTGAGGCGAGCTGCGTGGCTTTGTGAAAAGTGCTTCCCACATTTATAATGGGGCGGGCCTACCAGGGACAATTCAGGGTGTGTGTTGAAGGATAAATAAGAGTTCAGCAGGCGTGTGGAGAGACGTCACTGAAGTGAAGGGACAGCCTGAGCGAAGGCACAGTGTGTGACGGAGCGTGGTCTTGGGAGGAGCTGTGTGAGAGGCCAGGCAGTGACGGTGAGCTTTTCCATTAGGAGTAGAGCCACTGGGTGTGGTTAATTTCAGGGCCGTGCGATTGCCAGATGGGCGTTTCCAGGAGACTGATTTGGCTGAGGTGGACAGGAAGGTGGGGGACTCTGGGGAACAGAGATAAACCACGGCACCAGTCCTGGGAAAGGCCTCGGTGGCCCAGCTGGGGCGGTAGCAGTAAGAGCAGTGGGGGTGGGTGGGCCCAGGGCTGCCAAGGAGGTGGAATCAAGAGGCCTGGAAAATGGGTTGGATGGTGGGAAGAGGGAGGAGGGGCCGGGATGGCAGGGGTGTCCCCTGGGTCAGGAGACCCAGGCAGGGAGCCTCTCTCCTTGGTGCCCCGCTGCCCCAGCACAGCCGGGGGACCTGGCACTCTCTCCTCAGCCCCTGCCGCCTGGTTGCCCTGCAGGAGCTGAGGGTCCCAGTGGATGGTGGTCACATGGAGATGCCTTTGGAATCAGGACTGTGTCTAGAGGAAATTGGGGTGAGTGATACATTCTAGAAAGTTCCAGCTGTTTGCCATCCATCTGTTGTGGTAGGTGAGGCAGGGGAGGTAAGGAAGCCCACCCTAGCGAGTCTCCTGCTGGCATTGGCCTGTTCCACTGTGCCCCAATTCCTAATAATTACTTTAACTGTTGTTCTTGGGGTGCCAGGAGGCAGGATTATTGAATTACTGGCCTTTTCAAAGGTCACTAGGCCTGGAATGTTCTTTGTCTTGTTCAATTCTGGGTAGATCAATTCAGGGCCACCCTCCACAGCCATGGCTGGATGACCAGCAATGCAGGTGCATGCTGGGAGGGCTGGGTGGACCCTGTCCTGACCCTGGGGAGGTGGGCTGGGATGTCCTCAAAGGATTAGCTGAGAGCTCCAAAGCTTCCCAAGTGTCAAGGGCAGAGCTGTCAGGGTGGAGGCACAGGTGCTGGGTGGCCTGTGCATGTGACCCCGCAGTGCACTGCCAAGACCCCTTCAGGCCAGGGCATTGGACCCTCCATGCCAGCCCGGCTCGGATTCTCTGAAGGGTCTCCTTGGACGCAGGCCCTGGCAGTCTGGGCCCCAGAGCTGCCTGCTGGGAGGTCTCACTCTGCATAGCCCTGCTTTTTTCCTGCATCAATGTCCCGAGGCCATAATGGTACCACAAATAACCTTCATTCATTCTCTTATGGTTCTGGAGGCTGGCCACCCAAAATGAAGGTGTTGGCAGGGCCCTGGAGGCAGGATCCTTCCTGCTCCCTCCAGCCCGTGGGGTCTCCGGGCCTGCCCAGGCTTGCGGCCATGTCATGGGGCCTCTGCCTCTGTCTCCATGGGGCCCTTCTGGATACGTCACCCTCGTCTGTCTCCTCTAAGGACATTGGCCATTGCATTTGGGGCCACCTGGACAGTCCAGGATGGTCTCCACATCTCAGTATCCTTACCTTAGTCAGGTGTGCAGAGTCCCTACTTCCACATAAGGTCCTGCTGTCAGGTCCTGGGTTTAGGACAGAGAGACACTTCTTAGGGGCCACCATTCAGCTACACTTCCCTTCCTCAGCCCCAACCCTGAAGCTCCCCTCCTAATAAACATCTGGTTCCCCAAACTCCACCTCGGAGTCCACATTCTAAGAGTCCCACCAGTGACAACCTGGGAGCCCAGAAGTCAAGGGGACCTGCTGGCCCCTGAGCCCAGGCTCCTGGCCGCTGTGGGCAGAGGCCCCAGTGCCTGCAATGCCTCCAGCGTAGCCAAGCTGACAGCCCTGCTGGGGGGTGCCGGCGTGGCCTGGGGGTGTCCTCCAGCCCCTCTCCAACAGCCAGCCTCCCAGCTGACTTTTCAGAGAGGAAGGGACCTGGGAGTGTCACCAGGGACACAGAACGGGGCAGCAAGGCCAGCTAAGCACAGAAGTGCAGAAGGGAGCCAGCAGGTCCCCTTGACTGAGAGGCAGGAAGGGGAAGGCAAGAGGTATGGGACCCGGAGCGGTACGATAGTGAGACAGACACGCAGACACGCGCACAGACACACCTGGGACAGCTGGTACAGACTGCGGACAGACACGGAGACACAGGTATGACGGACAGACAGGCGGATGGGGGAGGGAGGTCTTCTGCCACTGTAAGTTCTGGGTTTGGTTTTATTTAGGAAGGGGATCTTTTAAGTGGACTGTTATCCCCATTTACAGGTGAGGATCCTGAGGATAGCAGAATGCTTTTGTCTACAAATAGCAGAAAACCTATCTCAGGATGGTGTAAATGATAAGGACTACATCTTAACTCACTCAACAGAAAGTTCTGGGTACAGGTGGGACCAGAGTTGGACAATTCAGAAGCACAGGGAGAGTGCAAAGACCCAGGTCCTTCCCATCTCTCTGTTCCAGCCTCAGACACATACTCCTCATGGCTACAAGGTGGCTGCCACTGCTCCAGAGGTCACAGCAGATGTGGCCATGTTTAGCAGAAGAAGAGATCTTCTCTTAGGCCTTTTGGGGGCATGAAAACATTGCCCTGAAGCCCCCAGTTGGCCTCCATTCCCACCTCAATGGCTCAAGCGCAGTGTCCAGAACAGTGAGTGTTTCCATTGTGCAGGATTCCCTATACCTGGAAAGGGGTCACCCACCCTTCCCAAAGTCAATGGCCAGGGGATGAGGGACACCCAACAAAATCTGGCCCCACCAGCAAGCAAGAAGGGTGGAGAGCTCCAGGGACCTGGACGCCCAGGAGATTATGTCCTGCTCCCAGAACCTCCCAGCATCAGGTGGGGAGCTGGCGCTCAGACCCAGCAGGTGGACTCCACTCTGCAGTGTGGGCCAGCGTGCACTCTGGTGGGCTGAGCGGGGTGGGGTGCAGGGGCACGGGAGGCAGTGCTGGTGCGGGGCCTCAGGGGGTTGGCCTCCCACCCTGTGCCAGTCACCTTGGGGCCCCACAGAGAGCGGCAGTCTGAGCTGCTGTCTGACCCTGGGCTCACTAAGGAAATGTTCTCATCAGTGTATTTCCAGCCCAGACGGTGGCAGTTTTAATATCTAGAACCGCAGCAAGGGGGAACACAAGGTCGTCCCTGCGGGCTGGTGAGGGCATGCTTCGTGTCCTACAATGGAGAGGAAATGAAACGCAGAGACTCTTTCCTCTGCTACCAATGCCCAGGCAGTCAGCGGTGGGGGTGGGTGGTGGGTGCAGGTGGGGGGCAGGGAGCAGGCAGCCGAGACGCAGACCAGTCACTCTGCCCCTGCCCCGGGCGGCTCACAGCCTCCATTCCCTCCTCTGTGGAACAGGGACGACACTAGGGAGGGAGGCGGTGGTGTGTCCAAGGAACAGCCCTGTTGGGGCCCAAGGGTCACGGGCGACCGGTCCCCCAGGCCGGGACCTGAGGCGGAGAGGGTGTGTCTGCAGGCGGGTCCCTGTCCCGCCAGAGGAGGGCTTGAGGTTGAAGCATGGCATCGGGCCTGCGGGCAGCTTGGCCCTGTTTCTCCTGTGGTTCCGCCTGAAAGGATACAGATGGTGCTGGAGGCCGAAGATCCGGGCACAGGGGACAAGGCTGGGCATCAGCTGGTTCCTTCTGAGCTGTAGCCTCCCGGCAACTTGGCCAGACTAGGGCTGCAGGGCCCGGGCAGTGTCTGATTCTGCCATTGGTCCTTGGGTCCCGGGAGCAGCCAGAGGTGTGGCATGTGGCCCCTGAGTCCCAGTGCATGTCTGCCGTTGGAGCCCAGTGGGTCCCAGGTCTGTGGAAGCTTGTGGTGCATGCCCACCCAGGCCCTGGCAGTGTGACAGGGATGGAGGGGGCTGTCCTGCCATGGCGCCGGGGTGCAGCAACGTGCCAGCCAGGAAGGGCCCCCTTTGGAGGGACAGGCGTTTGGGGACGTGGGTGAGCAGAATGTGTCCTGTGTGGAGGGGCAGGGAGGGTGGGCCTTTCGTGTCCTGGGGGACTCACAGGGTGGGCACCGTGCAGGTAGAGCCCAAGCCTGGAGGGCAGATGCAGAGAACCACTGGGCATCACCAGGTCCTGCTGGGCAGAGGGCATGTGGCCCTGACCTGGCCACCACGACCAAACCCCTTTTGTCCCTGCCGGGACCCAGAAGGCACTGCCCGTGCCATCCTGGGTGGCAGGTGAGGGCAGCAGAGGCCCCTAGAGGCACGCGGCCATTTCCCCAGCTGGCACAGCGGGGATCCGTGTCCTGTTTGCAGGCCTGCAGGCCTCGCACAGCTGCAGTGGCAGATGGCACATCACTACCCATGGCCCGGGCCAGCTCCAGCCCCCCAGTCCGAGCCCCGTAGGGTGGGAGTAGGTGCTCCGGGTCCAGCCTGGCACTGGAGACTCAGGGCCCTGAGCTGGTGGGGACAGAGAGCAAGGGCTGAGTGTGACCAGCCCCAAGGCTGGGATGCACAGAGGCCCGTCTGGACAGGGGGATAGGCAGGAGGCTTCCTGGAAGAGGAGGACAGGCACCATTTATAAGAAGAATGTTCCAGATGGAGAACCAGCCTAAGCAAAGGGCCAGAGACCCTGTCCTGCTCAAGGGTGGCACCCTGGGAAGGGGGTGGCCTGCACTGTGGATGAGGTGCCAGGGCCACCAGGGCTGTGCCAGAAGGAGGGCTTCATCCCCAGTGAATACCAGACTTCAGCAAACTGGCGCTGGTGCCAAGTGGTTGCGTGGTGTCTGGGGTGGTCAATGGCAGCCCTCATCCCTGGCCCACAGACCGCCCTTCCAAGGCGTCCCCACCGGCTGGCAGCCCCTCACACGCATGCACAGGAGGACAGAAAGAAGGGGGAAGGAGGGCAGAGCCCCTCGGGCTTCAGGCCCTGCCCACGGCCACAGCAGTCTCACAGCACTGCCCCTGGCAGGCTCAGGGTGTGGCAGTGCCAGCTGGCCTTCTGGCCTGTCCTCATCAGTGGGCCGGGCACCCGTGGGGCGTGTCCCTCTGAGGTCTGCCCACGGCCCTGCTCGGGGTTTCTGCACACCAAGGGGCACAGCCTCCTGTGGCCCCTCACCCGTGAGTCACCCAGTGACCCCTTTGCCCTGTGACCCTCCCAGCCTACCAGTAAGTCTACCCTGTGGGGATGCTCAGCGTGTTAGTCTTCTGGCTGCACTAGCTGGAGGCGAAGTCCCCCCGGGGGCTGGAATGTCCAGACGAGGCCAGTGCAGCTCGGGGGCATCCCCGTCACCTCTCAGATGTGTGCCAGTCCTGAAATATGAAGAGTGCAGCCCCCGGCTCCACGGCCCAGCCCGTCTGCCTGCTCTCTGCTCCTGCTTCGTGACGAGCCCACCCACAGCCCTGCGCGCCCCAGGCCTCCCCAGCTCTCTCGGACCCCAGTGTCCAGGCACTCCCGCCTCCTCCCAAAACCCCACCCTGCTATGCCCGGCGGTCAGCTGCCCTGGCTTGCAGCCTCTCCGCCTCATCCCACCGGCTCTGCCCTTCAGGGATCCTCTCTTCCCTCGGCTCCCAGGGCCCCAGTTTCCCCAGCCGCCCCCTCTCACTCTCCTTGGCCAGGGCTATCCTTCCTGACCTCTTACCTCTGACCTTTGGAGGCCAGGGCTCCATCAGGATCTCAGCCCATCTACTCAAACATCCCCCCTTTCTCACGCCCCAAGCCTAAGCCCCCCAACCCTGCGTGCTATGCCTCAGCACAGCTGGGGTCTGGGCCCCTCTCCCTGCCATGGTGCCCACCTGGCCCAAGCCACCATCACCTCTCACCTGGATCAGGGCACAGCCTCCAACCCACCTCCTGGCCTCTACCCATCGGCTCACAGCAGTGGCCAAAGCCACCCTGTGGGACGTGAGTCCCAGCCTTGCTCGAGCCCCCGCCTTCCCACGTGCAATGTCCAAGTCCTCATCCCAAGGCTTAGAGGCCCTGGGTGGCCTGGCCCGGACCACAGTCAGCTGTGAGACCTCGTCTCCTGCTCCCCCTGGCCCTCCACCGTTCCCCGGCCCCCCAAAAGTCCTCACGCAGGCCAGACTGTGTCTGGTCGCTCACCCATGTACCCCATGTCTGCCACAGAATTGTCATGTTGATGGTGCTCGGTAAGGTAAGCATTTCGTTCTTCGGCACACGAATGACACAAATGAACAAAATGTGACAAGCACCGCATGGTGTGTGGGCCAGATCCTAACACCCAACACTGGTCAGCTCCCACGCCTCAGGCCAGAGCAGTGGTGAGGCCCCCCTCACAGTCCTCTGCCCACCGGCGCTGGAGCCCCTGCTCATGGAGAGCCAGGCAGAGGCCCAGGGCTGCCGGGACTCCACCACGCCACTGCAGCTGCCAGTGGGGAGGGGGGCTGCGGTGGCCGCACTGGCTCTGCCCAGCGATAGCCCTGGGGGCCAGCCCTGCCCTGCTCAGTCCTCTGGGCCCTTCTCCTTGGGGGGTCTCCCTTTGCACCCCCTTCCAGACAAGGACAGTTGGTCCCCAAGTAGGTGTGGAGTCCAGGGAGGCTGCTGGCTGGGCTGTGACCTCAGAGTCATGCCTGTCCTAGTCCTTCTGCCAAACTGGGGCAAAGATCTCCCCAAACGGGCCAGGGCTTGAGGATCCCTGCCTGCAGACAGGAATGACTAAGGGGGCCTTCCAGGGTCAGCGGGAAAATGGGGGGGCACAGCTGGGGAGCTGCGGGCTCTGAGCTGTCACCCCATGTCCCTCCACCTGTCCTGTGTGCAGCAGCCCAAGCCCTCCGTCTGCCCCCATCCCCGGCCGCCAGCTGCTGTGTGCTTGCTCAGTGATGTCCCCGCTCTGAACCCAGCTGTCGGCACGAAAATGGTCATAATAGAACCAAACTCCCAAAGCTGTCAGAACTGCTTGTGGCCGTAATTAGGTATTGATTCAGTAATTTGGGGAATTAATTCATTAAATCAGCACTTCCTCAGTGTAGCAAAAAAGAAGAGGATGGAGGGTGGGGAGAAGCTGGGGAGGCTGCCTGGGGCTGCTGGGGTGGGGGCCCAGGGCCGGCAGGCAGCCGTACTCCAGCTTCAGGCACTGTGAGCCTGGATCCTCCAGTGCACGTGTGGCTCCCTCCCCTCTCACGTCGGGGGCAGGCCGCCTCCTTGAAACCCAGGCCAAGCCTGGGTGAGCAAGGGCTGTGGGGGCCTCTGCAGACTGGCCTGGATTCGGTCGCGGCGGTGGAAATGCCCTTCCCTGTAAAGGAGGGTGCAGACGTCCCAACATCTGCAGGTCGGTTCGAGAAACTGGCCCCTGCTCTTCCCCACACCCGATCCTCCTCGCAGCCCTGGGCCTGGGCTGGGCAGAGATAGGCTCCAGGAGCGCAGGGGGCTTCTTGGCAACCTGTTCAATCAGCACCCCAGGAGGTGGGCGGAGAGAGGCAGAGAGAGACAGAGACGGGATGGAGGCAGGAAAGAGCGGGCTTGGTCACAGGCCTGGTGCTGTGGGGGTGGGGGTGGAGATGGGGGGGGGTCCCTCGGTTCCTCAGTTTCTCCTCGGAGTCCCTCCTGCCCTGATACAGTGCCTCGCTGGGAACTTCATTCACAGTCTTTTCTCAGTCTCCCCATAGCCCTGGGAGCCCCGCCAAGAGGCCCATCTTGCAGCAGGGACACTGGGTCACTGGCTGGGTATTTCCCTTGCAGGTGAATTTACCCAGTGGGGAAACGAAGGCTCCTGCCTCTGCGCCCTGCAGGGTGGCACCAGCATGCCCGATCACATCAACACAGCCTGGCAGCCAAGGGCGTGGCCCCAGCCATGTGGCCCACAACTGGTGCACGGCCAGTACTCACCCGGAGGGAGGGAGGCCGGTGGGCGTCCATGCTGCATACACCCCGCCACTGTCCAGGTCTGAGGAGGCTCCTGGTGCTGCCTGATGGATCCATCCACGTGGGCATCTACTGGGTGCAGGGCAGGGGCTGGGTGCCTGGGGTAAACCTGCCGAGCTGACAGCAGGGAGCACCTGGTACGTGCTGGGCCCTGAGCTGCCTCAGTTTACCATGGTGAGCCAGAGACAGTAGCGGGGGCCTGGACCTGGCTGCCTGTCTCAGGGTTGGACAATCCTCCCTGAGGACCCACTGTGTGCAGGGCAGGGGCAGACTCTCGTCTCAGGCATTCACTCCATAGGTGTGTGGCTGGGTGCCTGGTATGATCGCTGTGGTAGGTGACATGGCTGGAGCTCTGTCTTCAAAACACAGTGTCCCCCCTTACCCAAGGTTTCACTTTCCAGGCCTCAGCCAAGGCCAACTGCGGTCCCGAAGCAGATGGAAGGCCAGAGGTCACTAGCAGCTTATACATCACAACACCTATGTCAGCTCATGACACAGGGCATTTTATCACCTCACAGCATTACAGAGAAGGGTGCGTGCAGCACAGTGAGATAAGAGAGAGAGAGAGAGAGGCCACTCACATAGCCTGTATCACAGCATGTGGTTAGCACTGTCCTATTTCATTATCAGTTGTTGTGTATCTCTCACTGTGCCTAATTTACACATTAAACTCCATCACAGTTGTGTGTGTATAGGAGAAAACATAGTAAATGTAGGGGTCAGTACTATCCATGGTTGCAGGAATTTGGGAAATGTCAGCTTGTTATACAGCAATAGCAGCTGGAAGGCCTCCTGGCCAGTCTGGGGGTCTTGGAAGGTACCCTCCACAGATAAGGGGGCACTACTGCAAATCCAGACACCAAGCCCCTTCTGCCACCTCCCTGGTGCCCATCAGCACCTTGAGCCTGGGGATACGGCAACAGCAACTGGGGCAGCTTCAAAGGCAGCTGTGGATTTCCAGCCACCCCACTCACTGAGAAGTGGGGTCTAATTTCCTTCCCCCCAAATCTTGGCTGGCTTTGGTGACTTGCTTGATAGTAGAATGCAGCGGAAGGGTTGCCGTGTGTTTCCAGGCTGGGTGAGTGGCTTCTGCGGGTCTTTGGGGAACCATCCCTGCAGCCCTTCCTGGGACACGCCCCTGGCCACCATGCTGTGAGAAGCCCCAGCCACAGGGGGGCCCGGCAGGTGCAGAGCTTGGCCTGTGGCCTCCCTCCGCTGGCCATGGGACGGAGCCATCGTGAGCGTCCAGTCTGGAAAACCCTTCCGAGGAGGCGGCCCCATGGAACACCTGACCACGACCCTGTGCAGAGCCCCAGGAGAGAACAGTGCAGCCCAGCATTCCCCAAATGCCTGGCCCACAAAATCGTGAGCAAAATCAGAGGACGTTCCAAGCAGCTGAGTTCCAGGGTGATTCGTCACACACGGTGGCAGCTGAAAGGCCTCCTGGCCAGTCTCCCAGCTCTCCCCTCAAGCCCTGCAGGCAAAGCGATCCTGCAAACATCACTCAGCTATACCCTTCCTGTGCCCATGACCCAACAGGGGACCCGCTTCACTCTGAATGCAACCAAGTCCTCACCAGGGCCTGCAACTGATGTGTGCCACCTCCACCCTGACCCCACCCCCAGGTCGGGAGCTCCCAGCGTCGGCAGAGTGCAGGCGGGAGTCCAGTTGGCCTGGGAGACACTGCGGGCTGGCACACACCGCAGGGGGCAGGGGGGCATCAACCTGGCAAGTGCAGCAGGGAGAGGGTCCTCATCACAAAGCCTGCTGAGCTGGCGACATCGGGTGGGCTAAGGGTGGCTCGCGGGGGGTGGACGAGGCCGAGCTTCCATGACAGGCTCGCTGGCCTCTCCAGAGGCAGCTGATGGGAAACCACGCCTGTTCACGCCCCGGCCTCCAGGGCATCCTGGGACCAGGCAGGATGGCAGCCACTATGCCTCCTTCCTCAGAGACTCCACTGGCCCAGAGCCGGGTCCTCAGCTGCCACCAGGAAGCTACCTGCAAAATGGGGCATCCAAGCGGAAGCTGCCTCCTCTCGGAGCCCAGCCCACTCAGACCCAGGCTGCTGGAGGTTCCAAGGCCCCTGGGTCTACAGCTTTGCCTGGCACGTGCAGGGCCTCCATGTGCCCCTCCATGTGACCTTCTCAACCACAGGGCCCCTGACCCCCATCTTTCCCAGGCTTGGCCACAGCTACTGGGAGGCCCTCCCCTGGTCTCTGCCCCCACTGTGGGGCATCACTGTGTCCCCGGTGTCTCCCTTCTCCAGATATGGGCACCTTCTTGGAGACCCCAGCCCACCCCACCCCACCCACCGTGGGGTCTAGCAGGTGCCCGATCCCAGTTGCTGCCCCCTTGCCCAGGCCCCTCCTGCCAGGTGTCCCCTCACATGGGGCAGCGCCCTTCCTGAAGAGCTTCGGGTGGCTGCTTGGAAAATGCCCTTTCCAGAGGGCACCGGGGACTCAGGACCAGTGGGGAGGGACCGCCCTTGAGGCCCTGTGACCCAAGGGGACATAGGAGTCCATGAGCACCCACAGGGGAGGGTGCTGGTGGTCTTTGTTTATTCTAATCTCAGCCCTGGGCCTGGGGCTCATCATGACCACCAGTCATGACAGTCAAGAGGTCAAGTGCCCAAGTCAAGCTCATACCCTGGGAAGTGACCAGGTCTGAATTCAAACAGCTCGGGCTGACTCCCACACCTGCTCTTCCCCTGCCCATCTGCTGCCCAGGGAAGAGTCCACTGGCTCCCCAGGCCTCAGCTTCCTCATATGCAACAGGAGGTCAGGCCAGATACTTGCTGAGGGGCCCTCCTCTCCGGCAGCAAGAGCAGGTAACCGTGTAGTTGGTGGGAAGAAGAGAATGAAAGCTGGGTATTCGGCTTCTCCCACCCAGCACTGCGAGTACAGCCTGCGCCGCCCCCACCGCCCCCGTAATTACACACGACTAAAATGCAAACCCGCAGGTATAACTCCGAGGCCTAGCAGGCCTGCAAGACCGCAGCTGGCTTCACAGCCCAGCTGTCTCCATTCCCAACTGTGTGCACATTTCTGCCCTGGCTTTAATTACCTGTGTCATTAACACAGCTCCGACGTAGAAGCGGGACTCGGGGAGCCACCTCACCACTGTGTCTCAGCAATAAGCTCCAGGCCTCCATTCAGCCAGAGTGAGGCCAGGGCGGCCCGGAGGCCCATTCCCTCCCTCGCCAGGTCCCCACAGGTGTAGAGGGACAGCCACACACCTAGTGGACATGCCTGGGCACAAAGATCACAGCAGCGGGGCCTTGATGGAGCTGCTCCTGGTGCGGTCCTGTGTGCAGCGCCCCTGGGGTCATCACCACTCAGTGGCAGCACGCAAAAACACAAGGAAGAAATAAGTCACTCGTGACTCTGTTACTAGAGATGCCGTCTGAGAATCATTTTAGCACCTAATTTCCCAATCTTTTCATATGTTCATAGGTAAGATGAGATACACGTGCATAAAAGCACATGAAAACAGGAGACAAGATGTGAAGGCATGCACATGGCTATTTCACGCCCTACACTTTACGTTGCTGAGTGACCGTGATGCTAGTCCTGAGCACACTGCCTGGTCAACCTGACAAGGCCGTTGCACCCTGGACCCCCGGGGCTTGGGACCGGGAAGATTGCAGGCCCCGCCATGACTGCACCGGCCACGGCAACCACCACAGCAACCGTCACTGTCGTGGCCGTCACTGTAGGGCCGTCACTGTTGGGCCAAGCAGAAGTGTTCTCACAGGCAGACGAACATTGACCCTCCATTTGATTGCCTGTGTCACGGGGATGATCAGGGGGGGTCGTGCAGAGGAAAGCACAGCCCAGCGCCTGCGTGGCTCAGAGAAGGGGCTCGGTTGCCACAGGAGGGACGGCAAGTGGGTGAGACTGACATCTCTGCGCCCGGGGTGGGGGACAGGTGCAGCTGTCGGCAGTGGGTGTCCTGGGCTAGCAGAGGGAACCCTGTGTCAGTTAGCATTGCTGCCTAGCAAATGACCCCAAGCCCTAACGGCACAAATGCATTTTTATTCAGCGCAGGGGTCTGTAGGGCTCAGCTGACCTGGGCTGGGGTCAGCTGCAGGGTGGCCTGAAGGGCTGAAGCAAGATTCCCAGGAGGCCATTTCTACCTGTGCATCCCTGAGCCAGGCTGAAGCCCCCACGGTGTCCCAGGAGCATCTCACTGCCTGAGCCCCTGCTGTTTACTTGGGTGGCCCCACATGCCCTCCAAGGGGGAAAGGGGGCCAAGGACCCCCATCCCACACAGGTCCTGGGCCCATTAGGAGAATTAATCAGTTCAAAATCCCTTTCACACCTATAGAAAAATGAAAGAATAGCAGAACGAACACCCACCCCAAATCAACAACTCGCCCCATCGGCTATCTCCACATACGCATCTTGAAAGTACGTCACCGGTGAACACAGCATTGCGTGTCCTCTGAAGCTCAGGACACCCTCCTCCCCAACCCCAGGACCCTGAACAACTTGATTTTAGTGTTTGAAAAATTCCACATCCAAAAAATGTGACATTGATACTCCACAGTCATTGTGGACTGAGTGTTTGCGCCCCCCCAAATTCATATGGTGAAGCCCTGATCCCCAGTGACGGTGTTGGGGTGTGGGGCCTTGGGAGGTGGTCAGGTTTAGGGGTGGGGGCCCCACCATGGGATCAGCGCCCCTCTGAGAGCCCTCTGTTAATGAGAGCCCATGGGGAGGCAGCCGTCTGCGAGTCAGAGCAAGTTCCCACAAGGACCCAGGCCTGCTGGCACCTGACCTCGGCTTCCACCTGCCAGAGCTGATTAATAATTCCTGCTGTTTAAGGCCCCAGCCTGTGGGATTCCGTTAGGGCAGCCTGGGTCGGCTAAGACAGCAGCGATCTAATATTAGGCCAAATTCTAACTTCTCTAACTGTCCCAAATTATATATATATATTTTTTTTAACCTGGTTTTGTTTTAAATCCAGGATTTAATTGAGAATCATGCCTCACATTTATTCGCCATTTCTCTTGAGTCCCTTTAATCTAGAATGTTCTTTGCCATTTTCAGGTCATCCACCATCTGCACATAGGCGAAGCGTCCAGGCCAGTGGGGAGCGGTTGGTTCTGCTTCTCAAAGGGACGCTGCCCCCCCACCCCGGTCCTGAGCTGGGCCGGGCCCTGGGACGACCCCGTGCGGGGACGTGGTGTGGGCCTCCGGAGGCTGCCCGCAGGCGCTCAGAGATGGAGCCGAACACAGCAGCTGCTCAGGAAAAGACGCACACAGATTCCGGCTCCTTTCTCTAAATGTACTCCTGGGACTCCTGCCCCAGCAGCGACACGCAGGTTCCACGGGATGGCGGGGCAGGTGGCGGCCTCTGGGGCTGGCCAGGCTGTGTGCCAGCACCTGGGGGGCATTTTAAGCCTGCCCATCTTGTTATGCAAATGATCCTTGCTGCTCTAATCTCTAACAGATGTCCCGTGACAA
This sequence comes from Manis javanica, assembly GCF_040802235.1. NCBI lineage: Eukaryota > Metazoa > Chordata > Mammalia > Pholidota > Manidae > Manis > Manis javanica. The sequence goes on along the minus strand of NC_133160.1, from coordinate 172,307,100 downwards.
CTGGATGTCACTTGATGTCCTTTTGTGCTCATCCCTTTTTGAATCAGGAGCGTTTGTCTGCACCCCTATTTTGCAGATGAGAAAGCTGAGCCTCAGAGATGGGAAGTGGCCTGTACAAGGTCACCAGCTGGTGGACGTTAGTGATTCACCTGAGCAGGTGTCTTCGACGGAGGCGTTCTCTCCCAGGGACAGGTGAGCGGTCCGGGTTAGGAGGCACCCTGAGCGAGAAGGGGGAGGCACAAACCCCACCAGGGGAGCCCAGTGCAGCCAGCAGAGGGGCAGGCCCACTTCTGGAGGAGTAGAGTCTTGGCTCAAACCAGACTGAGCTGTCTGGGTTACAAGAAACTAGAAAAATCGGATCGTCTGTGCGGGGGTGGCCCTGTGGGGGATTGCTGCCATAGTGACATTTCCCAGCAGGCCACATGGGTCCCCTTCCTCATCTGCGGGGACCCGGGGCCTTCATGCACTAATTCCATGTTCCCCACACCCTGGGAGCCACGTCGGGAGCAAGGGACAGGGTTTTCGGTGGTGACCGCCTTCCTGGGCCCCCCATAGCATCTGGCATGTGTGCAGCTGAGTCCTGACTGGCTGCAAGACCATTGTGGGTGAGAGGTCAGATTTAACCAAGGAGATTTCACCAAGACTCTTGCAGTAGAGGAAAGAGGCCTCCGGGTAGAGCCTGGCTCAGCTCCCAGCATGTGTGGACCAGCGGGGTTATAGCCCAGGGGCAGTTGGGCAATGGGTGGAAAGTTACCAGGAGGCAGCGGGGCAGGGGAGGAGGTGGCCCTCTGGTAGACCCACCCAACAGTGTCCTCGCAGGGGCCAGGAGGGGTGTCAGACATCGCCTGGGGCGGCGGGGATGAGGAGCTTGACCAGATAGCCGGGGTGATTGGCTGCTGAGGTAGGATGTGGGGTTCTGAGCAAACTCGCTTGGCAGGGTTCTTGCAAACACTGGATGTTACCAGGAAGTGCACAGATGGGCCAGGAGAAGGGTCCGGGCCTGAGCAAAGTCTAGCCATGAAGGACTCCTTGTCAGGGGTTCCTCCCCGGGGCTTCTGCCTCCCCTGGGTCACACAGAGTGGGTGCGGGGTGACCTCGGAGACCCTCAGGAGCCCCCAGCCCCTGGGCCACAAAGGCTGCGGCCCGCAGGGCTCTGCACCCAGCCTGGACCCACCCTCCTTTTAGGAGAGTCGGGGCCTTGTTTGGGTCCTGAGTGTAAGTCCTCCAAGAGTCAGTACAACATGTACTCTGCATGTTTCCTATCAACCCTGAGGGCTGAGGAGCCTGGGCTCCGAGGCCGGGGGAGGGCGCCGTTTGGGAGCTGCTGAGAACGCATGGGGCCCTCCAACCCCTGTGACCGCCCCACAAGGCCTGGCTACACAGTCCTCTTCCGTCACTGTCCGTCCCCACTTCCCAGCGGGCACGGCCCCTACCACTGGCAGGTGGCCACTGTTTCCTGACTGGGCTTCCCTCCCAGGCGACTGCACTGCAGGCCTCCTTGTTGCGGCAGAACTTGCGCCTTCTCTGCCGCATCCCTGCAGGCCCCCAGGGTTTGGGGTCTGGGAAGAGCAGGGCTCTGGAGTCTCATCCTTTATGACCTGGAATCCCAGCCCCACCCATACCTACCTCGTGATCCCGTGCGAGGCTGGACAGGCTTCCCTCAGCCGCCGTGTCCTCTTCTGTAAGGGAGGACAATATCCCCCACCTCCAGAAGGCGGCAGCGATGTCTCGGGGGAGTGTTTCCAGAGCACGCGGTGCTGGCCCCGCACACAGGATCCCACTGCACACAGTAGGTGCTCAGATGGGGCAGTACCTAAGCCATCTCGGGCTGCCATAAAAATTCCCACCGACAGAGGCCTGAACAACAGATGTCACTCCTCGCAGCTCTGGAGGCTGGGCATCTGCGGTCAGGGGCTGCACAGTTGGGTCTGGTGAGGGCCCTTCCTGGTTCGTGGGCCAGCCCCCTGCCATGTGCTCACATGCCCTTACTTGGGGTGCACATGGAGAGAGTGAGAACCGATCCTCTCACGGACCCCACCCCCATGACCTCACTCCCAAAGGCCCCTCCTCCAAATACCATCCTGCTCGAGGGCAGGGTTTCAACACAGGAACCTGGGGACAGGACTGTTGGGTCCATAGCAGAGCGCTGGAGGAGCAGCCCCACTGTCCCCCATCCGTCATCCTCCAGGCCCCTCATCAGGGGTCCTGCCACCATCCCATGGCAACCCCAGGGCTTGGCCTGCAAGAGATTCCGATCACTGCTGGCAAGTGCACAGCGGACGGGAGCCTGAATCTCCCTGCTGCCCCCATGAGGGGCTGTCCCTGAGCACTGCCCCCGAGAGCCTCCCTCACCAGCAAACCCTGCATCCTGCCGTGCAGGTGCCCCCACTGGAGATCCCAGAGGCTCATGCCATGGCCTGAGTTTCTGCTTTTACCCTGCAGTCAGGGGCCCTCAAATCTGCTTGAAATCTTCTCTCTGAATTCAAAGAATATACACTTTTGCAGGTCCCTGAAGGCCAGCTGCTTTGGGGATTGTCCGGTCGGTTTTAGGACAAACTGAGCCTCATTTAGGACCATAAGAGCCCCACTTCGCCCTCTTAACTTATGCTCCAAAGTGCTGAAGGCACTTCCCTGCACCGAACGTCCTCTCCAAGGTGACTCATTCAAGAAGTCCTGTGTGCAGCCTCTTAGGGGCCAAGGGGGCGCTGCGGGGTATTTTCCTCCTCAGCCAACCGAGTTCTGGGCAGCCCGTTGGACCCACTCTGCAGACTTCAAGTTGATTTAGGACTTGCGTGGAGTTTGCTGAGCACAGGTCTTGCTTTGGGGCCAATTTCTGAGCATCACGGGAGCATCTGGCTTCCCCAGAGAGACGGTGAGAGCGGGGGAGCCAGGAGCCGCCCCCCGCAGCGGGTGCGTGGGACCCAGAGCTTCCAGGGGCTCTCCTGATGGCAGTGTCCCCACCTCCAAGCTATGGGGTCCCACTCAGAATTCCTTCCTCCTCGCATGCCACCCTCACAGCCAGCAGGTCTGAGAGCAGGGTTGAACAGGTGAAAGAACAGATCCCAGCATGTTTGAACATAAAGGGATTGCAGAAGGCCACATGAGGCACCATTTACCATTCCTCCTGCCCACTGCCTGGCACACACCAGGACCCCAAATGCTAGTTCCCCTGCCCCCTTGATGGAGGGGCTGGTGGAGGGAAGAAAGTACACTCCTGGGGGGGAAGTGGCTCAATTTGCTTTGTCACACCAGTGTTGGCACGAGGCTGGCACATGGCAGTGCTTGGTCAGTATTTACTCCTGTGTGACCTCAGATGGGTGGCTTAGTCTCTCTGAATCTCAGCTTTCTCATCTGTAGAATGAGATTGGTAGGCCACCTGCCAGCTTGCCCCACCTTACACAGGGGGCCACTGACACTGGCTCATATCATTCACTACCCACCAGGTGGCCAGCACCATTGGAAATGCTTCGGCTATGTGACCCTTTTTCACACTCACAGTGAATGGGGTGCTACCATCCTCCCCCGAAGAGGCCCAGGGAAGGGAAGCAGCCTGGCCAGAGAGGTCAGTGCTCCTGACCTTTGACTCAGTAAATGGTCACTGGCCACCTGCCACATGCCCAGCCCTGCTGGGGAAAGAGCCAGTCCCCGTACGGCTGACTTGTGCTCCTGAGGCTTCTTCCCAGGCCCTAGTTTGTGGGCTTGTTTACTTGCTTCTCCCCACGCATCCGCGCCTGCACTCACTCCTTCCCTGAACATCTGCAGAGCGCCTCCTATATGCCAGGGACCCAGAGCTCAGGCAAGGTTGTCTCTGCCCTCATTCCCCTCTTTGGAGGCTGGTGACTGATGGCATAGGCATGGCGGGTGTGAAACATGCAGATGTGCTGTGATGGGACAACCAACGTTTGGGGAGCCCTTCCCCAGCTGGGCTACTGCTCTGGGGCACTCCTGTCTGCCTGTCACTGCCCTGCACCTGCATGGCCCCGCAGCTGAATGTGCAACCTCAGCTGGCCAGAGGGCTGCCCAGGGTGTACGACTGTCCCCGGCCTCATGCCCAGCACCTGTGTCTCTCGGTCTCCAAAATGAAAGGCAAGGGGGGCTGCAGCCATAGGTCACATCGTTCATGGCCCGGGGGTGGGGAGGAGGCAGGTGAAGGGCGCAGGCTCTAAGGTCAGGCTCTGCTCCTGATTCGGCAGAGATGTAAACCTACAGATTCAAGACAGCAGAACCTGAAAGGGGATTAACCCAAGTAAATCCATGCCAAGCACATTACAGTCAGACTTCTAGAAATTAAAGACAAAGAAAAAATTCTTGAAAGCAGCCAGAGATAATGTAGAGGAGAAGAACGATTTGAATGACAGCAGATTTCTCATAACAAGCCACGGCGCAAGAGGAAACCCTCATCCCAGAATCCTATACCCGAAGAATATTCTACAGGAATTAGGGGGCAAACAAGGTGTTCTGAGATGAAGGCAAAATACGGATGCTTGTCACTGGCAGACTATCCTAATAGAGTAGATAAAGGAAATTCCCTAAACATCAAGAAAATGATAAAAGAAGGGACTTTGGAGTATCAGCAAGAAAGAACATGATGAGCAAAAATATGTGTAAATACAACAGGCCTTCCTTTTCCTCTTGAATTTTCTAAATTATGTTTGACAGTTGAAGCAAAAATATAATGCTGTCTGCTGTGACTCTCAGTGTAGTGAAGGAGATATTTAAGGGAATTATATTATACATGGGCGACAGCAAAAGGACCTAATAGGAGGTCATAATTTTATACTTCACTAAAACTGGTAAAATAATGACAGCAGTGGCCTGCGATAAGGTACGTATACAATGTAACAGCTGAAGTAACCATTTAAAATCTGTACAGACAGAAACACTTGAAAACATTCTATATAAATCAAAATGCAATTCTAAAGAATGTTCACATAACCTAAAGGAAAGCAGGGGGGAAAATCAGAGAAAGGAAAAGCTGAGAAAACAAAACAAAAAGAATCCAGCAGACCTAAGGACCTAAGCCCAACATATTTATAACTATGAATTAAGTTAAATGCAAATGGTCAAAATACACAATTAAATGACGGAGGCAGAATGGACAAAAAAGCATGACCTCAGAATACACTGTGTATAAGATACTTCAACTATTATGAAAAGGGAAACTGAAAGTAAATAGACGGAGAACAATACATCATTCTAACTTTAATCAGAAGAAGGAGTGGCCATGTTACTATCACACAATAATGTATACGGCATTAATATCAGATAAAGTAGATTTCAGAGCAAAGAAAGTACCAGGGACAGGAAAGGATATAACATATGACTTAATGATAAAAAGATCATTCCACCAAAAAGACACAGCAATTCTAAATGTGCAAAACAACAGAGCTGTGCAAGGCATGCGAGCAAAGAGCCACAGACCCGAGAGAGCTGTGGGCTTGGTGCCCTGGTTTCTGCGCACTTACGTCTCCAGGGACCCTTTTGACAACTCCCCATCACAGATAGTTTTGTGTGCACCCTTTCCTTGCAAACTAAGATAATCTATTTTTACAAGACAAATACTATTTGAGGAAAAATAGCAAAGTGTTGCTACAATTCGTTTCAGGATGATTCATTATTCCCGAATTTCTTCTGCTAACTTCTATTGTCAGTTGTTCCCAAATGATTTTATGAGATGATCAAATTGGCATAATAAATGTATGATATAAAAAAAGAAGAAAAAAAGGATATGAAGACTCTTGTGGAAAACAATGCTTGATTCAAAGAGCAGGCCCAGGACCCCAGGGGTGGGGCAGCCTCCCGTGGGCACTGGTGCATCCGCAGAAGGAAGTGTAGGGACGACCTCACCGACTACCCACAGTTCCCAGGGGAGACTGCAGGGGAGACAGCCGGAGAGCATTTAATCTGGCCGGAAAAGTTGGTAGAGCCTTTCGGGGGGAGGGCCGGCCAGCCAGAATACCTCATTTTCAAGGGCATGAGGTTTCAGGGCCCAGGTGAGTCCCAGGGGCAGAACTTCCAGTTGGAAGACGTGATGTGTTACCCCTCCCGCTGCCACGGTAATGTGACCGTCAGGTGTTCTCGCTCAACAAAGCACCCCGGTCCTCGGGGAGGGCTGTCACTGCTTAGGCCAGTCCCAGTTAAACTGTCCTCGGTCTGGTTTCTGCCCTGGGTCCTCAGTCTTCAGTTCCTGCATCACATGTAAGTGGGTTTGGGGCTCGGCCACGCAGATCCCTGCTTCACCACTTCCCACGTTCGCTCTCTGTGAGTCTGTCTTCCCATTTGCAAACAGGGCCGCTGTGCCTCCTGTGAGCAGGGATCTGAGAGAATTAGAGGTGGTGTAGGTGTCCGCCATACTCCTTGGCATACAGTGGACACTCAGCAGACGGTACTTTACCATTCTTTTACCATTATAGCATTCATTCATTTAAAACATTATTTTCATACACTCCTTTCTTCTATACCAGATTATAATCCTGAAATGAAATAAAGGGTTTAACCTACCACACGAATAAATTTTAAGAGGCACTGTGAATGCCCTAACTATAATACAGTGAAGAGATGGAAGGGAAGTGAGCTATAATCTTTAAAACCTTGCGTCCGTATGTAGCCGCTGGTGGGGCCGCAGCGCAGACAGCACGGGCGCAGCTTACAGGAGACTCGATGCCAAAGGCAGGGTGACACGGGTGAGGTGGCACACCTTCATTTTTGGTGAAATGGGGCTAAACCCCTCATAAAGTCCTCCTCCCAGTAAAGTTCTGTTTTTCCTCAATGTACATGATAGTTGCATTCCTGGAAAGCTACACCTAAAGAAAACCTTTTAAAACCTGAGTGTTTCTAAAATAGAGTTTATCTCTAGGTTCAGAGGTCCCTCAACAGGATTCGCACCCACACCCACTCAACAGGGACGGACCCTGCTTCATTCTGGGGGCCTGTCTGACCCTTTACAGGCGTCTGGATTCCTTGGGCCTGACCTCTCATTGCCAGTTGAAATCCATCACTGGGATAAGGAAGAACATTCCCCAGTCCCCTCTGGGGGCACCTGGCCCCGCTGGCTTCAGGAGATCTCCCCGTGTGGGCCGTGGCGCGGCGGTGCTCAGTGAAGGTCTTGTCTCAGTGTAGAAGCCCACACCCATCCTGGACCGCACATATGGACATTGTAAGCCTGAGAAATGCTCTTGGGAAAATGGGCCTTGTTCCCAGAAACCTGCTACCAAGTAAGATTTTGAAGCTAAGGCCAAGACCCCAGTGCTGGGAAAGGGCTGTTGAAGGAGACAGCGCACCTCTTATGCCACCAGCCGGAGCGACTCCGTCAGCACATGAGGGAATGGCACACTGACCATCTTGAACAGTGAGGCCATTCATAAATTCACTCAACACAGTCCCAGTCTGGGGGGGCCCTGGGGGCCATCCAGGACCCTTCCCCTCCCTGCTTCAGGGTGCACACATGTCCCGTGGTGGAAGATCCTTTCTGCGAAATCCCAGGACCTCCCCCCCATGCCATGGGCTGGAGGGCTGGCCCGTGGAGAGCGCTGTGCCCCCAGGGGCACCTTCTTTCTGACGCAGGCCCAGGACCAGAAGCAGGGTGGGCTTGTAAGTCTCTGGCCTCAGGTGCAAAATTTAAGGGACACCAGAAACCTCAGTGACCAAGATGAATGACATTTTAATGCAGTATTGTGAAAGACAAAATTTAACCCACAGAAGTCTGAAAGGAAGGAAATATCAGTGTTTTTCATAAACACAAGATCTGACCTGCACTCCCGTGATTCACCCTAATCCTTGCCTTTGTCTGATCCTATCTTTATGCAAATCTTCATGTTTTGTTCCTTGAGTATTTTTTGCATTTCATTTCAGTTTTTAAAATATTGCATGAACAGATTATATATCTTAAGGGCTGGGTTTTGGGGTCCCTGATTCATAACTGCCCGCCTTGCAGGAAGGCCTGGGGTGGTTGCCCACCACGCTCAGCCCGTCTTTGCCAGCCCAGCTCCTGTGCAGTCTTGGTGGCTGCTGGTCCACTTGTACGGCCAACACCATGGGACAAAGACCTTGACTGGAGGCAACCTCTGACCTCCCCCCCACCCTGAAGCCTCCCAGCTGTGACCTGCCTGCCCTTCCCACCTGCGCTCTCTGATGTCCACCAGCCAGGGTGTCCCTGTGCTCACGGAGGGGGCCAGCCGGAGCTCCCACTGGAGGCCTGGGACAACAGGCTTGCTTCTCACCCTGCTCTTAGCTGCTGCTGCCCTGGGCCCCCATCGTCCCCTAACGCTGAGGGGTCCTTCCCAGCCCCTACAATTGTTTTCCCAGAAGGCCTCAGGAGAGCCTCTAGAGGTGGCCAACTCACACTGCCTTGGAGTTGCCCTATGCTGACCCCTAGAAGTACAGCCTCGGGGGGCAGGCAGTGTGTACCCCACATTTACACACATGATGTAATCAAATAGAGGATCCCTTTTTCTGCCTTCTGCGCTTTCTGCCTACACTTTAGAGTTTGTCCCTCGCCCTTGGGGGCCCACTTCTGGTACCAGATTCCACTAGCAGCCGCAGCTTTGGCCTGAAGGCAGCGGCGCCAACCGGGGCCATCGAGCCGAAGGGGAATCGTCAAGATGACGTGGGGCCGTTCCAGGACTCTCGGTGGGCAGGGAAAGCAGGCTCAGAGCCAAGCCCCCAGAGGCTCGACTGCCCACCCTGGAGGTGTTCTGGTGGCACAGCCCTGGCACGGGGTGTCCATCCTACCACGACAGCCACCACGACCCCCCCACCAGGACTCTCGATGGCTCCCACCATTCCTGGCCTTCCAGTGACTGGCTAGAAACTTGCGAACTGAATGAGAGCTCATTTCCCAGCTCTGATGCTGGCTGTGAGGCAGCAGACCCATGTTGGCCCTCAGGGACCTGAGGGATGGGCAGAGGTGAGATCTGGGGTCCGCCGGCCCTGGCACTGGCCCTGACCCCACTGCTTATTCGCTTTGAAAATCCTAGGCAAGAATTAAGCGCCATTGCACTGTGACTCCCGTGCAGCGGTCAGCCCATGGCCAGACCTAGACGGGTGCGGACACTGCAGGGGCCGCCTGCCGCCATCCCCACCACCACCTCGTCCCATTCCTGGGTCTACACCACTGCCCGTGCAGTAGGGGCCCTTCTACTCCGTACCAGACTACATAGCTGTATCGTTCCTGCAATTACATAAATAACATTGATCCATCACATTTTTTTAAATATTAGAAAATGTAAGAAAGAAACTGAAAATCACCTGAAATTCAACCATCTGGAGATGAGCACCTATCGCATTTGGGAACCGTATTTACGTGTATCTCTTTGTGCAGATTTACAGAATACAAGCAATCTGACCAACACGTGGTGGGGCCTCACCAGGCCCTGAGCACTGGGCAGTGCTGGCCTGCACGAAGCCCGTGCCCAGCCCTCTGGGGTGCTCCTGTGCCACCTGGGATCCCCGGCTGCTCTCGCCCACCGGGCTCAGGGGTGTGTGCTGAGGAGTGGGGCCCAGATGGCAGCCACCGGGCACCCTTCGTGGCCCCTTCACCTCGCCTTTGCTTCCTTTCTCCAGACCTTCCCAATCGCTTACTCCCTGTCCTACTTCCCACCCCAAGTGATCAAATTAAAACCTGACATGTTCTCCATACAATTATTAGAGATTGGAGATATGTGATTTGGGGTCTGTTTTTTATAGGGTATCATTACCCTTTTCTGTATCTTGCTTTTCTCACTCTAAAACTCTACCGTAGTCCAAACCAGCACATGGCCAGTCAGTCAGCATCACAAACCATCAGGGAGATGCAAGTCAAAATGGCAGAGAGATGCCGCCACACGCCCATTAGGACGGCCACCATAAACGGAACAGGAAGGAAACCAAAAATAGAAAGTAACCAGAGTTGGGGTGGATGCGGAGTCGCCGGGGCCCTCACGCACTGCTGGTGGGCAGGTGGGGCGGTGCAGCCGCCGTGCAGCACAGTGTGACGTTGCTCCAGAAAACTAGACTTAGAATCATCATTCGCTCCTGCAGCCCCTCTTCCAGGTGCGCGCTCAGAGGATGGGCAGCAGAGGCCCCGAGAGATACCGGCACCGGCGTGGCAGCCCTGCTCCCAGCATCCGGAAGGCGGGAGCAGCCCGAGTGTCCAGCAACAGACTATCACCCAGCCATGAAAAGGAAGGACATTCTGACACCTGCTACAGCCCGGGTGGACCTTGAGGACGCCATGGTCAAGGAAAGAAGCTGGACGCAGTAAGGGAAGTCCTGTTTGATTCCACGTGTACGGGGTTCCTAGAATAAACAGCCAAATTCACAGAGACAGAAAGTAGAATGGTGGTCCTGGGGCCTGGGGGAGGGGCGAGAGGAGGTAGTGTTTGGGGGGTGCAGAGTTCCAGTTTGGGAAAATGGAAAGGCCCTGGAGACAGACAGGGGTGGTGGTGGTGGGGGAACCCCCGCAGTGTGAATGTACTTAGTGAGCTGGACACAAAAATGATTAAGATGGAAATTTTATTTATGTATATTTTATCACAATTTTAAAAATTGCTATAATTTTTTTTTAAGTGCATCTAGTTGTTTGGGAGAGGGCTTTGGGGATATGCTCGTGTCCAAGTTCTTGATCTGGTGGGTGATTATAACACAGATATGTTCAGCTTACGGACTTTTCTTCAACAAAAAGTTAAGTAAAGATACATCATGGATGATGGAAAGAAGCCTATAGATTACAAGATGCCCAGGGGACGTGCTGATGCCATCGTAACACAGGATTTTACCTAAGTCCTGATTCAAACTACAGCCACGACGATGTTGTTGGGAAAATCTGGACACCAACTCAATCCTTGATCAGTAAGAAACGTCTCTTTAAAATGTGCTGTTTAGTATCATTGACTTTATGTTCTTACCTTTCCGTGAGATATACTGAATTATTTGTCAGTGACTAGTATGCTGCTGGGATGTGTCTCAAAATAACCCTACATTTGGGGAAGGCAGCTGAGGCATAATGAGACAAGGTAAGTCGGGAGTGCGTAATTTTAAAAACTAGGTGATGTCTACGTGAGACTTATGGCTTTTGTATTAGTTGGAAACTTTCAACAATGCAAAGTTTAAAGAACAGAGTCGACCCTAGGCATCGTGGAAACAGCCCCAAGGGATGTGCTTTAGACCCATCTGGTGTTGTGAGGCTCCATGTGGTGCTGTAGGAGGTGTGCCAGCCTGAATCCCGGCACCCCTGGCATGGGTGGGCACAGGCCTCACCTCCCTTTGTCTCCTCCCATCACTGCCCTGGGACTGCACACCCCTGAAGCTTCAGTGGGAAAACTTGGCCTTGGCTTGGTGGACAGACTCTAGGGCGACCCCCAGGACCCTGCCTGCCTCCTGGTGCCTCCACCTTCAAGTGTGTGCAAGACCTTGCTTCTGGTACAACACAACAAAGGATGTGAGGGTCACTTCCATGGTGACCTTCAGTCATCTAAGGCTCGTCTTGTTGTCGACTTGTTCTGGAAGTGCCTGGCCTGATGACATAGGTGGCCATTGCGAGCAGGGCCTCACAGCTGCACCCACGGGAAGTGAGCCTGCCAACCCCACGAGCAATCCCAGATGCAGAGGCTCCCTGGGAGCCTGAGCTGAGAGCAGCCCACACAGCACCTTGACTGCCGTCGGGTGGGACCCCGGAGCAAGGGTGCGGCTCACACTGTGAGGCAGTGACGTGCCCTGGGGCCGCTGGGGCTGGTCAGCAGCAGTAGGAAGCTGACCTATAGGCTCTGCTTTCTGGGGAAGCTGGGCCAGGACCACAGCCACCTCCTCTGAGTCGTTCTGCTCCGGGGAGGCGCTGCAGCCTCGCTGGCGTGACAGGGGTGCTGAGCCCCCAGGGCGGGGCGGGGTGGGGATGGATGAGCCCGGATGAAAGGGAGTCGGGAATAGTTGTAGAAGACCCTAAACCCTAATGAGGGGGCCCTTGTCATTCTGGTTTTACACGTGGGGACCCATGCCAGGGGCCCAGGAGCATCCAGGGCCAGCAGCGGGCCGTGGGCACCTTGGCCTCAGAGCCCAGTCTGGAGCCACTCTCTTGGGCTTCTCTTGTCCCTGTGGGGACACTGCCAGCCCACCTTTCCCAGTTGAAGGGGGCACCCAGCAGCCCCTACAGGGGCCCTGTGGCGGGGCACCAGTCGGGGCTCCCAGGCGAGGCTGGGGCAGGTGGCATGGCAGCTGGCCTTCCGCCATGCAGATCACGGGAGCACAGAGCCGGGAGCTGGAGAGCTGGGGGGCATGTGGGGAGAGAGGCCGCTGCTCTGGCCCAGCAGGAGGTACTCAGCAGGCATGGGCGGAGCTCAGGTGGGGGAGACGGCTTGCCCACATGCCAGGGCACGCAGAGAGTGGGGCACAGCAAATGAGGCGGAGATCGGGGCGTAGACATTAATATGCTCTTAAAATAAGAACCAGAGGAGGGGTTAATGAGCTGCCTCCTCCCAGATGTCAAAGCCTCTGTGCTGCTAAGGAGACACGACCAGAGCAGGGGAGGAGGCTGAGCGGGAGGCAGGCAGGCCTCTGCATGGAGCTGGGGGAGGTCAGGGCTGCAGCCTGGCCCAGGTTCCCAGGCCATGCCCATGGCCACCCGGCCGCAGGGAGGGCTGGAGAGAACCTGAGCTGGGGCCACACTGCGAGGCTGGGGCACAGGTATCTGGCCTTGCCAGCCTCCATGGCCTCCTCCTGAGCCACGGGTGCGCTGGAGTCAAATCAGACCATTACGGAGCAGCGACGGACATTCTGGTGCACTCCCTTTCCATTGAATACTCCTTCCAGCTGTGCACCCCCATCCCACTGTGTGCCCCCTTTCCCACTGTACACCCCCTTCCTGCTGTGCATCCCCTTCCCACTGTGCACCCCCTTCCCACTGTGCACCCCCATCCCACTGTGTGCCCCCTTTCCCACTGTGTACCCCCTTCCCACTGTGCATCCCCTTCCCACTGTGCATCCCCTTCCCACTGTGCACCCCCATCCCACTGTGCACCCTCATCCCACTGTGTGCCCCCTTTCCCACTGTGCACCCCCATCCCACTGTGCACCCCCTTCCCACTGTGCACCCCACTTGTCAGGCTCTGTGCTGAGGCTTTGCAAACTTCCTCTGCTGTGGCCTCACTCCCAGTCTCCCGCCCTCCGCTCCTGGGAACACTCCCAGACAGGCTGCTCGCACAGAGTCTGCTTCTGCCTAAGAGCCCCTCCTAACAGGTGGCAGGTCCCCCAGGTGCGGGGGCAGGGGCACTGGAACAGAAGCTGGGAGGCCTGGAGAGCAGGGGGCTCTGCCCTCAGGGCCTGGCTCAGCTCCCAAAGGGCCTTGTTCCCGCCGCCATGTGAGCCACTCCTGGGGGACTGAGACTCCCGCAATACCAGGGGTCAAATGCTGCCTCCTCTTGGAAGTCCACCTGGATTGCACTCTCCACCTTGTGCCCCCAGAGCAGGTGGTTGTTTTAGGCCTTCCTCCCCAGGCTGAGGTTCCTGTGCCCACATTTGAGCCGCCCCAGCACTCTCCCTCTCTCATCCCTCCAGCTGGACTACCCTTTGCTTCCCTCCCTCCTCTATCTCAGATCCATTTGTCAGGCCCAGGGGGCACCATCTGTCCTGGAGGAATGCAGCAGAAGCAGCTGCGTCCACCTCAGGGCTCCCGGGGGCACCTGTGCCTCCAGCTGGCACAAGGACACATCCTCGCCTGCCTGCTGGCCTGTCTCGTGACCTCATGAGGCAGGGCCAGCTTGGACTCTTCCTCAAAGGCACGGGCCCCACGGCAGGAGGGCACCGAGGGCCCGTGCCCAGGAGATGGCCACTCGGCCTCAGCGGGAGGGCTGGCGGGGGCAGGCAGTGGCTGTGCCCGCCTGCAGGTGCTCCACGCCCTGACCCCCAGCAAGCAGGCCTCTGTGCCGCTGCGGACGTCGGCCAGGCACCTGCCCTTCTTCCGGGAGGGCTGGGACAGGATGGGCCTCCTTCTCTGGGAGGATGGCCCAGGAACAGGGCCCAAGGGCGCAGGAGGCGGGAGGGCGAGATGCCTTGACCCGCTGGCAGAGCAGAAAGCCGACTGGCCACGGCCTCTTCTGAGGCTGCACCTGAGGGACTGAGAGGACAAAGGGGACATGGGCGGGCGTGAGGGGGCGTGAGGGGGGCAGGGCACCATGTGCCACGGCGGGGACACTCCCACCCATGGGCCTCCTGGTTGTCCCTGCACCCACTCCCCGTCTTGGCCCCTGTGACACGCTTGCCCATCTTCACTGCACCTTGCTCCGCCCATGCCTGTGCTTGACCCACCTCACCCTCACCTGTATTATCAGGGGCAGGTGCCTCTGCCCCTCCAGGCCTCAGGCTCCGCCCTCAGGTTGCCCACACACCTCACTGCCCACCTGGGCTTTCCCTGGACCTCTGTGGACGGCCGCAGCGGCCTCTGCCTGCTTATCTGTCTAGTTCCCTCAGATGGTGAGCTCAGGCTGGTCCCTGCACAGCCTGTCCTAGTGCCCGGTGCAGGGCCTGGCACTGAGCTAGCACGTGGTGCCCAGCTGCTGCCTCAGCCAAGATGAGGGCATCACCATGTCTTTGCAGACACAGCCGCATTATTAGGAAAAAATGTGATGGAGTACCCTGCATTCACTCAAAGCAGGGGCAGGTAGCCGATAGGGCCTACCACGTGTGCGTGTGTGTGTTATGCACGGGTGTGCAAATGCCTGTGGGCATGTGTTCAGGTCATGCGTGCGCCTAAGCAAGTGCCCGCGGGGTAGGCATGCTGCACATGGGCATGTGTGCTGTCTCTGGGGGTGTGGCCATGCCACACCTATGTGTGGTGGGGGGTTCGTGGTGACAGAAGGTAGAGCAGTCACGGCTCCGCCTCCAACTCGCCCAGAGAGCTGGGGTGGCCCAAGAGTTCTTGGAGGGAAATGGTCTACCGCTGGCAGGTTCTGGGGCCCCAGATGCCAAGCAGCTGTGTGACCGCCCCCACCTCGAAAGTGAGCACATTGCATTAGCACAGGTCCCTCCGAGCGCGGTCCTCCAAGCATCCACCCCGACATTCCCCACCCTGACGAAACGCGGGTCCCTGAGCCCAGGACTCTGGCCTCCAAGCACAGGTGGCAGACCCAAGGCTGTGAGGGGGGCATGCAGGCTTGGAAGGAGACGCTGCAGACCCCAGGTGCGGCCCCTGCCAGGGAGCAAAGGCCCCCACGCACAGAGGAAGCACCTGCAAGCTGCTGGAGCCGCCGGACAGGCTGCCTTGTGTGGTGGAAATACCACCACCGGAAGTATCTGGGAAGGGCCCAGACAGCCACCTGTCCAAGCGGTTCTTAGGCCTTGTGGCACTGGGGGTACAGGCCCTTCTGAAGTGTGGTTCCTGGGGTCCAAACAGATGGCTGGGGTTGCGCCACTGAGTACAAGGACACTCTCCCACATGGGATGAACTGGGACCTCAGAGCACTGGCTGGCTAAGACCCCTTCCATGTGGGAAGCTGCCCAGAATACACTGGGGCATCTCATTAAGCTGCAGTGTTCCCTTCAAGAGTCTGGGGATCCGGGGAGTCCATTTCCGGCACAGGCCCAGAGCACAGATGGGGCAGGTCCATGGAGAACACGGCTAGAGGCAGGGGGCAGGGCCCTGGGAGACCAGGTCCCCAGGCAGCAGCTGGCCTTCTCTGGGGTCTTCTGAGTGCGTTCTTATTACTCTCCTGTCCTCTTTACCACCCCCACCCCTCATAGGGAGAATGCAGATCTCCATCTCGGGAATTACCCCAAGATTAGGGAGCACCCCAGGGGCAGCTCTCCGGCTGCCTAGTCCCCGGGACAGCGCTCAGTCCTCCAGCAGGGTCCCAAGCAGGGTTTCTGCAAGCCCAGCAGCTCTGCTTCCTGACCCTCCTGCATCGGCAACTGGCTCCGACCTGAAGGGAGCCACCTGGGGTCAGCGGGGCAGCATCCCCACAGAGCGAGGCTGGGCCTGCAGCCAGTTTCCCAAGCTGTCCTGCACTCAGCGTCCCTTCCTGATGGCACACTGCCTGGTGGCTCACAGTACCACAATCTTTCTAGGGCTGAAGAATGGGGAATGGGCAGGTGCCAACCTGCCAAGGGCCTGGGCTGCCAGGGGTTCGGGCATCTCCATGCTGACCCTGCAGCTGAGCCAGGCTCCAGGCAGCCGCGGCCGGCCCCACTCCAGGCCCTCGGGTGCCAAGGGACTGGTCTAGCAGGTCCTGGATGAGCACCACTGAGCCTGTGCCAGGGGCTCCTGCATCACGGTGGAACATTTCTTTGGGTGCTGCCAGGCCCAAGAGCCAGGGTGAAGTTAGGTGCATGCCTGCAGCTTGGCACCCCACTGCTTAGGCCAATGGCGTGGAGCCGGCACCGCCTGGCTTTTCTGGATCCCTTGGGGAGTCGGTCTCCCGCACTTGGGCATGTTGCACCCCACGGCGGGCAGGCGCCCCTCCAGCGACACGGGTCCTCCTGCCCTGGCCCCCACACGCGACACTCATGCAGGACCAGGGGCTGGGGACCAGGCGGGAAGCACAGGGCCGGGAGGGGCTGTAGACCATCTATTTGGACCCAAGAGCATGTGGACAAAGAGAGGGGCCACACTGACCTCTCTGGACAGGTGAGGAGTGGGGGGCTCCAGGAGGGTGTACTGGGGTGAATGGTGTCCCCACAATTCATGTGCAGGTGGCACCCCAGAAGGTGGCTTCATCTGGATGTCTTTGCAGGTGGGATGGATTAAGAGGAGGTCAGCTTGGAGTGGGGTGCGTCCAAACCCAAAAGACGGATGTCCTCATAGGAGGAAGGACATATCTCGGTGGCCCCTGAGGACGGAGTCGGGGGAGGGACACAGCCACCAGCCCAGGACCTCCGAGCCCCCCGCAGCGGGAATCTCCCTGGGACACCTTGTTTTGGGCTCCTGGCCTGCAGGCTGAAAAATAAACTTCTGCTGTTTCAAACCCCAGTTTGTGGTGATTTGTTACAAGAAGCACAGGAAACCAGTACAGAGGGGAAATGACTTATCCCGGGCAGGAGCCAGGAGTCCCACGGCTGTGACACGACATTAAACCAAATCCCTCACAAGTGGTTGGCCTGCCTGGGAGGGTGGAGAAATGTGGCCTCAGCCTTCAGAAAGGGGTGCGTGTGTGGAGCGGTGCCTGTGGGAGCAGAGCCGGGCCAGGCAGAGGGGGTCTTTCCCACGTGGGGCTGCATTCAGGCGCTTGACCTCCCCGAGCCCTGGGTTCCTCGTCTGTAAGTGAGGCTCGCAGGAGGCAGTGGACGTCGCGCTCTGCCGGTCATGGCTGCCCCTCCACAAACATCTGCCATCATCCTACTCTTCCCAGTCCCGGGGATCTGTGACACACGTCACCCCGTGTGCGCCGCGAGGCCCCCTGCGAGCAGCCGTGGCTATCACGCTGCTGTGGGGCTGGCGCCATAACCAGACGGCTAAGGCGGCTTTTCCTTTTCTCTCACTGTCAGCCACAGGCCAGTCCTGTCCCGACACCCACGGTTCCTGTTGCCCAGTAATAAACCACCCAAATGTGGTCATGCTGACCGAGAGTCCCTTCCCTCTAGCTCATGGCTCTGCGGTCTATCCACACAGGGCTCTGCTGGCCGGGTCTTCCACTCCCAGTGGCCTTGACTAGGTCATTCGGTGGCACTCAGCTGGTGGGTGGTCTGGGCTGGAGGGTCAGGATGGCGGCCTTCACGTCCAGCTCCTCAGCCAGGATGACTGGTAGGGGCTGCGTGGAGCCTGTTGGCTAGCACACCTGTGCACGGCCTGGCCAGTAAAGGTAAGCTCTGTACTTGGACGGGTTCTTGGAGGGCCAGGGTGCATTCACTCACTCAGCAGACCCACTGTGCACCCATCCTGTTCAGGGACTGGGAGTATCTCGACAATCAATAAAAACTCCCTTGTGCATGGTGCTTTGATTCCATGGGTGAAACCCAGAAAAATAAGATCTGTGAAAGTGATGGTGAATTCATAGTACGGGCTAGAGAGAAGCGACAACATAAAGGAAATGTTGGGGATGCTGTCAGCATTTCGGTTTGCACGTGTTAGGGTGGCATTTGGGTCAAACCTGGAGTCAGCAGGGAAGCTGGACATGCCAATGGAGGGCACAGCAGGTGCAAAGGCCCTGAGGCCGGGGTGCCTGGCGTGGGGCAGAGGCGGCGTGAGAAGGAAGAGGCTCCGGGAGCTGGTGGGCTCAGAGCAGTCTGGGGTCAGGTCTCGTCCAGTCCTGGGGACCATAGGACGGAGTTCCTGGCGGGGTGAGCGTTGGAGGGCTTTGCAGAGATGTGAAGTGACCATCTTAGAATTTCCCAGGATCCCTCTGAAGGCTCTTGCTGGAAGGGACTTCGGGGCCAAGGTGACAGCAGACAGAACATTGAGGAGGCCCTTGGCCATGCAGGCAAGATGGTACTCAGCAGGGTGGGACCCCAGGGAGATGCACTCCCTTCCTGGAGCATTCGGCTAGTAGGCCAGCAGGCTCCGCCACACCCAGGCACAGGGCAGGAGAAGAGGAGAGAGCCCACAACACCCCAAGGAGGGGCTGAGCAGGATAAACCTTTGCTCTTGATGGGAAGGCAGTGGAGGAGCAGGGTGGGAGGGAGGGTGGGGAATGGGCAGGGATGGGGGTGAATTCGAGGAGCCTGAGGTCAGACCCCTGGTGGGGATGTGGCAGAAAACATGGGCATCAGGGATCCGGGGGCAAGATCGAGGTGGGAGATGGCATTACATAAGGGTCCATGGTAGCCTGCGAAGCTCTGGTCCCTGGGAGGTCACCACAGGAAGGAGAGGCCTGCACACTTAGCACTGAGCAGGTGGGTGAGGGGCATGCAGCAGGCACCCAGAAAGAGTGTCAGTGGTGGGGGTGGCTTCTGGAAGTTGGGGGACAGCGTCCTTGGGACACACGAACCCTGAGAAGTGCTGAGGGGGCAGGTGAGGTGGGTCCAGGTGCCAGGCTTCCTGGGGCCACGTGTGGACTCTGCAGAAGGGACCAGAGAGGGTCTGACCTCTGTAGAGGGTACCTGGAAGAGTGAGGCACAGGTGGCTGGCAGTGGGGCTCCAGAAACGGGTGCTGGGGACCACGCACATGTTGGTGGAGGCCAGCCCCGGATGCCCACACTGGAACCCCCCTGCCCAGACCAGACACCCTTCCTGCCCCTTTGGCCCCCCTCTAGCCCCTGGCCTGGGGCACGGGGTCCCCTCAGACACACGCAGGGGGAGCGAGGAGAGAGGGGCCCACATAGCCATTGCCCCAGTATGCATCCTGGGGTCAATTCAGGCCCAGGCTGGGGAGAGGGGACGATTCAAACAGGGCCAAGATCTCCAGCTTTTGTCTTGACCAGAATGGACTCACACAAGTGCCACAGCGGACGTGGCCCAGCCTGAGACTGGGAGAGCTCTGAGACGCGCCAGGAGTCCATCAGCATGGGAAGAGTGGGCCCAGGGCATGTGCACGTGTAGGTGTGGGTTCGCATACGTATGCCTACAGCATGTGCACACACATGCGTGTTGGGGGTGATGAGGCAGAATAGAGGTTCTTCCCACCTGCCTCCTCCTTGTCCAGTTTTCTGCAGGCAGTGACATCATCCGAGATTTGATTCTGACCACAGGCAGCGGGGACAGGGTGCAGAGGGCACAGGACTTCTTGGCAAATGACACAGATGTGAGTCTGAGAAAAGGGCTGGGGCTTCTAGGGTCTGGGCTGGGAGGGGTGACCCAGAGCCCGTCAGCAAGAACAGGGGCTGAGCCTAGGACAGGGCAGGTGAGGGGCGCATGGGTGGACACAGGGCCGTGAGACTGACACAGCAGGTGGGGGGCAGGTCCTGGGCTCCCAGTGCCCAGCAGAGCCCTCCGACTTTCTCCTGGACAACGGGGGGTGAGGAGGGCCGTTGAGCAGGGTGATGGCGGCCCTCCCTGGTCCTGAGGCTGCGGGGGTATCTCTGAGGCCCAGCAAGAAGATCTGCTCCTTTGCCATGCAGAGCTGCAGGGTGGAGGGCCCAGCACCCCCGGCACACTTCAGGGCCTGCTCCGCACGGGGTAATTACCGCTGCTGTCAGGCAGCTTCCTCACCAGCCGCGGAGTCACTTAAAAATAACTTGCACAAAATGAGTCACCTGACATGCTGTTGCTAGTGGCAGTCTGGCCCACTGCGTCGCCAAGCTCTGAGGAGAGTGGGCTCTCCCCAAGTCCGGCACCTTCCTCAGGGCAGCAGCCCGCAGTGCCGTACCCCCATCTCCTGTCCCTTTCCCATGCCCAGACGTAAGAGCCTCTGGGGCCGCATCAGGGACCCTGCTTCTGTCCACACCCTGCCCTCTGCCCAGCACTGGAGTGGACGCTAGCAGCCGGCAGAAGCCCGTGCATACCGGGACACCTTCTGAGGCCAGCAGATCGGCTCCAGCCTGCAGCCCGCTGGGGGACATTGTTTCCACTCTGCAGACAAGGTTCCCGTATAATTCAGAACCAGGGGCAGGGCCCTCAAGTCTGATTCCAAAGCAGGACATTGTTTACAGGACAGCTGGGTCAGCTGGGCGGAATATCCACAGGGACCGGCCCAGGGCACCCCCCTTTCCATCCATACAATGGTCAGAGTGCGCCCCCACCCCGAATTCATATGCGGGAATCTTAGCCCTCAAGGTGATGGTGTTAGGAGATGGGCCTTTGTGAGGGAATGAGGTCATGGGGCTGGAGCGCCCAGGATGGGATCAATGCTCCTTTAACAGAGACCCCAGGGAGCCCCCTGCCCTTCCACCACGTGAGGCTTGCAGTCTGCCACCAGGGGAGCCTTTGCTTTCATCACAGATTTTTGTTGGTGATGAATCTATCCTTTCCTTGGGAACTGACCATTCCCTGAGGCCTGCGCCCTCTTCCCCAGCTGCCCCCCTGCTGGAGTCCTGAGGGGTGGGGGGGGCAGAGATGGACATGAGTCACAGTGCCACAGAGCTGGCAGCCAGTGCCAGCTCCCGCTCATAACGTGCCAATGCTCCCACCTTGCAGACGGCAGAATGCACCTGCCAGGTTGGGCTCGGGCAGGTGTGGATGATGGCCACACGTGGACCTTGGGGGCAGAGGTCCCAGCTGCTGCCCGGGAGACCGGCTTGGGCTGGGTGGTCACTGAGCTTCTCTGCCGCAGGCTGTGCTGCCCAGCAGGAGGGGCTGAGGGGTGAGCAGGGACTGGACTGCGTCCCTCAAGTTCCTACGCTGAGTCCCTGTGTGATGGTGTTGGGACCTAGGAACCCTGGGAGATGATTAGGGTTGGATGAGGTCGTGAGAGTGGCCTCATGACAGGATCGGTGTTCTTACAGGGAGAGGCGCCAGGGCTTACTGTCCACCATCCCCACCGGGTAAGAACACAGAGAAGGTGGTCTGGCCACCTCTCAGCCAGGAGGAGGGCTCCCTCCGCAGAGCCCAGCCAGGCCGGCGCCTCGGCCTCGGCCTTCCAGCCTCCAGAACTATGAGGAATGTCTGCTGTTTGCAGGCCACCCAGCCTGTGGGATCTGTTAGCCCAGGATGACTAGACAGAGGGCGCAGTAGGCTCTGCTCCCTCGCAGCAGAGAGCCCCTCTGGTCGGACAGGACCGAGTCCCTCCCTGCCCCGGGCAGCCACCGTGGGCTCCTGAGTGGGCTCCTGCTGCCCTCTAGCCGGGGCCCCAGGCACAGGCCCCAGTCTCTGAACCCGAGGAGAAGCCGCCACAGGCCGGACAGCGTTGAGATCTGTCCAGCATTGACCTTCAAAGTGCTTTAAATCTAGTTCAATTAGGTGACAACATTTAAAAATAGAGTAATTTTATATTTAGCAAGTTTAAATTT
Organism: Manis javanica; assembly: GCF_040802235.1. Classification (NCBI taxonomy): domain Eukaryota; kingdom Metazoa; phylum Chordata; class Mammalia; order Pholidota; family Manidae; genus Manis; species Manis javanica. The sequence continues at coordinate 172,285,320 of NC_133160.1, read as the reverse complement.
CTGGTGTCCCTTGGAGACAATATACAAAGCCACTGCCCGGCACATTCGTACAGCAGCCACAGTGGGTCGGGCCGAGCGCGGCTGCCAATCCACCCGGCACTGGCATCCTCTGGGCACATGCCTGCTGCGTGCTCCTGTCAGGTCTCCTGTTCCAGCCCACCACAGGCTGCACAACAGCCTCTCTTAGTTGTCAGATGTCACCTGGGGTGTGCCCTGCCCTGGGGAATGCAGGTTGATGATCTGAGAGGCTCTCCAGCTCCGATGGGGTCCCAGGCCCCCCACCCAGCACGGGAGGTGACTACACACCCATCGTTGATGAAATAGCCACCATAAACACCAGACATGCATAAATATGCCAAGAAGGAGACATCAGGCTTAAAGTCAGCAAGGTTAGTAGCAGGGAAGGCATAAAGCTGGGCAGCTTCCCAGCAAGGGGGGCTGCTGCCTGGTCCCATGGTCTGTCCACTCCTTTGTTCTAACAGATGCTGTTGAAAGCCCCACTGATGCCAGGCCTGGGCAGGGTGCCAGGCCTCAGTCTCCCTGCCTGTCATGGAAGCGGGCTGGATCAGGCGCTCCTGAGGGGTCTCCCAGCCATGCTCTCCTGAAGGTCAGGACACAAATGTAAGGAAGGAGGGTTTCAGACCCGCCCTCACTGTTCGGGCTCCACCTCCACCCATCCGGAAAGAAACGGCTAAAACGTGTGGTAGATTCCTGTGCTGGCAGAGTCCAGTCCTCCCTGCTTCCTGGCACACAGAAGCTGCCGTGCTTGGGCAGGGCCGGGTGACTAGCTCTGTCCCATGGGCTGTCAGTGGAAGTGATAAGCGGGTCCACTGGCCTGTGCCAGCATGACCAGCCCATGCAGCAGAGTGTCACAGCCTGGCGGGACGGGAGCGTTTGCTGTGTTAGGTCGGGTCCCAGGGCTTGTTTGTTACTAAGCATAGCCTTCCCTGTGCTGACAAATACACTGCGGGGCTTCTCTGCCACACTGCCTGTCATGCTGCTCCCAGACACGTGTCATGTTGGATTGGCTCTGGGGAACTGTGGCCGCCTCCTGCTACCTCCTCACCCATGCCTGGGGCAGGAACCATGTGTTCAGTAGGTGCATCTTCTGCACCAAACTCAGGATATGGGCAGATTCCCAGGTGAGACCAAGCAGCCAAGAGCACATGCAGGCCCTGCTCCATGCCAGAAGCGGAAGCTCTGTGCCCACTTCCTCGCCAGTGACCGGGAGATGATGATAGCCCCCACCTTGCAGACTTGTCCTAGGGAACAGAGGGGTCAGTACAGGCTGCACACATGGGCCAGGGAGGTGGCTGGTGGCCCTGGGGCTCACTGATACAGGACGCCTATGCCCAGAGCCCCACATTGCCCCTGCGAATGTTGGCTCAGCAGTTCCCAGCAAGCCTGCCCTCCACGCAGTTGGCCGAGGACCTCCGCGTCCTGCCTGCAGGACAATGGCCGTGCTCTCCAGGCTGGCCCCCTTCTGCAGCACCTGCCAGGATGTCCTGGCACCAGCCACCCTCTCCTCAGGGCCACCAGGCACAGCCCCACACACACGCAGTCACCTGGGGCTGGGTATTGGACAGCTAGGGAAAGTCCAGATGCCCAGAGCTCCCAAAATTGTTCAAATGAGCCAATGCACAGGGAGTCCTGGAAACCCAGCTCACCTGACCCCCTGTTTGGCATACACCCCACTTCTGCTGCCTGACAGCTACTGGCTGAACCTGTCTCCAGGGCAGCCCAGCACAGCCCCGCCCATAGCCTCTTCTCATTCAGAGCTCGGGGGGCTGAGCTCTGCCTTTCACCTCTCACAGGGCCAGGATGCTGTGGCCCGCCATAAGAAGACACTGTACATCTTATGAACGGGCCTCAGGTGGCCTGAGCAAGTCCGAGCTTGGCTATCAGCTGAGGCGGGGCAGAGCTGGGGTCTGAGACATGTCAGGTGGCAAGCGGAGGGGCTGGGCAGCAGCGGGGTCCCTAGCAGGGCAGCGTCCGTGTGCAGCGCACAGGCGGTAGTTAAACCCTGAGGCTGGCAGAGTGTGGACAGTCCCAAGGACAAGGGAGTGATCAGAAGTGTGGATGTGGGGACGAGGCAGCAGGGGACACAGAGGGGTGGCTGGCGGGAGCCCAGGGAGGGGAGGGGAGGAGTCTCCACCTAGGCGGCCTGAAGGCCAAGAGAGAAAAGTGCTTCAGGGGTCATGGGCTGCACCTGAGGATGCTGGCGGGTAGGTGCCCGCGGACGGAGAGCCGAGGCTGACTCAGCGCACTGCAGTGGCCCGGGCTGCCTGCCCCGAGGGCCCGGCAGGGGAGCGAGGCCGTGGGGGACACGCCGTCGTGCCTGCCCTCACCCTCTCTGTGCGCTGAGCCATCTGCATTCCCGACAAACATGTCCTCTCTGACTGGGCAAAGCGTTCCAACAATGATAATCAGAACAATGAGGGGCGCGTAATGGGTGGGCTCCATGGGCTCTGGCGTCCTGAAGGGGTGATGGTCGCTCCGATGGGCGTCGAGTCTTCCCAAGGAGGGGGTGCACATGGAGCACCTGCATGCAGGCCCAGAAATCCCACCTGGGCTTTTGTGCCCCAGCCTGCCACTCACCGAAGGGGGCTTTGCCAAGGGCGAGGCTGAAGACTCCAAGGAGCTGCTGGCATGGGAGCCTCCTGCAGGAGCCCGCAGCCCAGGCAGGCAGGCAGGCGCTCTACGGGCTACGGCCATTGCCCGTCCAGAGGCGGGGCCAGGAGGAGCAGGAGCTTCAGTCCCACCTCTGATCCCTTCGGCTGCCCTCGGGTGGTCTTGCTTCCATTAAATTTTTGGTGCCCAGGAGTCAAGGTGAAGGTGACTGGATTCTAGGCCAGGATGGAAGATTATCCATGCCCCAAGCGCACTACACCTGGGGCTCAGCACCCTGTGTACCAGCTTCCCATCTCTGCTGGAACAAATTGCCTGGAACTTAGTGGCTTAAAACAAATGAAATATAATCTCTAATAGTTCCAGGTCTGCAGGTCAAAATGCAGCATCTTCGGGCTGGCTGCTCCTGGACGCTCTAGGGAAGGAGCCACACTGGGGGCCACGTGCCCCCCTCGCCGTGGCCCTGCCTCTGGCTTTCCCCCTCACAGCACCCCTTCCTGACCACCCTCTCCCACTCCCTCTCCTGGGACCCGCCAGATGATCTGGGACAACCGCCTCACCTGAGTCTCTTTTGCCAGGTGACAGCCATAGGTTTGAAGGACGAGGACGGAGTCACACTCCTTAGCTGGTACCCCAGTGTCTGAAGGCATGCGGTCCCTGTCAGCCACCCATGTGCAAATTCCAGATCCACTTAAGACACAAGACCAGGCTGCCCAGCCTCAGCTTTCCCATCCTTCCAATGGGACTGACCAAAATAGCAGGTCTTGGGGTTGCCTTGGGGATCAGAGGAGGCAGAGCCTTGCAAACAGGCGACAGAATCCCATCTACCCATGCCAGTTGCTAGGCAACAGTATCAGGGCGTGTGCAGGCGTCCCCGTGCAAGCCGACGCTGTGGAGCAGGGCCTGGGAATGTGTGTGCCTTGCAGGTGGGCACACTGCTCAGCACCAGGGCTGCTCGCTGGGGGAGGCGCCTTTCTCTGAAAGCCCGAGCCGAGGCTGGCTCCTGAATGTCACCCCAGTGGAACTGGCCGGCCCGGCACTGCCCCAGGCCAGCTGCGTGCCTGGGAAGAGTGTCCACTGGTCTTCCGGGCCTGCCTCTCGGCACGTCCAAGGGCTCCTGCCTGGGGGGGACACGCTGGTCCTTCATGGGACCCAGGCTTGTCTGCGGACAAGGTGACGGAGCACACCCACAAGGCCAACCCATCCAGCCCGTTTTCACCAGTGATGGTTTGGGCTCAAACGCAAAGTAAATGAAACAGATCTTTATTCCAGAACAAATGAGATGGTGCCACACCTCTGCTTAAAAACCTCAGAATGCTCTTGTCACGCGCAGCAGAGAATTCGCAGACTTTGGTGGGGAAGCCAGGGGGCCGCGACCCGGGTCCTGCCTGCGCCCCCCAGAGCCCAATGGCCATAATTGCTGGGCCCCGGCAATGCTCTCCCTTGCCTGGGGTGACCGGCTCCGGGCACCCGCTTCCTGTCCCCCAGCAGCCCTCTCCGACAGGGTGAGCCTGTGAAGGCTCCAGGCCTGGCTCCCACAGCCCCGCACGTGTCTCTTGGGGAGGCTGGGCCATGACAGAGTGAGGTTGCCCATGTCCATCTCTGAGAATGTGCCGTGAGCCCCTCTCCTGTGGGCCTGGATGTGACGTCCACCCAGAGCTGTCATGGGCTGTCCAGGGAATGTCTCTTAGACACCACCTGCTGCAGCCCCATCGGGCCCGCCCGAGTGCACAGCCCTGTGCTTAGCGTGCTCTGGGGGTCGCTTGCTTTATCCTCACAATCTCCCCATAGGGCAGGTTTAACCAACCACCATTTCACAGTGGGGGAGGCAGAGGCTCAGAGAGACGGGGCCCTTGCCTGGGCCACAGCAGCGAAACCACAGAGCCAGGCTAGGAACCCACATTCTGGGCCTCGGCGCATGCTTTCCTGCTCAGGTCTGATGGTTTTCACGGCTCTGCCAGTTCTGTGCAGGGTAGATGAGCCTCGTGCAGCATCAGGCTGCTCTGCAGGTGGGGGCAGAGAGGAAGCAAGCTTGGGTGCTGCTCCATCACTGGGTGGGGTGCCTCCACAGGGCGCAAGGAGGCCCACACAGGCTGGGGACCATACCTCTGACTCAGGGACATCCCTGAGCCAACCCTGCTCACCCATCAATTGTCCCTGCAGTGAGCACTTCCCAGGTGCCCTGCCCCCTTCGGGGCAGTGGGGACACGGAGCAGGCAGGTGAGCACCCCTCTCGGTGGAGCCCAGTGAGAACCAGACAGGCAGGGGTCAGCCGGGGCAAACAGGGAGGCCTACCGGAGGAGGAAGGGGGGCAGGAGCAGGCAGGGAGGAGAGGGCCAGGTGGAGGGAGCAGCGAGCCCAGGCTCGGGTTCCCTGGCAGGACCAGGACCCTCGTCATAGTGGCAGAGGCACACACAGGCCCTCAGAGTGCCCAGCACGGTGCTCACACCCACACGTGTCTGCGTGATCCCACAATAACCTGCGGGCACACCCGCCACGGCCTCCGCCTTTCAGGCAAAGCCAAGTCCCACGGCTGGGCGGGCAGTCAAGACAGGCGAGGCAGCGGTGGGTCAGAGCCGCACAGGCTTTCCCACGGCTGCCCAAGCGGGTGGCTGCCCCACGCGAGGGGGCGGAGCAAGGAGGCGCAGCTGGGCCACTGCGCCCGCCCCAGCTCTTGGATCCCACCTACCCGTGCCAGCCTGAGCCACCCACACGCCCAGCCCTGTGCTCAGCATGCTGTGGGTCAGCATTCACACAGGGCCACACTGCCCCCCAGGAGTCGGAGCCAGATCCGGCGGGCTTCCTGGGTGCAGCGGAGCCTGGGTGGCCACCCCCAGCCTCAGTTTCCTCTCCTGTAAGGAGAGAGTGTCCACAAACGAAGAATGGTGTGCACAGCGTCTGTCTGTGACTCTCACCAGGCTGGGCACCCAGTAGGTGCTTAATGGCCGGGGCGATGTCACAGAGAGCCATGTCACTCTGGTTGATGGCTGTAGTCTCCCGGGTGGGCTCTCACAGGCCCTGGCCTTCCGTCCTGTGAGGGGCTGACATGCATGGTACTCTGTTGCCGTATTTGCTTGCTGTGTGACCATAGAAAGTCAGTTAACCTCTCTGAGCACACCTCTGGCCTCCGCCTTTAGCCCCCCTGCTTTCTCCCCCTGGTGACTCCTAGGACCCCTTTCCTCCAGGCTGTCCCTGAGACCCCTGCCCACCGGGGGGTGGGAATGAGTGAGCTGGTGAATCCAACAGCATATCCCCCAGGCTAGCCACCACATCCTCCATGTGAGACCCACTATCCCGTTTCAAGAGAGGGAATCTGAGGCCAGAAGAGGGTAAGAGGTTTGCCCTGTCCAGGCGGGAAGGGGTGAAGCCCAGCAGACCCACAGCTTTCAACTGAAGCTCTCACCATGCCTGCCTCCCAGCGGCTGGTCCACTCCCAGCTCCCAGCAGTCCAGGCTCCTGGGTTTGTGCGTTCCATCCGCCCCTGATGGCGCCAGGGACACGGGACTAAAGTAGGCAAACCTTTTGATGCCCGAATCCAGACCTGCTCCTCCCAGTCTTCTCATCTCAGCCCATGGCACCTGAGTTCCTCTGCCTCCCGGGGCCGCCCTTGATTCCTCCCTCTCTCGCCACTTCCAAATGTTGGTAAATCCTATGGCTCTGTCTCCAGTACACATCTGGGGCCTCCACCCCGCTCCCCCTGCCTGGTCTGAGCCGCCACCAAGCTCCCCATGTCCTTGCCGCTGCCTCAACAGCTTTCCTGCTGTAGCACCAGAGTGACCCTCCAAGACATGTCACTCTGCTCAGGATGCCCCAGTGAGCTCCCATCCCACCTGGAGTCAAATCCAAAGTCCAGCCACAGCCTATGAGGTCCCCCTGAACCTGACCTCCTGCCCCTTCCTCCCCCTCTCTTGTGCACCTCCTCACTGTTCCTTGACTGCACCAGCCTGCTACTGCCCCAGGGCCTTTGCACGTGTTCCCTCTGTCTTGAACTCCTGTGCAGTGTCATCATAGCGTACACTATAGTTCCATCAGTTCTCTACTCCAGGGGCAGGGGCAGGGCCTGGAGGACCTTCTGGGGAGGGGAAGGGACCTTCCCTGACCCCACACAGAGAACAACAGCCCCAGCACACACATCACACCCCCTTTTCCTATCACGCTGGCCCTGCACTAGCTTCCCTTAGTATTCAGCACCTCTTGGCACCCCACTTGCTGGTTTATTCAGTCTCTCCCACTGGAACGGGAGAGACTACTCCCTACTACACAGACACAGAGCACACAGTATGCCCTCAGCAAACGCCTGTGGCCCCCTTCTGCCTGCCCGTCCTTGCAAATGCTTCCCAAGGGCGTTTCCCATGCCAGGTGCCGCAGTGGGCACTACAGACAGACGAAATCAGCAACTCAGCATTTCGTGTCTGAAATCTGCATCAAGGATAAATCTCTAGGGTTACAAAAAGATCAGTAAAATCCATTCTCAAGGACCCAGATTAAATTTAAATAGAAAAGCACTGTTTATTCAACCGAGGAAAACATTTATGTAAACGTGCTTACATAATGCACTAGAACACCAAGAAAAGCCGCTTGTGAGGCCACGTTCAGATTTCTCATGCAGAATGGCATATGCTACAACCACTTAAAGCCGCTTTGATCCTCGGTCCCTTAAAGCTCGGAGATTAAGTTTACATGCCTTTCCCCTTAAAAATGTGTCCTTTCTTTGTTTTACTAAGTGGCTGGCAGTTTTTCAATTCCAAAATGAAATGAAGCCATCTCCGGAGGTGGTGAGCCCAGATCTTCACGATAAACATATTCTTCTTTCATTTTTTTCAAACTTGCAAAGACTTGTTGGTCTCCGTGGGGGAGACATCGGTCCAAGGGGCCAATCCCATTAGTAGGTAATCTCTCCGTGCGGGGAGCTGCGCGCAGGGGGCTCCCGCATGCCCGGGTCTGTGCTGCTTCCAGGGTGAGGCTCTGTCCCTCCGGCAGCACTCAGAGCTTCCCGAGCATCTCCCATGGAAGTCTTTGTTCTCCAAATAGCATGTGACTGACAATTTATTCCTCCAGGTTGAAAAATAGTTAAATGAACGAGATTCTCAGAAAGCCCACATTTGAATTGGGAAGTGGTGATTCAAACCTTGGAAGAGAAAGTATTTTGGATTTTTAAATGATGAAATGTGTGTTTTTTTCCATTTTTTTCCTGTTTTTCTTTTGAAGTGGGTGAAAGAAAATCAGGGAATTTTTTTAAAAGAAAGAATTGTTTTTAAAAATATATCACATATGTGTGAGAAATTGTACCTAGTCGTATCAAGTTTTATTTGGGGGATTTCTTGAAGCATCAATCCCTGGTCCTCCCACACACCCATTAGTGCCTCCTTGCTGGGAAAGGGAAATGTTCTGCCCTGGGTCATCCAGTGAGTCCTTTGCCTGCCTTGAGCCCCTGGAATTCTTTGGCAATGGCCTGTATGTGTGAGGAGCCAGTACACCCCCCAGTGTCCCCTGAAAACATGGAAATTGCCTTTGGGCCTGCTCAGTTAAAACAGATCCAGACAGTATAAATGACATAAGCTTCATTTCAGCAGACAATGGGGTGAGGTTAATTAAAATACATTTAATCTTTGGTTACATTAATAGGAGCAGAGTGTTTGGAACATGGGAGGTGACAATTCTGCTGCATCCTGGGGTGAGGGCATCATTCTTTGCAAGCGCTGTGTTGGCCATGGGTCCCCTCAGGTAACCTGGACCTTGGCAGATTAGAGTGGGTTCATCAGCAATGACCGAGTTGGAAAGAGAAGCTGAAGCCGGACCGTCAGAGGATGCGGGTGAGATCAGGCCGCTTCACCAGGAGAAAGAACGCTGTGGGCCTGGCCGCTGCCTGCAGACCTCCGAAGGGCTGACGTGGGCACAGGGAGTAGGTTCTGCAGGGCCCGAAGGGCAGAAATGGGCCACTTTGGTGGTATTCTGGTTATCTCTGCTATACAAAACCAACCCTAAACTTACGGCTTCAAACACCAAGTCACCACCGGCATAGTTCTGGGGCTGACTGGGCTCGGCTGGGAGGCTTTTGCTGGGTCTCCAGTGTGGTTGCAGGGGGAGGTTGGCTGGGCTGCCACCGCGTGAACACTCGCCAGGCTGGACGTCCAGGTTGCCCCCTCACTTGGCCAATGCTGGTATTTGGCTGGGAGCCCAGCTGGGGCTGTTAACCAGAGCCTACATGTGGCCTTTCCACGTGGCCCTGGCTTTCCTGGGCTGGCACCTGGGCTCCAAAAGCAAGTGCTCCAGGATGCCCAAGGGCAGCGGTAGGGCTTTCTGTGACCCAGCTTGGCTGCCCCAGGGAGCCACTGCCACCACACCCTGTGGGCCACGCAGGTGTCCTGCCAGTGGGCTTCAGCCCCGGGCAAGTCCACTGTGGATTCAATGTGACCAAAGAAATGACAGTAGACTGTTCTTGGGGTGAAAGGGTTATACCCAACTTTATTCCCACGGTGGCAGGTCAGTCACTAGAATCCCGTCCACTCAGAGCAGGCAGCAAGCTGGTCTCTGCCTCTGGGCCTCTTGGCCCGCACAGCCATCCTCTGGGCCTCTGTCCTCGATGCTGCCACCACCTCAGCCTCTGCTCTGCTCTCCTGCAGCCGTGCCACCATGTCACCCAGAGCACTGGGCAGAGTTCTTGATATAGACTCAATAGCAACACATCACCCACACGTGTGTAGTGAGCCAGCTGACCAGGGTCAGGTGAGAATCCTGGGCACAGGAACCTTCACTGTATCCCCAGAAAGTCACAAGGGAGCCCAGGTTGAAGGGAGGTCGTTCCAAATGGCATGCGTGTGCTAATGCAGCCTTTGCAGTGGTGGCCCCAAGGGGGAGCCCAGGGAGGAGCCTTCGCCCAGGCTTGAGGCGTCCAGGTCGAGCTGTCCATCTGCACGAGTCTGCATGGCCCTCACCCCATAACACGAGACCAGCAGCCACAGCAGCAGAAACCCACCTCCTCACACTTCAGAGGCAGGAAGGCCGAGATCAAGGTGCGGGCAGGCTGGTCTCTCCGGAGGCCTCCTGTCTTGTGAATGGTCTCCTCCTGTGTCCTCACGTGGCCTAATCTCCTCCTGCCACAGGACACCTGTCAGGTTGGACCAGGGCCCACCCATGTGATCTCATTTTACCTCAATCACCTCTTAAAAGGCCCATCTCCAAGTATAGTCACATTCTGAGGTGCAGGGGGTGAGGGCTCCCACACAGGGATTTGGGGGGCAGTTCAGCCCATGCACTGGGGAGCATGTTTCTCAGACGAAAGGGAGGCTACTTCGCAGAGGCCAGGAGGACACCCACGAAGAGGGCGTGGGGCAGAGGCTGGACCAGAGAAGCTCTGGGGAGGCTCCCAGAGCAGGTGCTGCCCCGGGGAGACTAGGAGCATAAGCTGGAGTCAGCTGTCCAAGGAGAGGGCGGGAGAGGGCAGTGGGAGGGCAACGAGAGAGGTGAGGGCCCTGCAGGGGGCACAGCTGGTGGAGGTGCAAGGGGTGCAGGGTAGCGGGAGACCGCCTCAGGCTGGGGAGGTGAGGTGAGACCTGAGATGGGGACTGCTTCAAGTACAGTTCCCAGGGCCCCGCGGGCAGTGCAGGTGGATAGGAAGGAGCCCCAGCAGAGCAGGGCCGGTCACAGTGGCAGGGCGGCCCCTCACTCAGAGGCCCTCCTTTTCCTCCTGTCTTGACCTGCCACAGTGTTTGAGTTGTGAGCAAAGGGCTGCCATGGAGTGAAGGCAGACCCCAGCACCCACCCCAGGCCCCGGGACGACCCGTCCTCAGCCCTCCTGCGCCTGCACCAGGACCTGCCGAGGCGGGGGGGTTCCCTGGGCAGGCGGGGGAGGGCAGCCCAGGACCCACCCCGGGGGCCCGGGAGGTGAGGGGCGGCAGGCCCCGTGAGTCAGTCCCCGCGCACGCTCTGTTGTCCGGTCAGGCTTGGCTCACGAAACACAGAGTCAAAAATGAAACAGGGTTTTCAGGGCAACAGTTGTGGAGTGTGGATGGTGACATGGGGACGTCCCCTGGGGCTCCCGCCTAGGTCCCTGAGGGCACAGAGCCAGAGGATTTGTACTGCGCCCATCAGTCCCTGGTATCAGCCACCTGGGTAGTGGGTGGGTGGGGAAGTGTGCATGACTTCCCAGGCACTCCCGGAGGGCCTGGGGGTGAGAGCGGCAGCAGGCCTGAAACTGAGGGCACATGGTGATCAGGGAACAGTGCGTGGGGGATGCGTACAGTTCCACCAGTTAGGGGCCCCTCCACTCCTCCCTGTTTCTGGTGTGATCATGGTCGGCGCCATCATGGAGGAACCCCGCCGAGTCGGATTCCAGCTGGTCCTCTAGCCCTGCTGCACCTCCCAATCTGGGGTGGGCCCTGGGGGCAGACACCCCCCACCCTGGAGCTCAGCCCCTGCCCTGTGCTGTCACGGGCCCACCAGGCCTTCTGCCCCTTCAAAACAGGCACAGCCAGCACTGCCGTGTCCCCAGCATCGCCAGGGTGGGGGCGCTGGGAGCTGCAGCGTGCAGGATTCCCCGGGAAAGGGGGGCTGCCAGTTGGGGCTCAGCTTCCTCAGCCAGAGCCTGGGGTCTGCTCCTTGGCAGGGCTAGCAGCCCTTGCAGGAGGCCCTGGGAGCCTGTGGGCTTGGGGACTCAGGCTTTACAAAGGCCCCGTGGTGCCCATCCTGAGTATCACCACAGCCCCAGAGCCCACGGCCCCAGCGGCCCTGCGAGGAGCAGAAAGGGCTCTGGGTGGAAGAAATAGCGACAATGGGTGGTGGCATGGAGCTCTGGATGGTTCTGTCACCACATGAACTATTTAAAAACCAACATAGAGGAAAACTGGGGTGGGAGGTCTGGGGTAAATCCCTCCCAGGGGGTCACTGTGGGGCCACGGGGACCTCTGTTTGTCCTTTCTGAGCGTACAGCTGGTGCTCAGGGGGAAGATGGAATATGGTTCACAAACCGGCCACAGGCTGCATCTTTCCAGGGAAGAAGGGAGGGAAGAGGGCCACCTGCTGCCCTCCTGGCAGGGCCCCCTGCCTCCCTGCTCCAGACAAGCAGGAGTCGACCACCCAACAGGGTGCTGCGCAAACGCCTCGCTGGGGTGCCAAGGAGAGCCGCTATGGTGGGCGTCTATTGTGTAGAATTAAGTGCTGGGAAGCACCCCTTGCTGCTCTGTCCCTTTTGTTCCTCTGGCTGTGGGTCCGACGCCTCCCCAGCAGAGCCGTGATCTACTGGGAAGCACGGAGCAGCCCCTGCAGGCCCAGCCCAGCCCCAGGCTGCTCAGCAGCCCCAGGGCCGTCCTCCCGGGGCCGCCCCTCCCGGGGCTCCAGGGCCCCAGCAGATGACGGCTCCGGGAATGAGCACGAAAGCAGGGCCCCTGGCGAGGCTGCCTTCCCAGAGGCCTCAGCGGTGGGCCCCCCGGGCCCCACTGCCTGCCATGGGGCGTCACTGAGCCTCCTCCCTCCTGCCTCTGGGCTTCGCTGTCCTGTCTGCACAAAAGGAGGAAGAGGACATGGTGACACTAAGCACTGTCCTGTGGGGGTGCCCTGTGGAAATTCCGGCGGACCCCAAGGCCGGCCCGGTGCTGCAGGAAGGAGGACCGCTCCTCTCCTCGTCCTCCTGCTGACCACCAGGGCCGGGGACACGGGCAGGGACCACACGCGCTTTACACGAGACCCTTCAGCAACCCGAAGACCTTCCAGCCACCCTGAAACTGGGGTACCTTCTAGAAGGCTCCCTCTGTTGTCACTGCTGCCAGGGTTGCCAGATGAAATAAGGGACACCAGCTATATTTTGATTTCAGATAACTGCTGAATACTGTCTCAGCACAGTTATTTCCTGGCATTGCTTGGGACACACTGAAGACCCTTGTTCCTCTGAAACTGGCGTTTAACTGGGCGTCCTGCCTTTTTATCTGCTCAAGCTGTCCGATCGGGAACTCAGGGGGCCGGCGGGCTCGGTGCTGAGTGGGGTGTCCATCCAGGTGACCGGCAGGGAGGCAGTGTCATCCCAGATGCCCCCTCTTGTTTGGGCTGAGTCAGAATTCACAGGGCTTGGGGTAACACAGTCTCAGGGTGGACTCCTGGGTCAGCCATGCCTGCTGTGGGTCTCTGGGCAGGACACTCAGCCACTCTGGGCCCCAGTGTCCTCATCTCCGAAGAGGAGTGCGGGGAGGAGCAGGGAGGCTGGCGCCCTCTGTGGGACCCACTGCTCGGCCCGTGCGGGACCCTCAGGCGGGCCCCTGTCCGCCCCACCCTGGCCTCGACTTTTCCTCCGCCTGGAGATCCAGTGCAGTGGCATAAGCTCTCAGGAGGATCCTTGGAAGGACTGAACAGGGCCCCAGGTGGTAATTACCAACCCACAGTTTTGAATTTTCACCTCCAAAACAAGAATGACATATGTTGCTCACCATTCCTACGTGGCCTGGGGCAGCAGACATCTTGGCTCCTCGGCTGTTTTGTCAGTGGGGTCATCTTATGATGCATTCTCCTCACTTCAGCACAAGCTTTGACCCCTCATCCTTTTTTTTTAATTGGCTCAACGCCTAGCGATTAATCCTCGCGGGCTCCGGCAGCCTGACGTGGGTCCTATTAACGCCGCCGAACCACGCCGCCTCTGTGTCGCAGGGAGCTGCATCCCCTCTCCGGCGCCCACTGCCTCACCACGCTCCTCCGGGGTCCCCCACTGCAGGGTTACCTGTGGCCATGCACCCGCAGAGCCGACTTCTCTCAACGTAGCCCATGCCAGTATTGTATTCGTTATAGTTTATAATAATTAAGCATAAACATACAATAAATTAAAAGGCGGGCAGGCCACAGCAGGGCTGACCCAGCCTCCGTGCAAAGGCTGGCCTGGAGGTGCCCCCAGGCCCTCCAGCACCCACAACCAGCCTTGAGCTCCCAGCCAGGGCAGCCCCCGTTTCTGCAGACCCTGGCGGTGGCGTAGGGGCCACTACTGTCCTGCGTCCTCTGGCCGCTCACCCGGCTGGCCGCCTCTTCATCCCACATGACCTGGCAGAGAGACCCTTCCCACAGCTCCCCAAACATGCCGGCCCGGGGTGCTCTGGCAGGCGAAGCTGAAGGCTTGGGGGTCACCGGGATAGGAGAGGGAGAGCCTGCCCTTCCTCGGGCCCTGGCCTCCCGCTGGACGCAGTCTTCCTGCCTGGCCACGCACTCCAGCCTCTCTTGCCATCCCGCAGGGCCAGGGGCTCAGGGGCATCTCCCTTCCCCTCGAGCCCCCTCCGCTCCCTTCTCGGGCTTTCAAGGGTCACCCCAAATTCTTGGTCTTTCCCCTACGAGAGCAGCTGCCTGCCTCTCCTGTCTCTGCCCATCAGCCCGGAAGGCTGCCCCCCTCGTGGCCCCGCGGGGCGGCCCCCTAACCCGGGAGGGTCTACCCCCTGCGGCAGCCCCAGCAGGCAGCCCCTCACTGTGTCTTCCTTCGCTTCTGTGCGGTCAGATCCCCCGGGGTGTTCCCTCCGCGGAGGGAGGAGGAGAAGGGTCCCGGGGAGGGCAGAGTGTCCGATGGCGGAGGGAGGGATCCCGGGGGAAAGGGGGTGGGTGGGGGGCCCAGGAGGAGGCAAGAATGAAGTTGCCTGTTGTCTTACTACCCCAACTGGGCTTTTTAAAACAACCTTTCTGATCTTTGCTGTGTGCATATGAATTTCTCAAGTTTCTCCTCTTGTCAACTCATGTTCCATTTTCCTGAATTAGCATGGTCTTATGCCCGTCTCCGTGGCGTGCTTCCTGACCACCCTGACCCCTTTATATGGCAGCCCTGTCATTGGCAGACCAGAGAGGAGATGTAAATCACTGAGGGCTTCCTGAAGGAGGTAGCTTCTCAGCTTAGAGTGGGACAGAAGAGAGGGGATGCACAGAACAGTCCAAGAGTCTCATGTGGAGTTCAGAGGATCTCCAAAGCTCTGTCTGGGATGTTTAAAGCACCTTTGCCAAGGCAAATTGTTTGTGGGTAATTCATAAAATGATTCACCATTCCGCTAAGGGTCCCATATGGCAGCTCAGTCACCAGAAGGCCTCCCCATGGGGTCCCACAGCCCAAGCCTGGTGATCATATCATGGAAATTCTCCTGTGACTGCCAGGCTCAGACCAGCCTAGACCCTCTGGGCTCATGTGAGCAGAATGCATGTGTCCAGAGACAGGAGATGCTGGCAGCTGGAGCCCCTGGCATCTATCTGGCCTGAGCCAGGTATTTAATGGATCCATAATTTATAATCTGCCCCGAGCTGCCTGAGCCCTCCGCACACAGGCAGGATGAGCGTCGGGGATCAGGGAGCATCTCCAAGCCAGGAGCCTGAAATCCAATTTCCACCCTGTCCTGGGGACTAAAAGCTCTCTGTAAACAGCCACACCAACTCACAGATCCAATTAGCCGCTGCCCGAGCCACCTGCCAAGAGCAAGGGACACAGCCAGACTGCTGGGAGTCCGGCAGCCTCGGGCTCTGGGCAGCCGAAGTCGGACGGGCACCCGAAGGCCAGAACAGGCCTGTGTCACCCCCTGCGGCCACCTGCCCAGGTAAGCAGGCTGCTGGCCACACCTCCAGCATCACTTGGAGCCCTGCCAGGCCCTGAACTCTGGGGGCTCAGCTGGGCTATCACCCTCTCCTACCCCTGTGGTCCTCTCCCTTCCATTTCCCACCAGGCAGCAGCCATCATTCTGCACAGACCCTTCCAAGCCTCTCTAACAGCTGGCTCCTCCCCTAATGCTCCATCACCCTCAGAGGGACCCCCAAGATGACTCAAGGAGCCCTCCACGAGGCATTGCTGGAAAGCCAGCCTTTCCCAAATTTGTTTCACAGAACACAGTCCTGCGCACAGTTGGTTACTGCAGCACATGTGTGCACGTCCACGGTCACACGTGCAGGGAAATTCAAAGGTGCGTTAGCACATTGAAGGCTCTGAGGAACCTGGCAATTAAATGTGACTGTTTAATTTGGTTTAATGCAAATTTTCCAAATTATCGAATGCAGATGCATTTATCATGGCACATCTATCTGCAACCTGAAGACATGCTCTATGGGAGTCCAGAGGGGACATTATTTTGCTGATGTGTGTCTGGACTGCAGTGACCCACTTAGCAAGCGGAGGCAGAGATCTTGATGACAGAAAGTAGCAAGAGTTTGCGAATAGCATTTGCTGTGAGCTGGGCATGTAAGAGCTTTCCATGTAAGAAGGCTTATAATGCTCACCCTCTCCGGCCACAGGCAGACATATCATTACCCCCATTTTACTTCTGTCTATGAAGTCAGGCATCTGGGTCAGTTCAAGGAAAGTTATGTGGCAGTAACAAATGATCCCCTGCTCCCAGGGGCCTGTAGCAATAAATGTTTATCTGTTGTTCAAGCTTCAGTCCTTATTCCAACTCCCAGGCTGTTGGGCAGCCTCCGTATGGGGCCAAGGGAAAGAGCCACTCAGAGAGCCTTGAGCTTCTGTCCCAAGTGGGACACGTCATTTCTATCCACCTTGCATTGGCCAATGGAAGTCGTCTCTCTACACCCAAATTGAACAGAGTGGGGATGAGTGACTGTGAGTGAGTATTTGAGCACCAACACTAACAGCCGAGTGGGGATTTGAACCCTGGGTGTCAGGCCCCACCATGCCACAGTGGCTCTTGGGGGAAGGAAACTGATTTCTTCATAGTTGGACAACCCCGATGAATAACTCCCTGTCCCCTTGACCCAGAAGGGGCCACCCTAGGCCCCGCTTTCCCTCCGAGAGGCCCTGCCGCCTGTTCCATTTACACACTTCCCTCCTCTTAATGTGACCTTTCCAAACCCTCTGGGTCAATGTAATGCAGCCCTTCTATGCAGCGCTATCCAGGGCTCCCAGAGGGAGAAACGTCCTGCTCAGCGTCTCTGCTGCACCCTGCCTCTGGCCATTGGCAGTCCGACATTACCCCTGCCCACAGCTCCAGCATCATCACCCCTGCCCAGCAGCCCCTCCACACAGCAGTCAGGAACCCTCCTGCGTCTCAGAGCCCAGGAGCATGACAATGGCCTCACAGATGTTTGCCCATAGAGTCAGTGCCCCCCTATGAATTGCAAAATTAGTAATTATTGAACCTCTGCAGATCTCCCTTCAAGGAACTTACAAGCTAGTCAAAGGAGTGACTGAAACACCTAAAAATGATTGGCCAGTGTCATAGAACCGCTGGAATGCGATGCTCCTCATCTGGGGAAAGGCAGGTTGCCTGGGGAATCAAGGAAGCTTGTCAGGTCCAGAGGCAGAGCTGGAAGTCAGGGCCAGCTGCCGGGGTAGACAGCTGACTCTGGGGAACAACAATAGCAGTGGCAGCTGTGTCAATAACAGCAGCAATTCTGTTAACAATTGACAATAATGAGTTTAGGGGAAAAGCATTCAGTCTTTTACCAGGGAGCAAGATGTTAGCTTAGGCTTTTGACAAATGCCCTTCTCTGAGTTGAGGAAATCCCCCAATTCCTAATTTGCTAAAAGTTTTTTTTTAATTCAAGAATGATGTTGGATTTTGTCAAATGCCTTTTCTGCATCATCTATTGTGATGATCATGTGGTTTTTCCTTTATAGTCCACTAATACAGTGAGTTACATGGATTGATTTGTGGATGTTAAACCAACCTTGCATTCCTGGGATAAGACCTGCTTGGTCATGATGTGCCATCCTATTCATATACTGTCAGAATCAATTTGCTAAAATTTTGTCAGAACATTTTTACATTTAGGTTAGTGAGAGATATTGGACTACACTTATCTTTTCTTGCTCGGCCTTTGTCTGACCTTGGTGTCAGGGTAACACTGGCCTCAAAGGATTAATTGAGTAGTGTTCTCTCCCCTTGTATTTCCTAGAAGACTTTGTGCAGAACTGGTATAATTTTTTTATTGAAATATTTGGAACAATTCAAACACTGATGAAGCCATCTGGGCTGCAGTTTTCTTTGCAGGAAGGTGCCTAACTACAAATCCAATTTTTAAAATAGCAGTCTCTGCAGGTTGTCTATTTCTTCTTGAGTGAGCTGTGGCATATTGCATCTTTTAACAAATCTCTCCATTTCATCTAAGAGTCAAACGTACTGTAGCGCTCACAATATTCCCCCATCTTTTCAATACCTGTGGAATCCATAGTCATTCACCTACTTCATTCCTGATATTGACAATTTGTGTATTCTCTCTTTTTCTCCTGATAAGTCCGCTAGAGGTTTACCAGCATCATCGATCTTCCCAAAGAACGGGTCTCAGTTTCATTGATTTCCTCTATTGTTTTTCTATTTTTTGTCTCACCAATTTCCGCTCTGTCTCTGTTATTTATTTTCTCCTTCCTAATTTGGGTGTTGTTCGCTCTTGTATTTCCAGTTTCCTACGGTGACCTCTGAGATCATGGATAAAGACCTTTCTCCTTTTCTTATTCGGCACAGTATATGCATTGTCCTCTACGCACTGCTTTAGCAGCATCCTGCGAAGCTTAATATGATGTGGTTTTATATTCATTCAGTGAAAAATACCTTCTCATTTCCTTTCTTATTTTTTGCTTCAACCCATGGATTATTTAGAAATGCCTTCTATGGTTTTCAAACATTGGAGATTTTCCAGATATTTTGCTATTATTGATTTCTGATTGAATCACACTGTGGTCAGAGAACATCCTTTTATAATTTTAAAGTATTGATACTTGTTTAATGATCTATAATCTGGCCTGTCCTAGGCATTGACACTTGAAAAGAATGTATATGTTGCTGTCAGTTTGTGGAGTGCATGTGAATGTCAATTAGATCGAGTCAGTTGATTCTGTTTTCCAAGTCTTCTCTGTATCCTCGCTGTGTCTCTGCGCACTTGCCCTATCGGTCATTGCGAAAGGGGGGTTGAAATCTCGGACCACTGTCGTAGACTTTCTGTTTCTCTATCTTGTTCTATCATTTTTGCTCAATTTATTTTGAAGCCTTGTTATTAGACGCATATACACTTAGGATTATAATGATTTCTTGTTTATCTGACCCCTGAATCATGATGATTCATACTCACCATTCCTTTTTTCATCACTGATAAAATCCTTTCCTCTGAAAATGTTGTATGAAATTGGTTTTAAAAATGGTTCAAAAATGATCCAGCAATTAGTAATAACTTGACCCAGCTCTCCCAGGCACATTCTTGGGGCGTGGCCAGCTGGGAAATGAGAAGCCTGTGCCCTCTCTGTCCAGGCACCTCCACGAAAGCTGTCAGGGCTTGCCCTGCACCCCCTTTCACTCAGCTGGGAGGAGACGGGGGCAGGCGAGTGGATGCCGCCATGTTCCCCATGTGACTGGCAGCTGTCACCCCGGGAGAACCTCTCCGTTCCTCTCGGCTGGTCAGAGCAGTCGGGGCGTGGATGCCCGCACTGCATGGCTACTTTGTGGGGAGTGTTACAGAGATGCGGCTCCTAGAGGTGGGGTGTGCAGAGTGCTGCAGTGAGCCTGGAGACAGTGCCCAGGAAGGGGTGCAGTTCCGCTCCACTGGGCACAGGACAGGGCAAATGGTGGGGTCCGGGCCATACTGGCAAGCCTGGAAAGGTTGGTTTGGGATGAAGAGAACTTACATGGACCTGGGCCCTGCTTTCCCTCTGTCCCTTTGAACCCTACCATCTGCATGGCTTGGTGGGGACAGCACAGAGGCCCTGCTCCATCTCCAGGCCAACTCCAGCCCAGAAGGCCTCCTCCTGGCATGTGGGGACAAGAGGGTCCCAGAGAACACACTGCTTAGACCTTTCATCCCACAAGCTCTGAGCCCCTGCGTGGTGCCAGACTGCTCAGAGGACACTGGGCACCAAGATGTACCCACAGGGTCCCTGGCCAGTGGGGTGTGGGGCAAGCTCAGCACCCAGACAGTGCGGGGGAGCCCAGGGGGCTGGTGTCCGCCTGGAATATGGTGGTCGAGGTAGTGACAAAAGCAGGAGCCGCCTGAGGTGGTGCTAAAGGGTGAGGGCCCACCAGGGCGAGGGGCAGAGCTCTGGGGGAGGGGCAGCACATGTAGAGGCCCTGCAACATAGTCCCAGGGGGCTCCAGTAACAGTGCGGACTCTGGGATGTCACCAGCGACCAGGACAGCCTCGTGCCTCGCAGCCATGCCCACACTGCCCAACTCAGCCTGCTGAGCACATAGCATTCACGCCACCTCTTCCAACCAGCCCTTGGCCGCATCATGAATCACCTGTGGTCATCTTTCTGCACAAACGCAGCCCCAGATTCCTTGGTGTGGAATTGGAAACCTATTGGACGCTGCAGACTAGACCCTCCCCGCTGACAGCTGCCTGTAACATTACCCTCATCCCGATCTTACTGCTGGGAAAAGTCAGGGACAAAGGTAAAGTTTTTCTTGGGGGCTTTTTGCCCCCCAAGGCCCCAGCCCTCACCAGACAGGCTGATTTCAGGAGAGGGGCTGGCATCTGACATGGCCTATCTCTAAATCAAAAGCAGAAAAGTCCAAAAAAATTCAGTATAGGGCCGAGGGGGGGAGTAACCAAGAATGGTGTCCAGTGCTCAGGAAAAGCCGGGGCCACGCAGGCCGCGGGGCAGTTCCCCCTGCGGTGCTGGGGAAATCAGTGAGATCCCTCCAGCAAGCGGCCCCCTGATGCCAGTGCACACTCAGCACTCAGCCCACAGAAGTGATTATTTGTTTTGGTGTTTTTGAGAAAAGAAACTCAAAATGCGGCCTGCGTCTTGCCTCTGGATACGTAACCTGAGGAACTGCTCTATTTGCATGTACTTATCAAAACGCATGCGCGCACCCACAGGCACCCCAGGCACACAGCCATTCGCATATGGCAGGCCCACATGTCTGTCTGCACGCGAATCCCATTCTCGCACCCTGTAGAGTCGGCCCCACAGTCGAGCCCCCATTCTCGCACCCTGTAGAGTCGGCCCCACAGTCGAGCCCCGTGTGATGTCGTCCAACCTGCATCTCCCATAACAATCTTTATTTCCTGTCAGAACCGAGGAGGCAGGACATCCAAGAGCTGCCCCCACGACCACCAGCTTAGACTGACGCAGGCCGGTGCTGGCAGGGACAGAGCCCGGCTGGACTCAGGGAGAGGTCTGGAAGGGCCATTGGTCAGCTGCAGCGGACGGTGTGGCCGGCCACTATGGCGCCTCACGCTCATTTCTTGGGGTTGGGGGAGGGGGTTGTTGAGAGGGTTGGGGGCCTCTCCTTTCATTCTATTTAATTGACCTACATGTTTGGTGGTCACACCATTCATGGGTGGCTTCTGTGAAGGGGCTGAGAAGCCCCAGGGTCTGGGACGTTCCCTTGGTGAGGATGCAGGCACATTCCATCTCACTGGTCAACCAAAGGGCTGGCTTCTCCGGCTCATGTGGTCACCTGACTCACAGTGCTACTAGGGGACCCTTGCTGCCTCCATTTGGCTGAGCCCCTGTGCTGACCCCTCTGCATGCAGGGCTTGCTCCCTGGGACCCACCCACACCCCATGCCCTTAGCACTGTCCCCTTGCAGAAGCTCTCACACGTGTGTGTCAGCCCCGCTCTCCCCTTACACATTAACCTTGCACACCTGGCAGGCCCCTCACACTCAGTGGGGCATACTGGCTCCAACCTCGCCCGGTCCCACATCCGCCTCTTTCAGCCCTCTGCTCCCCTCAGCGGGCCCCACTGCCAGCCCTCCAGCCAGAAGGCCACTGTCCCTGCTGCTCTGAGCCTGGAGCCCAGCCCACCGGCAGGACTGCAGCAGACAGGACATGAGGGCTGTGGAAGGGGCGGGAGCTGCATGTGCTGGGACAGTGGCTGCGGGGGTACCAAGAGCTGGATTTGGGACCTACTTTGTCTGGGGTGTTGGCTCGACACCCCGGAGAGATGCACAGAGCCATGTGTGTGCATCCGAGGTCGTTCAGGGAGAGAAGTGTGGGTCCCCCAGGTAGGGAGGGTCTCAGGGGCACCGGACACCCCCACCAGGAGGAGCTGGCAAGGTGGGCATGGGGGTCCCGGATGCCAGGGGAGGGGGAGGGGGACTCAGAGCAAACACGGGGGATGCTGGCGGCCTGTGAGGGGCCCTGAGCATCTGAGCGGCAAGGAGGCTTCTTCAAGGAGATTTGCTCCCAAGACATAAAATAACTGCAGCGCCAGTCGCAACTGGACGGGGATGGGCTCATGCAGGGGCCCCAGCACCCTTCACGGGCCTGGTCCCCATGCCTGTGCCTCAGTTTCCTCATCTGTGTAGAGGGCTTGCATGCATCTCTAGGGTGGGTTAGGTGGGTGATGGGGATGCCAGCTTCCACAAGGGATGGTGCGGAGGAGACAGGGGGCTGGCAGGGTGCTGGGGGCCCCTGGTCCAGGCCCTCCTTCCAGCAGCTTCTCCTTCCACAGGAAACATAAGCAGAAAGGCCAGGACCTCAGGACCTCGGTGTGTGGCCGTGAGGGAGGGGAGGAAGGGGACGAGGGGCTCGAGGCCCTCTCCTTACAGAGGGGAGGGGTCATCAGACAGGAATGCCCGAGGGCTGTGGCCACAGGTGTGCGCTGCGTGGGGTGGGGTGGGGACAGAGGGGAGGGAGGGAGGAGGGCGCTCTGTCTCCTGTACCTCAGGACCTTCTAGAGAAGACAGTGAGATGGAGCCACCCCTGAAGATGACCTGAATTTAAATGGAGCCATCAGCCTGGGGGAGATTTCTGGGCGAGGCCTTCGGAGCACTGCAAATGCTGGGAGACAGGCAGAGCATGGAACCCCCAGTTTGTGGGGGTGCTCGGGGAGGTGATAGCCATGGGAGGGGTTGGACTGGGTCTGAGCCCCGAGGTGGGAAGTGCCGGACTTGGAGGCGCAGGTGGCTGTGGGGGCAAAGAGAACCCCCAGGTGCCTTCCCGGGGGAGTGAACAGGCCCCAGGACCAATCGGGTGTCGGCCTCGGGTGTGTCCGCCTCGGGCATGCCCACCTCAGTGCCCATAGGCTACAGGGTGCTGACAGGCATGCTCTCCAGGACCTGCAGAGGGGCCCCTTCCCCAGGGTCCCAGCAGCCTGTAGGTGACCTGCCCAGGAGCTGGTGGCCTTTCTCTTCCCACGTCATCCCTCCTTTCCTGCCATGCTTGCGGGCACTGGCCTGCTTTGGGCGGCCCTAACAGTTCTGGGGCAGGGGCCACGACACAGGCCCTGTGCCCAGAGGGTTGGACAGTGCCCAGGCTGGCTCCCTTCTCTGCTCAGGGACACTGCTCCTGCTGAGTCATGCCCCGAAGACTGGGCAGCCTCGGGCAGCCAGGAGGGGCAGGGCTGAGCCAGGTGGGGATCATAGATACCTCACCTCGTTTCAGCTCAAGTGAGTGGAGTCTGCATAAAGCAGGCCCCATCTTTTCACTTCCTAAATGCAGCTCCCACTGTGGCCCTTCTTGGCTGCCCTCCCTGCCCAACCTCGCCTTCTCCATCCAGGCAGCCGTGGGAAGCTGGTGGCCCATCTGAAACGCACATCTGATCCTACGTCTCGTACGTCCCTCCAGGGGAAGCCCTGACTCTCTGATGCGGCTCCCAGCACCACAGAGGACGCAGGGCCAGCACGTTGCCGGTGTGCCCTCTTTGATTCTCCCTACGCTCATTGGAGCTGGTCCCTCGAAAACAGGTACCCCTGGGCACTGCTCTGGAGCCGCCTTCCAGCCCTCCACTCCCCTATCTGCCTGAGCCTGCAGAGACCCACCCCTCCCAGACGCAGTATGCCTGGGGCACTGTGGGGGACCAGCAACTGCACTGGGTGCCCTGACATGTCAGTGCCACTCAGGTCCACAGTGACCAGCGTTCTGGCAGGGGGAGGCTGAGGCAGGGCCCTGGGAAAGGGTCCAGGTGGGTGAGGAGGGGCACACTCAGTCGGGCCCAAGCACCCTCCTGGGCCTCGGTTTCCCCATCTGTACAGCCTGTGATGTTGCCCATCTTCAGCTGCTGGAAGGCAGGTGAGGCACAGCTACAGCCTGTCCGCAGCCCCCGGAGAGCAGGCCCGTCTGCGCAGCCTGGAGCCGGGCACCCGTGGGGCCTGCCCTGCAGAGCAGTTGTGGGTCTGGTCCCCGCTCGCCCCTCCCCAGCCCAGACCTCCAGACTTGGTCCCGGCTCTCAGCTGGAGCCCAAATGAAACTTACGCTCTGAAGTTTGCTAGAAATCTCAAAGGTCAGCTGTTCTCATGTTTCCAGAATTTATTGATTTTGTCTGGACAGGAAAAGGCAGCAAACAGGCTTTTATTGCTGTTTCTGTAGCTGCATCAGGGGGCTGGGGAAGCAGTGTGAAAGCCTTGCACCCGCCCGGGTGTTCCAGGCCTGCCTACCCCGGACCCACATCCCGTGACCACCTGCCCCTGTGCCCGCTGTGTCCATGAGCCCACAAGACCAGCCCCGACTTGACGGAGTGGGAGTCGCATACTGTCACTGAGCTGCCGGGCTGGGCACAGAGCCGATGCAGGCAGATGGGGGCTCGCATCCTGCTCTCCCAGCACCCCCACCAAGCCTGTCCATAGTGCTGTGGGGCCCTCATCTCTGCCTGGAGTGAGGAGCTCTCAGGAGGCCCTGGCCCACTGAGCTGGCGCTGAGGAGCAGACAGTCCTAGTAGCACAGGGCCTGGCATGTAACCAGTGCTTAGTAAATGCTTGTTGGGTCAGTGAGCAGAAGGCATGGGAGCTTGGGGGGGTGACCCTCCGAGTGTCCACCTCCTGCAGAGTCCCAGTGGCAGGCTGCACCGGACATAGTGAGCACCCCTCATCCCAGGCATGCAAAGGCCCTGGGATGTTGCAGGAACAGCCTGGTATAAGAATCAGCACCCATTTTGGCTCCTTAAAATCCTCCTCCTGGCCCCAAACAACAACCAAGTCCTGCGCTCAGAGTCAGAATCACAAAGCCGGACATCGGACATCGTCACAGCAGCTTCCCCAGGGCTGGGAGAGGGGTGGGGAGTGCGCGTGTAAGGGGTGCAGCACTTTGCTTTCACAAGATGGGAAGAGGGTGGGGCTGCCCCCAAGACGTAAATGCGCTCAATCCACTGAGCTGTGCACTCCCAAGGGTTGTGATGGTAAATATGACATTATGTGTATTTTACCACAAAAAAAGAAAGGAGCAAAAAAAAAAGGAAGAAAGCCCTATGCTGGTGCATCTGGTTCCACAAGAGGCCGAACCGTTAGCATGAGATCCCAGGATGCCGCAGTCAACAAACCATCCATCCTTCTCCGGCGTGTGCCTTCTTGCTGGAGTTTAAATGAAAGCTGTTCATTAGGGCGACAGGTTTACTGCTTTGCAGTAGGAGCTGTTCTGGGACTTTTCCCCTGAGAAGGAGGAGCCACGTGTCTGAACAGCAGGGCGCCTGCAGGAGGGGGTGTTAGCTGCTGGACTGTGGAGGCCTTGTTCAGGAAGCCTTGCTCCCCACTGGGGTCCTGGGGTCGGCTGTGCCTTGCTCCGAGCTCACTGTTTACCCATGGTTGCCGGGTGTCGGCAGTCCAGCCAGGGGCCTCAGGCCAGAGTCATCCTGGGATTCCTGAGCTGGGGCGACCGGCCTCCACAGGCCAGGAGCCCTGCTTCTAGAAGCATCAGCCCCTCCTAGGAACCAGCAGAGTCTCAGTCTTAATGCGGGAGAGAAAAGTCAGAGAGGGGTGACAATGGCAAGGGTCCCCACCCTGGGGAGGGGTCCCTTCAGGTGACCCTGAGTAGAGGGCTGTTAACAGCTCTGTTACTGGGGACCCACCAGTGTGGTCTGAGGAAGACTTTTCTCCATGCAAAGCAGGTGCAAAGGTGGGGGCAGTGGTAGCCTGGGCCTTTCACAACCCCTGAGTCATGAAAAGCACGATACTCCCTGGGGCACCCTGGGGCACAGGCCCCTGCCCTTGACGGGTGCATCGACCGGGAAAGCGGAGGGGAGCCCTGTGCAGGGCAGGCAGTGCAGGCCCAGCGGGTGGCCAGACTAAGCTGCCCAGAGACCAGGGACTTTAGGGAGGAGGTGAGCATGGCAGGCTCCCCAGGGGACTGCCTTACCCCCTCAGGCTGCCCACTGCCCTCCAGGACAGAGCACCTGACTTTTCTGCACAGAGCCCTCCCTGTTCCGGCCCTTGGCCCACGCAGTCAAGCAGTGCTGAAGCCCCTGGTTTCCAGGCCGCAGAGCCGGGGGACATCTCGCAGTAGCTTGTGCCACTGTGAGGGATCCCCGGGAGAAAGCAGACAAGCAGAAAGGGGTCTGGAAAGGGCCAGACCTGGGGGACTTCTCAGGTCCTGGGAGAATGGGGGACCTAGACCATGGTGAGGAAAGGCTGCCCACACATGGTAGGCGCTAAAAAAACACCGATTTTGGAGAGATTTATTTGGGGAGGTGAAGGGCACTGCAGTCACACAGGGGGAGGTGGCAGACAACACTTCAGCCCCCATCCCGAGGGCAGGCCAACCCACACTCCTCTCCCAGGCCCACAGCCCCTGGCGGTGGCTGTGGGGGTCACGTGCCATGCTGCCCCTCATTCCCCAGGAGTAGAAACGGCCGCCCCTCCCACCTGCTCTCCTGGCCCGGAGCCCCGGACACAGAGGGTGGGCTGTGGCCCACATCCTGCTGGGAGCGCCGGCCCCACTGGGCCTTGCGGACAGGCTCGTAGTTTTCCATCAGGAGCCTCGCTGGTGGGCCTTGAGTATCACTCCTCCACTGCTCCAAGCAACCTGGCCGGGAGCACCCTTCCAGAACCTTCTGGACCAAGCTCGGGAGCCAGCCTCTCCCACCACCTGCAACCCTTGGTGGCCAACCAGCCGGCCACCTCCAGCAGGTGCTCGTCGAGCCTCTGAGAGTCGCCCTTGCCCTGGCGCGGCACCTCGGTTTACAGCGTGCTCCCCCTCACTGACGGCAGGGCCCCCCACTCCCTGCCAGGTCCGTGTTGCATTCACAGCAGGGGCCCCAGCACCTGGAGGACTTAGCGGATGCACGGGGGGTACGGGAACTCACTGTACTTCCTGCTCAGTGCGCCGTGAGCCCAAAACTGCTCTAAGATATAAAGTCTGCTTAAAAATGCTGTGTGGACGGCACCAGAGCGCGCAGCCCTCCGGCCCTGGCCCCGCCTGCGCGGAGCTCTGACACCTGCCTCCGCGCTCGCACATGCAGCCGCTCCTTCCTACCGCTGAACGCTTTTCCCACGTGTGCACGTACCACATGCAGTTTTCCACTTAACAGCTGATGGAGTTCTGGGTCGTTTCCAGTTCCTTTGGCTGTTATGAATAAAGATGTTATAAATGTTACAAAAAACAGCCCAAGAGCCCCAGAGGCAGGGGCCACAGAGCCAGCTTCCCCCGAACAAGCCCCCACCTGCCCCACTCACGGCGACAGCCACAGGCCTGGAGGCTGCCTCGTCCGGCTCGGCTACGCACGGCACAGCCCCGGAGGGAGCGAGGACGCAGGCCGCAGCCCCGCAGCCCCGAGCCCTGCCCCAGCCCCAGCCCCGGGTGGGGGGAGCCCAAGCACCACCGCACGCCCAGGGCCATGAGCGAATTCTGCCACCCCGCCCAGGGACGCGAGCAGGAGACGAGTGCGGGGGGGGGGGGGGGCTGCTCAGCCCCGCCTCGCTCCAGCCGCACCTCCCCCGGGGCTGCTCCGGGCTCCAGACCCCTGCCCCAGGGCTGGTCTGTGCAGGAGGCTCCTGACCCCCGAGGGCTGACGCGTGCCAGGCGCTCTCCCAGGGCTCTGTGAGAGAGCCACAGCAGGAAGAAGGAAGGAGCTCCCCTGGGACAGCTGTGGGGGGCCAGGAGGCGGAGCTGGGAGTGCCACGGACTGAACTCTGTCCCTCCAAGATGCACATGCGGAAGCCCTCGCCCCCAGGACCTCAGAGTGTGACTGGGCTCGGAGATGGGCCCTTGGAAGAGGTGATTACGGTAACATGCGGCCACCAGGTGGGCCCTGATCTAGTCTGACCCGCGTCCTTATAAGGGGATCAGGACGCAGACCCACCCGGAGGGCCAGCCAGGTGAGGATCCAGAGGGAAGGCGGCCGTCTCCATACCAGGCAGAGGCTCAGAGGACCAGCCGCCTGCCCCTTCATCTCGGCCTCCCCGCTCCATGCCAGGGTGGGGGGGAATGCCTGTCTGCTCTGGGAGCCCCCAGGCTGCGGTGCTGTTCCGTGGCCCTGGGACGCACACAGGGCCGACCCTGGAGCTCGTGCTCCCAGCTGCTCCATCTACAGGCGAGACTTTCGTGGGCTGACACGCCGGGGAAGCTGCGTCCCTGCAGCTGGCCTCCCACGGCCCCACCACGCACCCCAGCATCAAGTCACCTGCGCATGGCATCCACGGTTTGTGATGTTCTATCTACTTGTGTGGTTTTATGACCATGGCCCATCCCCCTATGAGATGGCAAACTCCATCCAGGCAGGAGTGTGTCTTTACTTTGCTAACTTGGTGCCAGGTAGGCTGTGGGATCTCAATAAATGTTTTTTAAAGAAATGATTATCCATATGCGTTGCTGAATGACAAGAATAATTGTAGGACATTGCATGTTTGTGGAATCTCGCTGGAGTTCTGTCTCCCCAGGATGCCCGCCCGCACCTGGTGCTGCATCAGAGCTCTTCCAGTGAGTTGACTGGACAACTGGGTGAACCAGCAGATGAATGAATGAATGCATGATGGATGGATGGAACCCCATCTCGGTGAACTTGGTCAGAGAACCAGAGCAGAAATGACTGCTGGCACCTCACAGATCTGGGCCATTTAAGGTAAAGTCCTGTTGGAATTAGCATCAGATCCGGATTTTCTGCTGCCTTCAGAGAAAAGCCCTGCTGGTGCTCCGGCCTTGAGGCTGCAGGCCTGCAGGCCCTGAGCCCGGAGGGCCACAAGGGCCACCCTCGGGCTCGGCGCTCTGCAGTCTGTCTGCAACTTCTTCACAATTGTCTGTGACATGTTTTGTGAGTGAAGTCCACTGGGACAGGGGAGGCATCGTGTGCATCCACCTCCCTCTGTCTCTGCAGGACAGGTTTGAGGCTGCCCACTCCCCGCACCCACCCTCCACTCCTGTAGTAGGCACCAATGGGGGCTGAGGCCCGGTGGGCATCTTCACACCCACGTGATCCCACCTCTGGCACTCAGGTGACCCCACCCCTGACACCCGGGTGACCCCCATCTCGGATGCTCTGCTGAGCCCAGCTCAGGACTGTCTCAGCCTCCTGGCCACCCTGGCCACTGGCCACTCTCCCTGGTCAGCTGCCTGGTGTTTGAGCCACACTGGCAGCCAGGCTGGCTCCTCCCCAGGGCTGGGGGACCTTCTGGTCTCCCGGCAGGCTGTGTGCCCCTTTCTGAGGGTGGCTTTATGAGGACGGCCCCATGGCTCTGTTCCTACTCCCCAGACCAGTGCCAGACGCAGCACGGGCACAAACTCATATTTAAAAGAAGACGAGAGAACAGGGAGAGGGCGAGACACACCTGAAAACTTGCTTGCGTTTCTGCTAGCCCCAAAACTTTCCTTGGAAGCTTATCCTAACACCCAGGGCTGAACGCTCAGGGGGGCAGGTTACCTCTTCATAAAGTGGGGAGTTCCCAAAAGTCAGGGCAGTGCTTACAAGGACTGGACTGTCCCTGGGAAGCAGCGAGCTCCCCATCGCCGCGGGATGTCAGGAGGAGGAGGAGAGCCGCCCCAGGGCTGTGAGACGGCCGGGGTGGGATCCTGGCAGCTCTTCCAGCCTTCAGGAAGCCTGTGCCCTTCTGCGGCCCTCGCCTCGCTGCTGAGGCCTCACACCCTGAATACAGAGGGCTTGGGGGGGGCGGGCAGCTGCCCCCACACTCCACTGCGGCTTTCCTGATTATCTGGTGGGCGGTGGGGGGTGCCAGAAGGACCGCCTGGTGGCCTTGGACAAGTGCTTGATCCTGGCGAGGGGCATCCTCCTTCTGAGGGTGGGGTGGGGGTGTTGGGGTGGGGGTGGAGGTTGCACCCTTCAGGAGGCCTGACCCCTGGTAACTCCAGACCTGGGGGTCACCGTCACCCGCTCCATTGACAGAACAGAAAACAGGTGCAGAGACACCCCTCACCTGTCACACCTCTGCTGTGCAAGTGCTGAGCAGCCCGCACCCAACTGGGGCACAGGCACCTTGGTGGCAGGACTGTGCCTTTGGTTCATTTACAGCCGATTCTTCCAATATTTGTTAAGAACCCTCCTTGTGGGTTCTGGGCTTGAGAGGAAGCAGGACAGGTGCAGGCTGCTGCAGGAAGGCTGGTCTGGCCGGAACACCCCTCCTGGCCTGGGGCAGGGCCTGAGCCCCTGGCATGCCAGGCTGTCCAGGGCCCCTCCCTCCATCACTGGAGATGATGGCCTATCAACCTGCCACCTCCACCCTCGTGCCCCGGGGCCCCAGAAGCCCCTGTCTCCCTGGATAGCGACACCCCAAAGCCCAGTGGTGTGCCCTCCTGAAAGTGCCTGTGGGCCTAAAGCTGGGGCAGGCCTGCCCGCAGAGAAGGACCCAGCTGAGCGTAGGCTGTGCACTTTACAGTGGTCATGAGGGTCCCTGGGGCCCCCCAGACTCTCTACAGAAGCCGAGTGAGGGAGGGGGTGCCCTGCTGTTGATGTCCACTTTCCAGAGAAGGCTCTTCAGGCTCAGGGACCACCGGCTTAGTCAAGTGTCAAGCCCAGTGGGGAGCCTGGCATCACACGCATGCCCAGCCTTAGCAACCCAGAGAAACTTACCCCATGCCAGGCAACAAAGGGGTCGCCAGGAGGTCATCCCCATTGCCATCAGGGAGCCCTCACAGAGGCATCCGTGTGAGCGGCCCCCGGAAAGGGCAGGCCTGGGCAGTGTGGGCAGTGGTCATTTCCTGCCCTCCCCAGGCACATCTGAACCATACGTGTACTGGGTGCTTGCAAGCTGCCCATGGCCACCCTCAGCCGATGCCACCTGGCCGTGAGGACCGGGGCTCCTGCAGGCAGGGACGCTGGCCCTGTGGAGGGCTGCCTCACATCCGAAGCGAGAGAATCGCTCGTTCACCTCCTACTCGAATCATCGTGGAAGCAAAAACAGCAATGCGATTCTAAGTAACAGCTTCATTTGAACCAATTAAAAGAGGACTGATTTTCCTTTCAATTTGATTTGCCATGGTCACACACTCCAGGAAATGGGTAACTGAATTATTTTTCACCACAAACATTTTGGCATTTTATTTCCTGGGTGGGGTGATCTTTAAAAGTGGTTTCATTATTCAGAATCGTTCCTAAGGCAACATAATAAACACATAGCCAACCCCTTGTTCACATGGGTGAAGGGGCAGGGACCTGGCCCTTTTACGTAGGCTTTAGAGAGCAGATTACATCAAAAATACTGAGTCGATATGAGGCATTTGTGATTCCTGGGCCTGTCCGTTCATATTGATCTAACGTTTAATCTAAGGGCTATTTGCAATGGAAAAGGAATAAAGACCAGCACAAAGGTAGGAATCTGACCGTACACAGAACATGTGGACTTTGGAGAAATCGCTTGGACTCGCAGCGCCTTTGCTCTCATCTGTAAATAGAAGCTGATTGACATGTCCACCAAAGGCTCACTGGACACTCGGTTTGGGGTCGGGGGGCAGTGAGTGACCCCGCCTCTGGCTTCCAGGCAGCCTCTCCTCATGTCATGTCATTCCCTCTTCAGGACTCAGTTTTCCCTACTGTAAAATGGGACCATCCATCCCCAGATGGCAGAACTGTGAGAAGCCGCATGCAGAGGGCTGTGGCAGGCACTGGCTGCTGGGCTCACAATCATGTCTATTCTGTTTTATTATCCTTAATGCCTCCCCTGGAGCCTCTCTGCAAAACGGGGAGGGGGTGATCAACTGGGCTGCCTTCAGGGGTCTTCCACCCAGAGCTCTGAGTCTCCTGTTTTGGGGGTGCTACACAGTTAAGAGCTAATTAAATGGCAGATGGAGTTCAGGAGACCCATCCACTGATATGTGAACACATGGCTC